>NC_064617.1:348905598-349580241 GCF_023898315.1 Schistocerca nitens
CATTTCAATATTTACGAGAAGAGATGGTGGCCCTCAATGGAATATATTTTGTTGCATTCTTCCCGGGATGTGATTTCTTTTCCTCTCTTTTTCTAGATAGGAGCATTTTTGAATCTTTTTGACCAAATTCTTTATCTGACAATAAAAATAGACATCGCACTAGCGGAGTGCATTTCGGAGGGGGGCATAACTGTAATACTGCATCCTGGCAATCTTTCTCCATTTTTAAAATTCTAGGCTTTAAAGCGTCTCCTTTGGAAAAATATGAATTACTGTGCTGGTAAACCTCTTACGTTATTTTATTTTCAAACAGCTGAGCAAAACTGAATGTACTCTTTACTTATTCTGATCGTCACTAAACTGACACACAATATTTTTAGAGCAACGCAATCTGACTTTCAATAATCCCCACAAAAAAAGGCCCTGACTAACAATAACCTATACCATTCATGAATCACTTATCTCACAAAAATCTTCGTTATTCGAACTACTGCAATACAGCGAGCGCCAATACTGCCAGCTAAATAAAAGATTCTAACTACTGAAGGCACCAACTACTGATAGGCATAGTTAGCAAATGAAAGATTTTAATAGAGAACAAACAATGTATTTACCTTAACAATGTTCAAAAGTCGTAATATATATAGCAGTCCATGACATCCATTCTTACAAATTTACTGTCTCTGTCCAGATCATCCGCTCTCAAAACTCCGCCATCTCACTCCCCACATCCACAACTGCTGGCGGCTCACCTCCAACTGCTCAACGCCACGCGCTGTTCACAAGCAAATGTCCAACACTACACAAGCGAATATTCCAACAATGCCAACCAGCCCAAGACTGAACACAGCATAGTCAGTGATTTTCATACAGAGCGCTACGTGGCGTTACCAACATAAAAACCTAAACAGCCTACTTACAGCTTAAAATTGTGGATTTCTTTGACCTCACCGCGAGTCAGTTAACGGAAGAAATTCGTTCCCAGCACGCAGCGCCTCACCACATCAGTAAAAATTCTTTGTATAAGACTGTCTTAGTTTGCCGGATTTTGATGAAGTAACGACAACAGACAACATTCCCATATTCTACTGTGTACTCGCCCACCGTTTTTTGAATCCTCAGTCCAAATTTTATCTCTGCCCTTCCTTCTCATGTCTTTTATGAAAATATTGATAAATATAGTACAGTGAGAACTATTCAGATTTATCTGCAGTTAAGTAACGTCAAATTTGAAAGTAAAGCAAAACGTTTTCGCGTAGGGACTCGAACCCACGACCCCTGATTGCCGTTCTGCACTCTTTCCGTTACGCCAGGCACTGCTTGCAAACTACGATGATAAAAGTGAGTCATGCCTCGTCGAATCGCGCCAAAAATGCTATTTTTTCTAAACTTTTAGCCATCTGGATCTCCCACTTCCGTCACTTTCATTTCTGTGCAAGTCCTCAACATAACATGGATTTGGAGGAAGTCGGTGACGAAGAATTGGCATGGTACCCTTGTCTCTCTACTTCCGGCAAGCGACGAAGCCGGTCCTACGCACACAGTGCTTTATGTGATCCGCGGCCAGAGACCTTAGTGTTAGGTTAGAGACTGCGGGTACTGCAGCCAGCAAATCCACTGTTAGCTCAATCATTAGGAACTGTCGGTTGAACGATCAAAGTTTCGCAAGAGAGTATGAGTCATCTACAAACGATGTAGCTTACTAAATTAGAACCTGCAATTAAAAAATAAAAATAAGAAAATAAAACAAGTAGTGGGATCCACGACCTTAGAGAGTTTTGAGAATGAAAACACGGATCAAATAGGATGTAATATGTTTATTACCCATGCAATTGGCCAATTGGGTCATTTTCAAGCACCCGTAATTCGTTCAAATATGGTGATGTTGGCTTATACATCAAGTGTCTACAAGTTCTCGCTTGTACAGGTGCTTTATAACCCAAGTTACTTACATATATGAAGGGCTTATTTCAATAGTGGTACAAGTAAATTTTTGTTCATTCTGAGATACAGAGTCCAAAAGTTAAATGAGCGCTGAAAAATCTGCAGTTGAGATACCAGAAATATTCAAGCATGTGGTTTCTCGCTAGAGGTGAACGTTTCTTTCTGTTTGTTTCGACCATTAGTTTCAGAAGCATTATAGACAGAAAAGTGGAGGTAATGGATTTGTACCACTATTGAAATAAACGCTTCATATTAAGCTTCATTTCATTCTAATACATAGTTCGGATATATAGACAGGTATTGTAACGTTCCCTGGCATTTTCACAATTTATTTGTAACATATACGCCGATCTGGGCAAGTTATATATATATATATATATATATATATATATATATATATATATATATCTTAATATTACTGAATGTGGTATGAAATATGTTTGTTATTTTTTATTATATTTTTTTGTAACATTTCTCTGTATTTAGGATAGGAAATTTCTATATTTATTATGTGAATGTAAAAGTGTCAGTATTTGCGGTATCAGCGATATTTGCTGGAAATCGATTTACAAAGAAATGTTAATAATCGTAATAGTCGTGCCGTTGTTTATCTGTGGCATGTGGAGACTCTCTGTCGTTGTATGGACAGAGCAGCTAGTGTGTGGACAGAGCCGCTAGAGTGAGGAAGGGTCAGTTGTGGACAGAGCAGCTAGTGTGTGGAAGGGTCAGTTGTGTAGACAGAGCCGCTAGTGTGTGGAAGAGTCAGTGTGTGGACAGAGCCGCTAGAGTGAGGAAGGGTCAGTTGTGGACAGAGCAGCTGAAGTGAGGAAGAAGTGAGGAAGTGTTAATCCTTGATCGCTCTAGCAGACGCGATGTGCAGCTACGCTCGCGCCCATTAGACGCGCCTGATTCATTAACCCGCATTGTGGGCACTAAAGGTTGTGTATGCATCGTGGTTATCCAGCAGAGTTAAGATGTACTTCTTTTGTATCTGTCGGGACTTTGCCGCCTTTAATCAAAGCGTACGAATTAATGTGAGTTGACTTGTTGTTTGGGCTAAATATATTAGTATTCATTAAAAGTGTGAATTATTTATGTAAATGAGCATGCCCACGTCATCTATAAATCACATGCGTAATGTAGTAGGTTTGATCAGTGATAAATGTCGGCTTGGCAATAATTAAGACATTTTCTGTTAATTAAAATATTCTTGTGTTCTATGGCTAGTGCCGGGATAAAAGTCAGTAAAAATATTTCACAAAAAGAAAAACCCACTGCATTCTGGAAAGTGTATGCCAAGGCCGAATGATTTAAGAGACTCAGTTCTTATCCAGATAGTACTATCCAATTAATATGAGTGCACGTAATAATTTCCTTTAAATGTACGTAATCCTTAAGAAAGTAAAATTTGTTTTTTTTTATTACCACACGTAATGAAGAGAGTGGTTCTACAACAAAGTTCGCACTAAGGCAAATTAACTTTTAAGCAAGAAATAAAATTATTATTTCCTTTTTTTATTTCTACGAAATTTCAAATCATTCATTCCAGGAATATCATTAAAATGGCACCCAGCGTGAAGCTCGATTCAATTTTAAGAGAATATCATTAAAGTATGCATCGTATTTCTTTGCATATGCGTCCCAAAAACAATACAATAATGTACATGATTACGCCCATTAGCGGACACAAACAGCAAGCTGCCATACCACAGTATAGGCACAGCTGTTATGATATGACCAAAGATATTCAGAATACTATCTGTAGGTGTCGTTATCATAAAGTAAGCTACTTGCGCAATATTAACTGGCATATTATGTCGTCATTGTCACATATTCTAATTTTCTAAAAGTAGAGGATCGAAACTCATACATCATATGTCATGCCATATATAACATCAAAAATGACAGTGCAAAGTCCAAACTATAAAAGATTATGTCGGGCCTTTTAATGAGGTGTGCCATTCAGCCTATAAAAAAAACACAAGTGATTTAGTAGCAATACGTCACGTGATACGTAAGGACCAGTAACGGATGACATACAGGTTATAATTGCGTACATACATTATGTCCCAAAAAACACAAAGCTTCGTATCTTGTGGGACAGGCACACTGATCGGTTTTCCATGGAACGCATATCCGGAAACGTATGGCTTGGGCGCTGGAGAGTATCGAATTCGGAGATGAGCGTGCGTTCCACATTACGTCAATAAAGCCAACATAAGTAGCACGTCGCGCTGTCTACATGACAAACGGACGTCGACTACGTATCTCTTACGTCAATGCAGAGCCTCCATTGACGGTGCTGAGCCTCACACATGAACCAATACGTGCTGTTCTCTTTGAAGTACTTCAGTCGCACCGTGGATTCGAGCAATAAGGTCCTCTGCTGACATTACGGCTGTGCCACACATCATACTCTTCGTACTCCCTGTGCAGCTGGTCCCGGCGGAGGTTCGAATCCTCCCTCGGGCATGGGTGTGTGTGTTTGTCCTTAGGATAATTTAGGTTAAGTAGTGTGTAAGCTTAGGGACTGATGACCTTAGCAGTTAAGTCCCATAAGATTTCACACACACATTTTTTTCTTCGTACTCCCCCATAGAAAATAGTCGAGAGGTGCCAGATCTGGCGACCGTGCTGGCCATGTAGCTGGTCCACCCTTAACAATCCATCGATTGGGATATGCGATGTTGAGGTGATTCTGGACGTCGAAATCAAAATGTTCTGGAGCTCCGTTGTGTAGCAACCACAAGTCTATCCAAACATTTAGTGCCACTACACCTGTACGATAAGCAAAACATATCTAACAAATGTGGGGTAGATCAGTCCTATTAGTCTGCCCAATGATATGGTCACCAATTATCCGGGACCAGATTTATTTCGACCCTGTGTTGGTGCTTTTGAATCACCTGCGTACGCTGATTTTCGTCTGCCCAAACACGCTTGTTGTACAAGTTTAATTGACGTCTCTAGCAAACGTGAATTCACCCGTGAGTAGCACCAAGCTCGGGAATTGTGGCTGAAATATGCATTGTTGTAAGTACCAATGGGCAAACTGTACCCGTCGTGGGTAGCCCTTCTCTCGTAATGACTAGGCTTTCTGCAGATGCTATGGTCAGAGCCGGTGATGGACAACACGCCACACGGCACTTTTACCAGTGAGCAGCGCCTGTGCCACCTGCCGAGTGCTGGTGGCCGGGTCCTCTTCGAATACTGTCAGCATGACCTCCTCCAAATTTAGTGTTCGAGCCATGCGTGGACGACCCGCATTAAGTTTCTGAACCTACCAAAGGAGAAATAGTAGACTGAGATAGTATTCGCAAGTACCAACCACAAAGTACTACTACTTTAGTGAACAGTGGCCACACCTCAGGTAGAAAGACCTACGTACAACTTTCCGGGGTCTCTTAGGCGTCTCTCGATGGAATTATGTGGGTTACTCTGTTTGGAAAACGTTCCGCACACAGTCTTGCCGCAGCTCTACCACTCCAATCTGCTTTGCCCTATGCAAGCGCCGGGTCGGTCATTTCCGCAGCGGTGTACTGCTACGTGCAGCACTGCTGTCAACAATATTACTGCAATGGCTGACCACACGAGGTCCACAGTAGGATGCGCCCAAGGGCTGTGTGAAGGAATGTAACGCATTAGCAGGAATGTTACTAGGCTTAAGTCGTTCACCTGCAGTACACAGATAGCTAAAGAGTTGCATATCTTCCGTATTCAGACACAAAAGTGAATCGAATCAAACCATCACAATCGTTCGCTCTCAGACTCCGAAGCTCTACAGCGCCCTAGCTATGCGTTTCCGGATATGGGTTGCTTCTTGAAAAGCGAGCAGTTAGCCTTCTCGCTCAACATACTAAGCGTTGACGGGCTTCTTTCGAACATCTTATATACACTAGGCCCAATTACACTCCTGGAAATTGAAATAAGAACACCGTGAATTCATTGTCCCAGGAAGGGGAAATTTTGTTGACACATTCCTGGGGTCAGATACATCACATGATCACACTGACAGAACCACAGGCACATAGACACAGGCAACAGAGCATGCACAATGTCGGCACTAGTACAGTGTATATCCACCTTTCGCAGCAATGCAGGCTGCTATTCTCCCATGGAGACGATCGTAGAGATGCTGGATGTAGTCCTGTGGAACGGCTTGCCATGCCATATCCACCTGGCGCCTCAGTTGGACCAGCGTTCGTGCTGGACGTGCAGACCGCGTGAGACGACGCTTCATCCAGTCCCAAACATGCTCAATGGGGGACAGATCCGGAGATCTTGCTGGCCAGGGTAGTTGACTTACACCTTCTAGAGCACGTTGGGTGGCACGGGATACATGCGGACGTGCATTGTCCTGTTGGAACAGCAAGTTCCCTTGCCGGTCTAGGAATGGTAGAACGATGGGTTCGATGACGGTTTGGATGTACCGTGCACTATTCAGTGTCCCCTCGACGATCACCAGTGGTGTACGGCCAGTGTAGGAGATCGCTCCCCACACCATGATGCCGGGTGTTGGCCCTGTGTGCCTCGGTCGTATGCAGTCCTGATTGTGGCGCTCACCTGCACGGCGCCAAACACGCATACGACCATCATTGGCACCAAGGCAGAAGCGACTCTCATCACTGAAGACGACACGTCTCCATTCGTCCCTCCATTCACGCCTGTCGCGACACCACTGGAGGCGGGCTGCACGATGTTGGGGCGTGAGCGGAAGACGGCCTAACGGTGTGCGGGACCGTAGCCCAGCTTCATGGAGACGGTTGCGAATGGTCCTCGCCGATACCCCAGGAGCAACAGTGTCCCTAATTTGCTGGGAAGTGGCGGTGCGGTCCCCTACGGCACTGCGTAGGATCCTACGGTCTTGGCGTGCATCCGTGCGTCGCTGCGGTCCGGTCCCAGGTCGACGGGCACGTGCACCTTCCGCCGACCACTGGCGACAACATCGATGTACTGTGGAGACCTCACGCCCCACGTGTTGAGCAATTCGGCGGTACGTCCACCCGGCCTTCCGCATGCCCACTATACGCCCTCGCTCAAAGTCCGTCAACTGCACATACGGTTCACGTCCACGCTGTCGCGGCATGCTACCAGTGTTAAAGACTGCGATGGAGCTCCGTATGCCACGGCAAACTGGCTGACACTGACGGCGGCGGTGCACAAATGCTGCGCAGCTAGCGCCATTCGACGGCCAACACCGCGGTTCCTGGTGTGTCCGCTGTGCCGTGCGTGTGATCATTGCTTGTACAGCCCTCTCGCAGTGTCCGGAGCAAGTATGGTGGGTCTGACACACCGGTGTCAATGTGTTCTTTTTTCCATTTCCAGTAGTGTATATTGTGTTATAATAAAACCGGAAAACCAAACTTGGATTACGCCATGACAGTACAGTTATTTCAACAATGTATTACAGCACAGAGATTGGAACCTACAGGTGTATAGTGAAGGAGGACGGACCTACTTTCGATTGCATTTGTAGGCCATCTAAGTTACTGTATACTTCAAGTGAAATGGAAACAGTAACTACAGTTTTGAGGAAATAGCCTCATTTAGAGGTCATTCATATGTCGTAAGTCTTGTGTCACGTTACACGTAAAAATTTAACCATCATTGTCATCTTAAAACCACTAAAAATGTGCCGGACTTACTCATGGGGCATGTTAGTCATACAAAATACTGAAATTTCCATTAGTAAACTATTAACAGAACGAACAGAATATTTCAGATCAACATAAACAAAATGGTTCAAATGTCTCTGAGCACTATGGGACTTAACATCTGAGGTCATCAGTCCCCTAGAACTTAGAACTACTTAAACCTAACTAACCTAAGGGCATCACACACATCCATGCGGTCGCGCGGTTCCAGACTGAATCGCCTAGAACCGCTCGGCCACACCGGCCGGCCCAACATAAACATTCACGCATAGTACACTAAGCTGAAGTTCTAGTATATCGTAGCCGGCCGCTGTGACCAAGCGATTCTAGGCGCTTCAGTCCGGAACCGCGCGACTGCTACGGTCGCAGTTTCGAGTCCTGCCTCGGGGATGGACGTGTGTGATTTCTTTAGGTTAATTAGGTTGAAGTAGTTCCAAGTTATAGGGGACTGATGACCTCAGATGTTAAGTCCCTTAGTGCTCAGAGCCATTTGAACCATTTAGTATATCGTACATAAACAAATTATCCAAATTCCGTTGGATTATGTACATGCGACAGCTTGTAGACAATTGATGTACATACCGATGTCACCATTTTTGATCGTATTAAATGTGCTCGAAAATGGTCCACGGTTGAAACTGGCCAAATTCAAGGCTAATTAACAGATTACAGACTACTGGGACTACGTTTTTATTCTTAGAACCAGGATATTTGTGTATCAGCATGGACTATTTAATGAGTTTGACTAGCAAAACAGAAAGACAAGATTCAGATACGAGATTCGCTCTCCGTTACTTGTATACTCCATTAGCACAATAGTTCGCAAAATATGCAGTAAATTACACGAGATAAGTACACGAGAGACGCTGCAAGCAAAACATGGCCCACGGATTTAGACATAAAATTTCGAGAGCACACGTTACAAGCGTTGCCTATAATCATACTGCTTCCTGCCACATACATTCCTCTTAAGGCTATACAATTACAGGATTTCCTCCTTGTTCAGAAACATACCGCAGCCCTTATTTGCGCGCTTATACGCCAGAGAGCGAGTAAAATGATATTTCTTCACCACACGCCTTACGGAGGCTTCTGAAGTGCAGAAGTACGGCACGTGCAGAGATTGTTCTGACCTACCGGTGCAGCAGCATTGTTAACGGAGCTGAGATATTACCCGCGCGTTGCCGGCCTGTGTTGTACTGTGGTGCACTGAATGCGCGCCCGTTATAAATTACGAAAACAGTAACCTGGAAACCACGCAGTATATTTTAGCCCTACCGCACAGATTTATGCTACCTTAGAGGAAACGAACAAAAGAGAGAGAAATAAACATCCATTCTTGGCGCCTTGCTGTGCTTCCCAGAGATCGTTACACCGCTTTCTGGAAAACAATGGCACCATATATGCTATCCATGTTTACAGACCTACTCTCGCTTCATGAGAACTCGTACCTCTTACAAATGTTAGAAATGTTTCTGTCTGATGGTAATGGCGGGAGAAGCAGGGAAACGGTTACGTTTTCCCAAATACGTATCACCTGATTTCCTGAATGAAATTAGTAAATAATAGGGGCCATTTGCGGAATATTCGGTCTTAACATTATTTTTTCCCAAAGCTTGCCACACCTGTGACAGAGTCCACCAATGACGTGGTATCGTCTATTATTTTGTTTTATTTACTCTGCTTCCAGATGCTCCTCTTGACACCAGAAACTTTAGTTACTGGAGGCAAAGCGAGTCGTCTATGACACCTGTCTGTGACTCGTGGAAACTTCCTTCCATATTCGTATACTCAGGCTAACCAGTGGAAGGAACCATTGGCCACCATACAGGCACGTGGATTCGCATGAGCTTCCGCTCTCTCCTAGAACGCCAGCGCGCTGTGTGCTAAGACACACACTGAAGGGACAAAACCTTATGACTGAAAGGTGGTGAGTGAAGAGCTGAGAGTGTAAGTGCCAGGCGATAAAATAAACACTATTTAAAAAAAAGAACAAAATTTATCCACTCAGGCCAGGACTACATTAACTGAATTATAGCACAAATATCTGTCAAAAGGTGTAAATTGAAACAAAATGCGTTCAGAGGACCGGCAAAATCTGTTACAATAAACTGGTAATGCACCCAAAGAGTAGTCGCCGCCGGTCACTGGCAATGGATGTGCCACCCTGCACGACTCTCTGTCTAAGTCCCACTGGCAGTACAGTAGAATTCAGAAGGGAATTCATCACACTAAATGTAACAATCTTACGTAACAACAAGGGCAATTTCTTTAGCAGTTCTTAAATCCCAGACACTGATAAGAATTAATAGGTCGCCAGAAATACGGACAATACAAACGATTTTGCAGCATAATAAATGCACTAGTAGCAAAATAAATAATTCTCATTGATCACACCAACGAAGAGGTAATCTGAAGTTTAAGTACCAGACAAACAAATTTCTTTGTAGGGGTCAAAGAATCCGGGAAACTCCCTTGAAGCCTTTAGGAAGCTCAAGTTGGAATAAGTTAATTGAGTAGTAAGGACACATTAAACTCAGGAATTTGATAACAACAACAAATTTATAGCTTTGGTAAACACCAGTCAATTTATGATAATTAATTGAAAGCCTCAGCTGGCGACAAGCGTTGTTGATATACCTCGATGGGGACAGCTGAAAATGTGTGCTCCGACCGGGACTGGAACCCGGGATCTCCTGCTTAAATGGCAGACGCTCTCTCCCTCTGAGCCACCGAGGACACAGATGAATAGCGCGACTGCAGGGACTTATCCGCTGCACGCTTCCCGTGAGACCACATTCCCAACTGTCCACAACCTACATACGTAATGTTCCTAATACATATTTGCCCATCCACTCATTACTCACGCACACTAAGGTGACGATTCCCGTAACAGTTCGGGCGACCTGTGCGCATTCGCAGAGACGAAGGTCAGTGGTCGGGTAGCCATTTAATTATGTATGAAGATAGTAACTGTTCTCGAAAGAACAGATACCACTGATGACCGTGCAGCTTCTCTAGAATAAATGATAATTAACTGAAACCCTCAGCTGCCGACAGGTGTTGTTGATACACCAGTTACTATCTTCATGCTTAGATAAATGACTACCCAGCCATTGACCTTCGTCTATGCGAATGCGTGCAGGTTGCCCGAACTCTTACGGGAGTCGTCACCTTAGTGTGCACGAGCAATGAGTAGGCGGGCAAATATCTATTAGGAACATTTCGTATGTAGGTTGTGGACAGTTGGGAATGTGGTCTCACGGGAAGCGCGCAGCGGATAAGTCCCTGTAGTCGCGCTATTCATCTGTGCCCTCGGTGGCTCAGAGGGAGAGAGCGTCTGCCATTTAAGCAGGAGATCCCGGGTTCCAGTCCCGGTCGGGGCACACATTTTCAGCTGTCCCCATTGAAGTACATCAACAACACCTGTCGGCAGCTGATGGTTTCAATTTATTATCACTTATTCTAGAGAAGCTGCACGGTCATCATGGTATATGTTCTTTCGAGAGCAGTTACTATCTTCATACCAGGCAATTTAGTTACAATAATCTACAATAGAAAAGAAAACAAACTGAAATGGATTTTAAAGCCAAAGCACACATAAGTAAACTGACTCTTGGAGTCTTAAGCCACAAAACAGGCCTCAGTTAATCAAAGTTCTGAGACATGCACTATCATTCAACGACAGGAACGCCAGATAGCTAAAACAATCTCCACAACGAGCGTTGCCTACTCTTGCTGAAGCAAGGGACCAAATGAGCTCGCCAAGCCGGGTCTCCGCAGGTGCCCTTCCCAGAGTGCACAAATGTCCCAATAAAACGTTCAGAAACGTGCTCACCAAGAAACTGGAACAAGCATGCCTCGACAACCAGTTCTCCAGTTCGTCCAACCACTGCTTGTTGCCGATGGTGCCACTTAACCCACTGCGTATTGCAGCCAAATAATCTCCAGCCAACTTGCAGACCGACCGCATCCTCTTTGGAGACGCTCCCAATGTGATTGCTGCGCAACGTAGTATAGACAACAGTGGAGAGACACTATCGATAGCCGGCTGGAGTGGCCGTGCGGTTCTAGGAGCTACAGTCTCGAGCCGAGCGACCGCTACGGTCGCAGGTTCGAATCCTGACTCGGGCATAGATGTGTCTGCTGTCCTTAGGTTAGTTAGGTTTAATTAGTTCTAAGTTCTAGGCGACTGATAACCTCAGAAGTTAAGTCGCATAGTGTTCAGAGCCATTTGAACCATTTGAACACTATCGATACGAACTGGCATAGCTCTGTGACTACTGTCCACTCCGATATTGTATGTCGCCTGGTGGCGTTGTAGCCATTTGATGTGGTAAGAAAAGTGTATGAGCGGAACAGTAACCAATGATGCATCACTCTAATGAAGATACGGGCTGCAAATGGGAAAATTCCTCTGAACCAAGCGACTTTGACGAAAGGGCAAGTAGTTACGACTGGTGGCTTGGAAGTGATGAAGCTCGTCTGACGTTCGCTTGCTACTGTCGTGGCCATCTGAGGAAAGTTGTTGAAGGACGGAGAAACCACAAGCAGACGACAAGATGTTGGACATACACGCATCACCTCAGAAAGTGAAGGTCGTAAGCTCGCCTGTTCTGTAAAGCATGAGAGTTGGCGATCTGCGGCATATCTTATGATAGATTATAACGCTGTTGCAGGCATAAGTTCAGAGCATGATGTTAACCATGGAGCACCGCAGCAGATGACCACTAAATGTTTCCATGCTGAACTGAAGAATTCGTTAGTTACATTTCAGTGGGAGCAGTGAAAGACGTAAGTTGATTTTGGTGTCTCTTTCATTAACTGTGGAACTCGTTAACTTTACTAGGTAACGTATCAATTTATGCTTTTTGCTGATTAATCTGCGTAATACTGTTACCTAGAGGATGTGTCCGTGTAACCTGCGGATTATTTCACGATGTTTGCACTATGATTTGTCCACATTTGTTTAGATACGTGTTGATTACACCTACAATCATATGAATCCTTCTGCTGTGCATTGCGTACCTTTTATAACAATCTACACATGTTTGGATGGTGCTGCGTCTCATTGTTTACAGTCTTTGTTAGTAATATGTGTTTCAACTTTACGAATAATATGTTGTGATGACACTAATATAGAGAAACCACTATTTTTATGTATCAAAAAATGGCTCTGAGCACTATGGGACTTAACATCTCTGGTCATCAGTCCCCTAGAACTTAGAACTACTTAAACCTAACTAACCTAAGGACATCACACACATCCATGCCCGAGGCAGGATTCGAACCTGCGACCGTAGCAGTCGCGCGGTTCCCGACTGAGCGCCTGAACCGCTAGACCACCGCGGCCGGCTTTTATGTATCCTTTCCTTATATGGTAATGTCATCCATATTGCTGATCAGTCTTGTGGCAATGGGAATAAACTTCCTTTGGGTGTACTTGCTTGAGTCGCTGATGGGATACTTATGATTTTGTAATGCTTATTCTATGTGTCTGTTTACTTTTGTTGTTATTGCGTATGTTCTGCTGTAGTATACTTTTCAAGCATATTGTCTTTAACGACTTGTTCTGAGTTGTGTTGTCTCTCACTCTGTGGTCTTCATTTATTTATACATGTCTATTTATTTTTGATTGTCTTTTTCCTCATATCTTAGGACTTACTTTGGTGTAAACATGTGTGTACTGTTTTATGTCACTTTTCTCTCTTGGTTAAGTCTTGTCCTTGGTAATAGCGGTTTTATTATACGACCTTGCTGTATAGGATCTTCATTGTGACAACCTGCACATATTCATTTTAACCCTATTTTTTTACTGTTTACTTTATTAGTTACTCTTATTTATTTCTATGTAACTTAACTCAGTACGTAATGTTACAGACCTTGGGTACTGCACGTTTCTGTTTACGATAACTTGTGTAGTGATTTAATCTTTGCTTACACTGTTTACACTATAATTTACCACATTTGTTTCGAAGCATGTTGACTTCACATACAGTGATACGAATCTGTGTAGTGGGCATTGTATAGCTGTTATAACGATTAAAGTTGTTTGGATCACTCTGTGTCACACTGTTTACAGCCTTCGTTAATAATATGTATTTCGACTGAGCCTTTACGAATAATGTGTTGAGACGGAGTTAATGGAAGAAAACCGTATTTTTTATGTATCCTTTACCTTATGTGATAGCATCAGTGGGGAAACTTCCGAGCAGTCTAAGGCGCTGCAGTCATGGACTGTGCGGCTGGTCCCGGCAGAGGTTCGAGTTCTCCCTCGGGCATGGGTGTGTGTGTTTGTCCTTAGGATAATTTAGGTTAAGTAGTGTGTAAGCTTAGGGACTGATGACCTTAGCAGTTAAGTCCCATAAGATTTCACACACATTTGAACATTTGGGAAACTTCCTTAATTTTTAGTAAGTTTTGCCTATCGATGCTTACTTGAGAATCATATAGATTTCAGCAACTTTTTCGTCTTATCCCTTCTAGTTACCCCTTTGTGCTACAAGTACACTCCTGGAAATTGAAATAAGAACACCGTGAATTCATTGTCCCAGGAAGGGGAAACTTTATTGACACATTCCTGGGGTCAGATACATCACATGATCACACTGACAGAACCACAGGCACATAGACACAGGCAACAGAGCATGCACAATGTCGGCACTAGTACAGTGTATATCCACCTTTCGCAGCAATGCAGGCTGCTATTCTCCCATGGAGACGATCGTAGAGATGCTGGATGTAGTCCTGTGGAACGGCTTGCCATGCCATTTCCACCTGGCGCCTCAGTTGGACCAGCGTTCGTGCTGGACATGCAGACCGCGTGAGACGACGCTTCATCCAGTCCCAAACATGCTCAATGGGGGACAGATCCGGAGATCTTGCTGGCCAGGGTAGTTGACTTACACCTTCTAGAGCACGTTGGGTGGCACGGGAGACATGCGGACGTGCATTGTCCTGTTGGAACAGCAAGTTCCCTTGCCGGTCTAGGAATGGTAGAACGATGGGTTCGATGACGGTTTGGATGTACCGTGCACTATTCAGTGTCCCCTCGACGATCACCAGTGGTGTACGGCCAGTATAGGAGATCGCTCCCCACACCATGATGCCGGGTGTTGGCCCTGTGTGCCTCGGTCGTATGCAGTCCTGATTGTGGCGCTCACCTGCACGGCGCCAAACACGCATACGACCATCATTGGCACCAAGGCAGAAGCGACTCTCATCGCTGAAGACGACACGTCTCCATTCGTCCCTCCATTCACGCCTGTCGCGACACCACTGGAGGCGGGCTGCACGATGTTGGGGCGTGAGCAGAAGACGGCCTAACGGTGTGCGGGACCGTAGCCCAGCTTCATGGAGACGGTTGCGAATGGTCCTCGCCGTTACCCCAGGAGCAACAGTGTCCCTAATTTGCTGGGAAGTGGCGGTGCGGTCCCCTACGGCACTGTGTAGGATCCTACGGTCTTGGCGTGCATCCGTGCGTCGCTGCGGTCCGGTCCCAGGTCGACGGGCACGTGCACCTTCCGCCGACCACTGGCGACAACATCGATGTACTGTGGAGACCTCACGCCCCACGTGTTGAGCAATTCGGCGGTACGTCCACCCGGCCTCCCGCATGCCCACTATACGCCCTCGCTCAAAGTCCGTCAACTGCACATACGGTTCACGTCCACGCTGTCGCGGCATGCTACCAGTGTTAAAGACTGCGATGGAGCTCCGTATGCCACGGCAAACTGGCTGACACTGACGGCGGCGGTGCACAAATGCTGCGCAGCTAGCGCCATTCGACGGCCGACTCCGCGGTTCCTGGTGTGTCCGCTGTGCCGTGCGTGTGATCATTGCTTGTACAGCCCTCTCGCAGTGTCCGGAGCAAGTATGGTGGGTCTGACACACCGGTGTCAATGTGTTCTTTTTTCCATTTCCAGGAGTGTATCTTAGTAGTCACTACATTTGTCATTGCAGTAACTGAGTTTATGTTATCCGTATTCCTGAGAAGTCTTATGACAATAGGGGACAAACGTATGCTCACAACTGTTTTATACAAAATTGTTAACAGGGTAAATTCTGGATGACTTACGATATTCAGCTTTTTTGACTTGGAGCTAGACTCCCCTCCATTTCCATTATTTCTGTGGTCATGTTTCTATGTCTCTTGAGCTTAAATTTCCTTATTTCTCGTCATGTTATGCAGGGAATTCTCTGCAAAAATTTGCTCTGGGTAAGTGCGTTATGAAGGAGCTACATTAGCGTTATGAAAGACGTATCTCTTTTTTTAAATTGTGGAGTTCGTTAACTAGGTAATATATTAGTTTTTGCCTGTTTTTAATTTAAATGTGTAATACCGATGCTTAGAGGAAATGACTGTGTAGCCTGCGTTTTATTTTATTTTTAAGTGCCCTTTCAGATCAGCAGTTTCTACTTTGTGCCTGTTTACTACATCAGTTAGCTGGATGTTGGGACCTATTTCTGCCCTGCTTTGCGTGGCGGAGGAGGACGGAGAGTTTTGTAGCACAACGGCGGGATGGCTGCACTAAAAGAATGGTGGAACGAACAACGGCACATTCCTGTATGACATTCATGAATCGCAGAGCGCCAAATTTTTAGGGAAGCGTTTCATTGGCGCTCTGCAGATTTCTCAGGAGAAGCTTCTAGAAGCATCTTCTAGAAGCATCTGTCTTTTCAAGGGCGCCAGAAGGGCGTATTTCTATGTGCTCTGCTTGAGGTCTGACTGGATTAGAACGTCAGGAAGAAAAACGTGACAGGTAATTGATCAGCTAGGACTGAGAAAAACATGGTCAGGGGGCCGTCTTTTCTTCGCTGGCGAGAGGCCAGACAGGTTTGGGTCTCGGAGAGCGCATTACAGATAGTCATGCGATCTCGGAGTGTGTCCTTAGACAGTTGTGTTGTTGTATAAAGTTCGGTCAGTCTGTGGTGGGAGAATAACTTTCATGCAGAGAAGAAACAGATAACAGCCGGCCGATGTGGCCGAGCGGTTCTAGGTGCTTCAGTTTGGAACCGCGCGACCGCTACGGTCGCAGGTTCGAATCCTGCCTCGGGCATGAATGTGTGTGATGTCCTTAGGTTAGGTAGGTTTAAGTAGTTCTAAGTTCTAGGAGACTGATGACCTCAGCTGTTAAGTCCCATAGTGCTCAGAGTCATTTGAACCATTTTTGACAGATAAGAGTGGGAATTAATAGGGAGTAAAATTTCGATGCTGAGAGTATCAGATAGATATTGGTCGCTATATAAATCGGATCTTTGTCGGCTGCAGCAGGTTGCTGATGGCAGACAACAAAGGTTGCTGCCGTGTAGTATTTTCTGCTAAAGTATCAGTGCCCTCTGTCTTCCATAATTGATTTAAGGCAGCATACCTCGTGCTTGCATAGCTGAGATTCCACTCACTTGTAATATTCATTTCCATATGGCACAGAGTCTGCCCCATGCTGATCGGTTTTCCCCTAAGCTCCCACATTGAAATGAATTTGTATGGGACGTTCCATAATTGATTTAAGGCAGCATACCTCGTGCTTGCATAGCTGAGATTCCACTCACTTGTAATATTCATTTCCATATGGCACAGAGTCTGCCCCATGCTGATCGGTTTTCCCCTAAGCTTCCACTTTGAAATGAATTTGTATGGGACGATAATGCGTAGTAATTTTCCATAATTCTGTAATCCCATCCAGTGTCAACCGTCTTAGAGAATGTCAACAAATATGGTAAATTGTAATGCTCCTTTTTAAATTACAAGTTTCCTAGTCCCAACATCATCATAGTCGGTGGTATAAATCAGTAAGATACAGCTTACACTCAGTGACCAAGTAGTCGCCTCCATAAGGCTGTACCAAGTTACACTCCTGGAAATTGAAATAAGAACACCGTGAATTCATTGTCCCAGGAAGGGGAAACTTTATTGACACATTCCTGGGGTCAGATACATCACATGATCACACTGACAGAACCACAGGCACATAGACACAGGCAACAGAGCATGCACAATGTCGGCACTAGTACAGTGTATATCCACCTTTCGCAGCAATGCAGGCTGCTATTCTCCCATGGAGAAGATCGTAGAGATGCTGGATGTAGTCCTGTGGAACGGCTTGCCATGCCATTTCCACCTGGCGCCTCAGTTGGACCAGCGTTCGTGCTGGACGTGCAGACCGCGTGAGACGACGCTTCATCCAGTCCCAAACATGCTCAATGGGGGACAGATCCGGAGATCTTGCTGGCCAGGGTAGTTGACTTACACCTTCTAGAGCACGTTGGGTGGCACGGGATACATGCGGACGTGCATTGTCCTGTTGGAACAGCAAGTTCCCTTGCCGGTCTAGGAATGGTAGAACGATGGGTTCGATGACGGTTTGGCTGTACCGTGCACTATTCAGTGTCCCCTCGACGATCACCAGTGGTGTACGGCCAGTGTAGGAGATCGCTCCCCACACCATGATGCCGGGTGTTGGCCCTGTGTGCCTCGGTCGTATGCAGTCCTGATTGTGGCGCTCACCTGCACGGCGCCAAACACGCATACGACCATCATTGGCACCAAGGCAGAAGCGACTCTCATCGCTGAAGACGACACGTCTCCATTCGTCCCTCCATTCACGCCTGTCGCGACACCACTGGAGGCGGGCTGCACGATGTTGGGGCGTGAGCGGAAGACGGCCTAACGGTGTGCGGGACCGTAGCCCAGCTTCATGGAGACGGTTGCGAATGGTCCTCGCCGATACCCCAGGAGCAACAGTGTTCCTAATTTGCTGGGAAGTGGCGGTGCGGTCCCCTACGGCACTGCGTAGGATCCTACGGTCTTGGCGTGCATCCGTGCGTCGCTGCGGTCCGGTCCCAGGTCGACGGGCACGTGCTCCTTCCGCCGACCACTGGCGACAACATCGATGTACTGTGGAGACCTCACGCCCCACGTGTTGAGCAATTCGGCGGTACGTCCACCCGGCCTCCCGCATGCCCACTATACGCCCTCGCTCAAAGTCCGTCAACTGCACATACGGTTCACGTCCACGCTGTCGCGGCATGCTACCAGTGTTAAAGACTGCGATGGAGCTCCGTATGCCACGGCAAACTGGCTGACACTGACGGCGGCGGTGCACAAATGCTGCGCAGCTAGCGCCATTCGACGGCCAACACCGCGGTTCCTGGTGTGTCCGCTGTGCCGTGCGTGTGATCATTGCTTGTACAGCCCTCTCGCAGTGTCCGGAGCAAGTATGGTGGGTCTGACACACCGGTGTCAATGTGTTCTTTTTTCCATTTCCAGGAGTGTAGCTTTACTGTGCGGAGGGCTAGACTTAGAATTATCTCTCTTAAATTCAGGACTTAAATGATTCCTTTTGGATAGAACCCGGTACGGACATTGCACGTACTGTTAATGACCAATGAAAACTGAAAAAGGTGTGCTATCTGCTGAGAGAAGTTGCTAATGTGTTGTAGTAGCACAGAAACAATCAACTGCTACTAATTCGCAAGTCTTTATGTGTTATAAGCCCCAGAAGTTAACAAAGATTAATACTACCAGTCGTCAGATTAAACCAACAACTACCTTTGTGGGATAATTGAAACCGGACCGTGGATAACTGGAAAAGAGCCGTCTAATTGATGAGTGACGTTTCTTGTTAAACTAGGTCAATGGTGAAGTCAGAACACAACTTCGTAAGGGCTAACAGATGTACGAAACGTGTACTGCGCTATAGGTGCCACGGGGCAGTGTTAGTCTATGGGGGACATTCACCTGAGCTTCTATGGGGCATGTAGTAGTAATCAGAGCCACCACGACAGCAGTGGAGTACGTGAACATTAGTGCCGACCACTTCGATCCCTTCGTGCTTATTTTCTGCTTCGATGGCAATGGCATCTTGGAGCAGGATGTCTGTACCACAATCGTTTGAAGAGTATGATGAACTCATGTTGATGTCTTGGCCGCTAAACATACCTGATCGAAACCCTGTGGAACACATCTTGGAGACGATTGGGCACCAGTTCCCTAGCCAAAAACCACCGGCCCATGACTGACTGACCTGTGGACGGACATCTGATGTCCCATACTTACGGAAACCTATGAAGACCTTTCCGAATCCATGCTGTGCTAAACGTCTGCTGAACTGCTTTCCAAATGTGGACCAACATAGCCCCATTATGTTTCCGCTCATCAGTGTACACATCTATGAATATATAGGGACATGCAAACAGGCAGTCTGATGCTCCACAAGAAACCACATAATAGATAAACAATTGCAACATTATTTTACTTATCTTTTTACACTCGAAGGGAAACAAAGATCCGCCAAGAAGGAGTTAGCCGAATGGGGTTAAATCGATAGATGTGATGTACATGTGTGGACAAACAAATGATTACAATTTCAGAAAAATGGGATGATTCGTTCAAAGCAACAAAGAGCTTCACAAATTGAGCAAGTCAATAACGCGTTGGTCAACCTCTGGCCCTTATGCAAGCATTTATTCGGCTTGGCACTGATTGATGGAGTTGTTGAATGTCCTTCTGGGGGATATCGTGCCAAATTCTGTCCAATTGGCGCGTTGGATCGACAAAATCCTGAGATGGTTGGAGGCCCCTGCCCATAAAGCACCAAGCGTTCTCAGTTGGGAAGAGATGCGGCTATCCTTCTGGCCAAGGCAGAGCTTAGCAAGCATGAAGACAAGCAGCAGAAACTCTCACCGTGTGCGGGCGGCCATAATCTTGCTGAAGTACGAGCCAGGATGGTTTGCCATGAGGGATAACGGAACGGGGGGCAGAATATCGTCGACGTATCACTGTACTGTAAAGGTGCCGCAGACGACAACCACAGGGATCCTGCTATGAAAAGAAGTGACACCCCAGGCCAGCACACCTGGTATGGCGGGCGACAGTCACAGTGGTGTCCATCACAGTCCGGGGCGTCTCCAGCCAAGTTTTCGGCTGGAATGTCATTGACTGCAGTAGAATTGTCTTTAGTGGTGTGTCCCGCTTCAAAGTGATCCACGACGAAAAGCGAAACCGTGTCTGGACAAGCCCCAGACAGCTATGGGATACCAACCATACTTCCCTCGCCATACGGTCTAACAACCAGGAGTGAAGGTCTGTGCTGCCATTTCTTTTCATGGCAAGACCCTTTCAGTTGTCATCCGTCGCCCCCTAACAGCACAGCGGTACCTCGACGATATTCTACGCCCCGTTGTGTCGCTTTATATGCTAAGCCACGTTAACGCCCGTCCGCTCACTGATTTGAGTATCTATTGCTCTTCTTTGTGCTTGCATAACCCTATCTTAGCGCTGCAGTCTGGAGCCGAGCGACCGCTACGGTCGCAGGTTCGAATCCTGCCTCGGGCATGGATGTGTGTGATGTCCTTAGGTTAGTTAGGTTTAAGTAGTTCTAAGTTCTAGGCGAGTAATGACCTCAGAAGTTAAGTCGCATAGTGCTCAGAGCCATTTGAACCCTATTTTGGAAAGCAAGTTCGCCGGATCGCACCAAAATTGAGAATGGTTGGTTTACTATGGGCAGGGCCCTTCAACTATCTCGGGATTTTGGCGATCTAACACACCATTTGGACAGAATTCGGCATGACATCTTTCAGGAGCACATCCAACAACCCTTCAGTCAGTACCAAGCCCTATAACTGTTTGCATATGAGTCACAGATAGACCAACGCGTTGTTGATTTGCTCAATTTCCTGAAGCTCTTTCTCTTGAATAAATCATCCAATTTCTCCGAAATTGCAGTCACTTCTTTGTCGGCACACGGATTGCACTTCTACCGACTTCCGTCCCATTCGGACAATTCCTTCGCCGGAGCGTTGGATTTTTTTTGTCTTTGAATGTATGTTTCTTGAGACTTTCGCGTATATTATAAGAAAAATAGAGACAAACATCAACAAATCAAAGTCATATTCTGAAAGTAGTTTCATAAATAAGGAAGTCGTCTTCTCTATCCGGGTCCTAATGAAATTATGTCTGGACAAGTAAGCAGATATTTTTGCCTTCTTTACAGGTTATGAGGAGGCATTTGAAATGTTAAACCTGACAGACTTATCGATCAGCTTAAGCGCGTAGGGCATGATATCGGTGATATAAGCATCACTGGAAAACTATACTGTAGTAGTCCCTCCCAAGACTAGGTTGCAATCTACATTTCAGATGAGATGATATTCCTAACTAGTGTCAGATAGGGGTGTGTATTACCTTCGATGTCCTTTAACTTACATTCCGAAGCTGTTTTTCTAAAATCGTTGAATGACGTCGACAAAGTGAGATTAATTGTAAACATTTAAACAACTTCCAATACACACGGGACATTGTGATATCATAACTTCAGTTCCTTCTAAACAGAATTATCATTATCATTAAAAAGATTTTCAAAAGACAAAAGGCAAAAACTAAGATCACTGATAAGAGGAGAGTCTATAACATGACTATCAGCTTAGATAGGAATGTACTTTCGAGAGTTACCAAATTAAATACCAATTATTTTAACTGAAAAATGGGATCATGATGACGAGATGAAAATCAGAATTCACAAATCGAGAAGCATTCAAAAAACTCAAACAAATAACATGTAATCGCGACCTTCAGTACAACAAATGTTGGCGATTCCTAAAGTGATGTGTGTTATTGATACTGCTGTCTAGAGTAGACGCTTGAACATTAATTGTAGCTTAGGTCACGATAAAGCTGAAGGTATTTCAAATGTGGGTTTGTCGTCGTATGCTAAGGATCCCAGAGGTGCAGGCATATCATGTGAATAATGACAAGGTTCTTGGCCATATTGTTGAAAATGTTGAAGTCGTAACCACAATAAAACGCAGGAAAGCGATGTATTTTGGGTAGATAATCTAAAACGAGAAGGATAGCTTGACGCAACTCATCACCGAAAGTAAGGTAGAAATGCGGATCTGGTTGGAGAACGGTTTCACGGTCGGCAAATTTCCACGATTGTCTCGACACCTCAGATACTGATGTTGTTGTTGTAGTTGTGGTCTTCAGTCCTGAGACTGGTTTGATGCAGATCTCCTTGCTACTCTATCCTGTGCAAGTTTCTTCATCTCCCAGTACGTACTGCAACCTACGTCCTTATGAATCTGCTTAGTGTATTCATCTCTTGGTCTCCCTCTACGATTTTTACCCTCCACACTGCCCTCCAATGCTAAATTTGTAATCCCTTTATGCCTCAGAACATGTCCTACCAACCGATCCCTTCGTCTAGTTAAGTTGTGCCTCAAACTCCTCTTCTCTCCAATTCTATTCAATACCTCCTCATTAGTTATGTGATCTACCCATCTAATATTCAGCATTCTTCTGTAGCACCACATTTCGAAAGCTTTTATTCTCTTCTTGTCCAAACTATTTATCGTCCATGTTTCACTTCCATAAATGGCTACACTCCATGCAAATACTTTCAGAATACTTCCTGACACTTAAATCTATACTTGATGTTAACAAATTTTTCTTCTTCAGAAACGCTTTTTTTTCTTGCCATTGCCAGTCTACATTTTATATCCTCTCTACTTCGACCATCATCAGTTATTTTGCTCCCCAAATAGCAAAACTCCTTTACTACTTTAAGTGTCTCATTTCCTAATCTAATTCCCTCAGCATCACCCCACTTAATTCGACTACATTCCATTATCCTCATTTTGCTTTTGTTGATGTTCATCTTATATCCTCCCTTCAAGACACCATCCATTCCGTTCAACTGCTCTTCCAAGTCCTTTGCTGTCTCTGACAGAATTACAATGTCATCGGCGAACCTCAAATTTTTTATTTCTTCTCCGTGGATTTTAATACCTACTCCGAATTTTTCTTTTGTTTCCTTTATTGCTTGCTCAATATACAGATTGAATAACGTCGGGAAGAGGCTACAATCCTGTCTCACTCCCTTCCCAACCGCTGCTTCCCTTTTATGTCCCTCGACTCTTATAACTGCCTTCTGGTTTCTGTACAGATTGTAAATAGCCTTTCGCTCCCTGTATTTTACCCCTGCCACCTTTAGAATTTGAAAGAGAGTATTGCAGTCAACATTGTCAAAAGCTTTCTCTAAGTCTACAAATGCTAGAAACGTACACTGGACAAAACAGCTGAGAACAGAGAACAATACTCCATGATGGTCGCCAACCTTGTGTAATTGGATCACTTAGGGAGGAAGCAGCAGTACTGAAATGCGCATTTGAGTTGATACACTACAGAAAAGTGACACTCAAAGTTTTTCGTTCTCACGCCGATTCATTGAATAATTAGAGCACAATAAAACTTTGAGGAGTTTCACATCCACGTATCGCATTTAGTCGCTGAAGTAATATTGCGTAACTGTGGCGAATTTAACTAAAACAATCTATAGGCAATATAAAACAAAACAATGCGCTTAGTTTGTTTTAAATGTGTAAAACCTTTTTGCAGAACATAAAGAAGTACTGCAGGCATAAAATGGATAACTAGCACTCGTCTGTTTATTCCTAAGATACGATGAAGGCTCTTCTACGAAGTAATCTCCATTCCTGTTTAAGTTGTTCTATGGCATGAGTGTTATCTCGAGAAGGAAAGAACACATACTTCAGTTTACGTGACTACTACACGGTAAGTCGACAGACACTGCGATAAACGCCTCGCTTCCTGATAGCGCAGCAAATAGCTTGTAGCGATTTCATCTGTGGGTCTGTTAAGAGCATTGTGTGTCACAAAGAGTTTTCTCTACATATTAATAATGCTTGTGCACATGATCTTATTGCCTCTCCCTGAAAACCTCGATGCTGACGTGAAATTAAACTACATCTTTTTTAATTTACACTCCAGGAAGAAGCCATTCCATAGAACTGCATCTAGACTGTTGAGGCCAGTTCACGTATTCCTTAAATTTATTTCCACGTAAAGACTTTGAGAGTGCTATTTCACACTCTTGTGTCTCTAGATTCTTTTCCTGGTATCTACTTTATAATGTCGGACAAATTTCGAACCTATTTCTGTATTGGAGCAGAAGCAGCACAATACGTTATCTGTTCCGTTAAAGATAACATTATCATCGAATAATTTGTTATTAACATCAGTTTGCTTAGTGTCAGGCATTATATGCTATTATGTGCTTTAACCAGGAAATAAAGTAAACCATCCACGCAAACAGCCACCGAACTGCACACGTCTCATTGCAATTTAAAAGACTGGTTGGAACGAGACTGAACACAGGCATACCCTCACATTGGCATAACTTGCCCTGCATAAGAAAGAAACCCCCTGCCATCGATCAATAGCGCAGTACATGTCCAACGATTAACGGAATACTCACCAATCTTAGTAGAGGCGGAGACTCTTCATAAATGGGGTAAGGCTCCATCTCCAAAATGCAGCTCTTGAGCAGGCAAGCAACCGTTCGTTAGATTGTTACAGAATGTTCCAGCAGGGCATATCGTTTAACTTTGGGCAATTTCCTGGTAATGGAAATGAGCGTTTGGCGTCTTTGGCCGGGAGGCCCCTTACGGGGCAGGTCCGGCCGCCTTGGTGCAGGTCTCATTACATTCGACGCCACATTGGGCGACCTGCGCGCCGGATGGGTATGAAATGATGATGAAGACAACACAGTACCCAGTCCCTGAGCGGAGAATATCCCCGACCCAGCTGGGAATCGAACCCGGGCCCCTTAGGGCGGCAGTACGTCACACTGACCATTCAGCTATCGGGGCGGACAATTTCCTGGTGGGAGAGAACGACGAAATTGATTGCATTAAACATTTAAATGACTGTTTTTAAGTCACATATGTTATTGTTTGTATTATACTTAACACTGTGCTTAAAACCATACGATAAATATGTAAATTAATTAATTAACCTCTATGTTTAACTTGCATAGTCTACTGAAAATTTGAAACTCCTGCGAAGTCCCTATTTTGTATAGAAGAAAACTTTTCGGTTAGTAGAAAACACAGCTGAAATGATGGAGAAGCAAGGAAAAATACTTTTGTAGATTACCGACGCCCAGACACCGTTCACGTAACGTTCTTCTGATGTTAGCCACTTGTTAGCTTATTACATGATCCATTTCTGGCACGTTCAGTTACCTCTGAAAGACTATCGAGCGCTCTAATCTTTCTTTTTTCCTAAACGTAACTCAAATGTCACTCTGACTTTCACCAACCAACTAACCCAAAAAAACTACGAATTTGATATTAATATCATAGTTTTTTATTATTTTTACCTAGGGATCCTTTCCTACCCTCACCCAGTTGTCAAGTAGGTAAACGTCGTAAGGATTGTCACCGATCAGTCCGCTGAAGATGAAGACTGTGGGGTCGTCACAAGTGTCAGTGATTTTAGATTATATTTACGTGTCACCCCATTCCATCTCCTCATTACTACCCGAATGAGTACTATGGATTTCTTACTAACAGTGTGTTTGTTTTCACTTGGTAAGTTACTTTTGTACCAAGAATGGATGAAAATACACGCGATGTTCCAGCGTCACAGACATTTCTTATTTCATTCGCTTCTCTCGCCCATTTCTACCGTGTGAGTATCACGGGATTTTCAGATCCGCAGGAATTTTTCTCTGGAATTAGTATATCAAGTGTGTCTCGGGTGTATTCTAGCACAGGATTTCTACACTGTTGTTTGTAATGATGCGGCACAGAGTCATTATTATTTGTTGAGCGGTCTCGACGTTATGAATAATACTTGATTTTGGTCAAGGAGAAGTTTACTGCTGTATCACAGCTAAAGCATAGTACCTCAGAACTAATGGCACTTGAATTCAAAAATTCCTTACTGGCACCTAGAATCAGTCAGTTCCATGGAATGACAGTTTGGACGTTCTTAATAAATTATTTGCTTTCTAATTTGTCTCATTATTCTTGGCAATGATGAACAGCAGAATTCTGTGGTATCAGAATACCTTTTCAGTATCTGGGTACAAATAAGATATCTACGAAAAGAATTAATCTGGTTTTTGTTGTTCTCGACAAATGTGACATTTGAAATTCCCGCTTTTCGCAGGTCTCAACTGAAGTTAGGGGTACTACAGTTCCTCTTTTATGTCTTTCATGTTGTGGTGCAGATCCTAAGCTGCGCATAAATGGTCTCGTGCCTACTAAGAGCCTTCGGCTTGAAATCCGAGAGCATGCGGGGCAAGACGAGCTACACTATGTGATCAAAAGTATCCGGACACGTGGCTGAAAGTGACTTACAAGTTCGTGGCATCCTTCATCGGTAATGCTGGAATTCAGTATGGTGTTGGCCCACCTCTAGCCTTTGATGCAGCTTCTCTTGCAGGCATAGGTTTAATCAGATGGTGGAAGGTTTCGTGGGGAATGGCAGCCCCACTCTTCACGGAGTGCTGCACTGAGGAGAGGTATCGATTAATCAGATGGTGGAAGGTTTCGTGGGGAATGGCAGCCCCACTCTTCACGGAGTGCTGCACTGAGGAGAGGTATCGATGTCGGTCGGTGAAGTCTGGCACGAAGTCGGTGTTCCAAAACATCCCAAAGTTGTTCTATAAGATTCAGGTCAGGACTCTGCGCAGGCCAGTCCATTACAGGGATGATATTTTCATGTACCCACTCCGCCACAGGGCGTGCATTATGAACAGCTGTTCGATCGTGTTGAAAGATGCAATCACCAGCCCCGAATTGCTCTCCAACAGTGGGAAGCAAGAAGGTGCTTAAAACTCAATGTAGGCCTGTGCTGTGATAGTGTTACGCAAAACAACAAGGGGTGCAAGTCCCCTCCATGATAAACACGACCACACCATAACACCACCGCCTCCGAATTTTGCTGTTGGCACTAGACACGCTGGCAGATGACGTTCACCGGGCATTCGCCATACCCACACCCTGTCTTCGGATCACTACATTGTGTACCGTGATTCGTCACTCCACACAACGTTTATCCACTATTCAATCGTCCAATGTTTACGCTCCTTATACCAAGCGAGGCGTCGTTTGGCATTTACCGGCGTGATGTGTGACTTATGAGCAGCTGCTCGACCATGAAATTCACGTTTTCTCACCTCCCGCCTAGCTTTCATAGTACTTGCAGTGGATCCTGATGCAGTTTGGAAGTCCTGTGTGATGGTCTGGATAGATGTCTGCCTATTACACATTACGACTCTCTTCATCTGTCGGCGGTCTCTGCCAGTCAACAGATGAGGGCGGCCTGTACGCTTTTGTGCTGTACGTGTCCCTTCACGTTTCCGCTTCACTATCACATCGGAAACAGTGGACCTAGGGACGTTTAGGAGCAGGGAAATCTCGCGTACAGACGTATGACACAGGTGAACCCAATCATCTGACCACGTTCGAAGTCCGCGAGTTCCGCGGAGCGCCCCATTCTGCTCTCTCACGATGTCTAATGACTACTGAGGTCGCTGATGTGGAGTACCTGACAGTAGGTGGCAACACAATGTACCTAATATGAAAAAAAGTATGTTTTTGTGGGTGCCTGGATAATTTTGATCACATAGTGTATATCTAAGGTCTTGCTGGCCTTGTGCTACTTACTTAAGTTGGCACTTGCCAACAACTCTAAGAAGTAGCATTTTTTAACTTGCTACTTTATTTTAATTATCCACCACTTGAGTTCGTATGGTGGGTCTTCAATGGGCCACTTAGCTTCTGTGATCGATTTATGGCGTCTGACGGGTCTTGGATGCAGCTCCCTTCACCACCCACATCCGAGCATATCACTGCCTGTGTCCCACCACGTGGAGGCGGGAATCTTCTATTATCTTTTTTTTATCGTTTTCTGTTTGCAGCATTTTTAAAGCCGAATAACCGAACATAAATGCCAGAAGGAAATGTATACGAAATTTCATGATTTGAAGTAGAATAAAATAGATGATAGGATAGATGAATTAGTGCCATGAGCGATTGTAGCTGGGAGTGACTATATGGGAATAGTTGCTTCGAGCCGTTGACCGCCATCTACAATTCCTAATATTACGTCGGCAATAGGTTAATAGTAGTGTAAATAACGATTTTCCTTGTTATTCTAGTATATATACATTTTTTACGATGCATTTTTGTGGCAATGTGGGCGCATTTTCTTATTTACCTTTAACTTATTTATAAGTCTAGTGTGCAATATTGTATTTTTTGCCTGCACTTACGTATGCTGTAGTGTATTTTTTCCCATGTAATGTATCAATTATGTTGCGTAAAAGTCCCGTATGGTCGCGTTCGTTTGTAGTCTTCATAGGTGGCTTTTACAGACTTTATCTGTTGAAGAGTTCAGTTGAGTCCGTTGTTCTTTGTGCACCGTGAGTTTCTGCGGGAAATGGCCTCTGCCAGATTCAAATACCCCGGGAAACAACGAGCTGAAGGCAAAGGGATGGTTCGACTGTTGCGGATTCTAATAGGAGACAGACGAGACATAATGCAGCAAATGACTCAATTTTTAAGAAAGGTCTACTACGTGCAACAGCCAGTTAGCAACCTTACCACCTGGAACCACCTCCTCAAAATGGATAGTAAATTCCACCGTCCATCGCATGTACCTCTGATCATCAACTGGGAGTTTAGCACAAGTATAAAAGCACTACTGAACGCTCAAAAACTGAAAAAGTTCGCGTGCACTGACGACAAACCTAACCTGTTGAGACTTGCAGACTGCAGGATACAAAAGTGAGTAGTTACAAGTACAGCAAGTGCAGCTATTCGCGGACTTCCGTTGTGGGCTGTAACTATCGTATGGCAGCTTAACTTTGTCAATATGCTAGTGTGTTAATTCGGAAACGATTTTCGCTGGAAAACAAAGTTACAATTGTGACCACCAGGTGCAAATCTGGCTTTGTAAACTGTTTGTATGACTGTATGACATACACGCTGCCATATGACAAACCATAACGGGAGTGAATAGTGTTAGCGAAATTGTTTTATTTGTCTAGCAGCAATTTCAATGCGGTATTGAGAGAATATCTGCGACTGAAAGGTCTAAAGAGAAGCTCGATTTCATTAAATGGTTTAAAGGAGATGATAATGAACTTCAAAAACACAGGTGAGCTTCGTGTGGCACCTGGGAGAATAAGGCACCCTATCCTGGTGGAAGTTGCCGTTACTCTAACGCCCATGATGAACCCTACGGAAGGTTTAGCGGTCTTTTTACATTGGTATCCCTACAAGATTCAGACAGTATAGCAACTGAAACTTGATGACCTGCATTTGCTCCTCGGCTTCTGGCTCGGATCGAAGGTGATAACAAGTGGTCGGGCAAGATTTTATGGAGTGACGAGTCACATTTTACACTACGTGGTGCAGTGAATACACAGTATTGCCACAAAATGGTTCAAATAGCTCTGAACACTATGGGAGTTAACATCTGAGTTCATCAGTGCCCTAGAACTTAGAACTAACTAATCTAATGACATCAAACACATCCATGCCCGAGGCAGGATTCGAACCTGCGACCGTAGCTCCTAGAACCACGCGGCCACAGCGGCCGGCTACACAGTACTGCCAAATTTGAAGTATTGTGTAGCCGCGTGCAGTGGACGAAGAGCCATTGCATTCGCCGTATGTGACTACGTGGTTTGGATTCACAAGGACCTTTGTTCTCGGTCCGTTGTTCTTTGAAGAGAATACACCCAGAGGGCCTATCACGTGTACCGTGACGTCTACACGTCATTGAGCTCCTTGTAAAGGTTTTGAAGAGCTCAGCAGTGTGGAAACACGGTTTTCCTACAAAGTGGGGCAACAACTCATGTCGCACGCCCAATGAAATATCTGCTTAATGCAACCTTCCACGAACGTATTATCTACAGAGGTTTCCGTGATGCAAGGCCTGCAAGAACACCTGATCTGAATCCATGTGATGTTTGGCTCTGGGGATATCTCAAACAACACATTCACCAGTGATATGTCCGGTCTCTACCTGATCTGAAGGCCAATATACGGGAATACGTTACTCATATGCCACCGGAAGAACTGTGAGCAATTGTTGATCACGTTGTTCTACGGATGCAGCGCCTCGTTGAAGTCTCCGGTGCTCATACTTAACAAACTGTGGAAGCGACGGTTAATAATAAAACAACGTTATGCGTTTCTCACTTGTTTGACCTTTCCTGCCCACACCCCGTTCTTAATCCATCACATACTGAAACATTGCTATACGTCTTTCTAGTATTCACAGAGCTAGATTTGCACCTGATGGGCAAAAGTAGAACTAACTTTTTCCAGTGTAAACTGGTTTTGCATTAATGCGTTAGAATATCTACCACGTTTCGCTGACACAGGAACATTACAGCCCACGCTGGACGTTTGTGAGTAGCTGTACTTTAACTAGAACTACCAGGTTCATTAAAGACCACATTAGTCGATGCAGAGTACATGCCAACAGGACACCATTCGGGCAGGTGATAGAAGTATTCTAGTATGGAAGCAGTATATACACTAATCAGACAAGACCTTACAATCTCTCCCTGTTGTGGCTGTTGTGAGCATGTGGCACCATAAGAATGTGTATAAGCGGAGCAGATACAAATTGAGAATCATTATAACGATGCTATGGGCTTCAGGAGGGAAAATTCACCTAAACAACTTTGACAAAGGGCAGACTGTAATGGCACGGCGCCTGGGAAGCAGCATCTCCGATACAGCACAGCTAGTCGATTGGTCTCATGCTACTGTCATGAACATATACAGAAATCGGTTGAAGATTAGCGAAACAAAGGGGAAGTGACAAGGAACTAGAAGTCCACGACTTCTCACAGGCATGGAGGTTGGAGGTTTACCAGCTCTGTGAAGAAGAATAGGCGGCCCCCTATGGTAGATCTGACGACAGATTACAACGCTGGTGCAGGCACAACTGTTTCAGAGCACACCCTCGGGTACACACTGTCGAGCATGGGGCTCTGCAGGCGACGACCGCTACGTCTTTCCGAGTTGCTGCAGCATTGTCAAATACGACTGTAGTGGATATGGTATCATCGAGAATGGACCGAGGATCAATGGAAACGTGTCATCCGATGGATGAATCATGTTTCTTGTTACACCATGTCGACACTTGTTTCCGTATACGACGTCATCCAGGTGAACGACTATGCGAAAGATGCGCTGCGCTGGGGGCAGTATTATGCTATGGGGACATAAACGTGGGCTACTATGGGGCCCGTGATAGTACTTGAAAGCATCACGGCAGCTGCGGATTATGTAACCATGATTGCAGACCACCTGTATACTTTCTTGCTTTATGGGTTACCTGATGGCCCTCCCACCCAAAGGCTGGGTATCCCACTTCTAGCACCAGTTTGCGCTGGTCGGAGCAGGTTTCTCTACACTAACCCAACTTTAATTGCTAGGCCTCTACCTGGTGTTAAGTTTATTATTTGTCAGAAGTGATCTGAGAGTCCAAGATCTTTTATCGCTACATCAAAGTCTTTGCAGCCACATTTGTGGCCACATCATCGATTACTGATTCTGTCGTTGTAGTCACCCTCGTCGCACTCTTAGTCAACAGGTAGGAGTGGAAAATACTTGTGAAAATGCTACACGTTTCATTTGTGAAGCACTTGTCACAATTAGATGGTTCAAATGGCTCTGAGCACTATGGGACTCAACTGCTGTGGTCATAAGTCCCCTAGAACTTAGAACTACTTAAACCTAGCTAACCTAAGGACATCACACACATCCATGCCCGAGGCAGGATTCGAACCTGCGACCGTAGCGGTCGCGCGGTTCCAGACTGTAGCGCCTAGAACCACTCGGCCACCCTGGCCGAAAAAAAAAAGAAACTGGTCGTTCCTAACATTTGCAAAGGCGTTCTGTAACAAGTATCGATAAGGAGAGTTGGTTCTTTGAATTTCCTCTGTATGAGATGTTAGCTTTAAGTCTTCCAAATATTTTCTAAATTCAGATTCTAATCCCCTGTCATCTGATCGTTTCCGCGTACTCCCACCAAATCAGACCATTGGCAGTTAGAAGCAAGTGTTCAGGAATAGTTCTGAAGGGCTCTCGTTCTGGAAGACGTGCTATGGGCAGACGCAGGTCAGAGGTGGCGGCAGCATGTAGGTAAATTTGATGAGAACTCTAGTATGATAAAAGAAAATAAATTAAATTGTATTTCAGTTTTATTTCAGTTTTAATCTGATAATTATATATATATATATATATATATATATATATATATATATATATATATATATATATATATATATATATATGGTGATTGTGTTTTATACTAGAATCTCGTGTTCCCAGTTAGGCACAGCTTTGCCAGGGGAAACACGAAAGCGATCGAAGACGTCCGTCTTCTGCTCGGCTCCAGATCATTGTCAGAAGGAGGCTGGTTTTTGATTACGCAAAGGCTTCTATTATTTGGAAAAGAACAACCCAGATTCCTTTAAGTAATCAGTATGAATTTTATAATTACCTATGGGACCTTTAACAATGAACAATAAAAAAATTGCATTTGCAAATGAAATCATTAATGAATGGGGCAGCTATGAGTTGTATAGAAGACAAGGAGCGGCCTTCTGTCTACGACCGGGATGCCGCAGTATTCTCTGCTGTAGTAAAGGCTGTTTGACATTTATAAAAATAATGTGACATGGAGGTAAAAAACAATAAAGGAAAAGAATATAATAAGAAATCTGGTAAACACTAAATATATTCAAATAATTCTCACAAGGAATTAGGGCTTATTTATAAACAGTATAACTTACGTAAGTAATTTTCTGACTGTATGGTGCGATCAGATTTCAGCCTGTCCTGTGCTAGCTTCTTGGTTCACGTTTATGTCACAAATTACAGTCATTACTTTTCTCCTTCCTTCGAGACAATTGTTACATAACAATAACTTGCCGATTTACAGTATAGAACATAAATTACTTGAATTTTATTAATTAATAATTGTTGTCTGTACGCTGGCAAGAACGCTCACTTTTATGGCTTAAAGACGACCTTCTTTACGCTTTCACTTTACAAGCAGAAGTACGGTAAAATCTGAAGATCTACAAAGGATTTTTTTATATATAGATCGAAGCGGAACGCCCAGTTCAGCTTCTATTAAAATGTTTCTTTGTGCAATCAATGCATTAGCGTTCGCGCTAGATGCGCATTTTTACAGTTTCGTAAATTACATAAAACAAATGTTTTTCAAAGAATAGGTCTCACCTCATAAATTGATCATTTAATACACAGCTAGGTGAATGCCTTTCCAAGGGTACTCACAGCTTTCATACGACGGAAAGCCCAATAATATTACAGAACGTTCCATTTATTCAAAGTGGTTGCTAATAGGCAAGGTATTGCAGACACTTCAATCGTGTGGTATTCGTATTGCACGGGTTATTTTTCGCTATTTTCGCGTGTGAAGCTTGTGATGAACTGCGAAGTCAATGTTTAGGTGCGAGGTTTCAGAAACATTTAGAGTATTTGTGTTTCTTCTGAACTTGAAAATGGTTAGAAGACGGTAAGGTTACACATCTTAGCGTATCTCATATACTTTCATGCGAATTTTGTTCACAAACAGTGTGTTTTTTTTGTACCCCATGAAACGCAGATAATTTTTCTCAGAATACAACTGGAATATAATTTAAGTAGTTTTAGGTAGGTAAAGGGGAAGTAGTAGTTAAAATGCGTTTTATTTCGTTTTTCACGCCACAAACGTTGGAGATATCTAGAGAGATAATTTGGAAGAGAGGAGATTATTGCCATGTGGTGGAGTTATAGAGAATACAGGAGTATTCGACGAAAGTGACATCTGTGAACGAGTATTAAAGACTAAACAGCCCCAGCGAAGTTTTTAAAACAGCGCCGTAGATGTAATTACAGAAAGCAATAATGATTCTTTGTTATGGCGACGTATTAATTTCTTATTCTTAAGAATGTTTTCGTTTTTTACATGCATAAGTGAAGTGTGCTGTCTCCTGTGATATTATGGACATCAAAAAAGATTTTGTTGTGAAGTTCTAAGAAGGAAAGAGCACTGAGCATCGAAGAAATTGCGAGAACATGTAAATAATTAAATAATAATTAATGTATGCTAATGAACTGGGATGATTCTGTAGAATGTAAGTAAACTTTGCTGTTATTACATTAATCACATTTTCTTGTAAAACTCGAATTACCGCTGTTTAGTTTACAAATAAGTGCAACAGTTTTCTGCTTGTGACGGAAGTAAGCAGTCGTAAACCGGAATCTAAATGCACTTACGTGGGACCGATCATAACTTTATTTTCTGAAGGAAGTGCAGCCCGAAATCTATACACCAAGTAGGTATGCTGAAAAGCCATTGCACAAGAGTATTTCACATTGTAGCAGTTGGCATAACGTTTTTCCTATGTGATTACGACAAAGAGGGAGTGTAGTAGCTGGATGGTTTTTATTAGGCGAATTAATTCACTGTTTGTACATAGGTAATAACTAGCCTTCCAGCGAATAACGTGGGAAGTCAAACTACATAGCTTCAAATAACTGGAATATACTGATCAGACAGGCATTGAGACCACCTACCTAATAGCCCGCACGTACATCTTTGGCACGGATAATGGCGGTGACGCGTCGTGGCGTGGAAGGAGTGAGACCTTGGTAGGTCGCTGGAGAGAGTTGACACCACATCTGCAAACACAAGTCAGCTAATTCCCGTAAATTCAGGGGAGAGAAGCGATGAGCTCTGACACCAGTCACATCCGAGATGTGTCCGATTAGTTTCGGATTTGGCGATTTTGGAGGCCAGCACATCAACTGGAACTCGTCACTGTATTCCTCGAACCACTCCATCACGCTTCTGGCCTCGTGACATGGCCCATTATCTTGTTGAAAAATACTACTGCCGTCGGGAAACATGATAGTCATGAAGGGGTGTACGTGGTGAGCCAGCCAGCGCACGATACTCCTTGGCCGTCATGGTGCCTTGCACGAGCTCCACTGGAGCTATAGTTTCCCACGTGAAACTTCAACAGAGCATAATGGAGCCTTCGCCAGCTTGTTTCTGTCTTGCACTAGTGGTGTCAAGGAGATGCTCCCTTGGAAGACGATGGATTCGCGACCTCTCATTGGAATGACGAAGGCATTGTGATTCATCAGACCACGCAACTATCTGCCATTACATCAACGCCCAGTGCCGATGGTCACGTGCTCATTTCAGTCATAGTTGCCGATGTCGTGGCGGTAACATTGGCACATGCATGGGTCGTCGGCTGCGAGGGCCCATCGATAGGAGTACTGTGTGTTCAGACACACTTGTACTCTTCCCAGCATTAAAATGTGATGATAGTTCCGCTACAGTTCTCCGCCTGTCCAATTTTACCAGTCTGCCCTGCCTACGACGTCCGACATCTGTAATGTGACGCGGCCGCCCAACCCCAAGACGCTCTGGCGTGATTTCTCCTTCGATTCGCCATGCACTGAAAACACTCATCACGGCACTCCTCCAACACCCGACAAGTCGTGCAGTTTCCGAAATGTTGGTGCCGAACCTCCGGTGCATCACAATCTGCTCTCGGTTAAACTCAGATCGCACGCCTTCCACATTCTATACACGAACAGTCGCTCACTTGTACTACATGTTCTGCGCGTGTGTCTAACAGTCATTCCTCGCCAGGTGACGCTGCTGTCGCATGGACTGTTTTACGTCGATAGTAGGTAGGTGGTGATAACGTTCTGGCTGATCAGTGTATGCTACCTAAAAATTGCAGCTTAGCATGCTTCAAAGCCGCCATTTGAAACTTAATACCGTGTATCCATGGCTGACCTTTCTGTCACATTACGTGAAAACAACAAACACTCTTTACTTAACAAACTGCCAATTGGCTTCTGTCTCGCGTTCTTCGGCCGACGTTCATCCAATGATTTTTCTGACGTTTCGCCAGCACGAGTGGCTGGCATTGTCAAAGCTTCACCCTCCATTGCCGGTGCTGAACTGGAGCCGAGCTCGCGGGCGCAGACTATATGTACCTGGCGCGCCAACGTCCAAGAAGCCCTCGGACGTTGGCGCGCCAACGTCCGAGAAGCCCTCGGACGTTGGCGCGCCAGGTACATATAGTCTGCGCCCGCGAGCTCGGCTCCAGTTCACCACCGGCAATGGAGGGTGAAGCTTTGACAATGCCAGCCACTCGTGCTGGCGAAACGTCAGAAAAATCATTGGATGAACGTCGGCCGAAGAACGCGAGACAGAAGCCAATTGGCAGTTTGTCAACAAGTGGCCACGAAAGCCTTAACAATTTTGTACTCTTTACTTACTTTGGTTACCGGTCTTGGCTCAATGTCCTGGCACCGGCCGGAGTGGCCGAACGGTTCTAGACGCTATAGTCTGGAGCCGCGCGACCGCTATGATCGCAGGTTCGAATCCTGCCTCGGGCATGGATGTGTGTGATGTCCTTAGGTTAGTAAAGTTTAAGTAGTTCTAAGTTCTAGGGGACTGATGACATCAGAAGTTACGTCCCATAGTGCTCAGAGCCATTTGAATTTTGAATCAATGTCCTGGCGATCTAAACTGAAAATACAGTATTCAAAATACGATTACATCGTTCACCTCACGGACGAGGTCCGTTGCACTCGGCAATTCTGTACTCTAGTAAGATGGTCAGGTGCCCATCATTCAGTCCGAAGGATTATGCATTCAATCTCTTCACCCTCTCCTGCAACTTAGGTCATTCCATATTTTACTTGAGGTAGTGTATACAGATTTGAATCTGTGTGATTGCTGAAATGCTTGATTTACATTCCACGTGTATCTCGGAAGCCAAGTGGCACATGTCCATCGTTTATTTGCATTTGCTTTTCTATTTTCTGAAACCTCATGTTGAATATTTGTGTATATTTCTGGTGAATCTTTTGTCTGACGCCATCTCTTGCACACACGTTGCAAAGAGCCCCTTTTGCGTACTTAAGCATTGCACGTGGTATAGACAATGAAATACTTTATTTTTCACATAGCTTTCCTCATTAATAGAGGTTGAACCGTGGAGGCTTTTTCCAATGCATCGATATCACTATTCTAATGATCTTTGACTAACATGTTGCCGCTGGAACGCAGCGCCCTCTGGTGTGGCAGCTCCGGGCGTGGTGGCCGGTTTGGTAGACAGTTGAGGACCGAAGCTGTAACGAGATTTCCATGGGGCCTCTTTGCCGTTATGTTAGCTGTTGGCGGGCGACCAATATTGGGGTCATGTTACCACGTGTGAGTTATCTAGTACCGACGTCGCTTGTGCTGTGATCTACCAGAAGGGCGCCGAGCTTTCAGGGCAGTGTTCACTGTCATTTTGGTCTGTATTCCTTCTGTTTGTTGAGTACAGTCTGTTTATTGAGTACAGACGCCCGTGATGGCAATGTGATTTCAAGATCTGGTACATATTTTAAATTTATTCATTGGCTGATATCTCATTATAATTTGTTTTATGTATTAACATTATGTATACCTCGTGTTTGTGAACCTCTAGCCTGTGTTAAGCGCCGTGTACCAGAAGAAAGTAAATGATTGGTTATATAAGTTTCAATTGGAGGTGCACTGAAATGTTTAGTATCTCCAGTTACCACGGATGTTTAATAGTTTATATAAGGACGTGTTTGGGTTCTGTTATTTTATTGGCCTATTTATAATTTGCTTTTGTCTTTCTGGTTTCCTTGAAGCTTAGGCTAAAGTCCTGTGCTGTCTAACAAAATATATAGTACGTATGTGATATTTAAGTTGCTCAGATAAATTTTGGTCTGTTCTAGGAGCATTTGTTCTCTCCGAACCTCTATGGACTAATGTGTGTACAGATGAGCTTTGAATGCCATGTGTCCTTGTGGCTGCTTTAATGGTTGCTAAAAAGGAAAATTTTTCCGATATTACTATTTTATTGGAGAAATTATATTTTTTAAATATGTGTAGCTGGTTTCTTAAATCTTTTGGTTAACTTATTTAAAAAACAGTTAAGTTGTCATTGTTTTTGGTAAGAGCTCAGATTAATTAACTATACCCTAAGAGTTATTTATTTAATGCACGGCTGTGTGATAGATGGTTCAAATGGCTCTAAGCACTATGGAACTTAACATCGGAGGTCATCAGTCCCCTAGAATTAGAACTACTTAAACCTAACTAACCTAAGGACATCACATACATCCATGCCCGAGGCAGGATTCGAACCTGCGACCGTAGCAGCAGCGCGGTTCCGGACTGAAGCGCGTAGAACCGCTCGGCCACTGTGGCCTGCTGTGTGATGGAATTCTGTCTCATTAAAATTACTTGTGCTGCAGGAACCTGTCGTTGGCAGTCTTTTGTACTCCACTGCTAGTACGTATTCTCCAGGATCGGTCCCCTCTTACACCTCGTCGTTTTGCTTAGCCGGCTGTTGACGTCATTTTGAGTGCATACACTCGGCAGCTCTCGCTGCTTCGTCCAACCACAGCCGCACTGCTTAATGCCCCTGTTCAAGATAAGTTTATATCGTACTTGGAAAAATTCTGAATTTGTATCCGCTAACTTGCCATTAAGCAAATTTTGATGTGCTTTGGCATCACATCATATAACTTAATCTGTTGCTACGCTGTAAGAATGCGTTGGATAACAACCGAAGGGGTCCTGCTGTGAAAAGAAATGGCAGCCCAGACCACATTACTCTTGCCTGTCGCTCCGTATGGCGGGCGACAGCCAGGTTGGTACCCCACCGCCGTCCAGTGCGTCTCCAGACTCGTCTTCGGCTTGGAATCTCATTGACTAGAGTAGAATTGCCTTCAGTGATGAGTTCCACTTCGAGTTGAGTTCCAAAGAACAGCGTAGACGTGTCTGGGAACGCCGTAGACAGCGGTAGAATAGCAAACTGACTGTTGCCCGTCATACACCCCGACAAACAGGTGTTATGGTCTGGGGTGTCATTTCTTTTCATAGCAAGGCCAATGGGCTGTCATCCAAGGCACACTTGTTCGTCGACGGTACTCCGCTCCCCGTTTCGTTCCCCTTCATGGCGAGCCACCCTGGTCTTACATTTCAGTAAGATAATGCGCCTCCGTCCACGGCGAGAGTTTCTACTGCTGGCCTTTGTGCTTGCCATACCCTATCTTGGCTAGGAAGGTCGCCGGCTCTGTCCCCAGTCGAGAACATTTGGCATATAATGGCCATGCACCTCCAACTACTCCGGAACTTCGACTATCTAACGCGCCAATTGGACAGACTTTTGGACGATGTTCGTCAGGAGGGCATCCAAAAACTCTGTCAACCAATACGGAGGCGAATGACTGCTTGCACAAAGGCCAGAAGTGGACCAACGCGTTATTGACTTGGTCTGTTTATGAAGCTCTTTTTGTTGAATAAACCATCTAATTTTTCTGAAATTGTAATCATTTGTTTGTCACTAGATGTGGATCACATCTATCAATTTCCGTCCCATTCGATTATTCCTTCGTCGTTCGTCGCTTTCTTTTGTCTCAGAGTGTATTACTCAAGGCGAGTATCTCTCGGACAGGTGAAAATTCTTGTAAGATTTTTTTTGAGTGCATGCATTTGGGATGCAGTGTTGAAAATATGGCCTCATGAAATCATGAAGTCAACCAATAATTGAGAGTGGCACACTGCATAATGTTAGAAGGTGCTGCAAGAAGAAGACCCTACGGCAGAAGTGAATATGTATTATGTTTCATGGCGACATGCATTGCTTCCAAATTAAGTATTCGATACTAAAGACTTATTACTAAAGTTAACTAATAATTTATGTGCGTTGCAGTACCCGCTCGACCTCCTGAAGTAAATTTAGTCTTACTACAATACACAACAACACCAATACTCTAATAGCATACTCAGATATTGTAATTAACATACACTTATCGTCAGATTAGTAAATACTTACTGAAATCTGCATCGCAATCCCTAATTATTATTATACAGACGAGTAGAATAGGTTTTGAGACTCAGCATTAACCGGACTCCTATTAGTGCACATTAATACGTGGCTCTTTCTCCCTTCGCGACACAGCCCTGCTGCTGACACTTTCAGTGGAAGGATGGCGGCCCATGCTTCCTCAAGAGTCGAAAGCAGAGGAAGTAGCGTTGTCGGTTGCTGGGACCTTGAACAAAGTCAACGATCTAATTTATCCCAAACGTGTTCCGTTAGGTTCAAATGGGGACTCTGGGCAGGCCAGTCCCATTTCAGGAATGTTGTCGTCCACACAAATGGTTCAAATGGCTCTGAGCACTATGGGACTTAACATCTCAGGTCATCACTCCCCTAGAACTTAGAACTACTTAAACCTAACTAACCTGAGGACATCACACACATCAATGCCCGGAGAACCGCTCGGCCACACTGGCCGTCCACAAATCATTGCCTAATACGTGCTGCTCTATGACAAGGTGCACTGTCGTGCTGGTACAGTCATAGCCTCCGAACTCTTGCTCTACTGTTCGCAGTAGACAATGCTGCAAAATGTGTTAATATCCTTCCACATTTGGTGTTTCCTTAAACGCATTAAGGGGCTACACCCTAACCATGAAAGACACTTACATTCCGTAACACCACCGCCTCGCTACTTCACTGTTAACACTACACGTTACGGCAGTTAACTTTCTCCAGGAATTCGACGAAGCCGAATCTTTCCATCGGATTACCACCGGGTATAGCTTGATTCATCACCCCAAAGCACTCGTTTCCAGCCGCCCGCGGTCCAGTTGTGTCGCTCTTTATACCACCTCTTGTATCACTTAGCGCTGACTACAGAAATGTTTGGTTCATCAGGAGGTGATCGACCTTCCTGCCTCATTTTTATAACCCACTGCGCACAGTCGTTGTGCTAGCTGTATTGCTAGTAGCACTTTGCAACTCACTTCTGCTGACTTAAGGCGACTTTTACACCTTCCGTAGTGCGTGACGGTCCCTGTCTGTCACTACATGAACTCTGCCGGTTCTTGGTTTGGCTGTGCTTGTCCCTTCGCGTTTCCACTTGACATTCACATCACCAACAGTAAACTTGGGCATCTTTAGAAGGGTTGATGTGCCTGATGGATTTGTTATGTAGGTGACATTCACTGGCATTCACTGCTCTCCTGGCTGACCAGTTTCCCTGTTACTGCTTCTCTGTTGGCAACACAAAACTCCCGCCTCATATTACACTGGCGGGCGTGCGTCTTGTGACATCTAGTGGTCAGTTCCATATTACGTAGGGGTGCCCGTATATTTTAATCAGATAGTTTACATTGATTTGTTAGAATTCATGGTTTGACCCCGTGGACGTCCTTGCAGATATGGCGACAGGGAAAAAAGTTCTGACGTGGCCAGTCAGATAGAAATGCAGGTGGCCTACCGTACTTACGTGTATTTCCGGTTTAGTAATTCATCTTAGGCCTTATAATATGAGTAACCAACTGAAATCTGAGCAGTGAAATACTAGCAGTTCTGACACCGTTCCTATGCTCTAATCGGATGATACTGAACTCTTTAGCTGGATAGGTAAAACCTAGCGCCAGCCTCAATTGGACTGAAAATCAGTGTGGGAAATGAGTTACTTATTAACTTGATTTATTTATTTGACATTCATACCAGGCTTCGGTGATCAGTCTATAATGTCAGCATTGCTCCAGACGTGATTTTGTTTTCAGGATTGTAATTCATGTTCATTTCTAAACTGTTGCTTGTACTTTTCGCACATCGTTGATGTTGCCACAAACTTTTGCCGTAGCTAATGTTTCAGTAAACTAGGTAGGCTATCCGTGATTATTTGTATACATCCTGAGTACGAGACTTCGGTAGACTTCGGCAAACTCACATCATCTAATACTGTCGTGTTACAGTTCGTCATTGTCAAACCTCCATCCGAAGCGTTGTCTGTTTATCTCCTGTTTATCTCTCTCTGTCGCAATAAACTGCCGTATTTCGCTATTTACCTTGTAAACACGTTTTTACGAATGACACCTATCGATTTGCGTGATTGTACATAGATGCCCTACTCAGATAAAAGATGAAATTGCATTTTCCTTTGTCGGCATTTTTATGTCGTGACAAACATTATAGGTGCTAATTTCAGTCCCTCTAAAAACTCCCAACACCCTACAACCTACAAACTTTCAGCATTCCATCACATGATCCACCGTCTCCTTTCCATCACTATGTCTCAAGAAGACTTTGACCAGGAATTTAACACAATAAAAACAATAGCCATAAATAATGAATTTGACTCTAACAACATTGATAAAATTTTAGGTAAAAATATGAAGAAGCAAGTCAGGTCTGTACCGTCCTAATAAAAAACTCAAACAGGGAAAGAAATGGTGCAGGTTACCTATTACAGGGAAAACATCAAATAGCATAAGTAACATCTCGAAGACAAATGGTTTCTCTGTGTTTTTATATGTCCCTCAGACAATAGGTGGTTTCTTGTTCAGTGCAAAAGACAAACAACCAGCTATCACAAAAAGTGGGGGTTTATAAAATCACATACTGGGAGCGTCACTCTTGCTGCATCAGGCAGACGAAGAGGTCAATCTGTACCAGGCTTAAGGAACACCACAGAAGCTGGAGATTGAGGAAGCCTGATTCAGCCTTTGCAGAACATTACCTGAACAATAATCACAAATACGCAATAGATGCACAAGTCCTACACACAGAGTGAAAGGGGGCCAAACTTGATTAATCAGAAATTTTAGAAATTAAAAAACAGATGTGTATATCCCCACATCTATTATTAAACGAGCAAACCCAATTCAATTATTCACTTCTTTTAGATGAGATCACAACCCCAGGATAGAAGTAAAACTTTGGGTCCGAGTCCATCGCAGCTAAAAATATCTTAGCTGACGCATTACTTTAGTCTGGTCATTGTAGTATAGTTGGTGAATGTGTAATAATGGATGTAATTTGTTAAAAAATGGTAACTGATGCAAGTGTACATTAAGCTATGGATCGATACCTAAGAAGTTGGGATTATATTTGCCTTGTCATCATGTTGATCTATGTATTATCATCTTTGGGAATCAGTAATGTACTTGAAAATGGACTTATAACCTGAAACGTAGGTTGTGCAGTGACATTAATAATAAACTGTGAAAAAGGCTAAAAACAGTGTTCTTTAGTTAGTATATCTAGTTTCCATTGTATGTTAGGTTCTCCATCTATTTGATACGGAAAACCACGCTTACTGCTATTTTATTTTATTTAGTCGTCAGTCTCCTGGCTGGCCTGATACAGCCCGCCACGAATGCCTCCCTTGCGCCAACCTCTCCATCTCAGAGTGGCACTTGCAACCTACGTCCTCTATTATTTGTTGGACGTATTCCAGTCTCTGTTTTCCTCTACTATTTTTACACTCCACAGCTCTTTCTAGTACCATGGAAGTTGTTCCTTGATGTTTTAACAAATGTCCTGTCATGCTGTCCCTTCTTGTCAGCTTTTTCCGTATAATCCTTTCCTCAACAGTCCTGCAGAGATCCTCGTCATTTCTTACCTTATCCGGCCACTCAATTTTCAACATTCTTACGTAGCACTACATCTCAAATGGTTCTAATATCTTCTGTTCCGGTTTCCCCACAGTCCGTGTCTCACTGACATACAATACTGTGCTCCAAATGTAAATTCTCAAAAAATTTTTAGTCAGATTAAGACCTACGTTTGATACTAGTAGATTTCTCTTTGTCAGGAATGTTTTTTTTTTCAGTTGTAATCTACTTTTGATGTCCACCTTGCTTCGTCCGTCCTAGGTTATTTTGCATCCAAGGTAGCAGAATTCCTCAACTTCGTCTACTCTGTGATCCCTGACTTTGATGTTAAGTATCTCGAGATTCTCATTACTACTATTTCTCACTACCTTTGTCTTCTTCCTGTTTACTCTAAATCCATATTCTGTATTCATTAGACCGTTCGTTCAATTCAACAGCTTACTGCTATGGAATACAAAGAATAGTGCAATGTAATTTTAGAATAAACTCTCTTTTGTTACATAAATTGCAACGTAAAGTGTTACTTGAAAAGGTACATTATAAATCTTGTGTATTAAAAAGTAATACTGCATCTAACTTCTCACCTCTAATGCGTCCTGGTACAAACACTCACATCAGATGTGCACTTCATTTGCAGTCACCGCTGATTTTCTGAATGTAATTGTGCCGACAGTCACTAGTTTTCTTACCCGCAATTATTCCTAAACTCCGTTATCTAACATTCTAATAACATTTGTTTATCTAATAATATAATAATCGTTATAAAACTGTCTTATAATGAGAATGGTTATTTTTAGCATTCTGCGGATCTGAGGTTGGAATGTTAGCTCCCTTAATCGGGCAGGTAGTCAGAAAATTTATAAAAAAAGTAAATGGATCAATTGAAGTTGGGTATAGTGGGAATTCGCGAATTAGGGTGGCAGGAGGAACAGGACTTCTGGTCATGTGAATACTCCGGGCGTGAGTCGTGCTTCGGTAGCTCAGATGGTAGAGCACTTGCCCGCGAAAGGCAAAGGTCCCGAGTTCGAGTCTCGGTCGGGCACACAGTTTTAATCTGCCAGGAAGTTTCATATCAGCGCACACTCCGCTGCAGAGTGAAAATCTCATTCTGGAAACGTCCCCCAGGCTGTGGCTAAGCCATGTCTCCACAGTATCCTTTCTTTCAGGAGTGCTAGTTCCGCAAGGTTCGCAGGAGAGCTTCTGTAAAGTTTGGAAGGTAGGAGACGAGACACTGGCAGAAGTAAAGCTGTAAGACCGGGCGTGAGTCGTGCTTCGGTAGCTCAGATGGTAGAGCACTTGCCCGCGAAAGGCAAAGGTCCCGAGTTCGAGTCTCGGTCGGGCACACAGTTTTAATCTGCCAGGAAGTTTCATATCAGCGCACACTCAGCTGCAGAGTGAAAATCTCATTCTGGAAACGTCCCCCAGGCTGTGGCTAAGCCATGTCTCCACAGTATCCTTTCTTTCAGGAGTGCTAGTTCCGCAAGGTTCGCAGGAGAGCTTCTGTAAAGTTTGGAAGGTAGGAGACGAGACACTGGCAGAAGTAAAGCTGTAAGACCGGGCGTGAGTCGTGCTTCGGTAGCTCAGATGGTAGAGCACTTGCCCGCGAAAGGCAAAGGTCCCGAGTTCGAGTCTCGGTCGGGCACACAGTTTTAATCTGCCAGGAAGTTTCATATCAGCGCACACTCAGCTGCAGAGTGAAAATCTCATTCTGGAAACGTCCCCCAGGCTGTGGCTAAGCCATGTCTCCACAGTATCCTTTCTTTCAGGAGTGCTAGTTCCGCAAGGTTCGCAGGAGAGCTTCTGTAAAGTTTGGAAGGTAGGAGACGAGACACTGGCAGAAGTAAAGCTGTGAGACCGGGCGTGAGTCGTGCTTCGGTAGCTCAGATGGTAGAGCACTTGCCCGCGAAAGGCAAAGGTCCCGAGTTCGAATCTCGGTCGGGCACACAGTTTTAATCTGCCAGGAAGTTTCATATCAGCGCACACTCCGCTGCAGAGTGAAAATCTCATTCTGGAAACGTCCCCCAGGCTGTGGCTAAGCCATGTCTCCACAGTATCCTTTCTTTCAGGAGTGCTAGTTCCGCAAGGTTCGCAGGAGAGCTTCTGTAAAGTTTGGAAGGTAGGAGACGAGACACTGGCAGAAGTAAAGCTGTGAGACCGGGCGTGAGTCGTGCTTCGGTTGCTCAGATGGTAGAGCACTTTGCCCGCGAAAGGTAAAGGTCCCGAGTTCGAGTGTCGGTCGGGCACACAGTTTTAATCTGCCAGGAAGTTTCATGTGAATACAGGATTATAAACACAAAGTGAAATTGGGGTAATGGAGGAGTGGATTTGACAATGGTTGGTTGGCTGATTAGGGGGAAGGGACCAAACAGTGTGGTCATCGGTCCCATCGGATTGTGGAAGGTTGTAGAAGAAAGTCGGCCGTTCCTTTTCAAAGGAACCGTCTCGGCATTTGCCTGAAGCGATTTAGGGAAATCACGGAAAACCTAAATCAGCTGGGCCGGACGCGGGTTTGAACTGTCCCCCTCCCGAATGCGAACCCAGTGTGGTAACCACTGCGCCACCTCGCTCGGTGTTTAATAATGAATAATAAAATAGGAATGCGGGTAAGCTACTATAAACAGCATAGTGAACGTGTTATAGCAGCCAAGGCAGACACAGAGACACTATCACAATAGTATAAGTTTATATGCCAACCAGCATCTCAGATGATGAAGACATTGAAGAAATGTATGATGAGACAAAAGAAATTATTCAGATCATTAAAGGAGACGAAATTTTAATTGTGACAGTAGGAAAAGGAAAAATAGTAGGTGAATATGGACTGAGGGGAGAGGAATGAAAGAGGAAGCCGCCTGGTAGAATTTTGCACTAAGCATAATGTAATCATCGCTAACACTTGGTTTAAGAGTCATAAAAAAAGGTTGCACGCGTGGAGGAGGCAAGGAGACACTGGAAGGTTTCATAGTAACTATATAATGGAAAGACAGAGATTTAGAAATCTGATTTTAAATTGTAAGACATTTCCAGGGGCAGATGTGGACTATGACTACAGTTTATGGGAAAAAGGTAGGTAATTAAGGAGAAGGACCCCGATAAATTGGAAGTACCAGAGGTTGTTGAGAGTTTCAGAGGGAGCATTAGGCAACAGCCGAAAGGAATACAACAGAAGGCGAATGGGTAGCTTTAAGATATGAAGTAGTGAAGGCAGCACAGGATCAAATAGGTAAAACGACAAGACCTAATGGAAATTCTTGGCTAACACAAGAGATACTGAATTTTACTGATGAAAGGAGAAAATTTAAAAATGCAGCAGGCGAAAGTAAATACAGACGATTATATAATGAGATTGGCAGGAAGTGCAAATTGACTAAGCAGGAAAGGCTAGACGACAAAGAAGAAATATACATAACAAAAGACATAAAAATAAGAGACATTCAATCCAGAATTAAAGTCATAACAACATAAAAAAACAAAAATCCATAAGAAAAAGAACATATATAAGTTAAGTAAGGGAAAATAACTCAAACAGCCAAGGAAATAATTGATTTAGAAGCATATTTCACTAGAGGAAAGACAGATCACCCCCCCCACAGGAAAATAAGCGGCCTGCTGTGTGAATATCAAAAGCTCAGATGGAAAACCAGTCCTAAGCAAAGCAAGGAAGGCTGAAAGGTGGAAGGAGTATATAGAGAGTCTGTATAACGGAGATGAACGTGAAGGCAATATTAAAAAAAAGGAAGTGACCATAGATGAAGATGAGATGGGAGATATGAGAGAAGTATTTGATAAAGCTCTGAAATATCTAAGTCGCAATATGACCGCGGTGGTAGACAATACTCCGTCAGAACTACTGATAGCATTGGGGGAGCCATCCATGACCAAAATCTTCCATTTGGTACGAAAGATGTATGAGATAGGCGAAATACCCTCAGATTTCAAGAAAAATATAGTAATTCCAATTCCAAAGAAAGCAGTTGATGACAGGTGTGAAAATTACCGAACTATCAGTTTAATAAGGCACAGCTGCAAAATACTAACACAAATTCTGCACAGAAGAATGTAAAAACTGGTAGAAGTCGACCTCGGGAAAGATCAGTTTGGATTCCGGAGAAATGAAGGAACACGCGTGGCAATTCTGACGCTATGACTCCTCATAGAAGACTGGATAAGAAAAGGAAAACCTACGTTTATAGCATTTGTAGACTTAGAGAAGGTTTTCGACAATGTTGACTGGAATATTCTCTTTCAAATTATAAAGATTGCAGGGGTAAAATAGAGGGTGTGAAAGGCTATTAACAATTTGTACAGACACCAGACAGCAGTTATGAGAGTTGTGGGACGCAAAAGGGAAGCAGTGGTTGGAAAGGACGTGAGACAGAATTGTAGCCTACCCCCAATGTTATTCAACACGTAAATTGAGCAAGCAGCAAACGAAACAAAAGAAAAATTTGGATAGGAATTAAATCTCATGGAGAAGAAATAAAAGCTTCGAGATTTGCTGGTGACATTCTAATTCTGTCAGAGACAGCAAAGGACTTGGAAGAGCAGTTGAACGGAATGGAGAGTGTCTTGAAAGGAGGATATAAGATGAACATCACTAAAAACAAAACAAGGATAATGGAATGTAGTCGAATTAAATCAAGTGACGCAAAGGGAATTAAATTGGGAAACGAGACACTTGAAGTAGTAGATGAGTTTTGCTATTTGGGCTCAATATAACTGATCATGGACGAAGTAGAGAGCATATGAGACGTAGACTGGCAATGGCAAGAAAAGCATTTCTGAAGAAGAGAAATTTGTTAACATCGAATAGAGATTTGTTAGGAAGTCTCTTCTGAAGGAATTTGTCTGGAGTTTAGCCATTATGGAAGTGAAATATGGACGATAAACACATTAGACAAAAAGAGAATAGAATTTTTCGAAATATGGTGCCACAGAAGAATGTTGAACATTAGTGGGGTAGATAACGTAACTAAGTAAAAGGTGCTGGATAGAATTTGGATGGATGTTTTGGGAGAGGGGACTAAACAGCGAGGTCATCGGTCATAGAATTTGGGGAGACAAGAAGTTTGTGGCAGAATTTGACCAAAAGAAGGAATTGGTTGATATGACACATTCTGAGACATCAAGGGATCACCAATTTAATGTTGGAGGTAAGTGTGAGGGCTAAAAATTGTATAGGGATACCAACGGGGCTGCAGTAGTTATTCGGGGATGAAGAGACTCGCTCAGGATGGAGTAGCGTGGAGAGTTGCATAGAACCAGTCTTCAGACTGAAGACATGGAGAGTTGCATCGAACCAGTCTTCAGACTGAAGACCACAACAACAATAATTTATAAATTTTGTACTGCCCGGGACATCAGTTTTCTATCTTGGTCATTAAGATAAAATTTATTTCTCAACTGTTACATAGCTCAACATATGTCATGGTAACAGCACAAGGGAGCTTAAAACTGGGCACCCTTGCAGGGGTATTTCTTATCCACATCTCCTAAGCGCTATTCCTCAATGTGACAGTACCTAAAGATACGTGCATTTCAGAAGACTTAACAATTTGCAGCTCATAAGGCTGTTACGTCGGTTAGTTCCTTGAGGCATGCATGGAGTGCTAGACCAAAGAAACACACTGTAATTATCTACATCCCTAGCGCGTCTCAACAGTCCTATTAATAGTGAAACCAGTTCGGAAAATAAATGTCCGAAAGACATTGGCCACTTTGTGTTTAATATACTTACAAATAATTACGTTCACAGAATGTCACTGCACCGGTGAGTGGTACTAGGAGATTGAAATTTTGAGACGGACTGTCAGTCGTGCATGAATAACACTGCTAGTAGGAAAGATGAGGATCCTTGATTAAAACATTGTCAAGAAAAGATTGTGACACGCTGTAAAAAAAGTAATATCAAAATCTGAACGAAACGTATAAAGGTTGCCGAAGCTGTCGAAGCATTTGTGTAGCTGTCAGCTTAAACGGAAGATTTTGCTCCGTAATAGCTCATCACTGGCAAGTGATGACATTATCCAGTACTGTATTGAGAAGCCTGTCTTGGACCGTCGTGTTAATTTATTTTGTTTATTTTTGTCATCTATATATTCATTCAGGGGTCATCTTACAATGATGTAGGATTTTTCATCTTATTACAATAAAAATAAACAGCGCAAAAATATACCTAAGCCCTACATAAAGAATATAGAAGTATGCTTTTATGAAGATAGCACAGTTGGTCAGTCGTGGCCATGGTGAAGCAACCATCTCGGCCTTTTTTTTTTAAATTCTTCAGAAAAACCAGGACGATTTAAATCAGGATTGCCAGAGAGAGCAAAATTTATGCTCCTCAATTTGTGAGTATCTTAATAGCTTCACTTATTCATTAGGTTGGTTAATGTTGTACAATGTTCTTCGATGTATACACAATTTGCTCCAGATAACTTAGAAACATAGTTTGTTCTTCATGACCGCGCACATCAAGGACACCCTCTGGCGACTTCCGAACCATGATCATGCTGCTGTACCTCTAACATTGACTCCAGTCTGTTTGGGAAACCGACTTCAGGCCTGTAGACTTGAGACGACGGCCCATGCATTCTTCATGTCCTCCCCAGAGTCTATGTGAAAAAAAAAAAAAATTGGTTCAGCATCCCCCCCCCCCTCCCCCAGTGATGAGGGAGATGTTGAACTCAGGAGGATGACAAGAGATTGCTATCGTGTACTATAGATCTTTGCAGGTGATTTTTTAAAAATCATCGTAATCACTGTAGTATGACGAGGTGATATAATTACCCCATTTCATTATTAAGTACTAATTTGAGTTCTTTAACTAATATTTTATTGTATACTGAGAAATAATTACGAAGAATGTTTTAGATGCCTTTTTAAAAAGGTGCATTTTAGTAATATTTTTCATCTCCTTAGGCGATTTACTGTAAAACTTTATTTCCTGGTATAAAGTACTGTTTTGAGATTGTGTTTGTTTGTCCCTCATATATATAAGTTGAGGCTTGCTCTTGTTCCATGATGCTGTATAGAACCTTTTTCCCTGAGATGCCAGGTGTACTCAATTGCTACAATGAGGATACCCAGTTTTTTGAAGAGTTCTTTACGATGAGCCAGATTATTACTTCTATTCTTGAGGCATTTTTCTGCAGTTTAAAAGGTGTGCCAGTATTTTGTGTTTTCGACTCCTAGAAAAGAATCCCATAGCTAAGACCGAGCGTTCGCAGGAATAGCATGTCGTCACAAGACTGATGGCAGAACTTTAAATGCAAAACATGCTCATAACTTTCTTTTGTCAACATATTTGTTTATTCACTCCACGTTAACCGACAACGAATGTTCATCCATAAAAACATTGAGTTTTTACACAATTTATAGATTTATCATCTACGCTTAATGCTATAGAATTGTTTCCCCTCTTCACGCTGATGTGCATACTGTTTCTGTTCTTCATGTTCAGTGTTAATTTATTGCATACTACACTATCGTAAACATCCTTGAGAGTTTGCTTCGTCTAATAGGATTTGTGGTGTTTTATCAGTGTCTATGACGTTGTTGTTATCAGCAAACAGAGCTCTCTTCTCATGTCTTAAACTGTCTGGAAAACCAATGATGTATGTTAGCAACAGAAATTGGCTTTAAACGCTACCCTGAAGGACTCCTATGTTAATATGTTTTGGTCTGACTATTATTTTTCAAAAAATGTATTATCAGTAGACGTATGAAATATCTCTGCCTCCTGCACACTATTTTCCAGGTAGCTATACCTCTTACACTTTTGTGCTTCTATCATTAGTGGTATTTTATGCGGAACAGTTTCGAAAGCCTTAGACAAGGTTAAGAATATCAATATAACACTGTCATATTTGTCTAGAGCTCTAAGTACCACTTTTATGAAATCTGTGACGGATGATCTTGTACTTCTTCCACTTCAGAAACCAAACAGTGCCTCGATAAATAAGATGTATTTATTCATGTAACTTATACGCCCCTCTTTCAAGGTTGATTCAATTATCCTTGGGGATGCAGACAGTAGTGCAACTAGTCTGTAGTTTGAAACTTCCTGGCAGATTAAAACTGTGTGCCCGACCGAGACTCGAACTCGGGACCTTTGCCTTTCGCGGGCAAGTGCTCTACCACTGAGCTACCGAAGCACGACTCACGACCGGTACTCAAAGCTTTACTTCTGCCAGTACCTCGTCTCCTACCTTCCAAACTTTACAGAAGCTCTCCTGCGAACCTTGCAGAACTAGCACTCCTGAAAGAAAGGATATTGCGGAGACATGGCTTAGCCACAGCCTGGGGGATGTTTCCAGAATGAGATTTTCACTCTGCAGCGGAGTGTGCGCTGATATGAAACTTCCTGGCAGATTAAAACTGTGTGCACGACCGAGACTCGAACTCGGGACCTTTGCCTTTCGCGGGCAAGTGCTCTACCACTGAGCTACCGAAGCACGACTCACGACCGGTACTCACAGCTTTACTTCTGCCAGTCCCGAGTTCGAGTCTCGGTCGGGCACACAGTTTTAATCTGCCAGGAAGTTTCATATCAGCGCACACTCCGCTGCAGAGTGAAAATCTCATTCTGGAAACATCCCCCAGGCTGTGGCTAAGCCATGTCTCCGCAATATCCTTTCTTTCAGGAGTGCTAGTTCTGCAAGGTTCGCAGGAGAGCTTCTGTAAAGTTTGGAAGGTAGGAGACGAGGTACTGGCAGAAGTAAAGCTGTGAGTACCGGTCGTGAGTCGTGCTTCGGTAGCTCAGTGGTAGAGCACTTGCCCGCGAAAGGCAAAGGTCCCGAGTTCGAGTCTCGGTCGGGCACACAGTTTTAATCTGCCAGGAAGTTTCATATCAGCGCACACTCCGCTGCAGAGTGAAAATCTCATTCTGGAAACATCCCCCAGGCTGTGGCTAAGCCATGTCTCCGCAATATCCTTTCTTTCAGGAGTGCTAGTTCTGCAAGGTTCGCAGGAGAGCTTCTGTAAAGTTTGGAAGGTAGGAGACGAGGTACTGGCAGAAGTAAAGCTGTGAGTACCGGTCATGAGTCGTGCTTCGGTAGCTCAGTGGTAGAGCACTTGCCCGCGAAAGGCAAAGGTCCCGAGTTCGAGTCTCGGTCGGGCACACAGTTTTAATCTGCCAGGAAGTTTCATATCAGCGCACACTCCGCTGCAGAGTGAAAATCTCATTCTGGAAACATCCCCCAGGCTGTGGCTAAGCCATGTCTCCGCAATATCCTTTCTTTCAGGAGTGCTAGTTCTGCAAGGTTCGCAGGAGAGCTTCTGTAAAGCTTGGAAGGTAGGAGACGAGGTACTGGCAGAAGTAAAGCTGTGAGTACCGGTCGTGAGTCGTGCTTCGGTAGCTCAGTGGTAGAGCACTTGCCCGCGAAAGGCAAAGGTCCCGAGTTCGAGTCTCGGTCGGGCACACAGTTTTAATCTGCCAGGAAGTTTCATATCAGCGCACACTCCGCTGCAGAGTGAAAATCTCATTCTGGAAACATCCCCCAGGCTGTGGCTAAGCCATGTCTCCGCAATATCCTTTCTTTCAGGAGTGCTAGTTCTGCAAGGTTCGCAGGAGAGCTTCTGTAAAGTTTGGAAGGTAGGAGACGAGGTACTGGCAGAAGTAAAGCTGTGAGTACCGGTCGTGAGTCGTGCTTCGGTAGCTCAGTGGTAGAGCACTTGCCCGCGAAAGGCAAAGGTCCCGAGTTCGAGTCTCGGTCGGGCACACAGTTTTAATCTGCCAGGAAGTTTCATATCAGCGCACACTCCGCTGCAGAGTGAAAATCTCATTCTGGAGTCTGTAGTTTTCAATTCTCTCTGCATAACCTATCAGCTGTAAGTGTGCAGCTCATTCGTGCTGTTGTGACTCGCATGCTGGGGTCGCGCTGTGATCATGAGGTCGAGGGTAGAGTGAGGGTGAGTGGTCCAGTGCACAAGCGGAGGCGTCACATAACATTTATTTATCTCGCAGACTGTACACAGGTGTAAGTGTCTTCAGAGCTGCAGTCAACTGGTAGAACTTTAACAAAATCTTAAGTTTGCGCAATAAAATTAGGTTAAAGCAACAGTGCTTTAGGTACTGTGGAGAAGTACTTGAACAAGAGGACTCATTTATGATGTTCGTCAATGGTGCTTTCTCCTGGACGCATCTTCAGAATTGCAGCTGTGTTCTACGGAGACTCCGAAGTCCGTTTTACTGTCTAAAATTGATTTACCAAACAGAGTGGTTGTTGATATCAGAACTGAGTACTTGAACCAAGTGACGGGCTCAAACTAATGCCGTACGGAGTAAGCAGCAAATGATAGACTAGTGACAGACATTGTCGTGTATATGTATTACTAATGATTCGGTTTTCTTTCCCTTGGAGAAACTCAGTCTGCCATTTTTGGTGGCGGAATTGGTTAGTCTCCAATAATGTTCGTTGGTTTGGTTCCTCCTTTCTCCAGTTGTCGTCGTTTGGACCAATTTCTACAGCTGCCCTCTGTCGAAGACCTTTGCGAAGTCTCCTACCCACAAGTACGTATTGTAAGCTCACAGAACAAAATATTAGTGAGTACAGAAAAAGAAGCACTAGTTGTCCAAATGAGTGATATATTTAACACAACAAGTTTCAGGACGATGTGATCCCATTATGAAGTTCAACAAACCAAGGAAAACTTCTTTGCGTTATTACACGTACTAACATACATGTGATGGAAATCTATCTACATTTCCATGTAACATTACCCAATTTAAAATTAACTTGCATTAAGCAAAGTGAAAAATAATAAGCAATCAGCAAACATGCACCGTCAGCCATGTAAGATTCTTCAGTATGCATGTAATCGTAAATTGTTCATAATTTCTGGTTGTGCTTAAACTCTCCAGAAGCTCCGTTTACCATAGATTACTAATCACATGTCAAACACTGTATTATCTTGTTACGCGTACATCAGCACCACCAACACCACCAACGAGACTGATGTCGATACAAAAACCTTTGAAAGTCTTTGTGTCATGGCATACCAAAACATGCAAACAATTTTCACTAGCGTTTCAATATTTGTCTGTTGAGACCATAGAATCACTAACATATTTTCCCACACATGCCCTCCATGGTAAGAAATCGAATCCTCATCATTGACCCACGATCCCGTTCCAAAATGTGGTCGCTGCTTACGTTACAAATTACAAAATTGAAACACTAAAATTTAATTACTAAGCAGGTTAGGTCAATGGCTGCTTGTCACAACAACATCGCTGGAGGAGACATAGAAAAGCACATTGGAAACTTCTTTGCTTTCGTTTAAAACGTTGTCACGTTCATTTCCCAAAATGCAAAATATTTCTATATCATCCAAACTGCACAGCACCCAGTCTTTTTTCTCTCAGTACAGTATATTGGGATAATTCTTGTGTTGTCAATTTTATATTTGACAAGATCCGCTCTGCTTCATCTGATCTAATGTACCATCATGTGATGTAACAGGACCCACTCCTTCTGAAGAAGATATTTTCAGAAATATCGAAACCTAGGTCAAGAGCTAATAAACCTTTGTTTTGCAACTGGTTGATTGATTTTTCAAACTCTTCAGATTTACATATTTGCTGTTTGGCAGCCATGTTTAAGATTTTGACAACGTATTCAAGCTGTACTAGATACATCCTGACAAATGGTGTTAATTCTTAAGGTGGCTCACCACTACCGATGGACCATTCTCTTCACTATTATGTTCTTTGAACCTTATTTTAAAGTTTCTTCCTGTCAGACGCACATACTTCATCTTACAATCTTGAAATTTTAATCCATGTTGTTGTTGTTGTGGTCTTCAGTCCTGAGACTGGTTTGATGCAGCTCTCCATGCCACTCTATCCTGTGCAAGCTTCTTCATCTCCCAGTACCTACTGCAACCTACATCCTTCTGAATCTGCTTAGTGTATTGATCTATTGGTCTCCCTCTACGATTTTTACCCTCCACGATGCCCTCCAATGCTAAATTTGTGATCCCTTGATGCCTCAAAACATGTCCTACCAACCGATCCCTTCTTCTAGTCAAGTTGTGCCACAAACTTCTCTTCTCCCCAATCCTATTCAATACCTCCTCATTAGTTACGTGATCTACCCACCTTATCTTCAGCATTCTTCTGTAGCACCACATTTCGAAAGCTTCTATTCTCTTCTTGTCCAAAAAAAAAAAAAAAAAAAAAAAAAAAAAAAAAAAAAAAAAAAAAAAAAGAGTTCAAATGGCTCTGAGCACTATGTGACTTAACTTCTGAAGTCATCAGTCCCCTAGAACTTAGAACTACTTAATCCTAACTAACCTAAGGACATCACACACATCCATGCCCGAGGTAGGATTCGAACCTGCGACCATTGCGGTCGCGCGGTTCCAGACTGTAGTGCCTAGGACCGCTCGGCCACACCGGCCGGCCATATACTCCCACTTTACACATACAATTTCCACTTATGTCAGTCTTACATTTCAGCCTTAGCTGCAGTTTCTTGTCCGTCAGAAATGCTATTTTAAATGTTATGTTGTGGAACAACCTCGCCAGTTTATGCGAGATGATTTCCCCTAATGGCATAATTCTATATTTCTGTGAATTTACCTGGTTTTGTTGGGTTCTTTTTCCTGCCACTGATTTAGACTTACATGTAAGACCGGCGTCATAATAACTTTCTACCTCTATTTGTCAAAGTAGTTTCATTTCTCCATCTTCGTTCTTACGACTAAACGGCAAGGTATTAGTCCCGTGGACTTCATTTTTAATGAATGCATTTTTGTGTTCGTAGTAGTATGAATTCTTATCAGTTAGTAGCACCTGTGAACGTGGGTTTCCTTTAAATATTGGTATTCCTTTTTTAGATGAGCAAATCAAGATACTTTATAATTCTTTGCTGTTGCTGGTCTACTGCTGTGGTATGTTGTTAAGGTCACTCGCAACTTTCTTTATTTGATCCCCGTATTCTTGAAAGACTAACTATGTCGTTAACATATATTTTTTATTTATGTAGTTTATCCGTTCTCTTTACACTTTTCTCTTAATATCTGTTGAATGTGCGTCCAAAAAATGTCCGCCATCTGCCCTGCCAATGCACATCCCATTGCAACCACTGGGATATGATTTTACCTGTTCTCAAATAACGCAACGCATCGACTGCACCGACAGCCCAATGAGGTTATGATGTTTTGTGTGTGTCCTTCGTACCATGACCTGGACCCGCTCATTTACGTTACCGTGAACGTGAACCAGGACGTTTATTCTCGTTGACCTAGTGTTGGTATTTCTTCTCGTGTTCCAAGATGACAACGGCTGTGCTAACAGTGCTGCTTACCGAGTTTTCTGGAAATTGTTTTAAATGATTAATTATGTCATTTTCTGCATCTAACATATTTTTTCCTTTTAAATTTCAGTACTGTGTTATGAAAACTGAAATGAAATTCAAATAATTTGGAAGCCTGCTAAAACGCTCCAATCAAGTCATGTGATGCCTGTGACGTCACCGGCTAGCTCGCTGCTTCTGCTGTTATAATGCTAATTCATAGTGATGTCTTGTTATGGAATTTACGTTTCGAAATATGGGCAAACAGTGTGTAATACCATACTGTGTAAATACATCTATAAAAAATCCTGAAAAGTTTGTTTTTGAGTGTTGCAGAGAATGAGAAGAGGCGTAAAATGTGGTTGCACTGTACCGGAAAATTACCGCCAAGTCGACGCACAAGTTCACTAACTTAATTAAAAGTGTTGCACTGTGAAGTTAACATTAACTTGGCTCCGAGATATGCTCTCCCAGCCGGTCGGGATGGCCGAGCGGTTCTAGGCGCTACAGTCTGGAACCGCGCGACCGCTACGGTCGCGGGTTCGAATCCTGCCTCGGGCATGGATGTGTGTGATGTCGTTAGGTTTAAGTAGCTCTAAGTTCTAGGGGACTAATGACCTCAGAAGTCCCATAGTGCTCAGAGCCACTTTATGCTCTCCCACTGTTACAATGAAGGATAACGTCCTTCAACGAAATTAAACACCTAATGAAAATTGTCGTTTTAGCCGACCACACCGGAGTGGTAGACTGTTGGATTTATAATATGATGTCCATACATCGCTTGTTTGAATCTAACCCGAAAGAACATTTTAACTTATTTGTAAAACGACTCGACAGTCCTCTCATATGAAAACCAAATCAAAATTACAAAAGTTCACCACACCGATTAGAAACAGAATATTTTTGTGTTTTACTTGCTATTTACATGCGCTCAGATTTACAATCGCTGTTCACACACGTCACGTTCGCAAGGATATTTTCTAGTTAATGTGACCACACACTTGTTATTTTGTTAGAAACAATGTTTTTATCTTCATACTGTCCGTCTAGGATCCTTATTGTTTAAACTGCTGCAGTTTCATCATCTTACATATAGACGAAGTATGTGTACTTCAGACACTGACGTTAGTTTACGCTGACAGCCCTTACATTTGTGTCACCTGCATGTTGTACACGCTTTGCATCTCTCCATATAACTTCATAGTCCTACATCTTGTTGTACTGTACTACTGTTCGACTAGCAATACGTTCCCAAAAATCGAATTATTTGTTAGCAAAGTAAATGCATTTACCCTCTGTTCTCCATTTCTGAGACTAAGCTTAATGTGAAGCTGTATGTAATACATCCCCCAATCAAAACAACCGCTACAATAAGTTTTTGTTAACACTATTTTCGTATTTCGTGTGAAACTTTTAAAAATGTGTGGCCCTTCTAGGATTCGAACCTGAGACTACATTATCGGAAGCCAGATGCACTAACCGTTGCGTGACGAAACGCCTGCTTAGCTTTGCTGAGTGTCTTCTATAAAGGGAATCAGCACAGCTTTTACCAAGAATAATTATATTGTGCCTTGGATCGTAGTTCGTGACTGATACACGACAATCTAGTTATAATATACGGACCATTTGCAAAAGTTCTACAGTTTCTTAATTTTGAACGAGTTTAATGATGTTCTAGGGAAAAGAATTTCCGTCGCTGCTTATATCACCGATGTAAATGGGTGGAGCATAAACGCATTAATTTTGCATAGGCTTCCATTATCAGAGTTCACAAAATTCTTTTCTATTGTTACTTAGAAGTTGTAACTGCCTTTACCATCACTAAATAACCAAACTGTTCGTAGAAAACTACGTAAAAGCCTCGTAACTTCGGCTAAGGCTACTATAACACACGTAAGCATCATCTTACTCCTAGCCTGTGACGTCACCAGCGGTTCTGCTAAGAACAGAGTGTTTTCGATCACGTGACCAAATCTTCGCAGTTAATGATTTTTAAGCTTTAATTACATAAAAATAACATATTTTATGAGAATATTGACCGTAAATGCTACACTACTGGCCATTAAAATTGTTACACCAAGAAGAAATGCAGATGATGAGCGGGTATTCATTGACAAGTTTATTATACTAGAACTGACATGTGATTACATTTTCACGCAATTTGGGTGCATAGATCCTGAGAAATCAGTACCCAAAACAACCACCTCTGGCCGTAATAACGGCCTTGATACGCCTGGGCATTGAGTCAAACAGAGCTAGGATAGCGTGTAAAGGTACAGCTGCCCATGCAGCTTCAACACGATACCACAGTTCATTAAGAGTAGTGACTGGCGTATTGTGACGAGCCAGTTGCTCGGGGTGAGAGATCTAGAGAAAATGCTGCCCAGGGCAGCAGTAGAACATTTTTTTGTATCCAGAAAGGCCCGTACAGGATCTGCAACATGCGGTCGTGCATTATCCTGCTGAAATGTAGGGTTTCGTAGGGATCGAATGAAGGGTAGAGCCACGGGTCGTAACACATCTAAAATGTAACGTCCACTGTTCAAAGTGCCGTCAATGCGAACAAGAGGTGACCGAGATGTGTAACCAATTATACCCCATACCATCACGCCGGGTGATACGCCACTATGGCGATGACAAATACACGCTTCCAATGTGCGTTCACTGCTATGTCTCTAAACACGGATGCGACCATCATGATGCTGTAAACAGAACCTGGATTCATCCGAAAAAATGACGTTTTGCCATTCGTGCACCCAGGTTGGTCGTTGAGTACACCATCACAGGCACTCCTGTCTGTGATGCAGCGTCAAGGGTAACCGCAGCCATGGTCCCCGAGCTGATAGTCCATGCTGCTGCAAACGTCGTCGAACTGTTCGTGCAGATGGTTGTTGTCTTGCAAACGTCCCCATCTGTTGACTCAGGTATCGAGACGTGGCTGCACGATCCGTTACAGCCATGCGGATAAGATGCCTGTCATCTCCACTGCTAGTGATACACGGCCGTTTGGATCCAGCACGGCGTTCCGTATTACCCTCCTGAACCCACCGATTCGATATTCTGCTAACAGTCATTGGATCTCGACCAACGCGAGCAGCAATGTCGCGATACGGTAAACCGCAATCGCGATAGGCTACAATCCGAAGTTTATCAACGTCGGAAACGTGATGGTACGCATTTCTCCTCTTTACACGAGGCATCGCAACAACGTTTCACCAGGCAACGCCGGTCAACTGCTGTTTGTGTATGAGGAATCGGTTGGAAACTTTCCTCATGTCAGCACGTTGTAGGTGTCGCCACCGGTGCCAATCTTGTGTGAATGCTCTGAAAAGCTAATCATTTGCATATCTCAGCATCTTCTTCCTGTCGGTTAAATTTCGCGTCTGTAGCACGCCATCCTCGTGGTGTAGCAATTTTAATGGCCAGTAGTGTATTTAAACGTATTACAGTGAAGTCACTCACTGAGGTCCAGTGTGGGCTGTAATTATTGTATGGCAGTCAGTCTTCTTAGATATGCTAATCCGTAGTTGCAGAAGTCATTTATGCCGAAAAAAAATGTTTCAAGTTTGACCTCCAGTTAGAACTCTGGTGCTGTACACTGTTTGTATGAAGATATGACATCTACGCTGCCATTTGACAAGCCATAACGTGAGCCATAGTATGGTGCTGCTAACGAAACTGTTTTATGTGTCCTGCAGCAATTACAATGCTGTATTGAGAGAATATGGCTAACTGAAACGTCTAAGGAGAGGGCCGATGTCATTAAATGATTTAAAGGAGATGATGATGAACTCCTTCAAAAACATGGGCGAGCTTGGTGTGGCACATTGAAGGAGCAGGCGTGGTGGAAGTTACTGGCGAGGCTGCTGTTGCTCCGACTGTTCAAGCAGCACGTGCTCCGGATAGTGCTGGTGCTCGCGCAGTGTCACAAGAACTGTCCGTCCCATCATCAACAGTACGGAAAGTTTTGCGCTCTATTTTACCATACGAGATCCAGACAGCGCAGCAACTGAAATCTCATTATCCGCAGCAACGTTCTGAATTTGCTCTTCGGTTTCCAGCACGAATCGAAGTTGATGAGACGTGGCCAGCCAATATTCTATGGAGTGACAATGCACATTATACACTATAGCTGACGAACTTAGGGTACTGTTATGCCGCCGTTCCACTCGCCGGATTTGACTATGAGATGTGAATTCACAAGTGCCTTTATTCTCGGTCCGTTCTTTTTCGAAAAGAATTCACCTAGAGGGCCTGTCAGTTGTACCGTGACGTCTGCACACTATCGAGACCTTCTTGTAGAGCGCATGATTTCTGCTTTGGAAGAGGGCAACTATGTGTAAACCACTGTTTTCATACAAAATGGGGCAACAAAATGGTTCAAATGGCTCTGAGCACTATGGGACTTAACTTCTAAGGTCATCAGTCCCCTAGAACTTAGAACTACTTAAACCTAACTAACCTAAGGACATCACACATATCCATGCCCGAGGATTCGAACCTGCGACCGTAGCGGTCTCGTGGTTCTCGACTGTAGCGCCTAGAACCGCTCGGCCACTTCGGCCGGCTTAATGGGGCAACACTTCATTTGGCTCGCCCATTGTTAGATCCGCTTAACGCAACCATCCACGAACGTATTATGTCCAGAGGTTTTCCAGATGTATGGCCAGCAGGATCAACTGATCTGAATCTGTGACTTTGGGATTTCTAAAAGGACGCGTTGACCAGAAACACGTCCGGTCTTTATCTGATCTGAACGCCAGTACACAGAAACACGATGCTCAAATCCCGCTGGAAATGTTGCGGGCAACTGTTGATCACGTCGTTTTACGGATGTAGCATCTCGTAGACGTTATAGGTACTCATATTGGGCAAATCGTATGAGCGGCAGTTAATATTGAAACAACGTTATGCATTTCTCACTTGTTTGACCTATTTTTACCACGTCCCGTTCCTAAACCATTACACATGGAAATATTTCTGTACGTCTTGCTTGCGTTCACAGCGTCGGATTTGTGTCTGGTGGCGAAAATTGTAATTAATATTTTCCAGATTAAATCGGTTCGGCATTAACTCATTAGCGCGTCTGCCAAGTTTCATTGTAATGCGATAATTACAGTTCACACAGGATCTTCGTGACTACCTGTACTTAATTACAGTCACCTGATGTATTCCTGATCCGATGGATACGGAGGTACCTCACTGTTGCTAAATCAGCCGATCTTAAACGTATAGAAAATGTCTAGGACTATGTGGAACAACGGGTGAGACATAGTACTCACCATAGCCGCAGTCCGATAGCTCTTTAGGATCTGGTCGTCAATGCGTAGCTTAAGCTGGATATGGTATACCTAAAAAATCTTGTGGACCTTCTTCCTCGCTGCATTCAGACCATTATCAATGCTGGAGATAGTTTTACACGCTGTTGGAGTGATGTCTTTGGGGAGTGATCATTTTTCGTTCTCTGTTCTTTTATATACCATAGGTCTACACCCAGCATGTTCTCCGCGGGCAGGTAACCGTCTACGTAACAGTATCCAGCTGCCATCTGGCAAACACAGGCTTTTCCTATCAGCCTAGACAGAACGTCCTATATATGAGACGATGTTTCAGTCGCGAGCTAAGTTCCTGGTATCGCTGCTTGCCGCTCCGTCACCCTATGATTGTTGCTCGCTCAGTTCATTAAAAAGTTTACGAGTGAATATCCTCAAAGCATCGTTTTGGGTCAATTACACTGTCAAGCTTTCATACCGCCTAGTATCCAATGCACCAGAGATAAATGAGTAGAGGTTTCTTGGGTGCTCTCCAGTGCTGATAAATTTGTATGCAAGTCAGTTGTGAAGGATGGACAGCGGTCAACTTCAAACATTTCATTACCACTAACATCCCATCGAGCTTAAAAGATGCTAATTAAAGCATTCTGCATTCATTAAGGCCTAATCTTTATCAGCAGTTATGTCAAAACAGGATTCCCGTCTATTGTTTCTCTTCAGTCGCCGATGGGGAATTATACTCAGGTAAGACTTACGCAAACACAGTGTATTTTTCCTACCTTGCTTGGGAGTCTTACCAATTTCACCACACTGACTGGATTTTGACTCAGGTTAGGTTGACAAAAACACTAGTTTTAATTTACTTCAGTAACAAAAAATCTGTTTTGTATCCTGCTTACTTTATGTAATGTTTACCAGTCAAGATTATGTATTTATTTATACAGACATCAAAATAAGTTTTGCTACACCTCGGTTTTCAGAGGTGGTGGTCCAGATTACTGTACACACCGGTACCTCTAATACCCAGTAGCACGTCCTGTTGCATTGATGCATGCCTGTATTCGTAGTGCATACTATCCACAAGTTCATCAAGGCACTGTCGGTCCAAATTGTCCCACTCCTCAACGGCTATTCGCCGTAGATCTCTGAGTGGTTATGGGGCACGTCGTCCATCAACAGCCCTCTTCAGTCTATCCCAGGCATGTTCGATAGGGTTCATGTGTGGAAAACATGCTGGCCACTCTAGTCGAGCGATATCGTTATCCTGAAGGAAGTCATTCACAAGATGTGCACAAGGGGGGAGCGAATTGCCGTCCATGAAGACGAATGCCTCGCCAATATGCTGCCGATATGGCTGCGCTATCTGTCGGAGGATGGCATTCACGTATCGCACAGCCGTTACAGCTCCTTCCATAACCACCAGCGGCGTACGTCGGTTCCACATAATACCACCCCTAAACAACAGGAAACCACCACCTTGCTGCACTCGCTGGACAGTGTGTCTAAGGCATTCAGCCTGACCGGGTTGCCTCTAAACACGTCTCAACGATTGTCTGGTTGAAGGCATATGCAACACTCATCGGTGAAGAGAACGTAATGCCAATCCTGAGCGGTCCATTCGGCATGTTATTGGGCCAATCTGTACCCCACTGCATGGTGTCGTGGTTGGACAGATGGACCTCGCTATGGACGTCGGGAGTGAAGTTGCGCATCGTGCAGCCTATTACGCACAGTTTGAGTCGTAAGACGACATCCTGTGGCTGCAACAACATTGTGGCGTTGCTGTCAGGGTTCCTCTGAGCCATAATCCGTAGGTAGCGGTCATCCACTGCAGTAGTAGCCCTTCGCCGGCCTGAGCGAGGCATGTCATCGACAGTTACTGTCTGTCTCCTCCATGTCCGAACAACATCGCTTTGGTTCACTCCATGACGCCTGACACTTCTTTTGCTGAGAGCCCTTCCTGGCACAAAGTAACAATGCGGACGCGATAGAACCGCATTATTGACCGCCTAGACGTGGCTGAACTACAGACAACACGAGCCGTTTACCTCCTTCCTGGTGGAATGACTGGAACTGATCGGCTGTCTGACCCCCTCCGTCAAAGAGACCCTGCTCATGCATGGTTGTTTACATCTTTGGGCTGGTTTAGTGACATCTCTGAACAGTCAAAGGGACTGTGTCTGCGATACAATATCCACTGCCAACGTGTATCTTCAGGAGTTCTGGAACCGGGGTGATGCTAAACTTTTTTTTTATGTGTGTAGTATTATTAAAACTATGGCTTATCGAAATCCTCCAATAATGTTTAACCACTCAGGATATGTACAGTATATAGATTACTGACCAATTTAAGTTAGAGTATTTTGATAAATTGTTGATTTTTGTGAAGCGTTACCTTTACCTGTTATGTAGTTAAAAAGAAATTAACAGACCTACTAAATCATTACTTCTCTGTTATTTTTATTCAGTTCAAATGGTTCAAATGGCTCTGAGCACTATGGGACTCAACTGCTGTGGTCATAAGTCCCCTAGAACTTAGAACTACTTAAACCTAACTAACCTAAGGACAGCACACAACACCCAGCCATCACGAGGCAGAGAAAATCCCTGACCCCGCCGGGAATCGAACCCGGGAACCCGGGCGTGGGAAGAGAGAACGCTACTGCACGACCACGAGATGCGGGCTTTTATTCAGTTCACAAACGCAATCAGAAAGAAGATAACCGATGTGCAGTGCAATATAACGTAGATATAGTGATCTTGTTCTGGTTTTCTTTCAGCATACGAAAAACCAAGGAAAAAGCAGAGAATACGGAGTAGGTACTTCCATGCCTTTCAGTTTACAAGTAAGGGAACCACAGGTTGTTTACTTGCAGCCTCTAAGAAACGACACAGCAATTATACTAACCCACTCTCTGGCAGTAATACGAGCTGAGATAAATACCTTTCCAGGGCAGCTGACTCAGTTTTCAAGTACCGGTTGTAATTTCATGTAGCTGCTAGCGAAGGTTGAATGAGAAGAACTACTGTTTGTTTTGAGTGCAAATAATATAGTATTTAGATTTTCGTTATTTGTACAGCACGAAAGCGAGCTGTCCTTGCCGAACTTGGAGCGGCTGTTTGGGAGTGATGTTGGCTATTTGATATGAGGAGCCCAGGTTCCCTAGAGACTTATTAGCGGAAGACAGCACTCGCGTTGTTATGTAGACTGTAAGCCTGTGAAGTGTGTTTACTTGCCGCCGTATCACTTGACTAATTGGCGGTGCTCACCTGGGAGAGGTTGCTTTACATTTCGGCACAGGTCGCATTTCACTTCCAGTCACGCTCTGTGAATACAGCATCAAGAAACCAGATGACACTGGTGTTTAGGCCTCACTGTTTCATTTCGATAAGTGCCTTCAGCTGCCGAACAGTGCTACGTTTCTGAAAGCGTTGCTGCTTGTTTCGAATGTTTGGACACACCTTGCTTTAAAAGACATGACAATGCAGAAAACGCTTTGATTTAAAAGATGGGAAAATGCGGACAGATTTACTCCTGCAGACTTGATAATCATTTTGTTTGATAAGGGGATCAACGGAGGCACGAACTATTAACCGCTTCTATTACAGTAACTCAGTTGTCTCCGCTTCGTCCTTAACCTAATTAATTTTTCGCATCATACTGTTCCAAAGTAGGCGTTAACTCTGCAATATGTAGCTGCAGGATATTTCCACTCATGACAATCTACTCTTTTACAAATAATTGATTAGAGAAGGGTTAGCAACAAACAAGTCATACCTTTGTTTATGTTGTACATTTGTTAAGTTTTTTAGTAACAAAATATATTTCAGTGTTGTTTGTACCACAGTTATTGAAAATTTGTATTTCAGTGTTTCCCAACCTTTCTGAGACCATTATCCCTGAAAAACCACTATGGAATATAGTATAATATCCAATTAAAGTTCAGGAAGAAAATGTGTGAAGATTCCTATCTTTGAAATGACAGGTAAATAAAGGATGTCTCAAAATGAATATATCGGTTTTAAGGCTTTGTAGCGTTTATTACATTCAACTCACAATTATAAATAATATATCAAATGAACGAGCAACTCAAACAGTTTTCTTTGTATGCCTGTGCGCAAACGGAAAAGTGTGGAATGATCAAGATTGACTGAGGGACGCATTAAACCAGTGAGAGTCTTTCAGGTGTAGGACCAAGAATTCAGTTCGGAAGGCTAGTCTTGAATTAGCCAGTCCAGTGATATCTGCGAAGAGACTTTTGAGGAGACGCTTACAACACTGTCTTTATAGTTTGCTGTTGTTATAAGCTCTAAGGCCTACAGACTACGGTTTACGTGCCAACTTTGCAAACGAAATGTTGCTGCAAGACGATGAAGATTTTCTGAATCTTCTCATCTTCAGCGATGAATCGACGTTTCACACGTGGAAATGTGAACACAAATCCCACGAGATGGTATAGCTGCAACGAGACTCCCCTAAATTGAATTAGTTTTGTGCCATTCCCGACGGAAAGTTTATGGGCCTTTCTTTTTTGGTGAGGCAACTGTAACTAGCGTTTCCATTGTTGATACTCTAGAAGTATGTCTCTTTCCTCAGTTGGAAGAAGCCGAACCACAGAACTTTATTTGACAGCAAGATGGTGTGCCGCTCCACTGGCATAACTCAGTGCTCGATTGATGAAACGACGTTGTAACCGACCTATGGATTGGCTGCAAGGAGCCAGATTTCACAGTTTGTTTTACCTGACCATCGCGTTCACACACGATCTGACGCCATGCGATTTTTACCTTTGGAGGTTCATGAAGGATCATGTGTATGTGCTTCCGCCACCAGCTCATCTACTCGACTTCAGAAACAGTTTGTTGCAACAATTACTCCAGACACACTGATCAAGATTTGGGAAGTATTCGCCTATCGACCCCAGCCGTGACGAGTGGTGCTGACACTGAACCCTTGTAGGAAAATCTATTTGAGTTATCTTTCATTGATGTGCTATTTGTAAAAGTAAGTTGAATATAATAAAAGCTATAAAAGCTTAAAACCTGAATATTTATTTTGAAACACCATGTATTTAATGCTTCTTTAACGTTCGACAGATAAAACCAACGTTTTTTTGTAAACCAATATACAATGAAAGTCAATAGCTGGCTGGTATTGCTGATTTCTAACAATTTTTTCTATATTCGGTTTGGTCTCATCCAATGCAAGTCTTTAATCGTGTTCAAAGTACAGTCGGATCCTTGCTTTTGTTTTCACTGTCACCATAGTCGCAAAGACAGTTTCAGATCTATAACTTCTGGCAAATGGAATCGGTATTCTTAAGTCTTTTAGCAGTGATAATGGATAATCGTCGCCTATATTTCTCCAAAATGCTACTAGCTCTGTTCTAGAGAATCATGTTTTCAGTATGTTGTCGTCACGTAGTCCAAGAAATTATAATTTGGCCTTGAGCTTCACTGTCTGAAAATGTTCACTCATTCACCGAAAATTGTATCAAAAGCTAGGCATTTGCCTGTCGGTCCTCTGGTTCAGAAAAATACTTACTGCTATAATTTATCACTGATGATAAGTCCTAACTTATTTCATGTGTGAATGTGCGTTTTTCACTGCTGTAATCGAGCACGACATTAGTTTTCAGAACACTGAAATTTCTTGAACTTCAGCTCTGTTTTGGTAAAGCCACAATCTCCGAAGAAAACAACGAATTTTGTCTTTTGCTTTTATAGTATATTATGGTTCAAAATGGTTCAAATGGCTCTGAGCACTATGGGACTCAACTGCTGTGGTCATAAGTCCCCTAGAACTTAGAACTACTTAAACCTAACTAACCTAAGGACAGCACACAACACCCAGCCATCACGAGGCAGAGAAAATCCCTGACCCCGCCGGGAACCGAACCCGGGAACCCGGGCGTGGGAAGCGAGAACGCTACCGCACGACCACGAGATGCGGGCATAGTATATTATGTTTACTTGCAAACAGATGTTAAGGGTATTTGTTTCTACAAATAAATCAGCAAGATATGCCACTTTCGATATGAATATGTAATCTGTTATTTTGGCCTGTAAGTCTTTCTACCTTTCCGTCGACGCACTTTTCAGAAACAAAGCAATTTCTTGTCGAAACTCGAGAATACTATGCAACACCTTTCCAAATCATAGCCATTGTACTTCTATGCGCAACAAGACCACATCGAATTTGGCTCCATCTTCTTTGCGCAACTGTTTGTAGACACTAATACTTTTGCACTACCTCGGATGTGGTTTCAAATCTTCAGTATCTCAGTGAGTACATTCATCACGTCAGGAGGAAGTGTTTTCACTGCCGAAGTATAATGATGTATAATGCAGAGGCTGAACATTGCTTTTGGAGGAACATATTTCACCAATGCATGGAATCAAGAGCAAATGCTCAATATGGATGGTGCTCCGTCTGTTCATACACCTACCAACTTCGGCTAATGGATCTCATTTCCTCAAAAAAAAAAAAGTTCACTGATCGGAAGGTCGGGTAGTGACTCCGAGAACAATTACAGTATTCTCCTTTTTGGCCGCCACGTTTTATGCGTCAAACACAGACAAGGAACTGGGAACAAGGACGTCGGTCGATTCATCTAACGGCAGTGCAATGAAATTTTATTTCTATGAGTACTGTGTCAGAATATCCGTACTCTTGTCCTTTGTACGACTTCCGATTGTGTTCTTAGAAAGTGATATCTTTAACTTTTCTACATGTTACTCTTTTAGACGTAGCTTCACAGCACCTAGTAAGCAAGATTCCTACATATGAGGTTTCTTGTTTCCAGCGAGTCGGAGAGAGATTTAGTATGAAGCTTCAAGATTAGCTTCTGCAGACTGGAAAAAAGAAGCCTCATAAATCCTTGTGCGAACTTTTCAGTTCAGCTTCTATGTGTTTCAAAGATTCAATGCGTGACTTCTTTCAAAGCGTTCTTTTGATTTGGTGGTCTTCCTATCTCCTTCTGTTAGGACTTTAGTGCTGTGAACTACCCCCTCCTTCCTTCTTCCATCTAATGTCCACATTAAACAATGGCCATTCCAAGTAATTACTAAGCGAAGTCTTTTATGAAGATTTTAGAGGAGAGAAGATTATAATAAACTTTCAAGTTTACTTAGCTGCTCATGTTGAGATGGCTCCAGATCATCTTGTCTAGCGGTCTGAGTCTTGAAGCAGAAAATCTAACCTCAGATCCTCACGGTTGGTTTAGATTAAATAAATCAGAAGATTATTGCTGCAGAATTTTTTACGCAAATATATTTTCCACCGATTTTCTCACATTCTAGTATATCGTGCAGTATTTCGATTTTTGGCACATTGCATGGGGGCTTAATAAAAATATTAATGCAAATAATTTTAATTTTTTTTTTTGCTTTAGTAGCTGTCTGTCCGATTACGAAGTCTCGTAACGGTTGGCCCTGACTATTATTATTACGCAATCTGACTGCTTAGAACAATAACAAAGAATGAAATGGAAATTTTCATTAACACAGTTAATTAATTAAGTCCCCAGCAACTATAAAACCTACGAAACCAAAGCACAAGTGTAACTGTTCTGTGTGTGGAAGTATGACTCAACGTACACATCTGGCACGGTTCTACTTCAAAAGACAAGAATTTCAAATACCATTTATACTGAATTAATTAAAGAAAATACGAATACCATAATTACTCAAGAGAACCACAATTACACTCTAATCCAAGAACACAAGCCAGATGCTTTGTTGACTGAACCTGTTATGACACATTATTTAAAACATGGAAATAATGAAAAATAAATCAAGTTTCGTTACCTTCATATATTGACCAAAATCACTCTCATAATTACAATATATCTCCACACCGATTCGCTATTACAACATCTCAACAAGAATTTTTCAGTATCACATCTCAGCAAGCACTCCCTACTAGCACATCTGAACACGAACTGACTACTACGAGTCCTCGACAAGCACTGACTACTACGACATCTCAATAATCACTCCCGTGGAGGCGGCGGAACAATGCTCTCTAGCGATCTCTGTCGCTGTGGCTCAGTGTAGCCACCTTTCATATGCCCTTCCTCCACGGCTAGAATTTGATGGTATTTTTGCCAGCATTGGTGGTGAAAATACCACCAAATTCGTCAAAAAATACAGACAAAAATAAAAGATAATATTAATACGTAAATACCATATAACTATATAAAATTTTGGCTTTGCACTGACCTTTCAATAACCTATTATATAGAATACAGTAAGCAATACAAATTCTTTCATGCATGTGACTTTACATAATAGTTTACACAAGTATTATGTGGTTAAACAGTTCAATCAATAGCGTCAGCAATGACGAATATGTGCAGGTAAGAGTCTCATAACTTTCCACAAACAGTAATACCCAAAAAAATCAGTTTATACAAATATTCACATAAACGCTTTCCATAGCCCATGAATAAGCAGTTGACAGTTCCAGCAATAGCACCCAGCAATGGTCAACAGGTGCAGATACCAATAAGTAACATTTTTTCAATAGAAGCAGTCCATCAGTGGCACCCGCAATGTTGATCAGGTGCACACAGCAACAGGTGACTTCATTTCAGTAGAAGCAATCCATCAGTGGCACCCAGCAATGTTGAGTAGGTGCAGACACCAACAAGTAACACCATTTCAGTAGAAGCAGTCCATTAGTGCACCAGCAATGTTGATCAGGTGCACACAGCAACAGGTGACTTCATTTCAGTAGAAGCAATCCATCAGTGGCACCCAGCAATGTTGAGCAGGTGCAGACATCAACAGGTGACATCTTTTCAGTAGAAGCAGTCCATCAGTGGCACCCAGCAATGTTGAGTAGGTGCAGACACCAACAAGTAACACCATTTCAGTAGAAGCAGTCCATTAGTGGCACCAGCAATGTTGATCAGGTGCACACAGCAACAAGTCACATTTCTCAGCAGAAGCAGTTCCATAAAATACACTGTCACTGATCACACTGTTCATCAGAGTTTATAAGCAGAAATTAAACATGTCCTAGTGGCACCAATATTGTAGAAAAGGTACAAGTAACAGTCCATAATTTTTACAATCACTGATCACACAGTTCATCAGCAGAAATTAAACATGTCCTTGTATCACCAATCATGTAGAAAAGGTGCAAGTAACAGTCCATACTATTCACCATAACTACTGAGACAGTTCAGTCATGAACAATAGTTTGAATGCACATACAATTTCTTTAACAAATTATTATCAATGCTCTTACACTAAACATACAAATCATAATAAACACACAAATGATATCAGGTAATTGTCAAATTAACTATTACAATACACAAATACCAGTAAACCTATAACATTTATGGGTGTCAGTGCAAGCCACTACCAACAAATAAAATAATATTTAGGAGATAGGTGGGTAGGATTAGAAAAGGAAAACACACAAAACACATCCACTCATCTTTCATCCACATTAAGTACTACTGTGTAATTGAATAGTGTTAACTGTGTAAATGTAACTCTGTCCAAGATTTGATGTTCATCATGTGTACCAAGTACTAGTGGCAGCAATGTATAACAGTCAATAACAGTTAAGTCAACGTCATAGTCATCATGTCAAGACCAATGTTTGCCAAGCCAGATCAAAATGTACGGTTGCTGAACAACTGTCAGTGAGCCAAGATATGCCCATGCTTCCTCTCTCAAAAAAAAGTATATACTGCTTAGTGATTTAACAAGTGTGTGTATAGACAATCTTCCTTCCACTTTAGTGTTCTAGTCTGCCATCTTCATCCTCCTTGTTCCATTTAAACCAACAAAAACAATATGCTCCTCATTTACTTTACCTCTTATCCACCAAAACTCCAATAATCATCAACTTCACCTAATCTCAATACCTCAATAATACCTCTTACGTCGTTACATATAAACCTCATTACCAATATCATTTCACTTCCAAAACAACTCTTTCCTCTAGTCAGTCTCCTCGAACAAGTACAGACAAAATCCTAGTGCAACTTCAATTCATCATCCCATACAATCCGAAGACACAGTGTCCACACACAACCTCTGTGTAATCCATCTGACCCAAATTTTCTACTCATTATAAATTATAAGATACATTTTGGTTCCTTGTCCATCATTAAATAAAAGAAATGCATACATGACCTCTAACAGACTTTAGTTCGAATAACTCTCAGTAATTAAGTACGATTACGGAGTGTGAATGATCATAATATTTCACAGTGTGTACACCACTTCAAGAATCATAGCAGAAGCAAACATGTGGAGTATTTTTTGTGTCAAGTGTCACTTCCTATTTCAATTGCTCGCGAAAAATGCAGTGTAATACTGTCAATGGTCTAAACCTAGTTTTGGTATGTCATGTCGTTAGCTTCCTTCCTGTTAGCATAAATTTATACAGCTTCCATAAAACCTCAGCTCATGTGACTTCTATGACTTTCTTGTACTAATGTCGTTCGTCGAATTATAGCAGTTCATTTTCTTATCTTAAAAATATAAGGCACTGAGCGTAAGCAAAACATGCAATAGCGAGTAAATATACCAGTAGACAACAGAATGTCAACAAGTGGATGCAGCACAATTCCTACAACGAGGCTCTGCCAAGCGAACAATCTATAATTAATACCACAGTGTAACCTAAACTCTATGTTCGTACACAGTATATCAGCATTTCTATATACTAAATTGAGGAGTAGTTATGACAACAAAACAGAAATGTGTAAATGTGAAATCCATACGCACAGCAGCAAACATGCCTTACACAATAAACAGGTCATTAGCATCGCATCGACATAAGCAAATAAATGTTTATATGTAATCTTAATAAGTAAACATGAAGGCGCAAGCAGATAAATCACAAAGTATAACTTACATATCTAACCACATCAGCACAATTAATCAGGTGACAATTATAATTTAAATAAATAAGCACAGCAGGCACATAATAGAAAAATATGACATCAGTGAAAAAGCATAGCAGCCAAGCGATGCATAATATATACAAATAACAACCCTGTTCATTAGTCAAGCATTGTCAAAATCAGTTAATGTTCGCAAGCACGTCGCTTCACAAGTAAATTCATAGAACATTAAATTAGCACAAAGTATGAGTCACATAATCGCAAGCAGCAAATTACGTCTAAAGTACGTACCTAAGTGGAAATATGTTACCTGAAAAATAAACTCAATTAATAGTTACCCTTTTTTAGTTTATTCCTTTTTTCTTCGAAATTACATTCTTCCTGAAATTTTCTCCATAGTAAGTCGTCTTAACGTCGGACATGCACAGAATTTACCTGAAGGTCTTAAATATTTTACACAACCGTATCCTGAAAAATACTGAACGTTAATAACATAATTTATAAAGTCACCGTAGCTTTATACTGATTTTAATCGGAGAAATTAGACTGTGTATTTGTTTACGGCTGTCAGTGCATTCACACTGAGCGCTCGATCAGCTGTAGGCGCGTGACGTAGGAAGTGATTGTTAGCGGTTAACGACTGCCTTGTGCGGCGCGCAGACTGACAGTTGCTTTGAGTACGTGCCGCCGCCAAAACACAGCGCTTTACTCTTGCATTCTCTCCCTGTTTACGTAAACTGTTGGTTTCTCACAAGTATGTCATTCCACAAAAATTTTAACGTTAGATATATGATGTATTCCCTTAGAGCGCCGAGATTTAAGAGTTTCTACTTCAACAGCAGAAAGCAGAAAGGTGGAAGGAGTATATAGAGGGTCTATACAAGGGCGATGTACTTGAGGACAATATTATGGAAATGGAAGAGGATGTAGATGAAGATGAAATGGGAGATACGATACTGCGTGAAGAGTTTGACAGAGCACTGAAAGACCTGAGTCGAAACAAGGCCCCCGGAGTAGACAACATTCCATTGGAACTACTGACGGCCTTGGGAGAGCCAGTCCTGACAAAACTCTACCATCTGGTGAGCAAGATGTATGAAACAGGCGAAATACCCTCAGACTTCAAGAAGAATATAATAATTCCAATCCCAAAGAAAGCAGGTGTTGACAGATGTGAAAATTACCGAACAATCAGTTTAATAAGCCACAGCTGCAAAATACTAACACGAATTCTTTACAGACGAATGGAAAAACTAGTAGAAGCCGACCTCGGGGAAGATCAGTTTGGATTCCGTAGAAATACTGGGACACGTGAGGCAATACTGACCTTACGACTTATCTTAGAAGAAAGATTAAGGAAAGGCAAACCTACGTTTCTAGCATTTGTAGACTTAGAGAAAGCTTTTGACAATGTTGACTGGAATACTCTCTTTCAAATTCTAAAGGTGGCAGGGGTAAAATACAGGGAGCGAAAGGCTATTTACAATTTGTACAGAAACCAGATGGCAGTTATAAGAGTCGAGGGACATGAAAGGGAAGCAGTGGTTGGGAAGGGAGTAAGACAGGGTTGTAGCCTCTCCCCGATGTTATTCAATCTGTATATTGAGCAAGCAGTAAAGGAAACAAAAGAAAAATTCGGAGTAGGTATTAAAATCCATGGAGAAGAAATAAAAACTTTGAGGTTCGCCGATGACATTGTAATTCTGTCAGAGACAGCAAAGGACTTGGAAGAGCAGTTGAATGGAATGGATGGTGTCTTGAAGGGAGGATATAAGATGAACATCAACAAAAGCAAAACGAGGATAATGGAATGTAGTCGAATTAAGTCGGGTGATGTTGAGGGTATTAGATTAGGAAATGAGACACTTAAAGTAGTAAAGGAGTTTTGCTATTTGGGGAGCAAAATAACTGATGATGGTCGAAGTAGAGAGGATATAAAATGTAGACTGGCAATGGCAAGGAAAGCGTTTCTGAAGAAGAGAAATTTGTTAACATCGAGTATAGATTTAAGTGTCAGGAAGTCTTTTCTGAAAGTATTTGTATGGAGTGTAGCCATGTATGGAAGTGAAACATGGACGATAAATAGTTTGGACAAGAAGAGAATAGAAGCTTTCGAAATGTGGTGCTACAGAAGAATGCTGAAGACTAGATGGGTAGATCACATAACTAATGAGGAGGTACTGAATAGGATTGGGGAGAAGAGGAGTTTGTGGCACAACTTGACCAGAAGAAGGGATCGGTTGGTAGGACATGTTCTGAGGCATCAAGGGATCACCAATTTAGTATTGGAGGGCAGCGTGGAGGGTAAAAATCGTAGGGGGAGACCAAGAGATGCATACACTAAGCAGATTCAGAAGGATGTAGGTTGCAGTAGGTACTGGGAGATGAAGAAGCTTGCACAGGATAGAGTAGCATGGAGAGCTGCATCAAACCAGTCTCAGGACTGAAGACCACAACAACAACAACTTCAACAGTGTTATCATGAATAATTTTGCGAACTCTATACGGACCGTTATAAAGCAGAAAAAATTTGCGACATAAGCCTTTTCCTTTATGAGATAAACGGTGGGACTTAATTAACACCTTCTGGCCAACTGACAAGATTTTTAAACGACCAGGACGCTTAGCTGATTTCTCTCTTCTAGCAGCCGCCGATGCAATATTTTGTAGAGCCAGGTTGACAACTTCAGAATGCCGCAGTTTCCGTGAAGGCGGAAAAGGAACGATTTCAGAAATGCGATTTGTTGGTACTTTATTTTTTAATATCAATAGAGGCGGTAAAGAAGTTGAGTCATTAGGAAGTTCATTCAGAATGTTTTGAAAAATATGAAGATACTGATCCCAAGTTCTGTGATTCTGATGACAATAAAGACGACACAATTTATTGATTTCCTTCATCCATCTTTCTGAAGCGTTAGATTGAGGGTGAAAAAGTGAAATGAAGATTGGTTTAATTTTACGACGCCGTAGAGTACGAAGCCAAATTTTAGAGCGAAACTGTGATCCATTATCTGATATAACCTTATCAACATGACCCACTTCTTTAAGAAAATGTTTGATGAAAGCGTTAGATACTGAACGAGCTGTTGCTTTGCGTAAAGGTGTAAAACACACATATTTTGATGTCAATTCCACTGCTACGAAAATGTACGCAAAACCATTAGTAGAACGAACCACTGGACCGAACAAATCGACTGCAGCCATGTCCTTTAATTTCGCTGGAATGATAGGAAACAACGGTGCTCTGTGCGAAACTGTTGGCGGCTTAGCCTTTTGACATAATTTGCATTTGGCAAGAACAGATCGAATACGTTTTTCCATATTACTGAAGTAGCAATTTTCTCGTAATTTATGAAAGCATTTTCTGGGACCAAAGTGCGCATAACTGAAATGTGTGTACCAAATCAATTTATTGACCCACTCATCAGGAATACAAACTAACCAAACAGAGTTGTCGACCGATTTTCGTTTGAAAAGAATATCATTGCGAACTAAATAATACTGTCTGATCGCTACGCTTTCCTTTCTCCTCCACTTCTCCTTAATGTCCTTCCAGATTGGATCCTTATTTTGCTCCTTAGCGATGTCCTGGAGCGAAGACGAAATAAAGTTCTCAAACGCAACACCTTGAATGTACATCAAACAATAATGGTTTTCTTTGCAGTCCTCTTCAGCACATTGTTTCAAACCCATAGGTGCACGTGATAATGAATCAGCAACAATATTTGAAGATCCCTGTATGTAAACAATACTAAAATCAAATTCCTGTAGGTACAACGCCCATCGTGACAATCTGCCATGAGTTAATTTTGTCGACATAAGAAATTCCAGAGCTCGATGATCGGTGTAAACCTTAGTATGTCTGCCAAACAAAAATGTGCGAAATTTTGTGAAGGCCCATACAACAGCCAAAGCTTCAAGTTCCGTAATCGAATAATTCTTCTCTGATTTAGAGAGAACACGGCTTCCAAAGGCAACAGTTTTCTGTACTACAACGCCGTTTTCTTCTATCTCTTGAAATAAATGTGCACCTAGGCCTTTGTATGATGAGTCCGTCGCCAAACAAAAATCTTTAGATAAATCCGGATGTGAAAGAAGTGGGGCAGCAACTAAAGCATCACGAAGTTGTTCAAATTCTGACTGAGCTTCCTCATCCCAACACCAATTAGAATTTTTTCCAGATAATTCACATAAACGAGGTGTGGCCAAATTGTCTAATCTAACAAAGCGTCTAAGAAAATTACAGACACCAAGGAAACTACGAACATCACGTTTTGTGGAAGGAACAGCATAATTACGAATAGCGTCTAGTTTTTTTTGGATCAGGGAGAATACCTTCTATAGAAATAATGTGACCGAGAAATTTCACCTGAGAACGACTAAATTCAGATTTTTCTAAGTTTACTGAAATGCCAACTCGTGCAAAAATGCGTAATAATGAATCCAAAATTTTGTTGTACTCACTCCAAGAACGTTTAGCAATAAGAATATCGTCAACATATGAAGTAATATTGTCACGAAGATAAACAGGTAAAATTTCGTTTAAACTATGAATGCTGCAGCAAATATAGTAAGTCCAAACGGTAATTTCCAAAGTCACTGTTGGGTAAAATCGTCAAATCCGGTTATTATTTACCTACTGTCTAGATAGATTGATAGCAGAAGAGTTGTTTTTATAGATACAAAGAATAGTGAAAGAGTAGGCAGCGGTGCAGAAAACTAAAAGGGAAATAGCACCACTACAGCTCGGGGCCCTGTGAGCGCTACGGCACATATTCACTTAGTGTAGTGAATCCCCTGAGGACTTTAATAGCTGCACATAAATTTCAGTTTGTGACTTAGTGGCAAATCTGGCGGAAGTGCGCACGTAAATCGATCCAACCATGAACATGGACGTATGTCATTCCTAGAATTGCAAACGATCTTAAATTTCCGAACAGTCAAGAAGTGTTTACAGTCAAAGCTTCCGCCTCGCGGCGACAAAGACCTACCGCGTCTGTCCCATTCCGAATGTCGATTATTGTCAAGTTCTCGCGCCTGGCGCTCTCTTGTTGCATCCCGTAAATGAAACAAATTATTTTCTTCAAACCCCTCTGGTATCTGTGATTCTAAATTTCTTCTCCTGTCTTTTCCTACATTTTCGCTTGCAATATGTTTGTCTTGCTTTTGTAATGCCTCAGATCCCCTTTTGACGCGTTCATTAAATTTTCCCTGATTTTCAACATGCTTGTTTATGTTCTGGTACTCTTCGGTTTCTGCAAATAGTAATGGAGCTGTATCATCCGAATCTCTGTCCCCATTTAAACCAAGACCTGTCAATTTATCTGAAATCTCCTCAACTCTTTCCGATAAATCACCTATTTGTTCTTTCTGTTTATTTACGTCTTCCGTAAGTGTCGCGACTCGGGTTTCAGTATTGTCACATTTAGTAGTTAACTGTTCACACTGTTGCGTTAAGTTATTTATTCTGTCATTTGGTACGGATTCCTCGATTCTCTCAATTATTTCTTCCTTATCGTGTGCACGTTGTAATTTTAATTCTGAAAAATTTTGTACTGTCACGCGATCTTTTACTTCCCGTTCTCTGTCCTGTTCCTCTTGTCTGATTTCTGTTGAAATTAAGCTATTATTGTGAGCCTTCAAAATCGGTTGTACTTCTTCTCTAATTTCTTTGTTTGATTCATCATTCGTATTTTTAAAACCTGTCCTTATTTGTGAGCATAACCGTGTTGTCATTGCGTTCATCTCTGCTTTAATTGTTCCTATTTGTGATCCCAACTGTGATCCCAGTGAGTCTAACCGTGTTTCCATTGTTTCCCTATCTGTTTTTAATTCAGATCGTAACTGTGGTCCCATTGTTTCCCTATCTGTTTTCAATTCAGATCGTAACTGTGATCCCCATGTTTCCCTATCTGTTTTCAATTCAGATCGTAACTGTGATCCCAAATTTAATATTGCACCCAACAACTGCTCCATGATAGCCGGTTCGAAATTCTTTTCGCCCCTAACATTTCCCGCGAAACCAACTTCTTTCGTCATGGCTGTAAAGCTATCTGTGTTCGATACTATTTCAGAATCTTCTATCGTTAATCTCGTATTCTGTGAATTTTCTGATTGAGAAAAATTTTGAAATGGTTCCGGACTATTTTCCCGACTTATTAAATTGTTTTCCACTTCATTATTCATGATACTGTTTTCCTCTGTTGGCGAGTTCGCCATGTTAACAATTTCGTCATTCTCACTATCCATCATTTTTGCCTTTTTCATCGATCGCATAATCATTTACAAAACATACAAAACTCGTCACTATATGAAAATTACACACAATGACACTTTATCTTCAACAATACCATTCACACGAAATGTTTCCCTCAAACACGATTAATCGAACAATTGAAATAATTGCACTAAATTGTCAAACGCGTATACAAGACAACAAAATTAAATTCTGAAAAAAAAAAATACCATTATAAGAATGACAATTACCAAATCTACACATGCAAAACAGACTGTAATTACTAAACTACAAATTACTACAACAATGCTACTGTCTACTATTTTTACAATCAGAAGATTTCCAAGGGACGATCCGAAGCAGTGGTCGCCACGTGCATGGGGGCTTAATAAAAATATTAATGCAAATAATTTTAATTTTTTTTGCTTTAGTAGCTGTCTGTCCGATTACGAAGTCTCGTAACGGTTGGCCCTGACTATTATTATTACGCAATCTGACTGCTTAGAACAATAACAAAGAATAAAATGGAAATTTTCATTAACACAGTTAATTAACTAAGCCCCCAGCAACTATAAAACCAACGCAACAACAAGCACAAGAGTAACTGTTCTGTGTGTGGGAGTGTGACTCAACGTACGCATCTGGCACGGTTCTTCTTCAACAACACAACAATTTTTAAATAACATTATACTGAATTAATTAAAGAAAATACAAATACCATAATTACTCAAGAGAACCACAATTACACTCTAATCCAAGAACACAAGCCAGATGCTTTGTTGACTGAACCTGTAATGACACATTATTTAAAACATGGAAATAATGAAAAATAAATCAAGTTTCGTTACCTTCATATATTGACCAAAATCACTCTCATAATTACAATATATCTCCACACCGCCTCGCTATTACCACATCTGAACAAGAACCTTTCAGTATCACATCTCAGCAAGCACTCCCTACTAGCACATCTGAACACCAACTGACTACTACGAGTCCTGGACAAGCACTGACTACTACGACATCTCAATAATCACTCCCGTGGAGGCGGCGGAACAATGCTCTCAAGCGATCTCTGTCGCTGTGGCTCAGTGTAGCCACCTTTCAACATTAACAATCCGAAATTACATTGGTCGCACCTATTATACAAAAATACATCCGCTCACATAAGAGGCAAGCTTACGACTCTCACACTCTGCGGAAATAACAGTATTCCAAAGGGTTTACAATTTTTCTTAACAAAAGTATTCCTGCCAGTTTTCGTTACATTGTTAATTTCGATTATTATTTCATAAATGAATCTATAAATAATCATAGTGAACAGTACAGGATTGCGTAATTAATAATAGAAATTTTAAGTGTGCAAATAATTCGTAATTTCAAACGTTTCTAAAAAAAATTAATTTTAACTGTTCATTCACACATGATACTTATCGATTATAACATCAAAACTAAGATATTTTATAAAGTAAATCATTTTCATAAATTACAGCTTGAAATATAGCATACTGTGTGTAAAACTATATGGAAGTTTTCAGAAAAGCAACTAAAATAATATTAACCTGTCCAAAATTCGAAAACTAATACTGTTATCGAGGACTACTGTTGGGGAAAAAGTAATGCTAGAGAAGGATGTCAGGTTACAGTGCACAGAATACACTGGGACTTTTCATTAGCTTCACCAAATACCATGGCAAAACCCCACTGCAGTAAAACTTTTTCGTATGACCTTTTTTATGTACAGCACGGCTCCTAAAAGAAAGAAAAACGGTATAAAGTAGGGGCGCTTGAGAGCAAGTATTACGCCACAATGCGTTTTTTTAAGCCTATCGAATATGCGACATTATAGTCAAGAATAGGATGTAATAGAGATTTACTACATTGATAACTTCAGGGGTTATATCTATTTGCAGCTGCAGTAATGCAATTTATGTTTTTCCATGGGCATTTCACCTAAATTTGCTATGACGCATTTTCAGTAACCTGAAGTCTGTACATATTTACGTGCTGTTCATACCATGTATTTAGCTTCACTTGTACGTAATCTTGTACATCGTAAGTTTAACAAGAATTTCCTCGTTGTGCTGTCGATTACCCGGCAGAGGAATGAAGACCTAGCCGACGTACCAGCACCGTGTTTACGTCCGAGAAAGAGAGAGACGATTATGACGAAGAACGTGTACGCTACACTAGTCTTAGGCTTAGTACTCACTGGGACGCACAGCCGAGATACTGTCGCAGAGTTGCGTCTGAAGCATGGAAGGAAATTAGAGCTTAAGGCCCAGCCTGCCGCGTCTGCACAATGACTCAAGTGAGTCCGAGACTTTGTATCTTGAATATACTACTTGAGAGGCAGTATTTCGTAGGCGTGTAGAATTCTATCCGAAGTGGAATTCTCAGACATGCTGTTACGGTTGTTGCGGAATATTGCCAGTGCGGATGTGACTCAGTGACAGGTGAGTATTGCTCTGCGCCACCATACAGAATACAGCCTTACAAGTAACATCCTACACATTGCAGAAGCGGCTTTCTGTTGGAAGGCGCGGAGACCCAGCGACTGTGTGTATCGCGTTGTGGCAGTTTGTGCTCATGAAGTATGGAGTGGAACCGCAAAGAAACTGAACAACTTTAGATCTTTACAGAGAAAAGCGCCAGTTGTAGGACCATAAAGACAATAATTATTGCGTAAAAGTAAAACGAAAAATAATGTTCAGCATAGGGTCGTTTGTTGCCAGCTGCGAAATCGATGAAGCGAAGTCAATATGCGAACTCCGACGCCAATCATTGATATATTTTGGATATCTTGAATAGATACGTCAAAAATCGTAAAGGACTCTACAACTGCTGGAATGCGCAAAGTTGTTGTTTAGACTCTCTTTGTGAGATATTGCATGTATACAATTCGAGTCCATTATTTTTGGTTCAGATGCAACAGATATTCAAAGACTTCGGACGACGTTCTATAAAAGTTTTCGAAACGTCCAGTCTTGCCTGCAAACAGTTCACTGAAAAGATTATTTCATCCGTACATTGCCCTATTATTTAACATTGATACTGCCATTGACGACGAGTTTTTGCTCTGTTTTGAGTGACGGCACAGCACAATAAATGCGACACTTCAATCTTGACTCGCTCCAGCTGCGACCCAGCATGCGGTCCAGCTGGAACCTCTATGCGCGGCGTAGCCCCTTCCACACGAGCACCCCAATTCCTTTGATTAACGACAAGCGGGACGTTTTCGGCGCGGCACGCTCAAAGTGGACGCAGCTTAACGTATTCAGATATTACACGTTCGGACACACTGACATTGGCCATAAAGACTGTTGAGAAAGGGAAACGGGTAAGTGACCATATATATATATTCAGAAGTGGTGGTCAATATTCAGGATATAATAGGAATGATAAAGTCAAGTAAACATGGGGTCTAAAACGCATACCTTAAGAGCTATGAGCAATTCTTGATCCTCGATGCTGTGAAAGTGTAGAAGTGGTAGTATGGACCAATAAAAGGAAAAAACGTCCAGTGAACAAATGCTCGAAAATGCATACAGTTATGAGCAGTTGTTCATCAGAAGTGTTGTGTTTTAGAATAGCGAAGATGAACAAGTGCTGATAACTCTTAAGTTATGCGTTTTAGAGCACATGTTTACTGGACTTTTCTTTCTTATTTTAGTCCATACTACCACTTCCCAAAATATGGAAAGCAAAGAGCTTGCAGTAGAAGAGGTTTTTTTCACAGTATCGAAAATCAAGAATTGTTCATAGCTCTTAAGGTATGCCTTTTAGACCCCATGTTTACTTTTTTGTTTCGAATGATTATTCCTGTCATATCCTTGAATATTGACGCATCTCGAAAAAAGACGAAAATTACAGACTGCCAGTTTCTGCATACCTGCACGTCGCAACCATAGTTCCTCGCAAATTCCTCGGACAGCGGGCAATAAGCTAATTAATTTCTAAGTATGCTAAAAGATGTGGGCAACACAACGAAAGAGTACCCACTTCATCATGAAGCTGCGATGTGACACGGTGAGATGCGAAAGACTGAAATATTTTTATATAGTGGTTTTCCTGCCACCGTTCGAGATCGATTGCATGACGAAACCAAACGCGAATCCAAAATCTTTGGCGGGCAATAAGCTAATTAATTTCTAAGTATGCTAAAAGATGTGGGCAACACAACGAAAGAGTACCCACTTCATCATGAAGCTGCGATGTGACACGGTGAGATGCGAAAGACTGAAATATTTTTATATAGTGGTTTTCCTGCCACCGTTCGAGATCGATTGCATGACGAAACCAAACGCGAATCCAAAATCTTTGGCTTTTAATTTTTCATAGATTAAGGTAATCTTTTCCATAAAACTTCTTCAGAAATGGATGTAGCTTTTGTTTCGTTTACAAACAGAATTTTGTTTTCAGCCGTGTAGCATATGATTCGACTTTTTACTTTCTTCTTCTTTAGTTTCACCCTCTTTGGGGTACACTGGATCAATCTCTTAGGGCCCAGTATTTCTTCATTCTTTCTTATCTTCTTTTCGTCTCTTCTTCCGAGATGAAGTGTTTGGACTTTTGTATAGATTTGTCTTGGAACCTTATGTTTTCATCTTTAGTAATTAATTTAGCTGTTCGATCAATAAGTGAATTTTCTGAAATCTTTAATTCTACTAGGTCTTTCTCAGTTTCTTTAAACCAGTTGGGTTTCATTTTGCGGTTACGGAAAAAGTCAAAGATTTGTTTAGTTAATCTGTTGGAATTCATTCTGAGAAGATGACCATAAAAATTTATTCTCCTTTTTCGCATAGTATCTGAAAGTCTTTCAATTTTCTTGTAGAGAGTTTCGTTTTTGATGTATATAATCTTATTATCTTGAAATTTTGGCCCAATGATTTATCTTAAAATTTTTCTTTCCTTTAGCTCAACCTTCTCCATTTGGCCTTTGAAATTCATATTTAGTGTTTCTGCTGCATACAGTGCTTCTGGCTTAATCACTGTCTTGTAATGCGTAATTTTGGACCCTCATGAAAGAGATTTTTTTGTTGTATGCATTTTTTGTTAGTTGGAAGGCCATGTCAATTTTATTTTTTCTGGATTCCACTGCTTTGCTTTCCCCAGAATTCAAACTAATCCATTCTCCGAGATATTTGAATTCTTTTACTATTTCAGTCTTCTGATCTTGAACTTTGAGGTATTTACATGAGTGCTTGATGTTTGTCAGTATCTTATTTTTTTAAAAGGAGATGTGAAGACCTATTTTAGCTGCTTGTTTCTTTACTTCAAGGATATGTTCCCGCGCTTCCTCCATTCTTTCATCAAACAGGGCCATATCATCTACAAAAGCAATGCAATTTACTTTAAGGTTCTTCTTTTTGCAACCCAGTCTTATACCACTATTAATATTTGTGTTCCATTCTCAGACTATTTTCTCAAGCGCACAATTGAACAGTAACGGTGAGAGCCCATCCCCCTGTCGCACTCCCATTTTTATTTCAAAGGGTTCCGATAATTCGCCCATAAATTTAACTTTCGAAAATGTGTTCTTAAGGGTCGCTTTTGTAATATTAGTTGTTTTGTTATCGTAACCCATTTCTTCCAGGACTGATAATAGAGATTCACTATCAATCGAATCATATGCTTTTTCGAAATCAATGATGGAGATTACGTATGTCTTTGCCTTGACTTTTGGCATGCCATAATGGTTTTGAGGTTTAGTATTTGTTCCGATCATGATCTACCCTTTCTAAAACCTCCCTGGTATTCCCCGATTTGCGGGTCCAATTGCGGCTCTGCCCTGTTCAAAAGGACTTCAGAAACAATCTTGTACGTTATATCCAGCAGTGATATTCCTCTGTAATTGTTGGGGTCTGTCTTCAAACCTTTCTTGTGGATAGGGTGGATGAGAGCTGTTCTCCATTTTGCGGGGACCTCTTTTTCTCTCCAGAACACTTAAGGGATGTAACTGCATTTTTGTCAGCCTTTTTCCATAATTCGGCCACTATTTGGTTTTCTCCGGACGCCTTGTTGTTTTTAAGTTCTGAAATGACTTTCTGTAGTTCTTCAGTCGTCGGTGGTTCTGAATCCGGCTTCTCACGGTTATTTGGGATGGATTCAAATTTTTCAAGGATGGGTTCACAATTCAAGAGTTTCTCAAAGTAGCCTGCTAGTATTCGCAATTTTCCTTGTTATTGTGAGCTTTGGTCCCATTTATATCTCGAAATTGGAGGGTGGGTGCTTTGTATATTGATAACCTTTGTTTGAAAGTTCTGTAAAAGCTTCTTGTGTTGTTTTTTGCAAATTCTTCATCTATTTTGAGGAGATTTTTATTTTCATGTGTCTTCTTAATCCTTTATATATTTTTATCTACCAGTTTTATAACTGTAATGAAATTCAATCTGCTTTCTTCTGTTTTCTATGATTGCCAGTTTTACCATGCCTATTTGCTTGTTTCAATGAGGGCATTATATTTCAGCGACCACGAAACATGTTTTTTACTTTCTATGTTAGGTGCTATCCGTTCGGCTGTAGTAATGAGGTTTTCCTTGATATCCTCCCAGCTTTGTGTCTAAATGATTTCTGTTGCTTTTGTGAATTCATTTGATTTTAATATCTTTTCTGTGCTGTACTTCCGACCCTTAATTTGTTTCATGCTGCGTTTCCTGTTTGGGATGACTTTGAAATTAATTTTAGAAAGGTAGTGGTCTGAATCCAAGTTTGCACCCCTGAGTATACTAACATTCATGATTTCTTTGCTAGAAATCTTTTTGATTGCCCCATGATAACGTTGAAATTCTCCAAGGCTATGATTTTGGGATATCCATGTCTTTTGTGTTCGTGCTAGTTTCTTGAAAGCTGTGGATTTAAGAATTAAATTGTGTGCTTGGCAAAGATCTGTCAGCCTCACACCATTCCTCTTTGTTCTCTTGTGTGCAGAATAGTCTCCAACAATTTTCTTATATATTTTTCCTTCCCCCATGAACCATGGACCTTGCCGTTAGTGGGGAGGCTTGCGTGCCTCAGCGATACAGATGGCCGTACCGTAGGTGCAACCACAACGGAGGGGTATCTGTTGAGAGGCCAGACAAACACGCAGTTCCTGAAGAGGCGCAGCAGCCTTTTCAGTAGTTGCAGGGGCAACAGTCTGGATGATTGACTGATCTGGCCTTGTAACATTAACCAAAACGGCCTTGCTGTGCTGGTACTGTGAACGGCTGAAAGCAAGGGGAAACTACAGCCGTAATTTTTCCCGAGGACATGCAGCTTTACTGTATGATTAAATGATGATGGCGTCCTCTTGGGTAAAATATTCCGGAGGTAAAATAGTCCCCCATTCGGATCTCCGGGCAGGGACTACTCAAGAGGACGTCGTTATCAGGAGAAAGAAAACTGGCATTCTACGGATCGGAGCGTGGAATGTCAGATCCCTTAATCGGGCAGGTAGGGTAGAAAATTTAAAAAGGGAAATGGATAGGTTAAAAGATATAGTGGGAATTAGTGAAGTTCGGTGGCAGGAGGAAGAAGACTTTTGGTCAGGTGATTGCAGGGTTATAAATACAAAATCAAATAGGGGTAATGCAGGAGTAGGTTTAATAATGAATAAAAAATATGAGTGCGGGTTAGCTACTACAAACAGCATAGTGAACGCATTATTGTGGCCAAGATAGACACAAAGCCCATGCCTAATACAGTAGTACAAGTTTATATGCCAACTAGCTCTGCAGATGATGAAGAAATTGATGAAATGTATGACGAGATAAAAGAAATTATTCAGGTAGTGAAGGGAGACGAAAATTTAATAGTCATGGGTGACTGGAATTCGTCAGTAGGAAAAGGGAGAGAAGGAAGCATAGTAGGTGAATATGGATTGGGGGGAAGAAATGAAAGAGGAAGCCGCCTTGTAGAATTTTGCACAGAGCATAACTTAATCATAGCTAACACTTGGTTCAAGAATCATAAAAGAAGGTTGTATACCTGGAAGAATCCTGGAGATACTAATAGGTATCAGATAGATTATATAATGGTAAGACAGAGATTTAGGAACCAGGTTTTAAATTGTAAAACATTTACAGGGGCAGATGTGGATTCTGACCACAATCTATTGGTTATGAACTGCAGATTGAAACTGAAGAAACTGCAAAAAGGTGGGAATTTAAGGAGATGGGACCTGGATAAACTGAAAGAACCAGAGGTTATACAGAGTTTCAGGGAGAGCATAATGGAACAATTGACACGAATGGGGGAAAGAAATACAGTAGAAGAAGAATGGGTAGCTCTGAGGGATGAAGTAGTAAGGAAGCAGAGGATCAAGTAGGTAAAAAGACGAGGGCTAATAGAAATCCTTGGGTAACAGAAGAAATATTGAATTTAATTGATGAAAGGAGAAAATATAAAAATGCAGTAAATGAAGCAGGCAAAAGGGAATACAAACGTCTCAAAAATGAGATCGACAGAAAGTGCAAAATGGCTAAGCAGGGATGGCTAGAGGACAAATATAAGGATGTAGAGGCTTGTCTCACTAGGGGTAAGATAGATACTGTCTACAGGAAAATTAAAGAGACCTTTGGAGAGAAGAGAACCACTTGTATGAATATCAAGAGCTCAGATGGCAACCCAGTTCTAAGCAAAGAAGGGAAGGCAGAAAGGTGGAAGGAGTATATAGAGGGTTTATACAAGGGCGATGTACTTGAGGACAGTATTACGGAAATGGAAGAGGATGTAGATGAAGATGAAATGGGAGATAAGATACTGCGTGAAGAGTTTGACAGAGCACTGAAAGACCTGAGTCGAAACAAGGCCCCGCCCGAGTAGACAGCATTCCATGAGAACTACTGATGGCCTTGGGAGAGCCAGTCATGACAAAACTCTACCATCTGGTGAGCAAGATGTATGAGACAGGCGAAATACCCACAGACTTCAAGAAGCATATAATAATTCCAATACCAAAGAAAGCAGGTGTTGACAGATGTGAAAATTACCGAACTATCAGTTTAATAAGTCACAGCTGCAAAATACTAACGAGAATTCTTTACAGACGAATGGAAAAACTGGTAGAAGCGGACCTCACGGAATATCAGTTTGGATTCCGTAGAAATGTTGGAACACGTGAGGCAATACTAACCTTCCGACTTATCTTAGAAGAAAGATTAAGAAAAGGCAAACCTACGTTTCTAGCATTTGTAGACTTAGAGAAAGCTTTTGACAACGTCAACTGGAATACTCTCTTTCAAATTCTGAAGGTGGCAGGGGTAAAATACAGGGAGCGAAAGGCTATTTACAATTTGTACAGAAACCAGATGGCAGTTATAAGAGTCGAGGGACATGAAACAGAAGCAGTGGTTGGGAAGGGAGTGAGACAGGGTTGTGGTCTCTCCCCGATGTTATTCAATCTCTATATTGAGCAAGCAGTAAAGGAAACAAAAGAAAAATTCGGAGTAGGTATTAAAATTCATGGAGAAGAAGTAAAAAATTTTGAGGTTCGCCGATGACATTGTAATTCTGTCAGAGACAGCAAAGGACTTGGAAGAGCAGTTGAACGGAATGGACAGTGTCTTGAAAGGAGGATATAAGACAAACATCAACAAAAGCAAAACGAGGATAATGGAATGTAGTCAAATTAAATCGGGTGATGCTGAGGGGATTAGATTAGGAAATGAGACACTTAAAGTAGTAAAGGAGTTTTGCTATTTAGGGAGTAAAATAACTGATGATGGTCGAAGTAGAGAGGATATAAAATGTAGACTGGCAATGGCAAGGAAATCGTTTCTGAAGAAGAGAAATTTGTTAACATCGAGTATAGATTTAAGTGTCAGGAAGTCGTTTCTGAAAGTATTTGTATGGAGTGTAGCCATGTATGGAAGTGAAACATGGACGATAACCAGTTTGGACAAGAAGAGAATAGAAGCTTTCGAAATGTGGTGCTACAGAAGAATGCTGATGATAAGGTGGGTAGATCACGTAACTAATGAGGAAGTATTGAATAGGATTGGGGAGAAGAGAAGTTTGTGGCACAACTTGACTAGAAGAAGGGATAGGTTGGTAGGACATGTTTTGAGGCATCAAGGGATCACAAATTTAGCATTGGAGGGCAGCGTGGAGAGTAAAAATCGTAGAGGGAGACCAAGAGATCAATACACTAAGCAGATTCAGAAGGATGTAGGTTGGAGTAGGTACTGGGAGATGAAGAAGCTTGCACTGGATAGAGTAGCATGGGGAGCTGCATCGAACCAGTCTCAGGACTGAAGATCACAACAAACAACATTTTTCCTTCACCAAACTGTGCATTAAAATCTCCAAGAAGAATGATGATGTTTTTATCTGGAATTTTCTGAATAATGTCATCTAGATTATTCCAAAAGGCCTCCACTTTTTCTTTGTTTTTCCTGTTATCCTCATTTATAGCGGCATGTGCATTGATAATTGTGTTTATTTTGTTTGTGCTTGTGAATGTAAGACCTGAGATTCTTTCTGACTGGAAATCATGGTCAACTATTGAGTTAAAGATTTGTTTGTTGATTATAAAGGCTGTTCCAAGATGTGGTACACTTTTCATTACTCTCGGCCCCACTTTCCCTTTGTATATCCCAAAACCTTCGAAATCGAAGGTATCTGTATCCATGTATCGTGTTTCTTGAATGGCTGTTATGAGTACGTTGTGGTTCTTTAGCGTATCTGTTAGATGTTTTAGTTTTCCGGTTTTCAACAATGAGTTTGCATTGAAAGTTGCTAGGTAAGTTTATTGCCTATGTTGAAATTTGGATGAAATTCCGAGACACTCGTCTTTGTGCAATGTTGCAGACTCCCCAGAATCCGAATGTCTGCTGACGTACTGGCGTACGGTGGATCGTCTACCTGGGGTAAAATACTTTACATCACACAATTCCTTGAATGATGAAAGATATTTTGGGTGTGGCCTAAGGGCCACAAAAAATACAACCAAGATTGTGAGTCCTGGAGGTCGTTCTTCCGCTCTCTCCGCCGTTGGGAATCTGAACTTCCTCTTCCGCCTTTGAGACCGATGACCAGGTTTCACCTAGTAGCCCTAGGCAGGGGCCCTTACAGGGTGCTACCATCCGGAGCCAGATGGACCCAGGTTTTTTAACGAGGTGTTACTCCTCCCCCTCCTCCTTCCTCATCACTTGCGAAATGAGGTCTGCAATGGTGACCTGCAATGGTGTTCTTTTTACTTTCGTTCAATCAAACCTAACTGCAAACATGATTCTCCGCGTGGCATGGCGGAAACGTGTGTCACAAACAGTTCGCGCAAAATAATTGCGGCAAAGAGTCTAAACAACGAATTAGTGTGTACTAAGCTTTAGAATAGGAGCGCTGTTACGGGCTTCAGGTCTAGATCAGTTGTGTTCAGGAGGCGATTTGGCGAGCATGGACATCTTGATAAACGTGGCGGTCAGACAGTGGTGTGCACCTTTCAAGGCATGAGTAGATTTTAAATTTGTTGTAGCCTGGTCGCGACCAAAGGCACACGAAGCTCTGTGATTACATTGAATATTTGTCCTTTTTATATTATGCCACTGTTGTTGTAGTTGTGTTGGTGGTCTTCTTTCCGAAGACTGCTTTGCTGCAGCTCTCCATGCTACTCTGTCCTTCATCTCCGAGTAAATACTGCAACCTACATCCTTCTGAATCTGCTTACTGTGTTCATCTATTGGTCTTCCTCTACAATTATCCCCCACAATTCCCTCCAGTACTAAACTGGTGACCCCTTGATGTCTCAGACTGTGTCGTGTCAATCAGTACCTTTTTCTAGTCAGGTTATGCACAAATGTTTCTCTTACCAGTACTATTCAGTAATTCCTCATTAGTTACGTAATCTAGCTATGTAATCTTCAACATTCTTCTCTAGCACCACATTTTGTAAGCTTCTATTCTTTTCTTGTCTAAATTATTTATCGTCCATGTTTCACTTCCATACATGGCTACATTCCATAGAAATACTTTCAGAAAAGACTTCCAGACATTTAGATCCTTACTCGATGTTAACAAATTTCTCTTCTTCAGAAACGCTTTTCTTACCGTAGCCAATCTACATTTTCGATCCGCTCTACTTCGACCATCAACAGTTATTTTGTGTTATTTTAATCCACAAATAGCAAAACTCATGTACTAATTTAAGTGTGTCATTTCCTAATCTAATTCCTTCAGCATCACCCGATTTCATTCGACTACATTCCATTATCCTCGTTTTCCTTTTGTTTATGTTCATCTTATATCCTCCTTCTTATTCCCATATCCCCCTTTCAGGCCAATGTCCATTCCTTTCAGCTGCTCTTCAGGTCCTTTACTGTCTCCGACAGAATTACAATGTCGTCAGCAAACCTAAAAGTTTTTATTTCTTGTCCATGGATTTTAATTCCTACTCCGAATTTTTCTTTTGTTTCCTTCACTCCCTTCTCAACCACTGCTTCCCTTTCATGGCCCTCGACTCTTATAACTACCACCTAGTTTCTGTATAAATTGTAAATAGCCTTTCGCTCCCTGTATTTTACCCCTGCCACCTTCAGAATTTGAAAGAGAGTATTCCAGTCAATATTGTCAAAAGCTTTTTTTCTAAGTCGACAAATGCTAGATACGTAGGTTTGCCTTTCCTTATCGTATCTTCTAAGAGAAGTCGTAGGATCAGTATTGCCTCGCGTCTTCCTACATTTCTATTGATTCCAAATGGCTCAAATGGCTCTGAGCACTATGGGACTCAACTGCTGTGGTCATTAGTCCCCTAGAACTTAGAACTAGTTAAACCTAACTAACCTAAGGACATCACAAACATCCATGCCCGAGGCAGGATTCGAACCTGCGACCGTAGCGGTCTTGCGGTTCCAGACTGCAGCGCCTTTAACCGCACGGCCACTTCGGCCGGCTTATTGATTCCAAACTGATCTTCCCCGAGGTCGGCTTCTACCAGTTTTTCCATTCGTTTGTAAGGTATTCGTGTTAGTATTTTTAACCACGACTTATTAAACTGATAGTTCGGTAATTTTCTCACCTGTCAACACCTGATTTCTTTGGGATTGGAATTATTAAATTCTTCTTGAAGTATGAAGGTATTTTGCCTGCTCATGAGATGAAAGAGTTTTGTCATGGCTAGTTCTCCCAAGCCTATCAGTAGTTCTAATGGAATATTGTCTACTCCCGGGGCCTTGTTTCGACTTAGGTCTTTCAGAGCTCTGTCAAATTCTTCACGTTGTATCATGTCTCCCATTTCATCTTCATCTACGTTCTCTTCCATTTCCATAATATTGCCTTGAAGTACATAGCCCCTGTATAGACCCTCTATATATTCCTTCCACCTTTCTGCTTTCCCTTATTTGCTTAGGACTGGTTTTCCATCTGAGCTCTTGATATTCCTTCAGATGGTTCTCTTTCCTCCAAAGGGCTCTTTAATTTTCTTGTAGGTAGTAACTATTTTTCCCCAAGCGAAATATACTTGTAAATCCTTACATCTTTCATCTAGCCTTTCCTGCTAAGCAATTTTGCTCTTCCTGTCAATATGATTTTTAAGACATTTGTATTCCCTTTTGCGTGATTCATTTACTGGATTTTTATATTTTATTCCTAGAGGACAAATGTAAGGACGTAGACGCGAATATCACTATGGGTAAGATAGATACTGCCTACAGGAAAATTAAAGAGAGCTTTGGAGAAAAGAGAACCCCGTGCATGAATATCAAGAGCTGAAATGGAAACCCAGTCCTAAGAAAAGAAGGGAAAGCAGAAAGGTGGAAGGAGTATATAGAGGCTATATACAAAGGCGATGTTCTTGTGGACAATATTATGGAAATGGAAGAGGATGTAGGTGAAGATGAAATGGGAGATATGATACTGCGTGAAGAGAGTGACAGAGCACTGGAAAACCTAAGTGGAAACAAGGCCCTGGGAGTAGACAACATTAGAACTACTGAAGGGCTTGGGAGAGCCAGTCCTGACAAAACTCTACCAACTGGTAAGCAAGATGTATGAGACAAGCGAAATACCTTCAGACTTAAAGAAGAATATAATAATTCCAATCCAAAAGAAAGCAGGTGTTGACAGATGTGAAAATTACCGAACTATCAGTTTAATAAGGCATGGCTACAAAATACTAACACCAAATCTTACAGACGAATGGAGAAACCGGTAGAAGCCGACCTCGGGAAAGATCAGTTTGGATTCTGTAGAAATGTTGGAACACGTGAGGCATTACTGACCCTACGACTTATCTTAGAAAATAGAATAAGGAAGGGAAAACCTACGTTTCTAGCATTTGTAGACTTAGAGAAAGCTTTTGACAATGTTCACTGGAATACTCTCTTTCAAATTCTGAAGGTGGCAGGGGTAAAATACAGGGAGCGAAAGGCCATTTACTATTTGAACAGAAACCAGATGGCAGTTATAAGAGTCGAGGGGCATGAAAGGGAAGCAGTGGTTGGTAAAGGAGTGAGACAGGGTTGTAGCCTATCCCCGATGTTATTCAATCTGTATACAGAGCAAGTAGTAAAGGAAACAAAAGAAAAATTCGGAGTAGGAATTAAAATCCATGGAGAAAAAATAAAAACTTTGAGGTTCGGCAATGACATTGCAATTCTGTCAGAGACAGCAGAGGACCTGGAAGAGCAGGTGAACGGAATGGACAGTGTCTTGAAAGGAGATTAGATGAACATCAACAAAAGCTAAACGAGGATAATGGAATGTAGCGAAACGAGGATAATGGAATGTAGTCGAATTAAATCGGGTGATGCTGAGGGAATTAGATTAGAAAATGAGACGCTTAATGTAGTAAATGAATTTTGCCATTAGGGGAGCAAAATAACTAATGATGGTCGAAGTAGAGAGGATATAAAATGTAGACTGGCAATGCCAAGGAAATCGTTTCTGAAGAAGAGAAATTTGTTAACCTCGAGTGTAGATTTAAGTGTCAGGAAGTCGTTTCTGAAAGTATTTGTATGGAGTGGAGCCATGTATGGAAGTGAAACGTGGACGGTAAATAGTTTGGACAAGAAGAGAATGGAAGCTTTCGAAATGTGGTGCTACAGAAGAATGCTGAAGATTAGATGGGTAGATCACATAACTAATGAGGAGGTACTGAATAGGATTGGGGAGAAGAGGAGTTTGTGGCACAACTTGACTAGACGGAGGGATCGGTTGGTAGGACATATTCTGAGGCATCAACGGATCACTAGTTTAGTATTGCAGGGCACCATGAAGGGTAAAAATCGTAGAGATAGACAAAGAGATAAATACACTAAACAAATTCAGAATGATGTAGGTTGCAGTAGGTACTGGGAGATGAAGAGGCTTGCACAGGTTAGAGTAGCATGCAGAGCTGCATCAAACCAGTCTCTGGACTGAAGACCACAACAACAACAACATTCCTTCATCAATTAAATTCAGTATCTCTTGTGTTAACCAAGGATTTGTACTAGGCCTTGTCATTTGAGCTATTTGATCCTCTGGTGTCTTCGCTATTTCATCTCTCAAAGCTATCCATTCGTTTTCCATTTTATTCCTTTTCACTCTGCTAGACAATAGCTGCCTAACGTTCCCTCTGAAACTCTCGACAACCTCTGGTTCTTTCAACTTACCCAGGTCCAGTCTCCTTCATAAACAATAATTTGTGGTGAGAAACCTCATCTGACTCTGGAAATGTATTACAGTTTGCATTCTGGTTCCGAAATATCTATGTTCCATTAATTACCAGGTCTCCTCTGCATGCATAACCTTCTGTCATGAATCATAAACCATAAAACATGATTAAAGTATGCTCAGTGCACAATTCTATCAGGTTGCTTCCTCTTTCATAACTTCTCCCCCATCCCACTCGACATTCATCTTCTATTTGTCCTCCTAATTCTTTTTCTACTATCAAATTCCAATCCCATATCATAATTAAATGTCCATGTCTCTTAACTATCTGAATAATTTCTTTTCTCTCATTACAGCTATTCATCATTCGCAGAGCTAGTTGGCATAGTTTCGTGTCTATCTATCCATAGGAGTCCTGTCCCAGACTCTTTCCGTCGTCAGGAGAGAGACAGGTGTGATTCCATAGTGAGGACCTAGTTACACTCGACAGCAACAAGAAAACGTCATTGTCAGTAACAGATTTATTAGGCAGTAATACAGGATTGTCTTCCGAAATGCCGCCCACAGCCGGGTAGTGGAACAGCTCCTCATCAGCAGCAGAAGGCCGGTGTGTGGTTGACTCGCTGTTCCACCAACGCATTGAAGAGCCAGGTGGTGGCTGTTACAGCATGGGCGGCCTCCAGCTCTATGTATCGATCTCCAAAGTGTACTCTTTGACTTCGAAAATTTGCACTCAGGAGTGAGCCCCCAAGTCCACCAGAAGTACTCGTTAGCTCACAATGGGACAAAGGGGGGGGGGGGGGTTCTGCACAGGAACTGGAAGAGCAGCAGTAGCGAACCCACTCTCGAAGGCAGATGACGGACAGCGCGCAGGTCAAGCCTCCAGCAGGCCTGCAGCGTGACAGCGGCCTCTGCGCCCCATCATTTTTGCCGTGGAAGTTGGCAGTGAGCTGGCACCAGTAGCGTTCTTTAGTCTGGAGTCGTCGTTCCACAGACGATCGAAGACAGTTAGACTTGCCGAGGGTCGACTTCCGTACCCTCCTCTCACACAGCTGCACACAAAGGCTGAGACTAAGCACTGGGCAAATTAGGCAATCAGCACTCAACAATCAGCCATTTGTTAACCCTTAACTCACGAGTCTCTCAGACTGTGCGAAAATTTTCGAACTCACTCTCCAAGGCCAGTTGTTGTGAAGTGCTTCTATACTCCCACTACGATCCTTGAATTGTCAAGCCTACGATGTTTTGTTGTCAGTTGCGTTATCGCCTTCTGTGTTTATTGTTGACACGTGTTACTGATGGGTGTTAGAGTCTCCTAGACCGCACCTCGTGAACTACGTACCTGTTTTCTTCAATACGGTACCCTGTAGCTCAAAATGTGTTCACACGAATGTGTCAGTTTTAACTTTCCCAAGTTTGATGAAATTGTTAGTCGGTTTATGGAGGAAGGTGTCAGTTATATAGATCAATATATGAACGAAAAAGACGACAATTTTACATTAGTCAGTGATCACAGTTCTGCTATCGAACAAGAGTATCATTCAGAGGAAGAATTTTAGGAAAGATGTGATGGGGATCTGTCTGTTTCTTCAATGAAATACTTAGCGTCTGCTAAAGTCGAATGTGTTCTAAGTGGTGACAAGAAAACTGTAGTCTCCAGCACTGAATGCCAGTTTGACAGACTTTTGTTTTGTACCTATCGGATGAATTTTTATGCGCAAATTTAAACCCTGGAATTTAGTTTTATTTGGAACTTTATTTGCTACAGAGATTGTATATGGGGCAAATGGCTCTGAGCACTATGGGACTCAACTGCTGTGGTCATTAGTCCCCTAGAACTTAGAACTACTTAAACCTAACTAACATAAGGACATCACACACATCCATGCCCGAGGCAGGATTCGAACCTGCGACCGTAGCAGTCGCACGGTTCCGGACTGCGCGCCTAGAACCGCGAGACCACCGCACAGAGATTGTATAATTTTTCAGAATGTAAAATTCAGTACTCTAACAATCCATTCATGTGTACTATTTAAAAGAATCACACAAAATTATGTGCTTTTGTGTGACAAAGAGGAAAATGCCGCAGGCTTTGTTTAGTGCAATAAAATAAACTAGGAGCATTTAACCAACACTTAAATAATTGTAAAAATACATGTTATACAGCGTAAATTAAAAATTTCACATGATTTTTTCCCTTAGATTTCGGTTTGAACACAGGGGTCCCAGAGACCCCAACTCGTGGTATACGACACAGAAAAGTCACCTCGCGAGTTAAGGTTAAGAAGCATGGGGTATTTATGTCGACGCTTCCCGTGCGCTCTGCAGCGGTGAGGATGACCTATGATATGTGTCCTGAATTTTCCTCGCTGTCAGCTCGGTCATTCCCCCGTGCTGTTGCTATAGCTTGTGTGTCTCCAGCTTCTATGTTTGCCGCAACTCGCTTAGCATTCCCCCCCAGCTGACAGTCCACTGGTCATTCGCACAGACTATTCGGCTTCCGAGATCTGCCATGGTAGAACCTGGATGAACTTATATAGTGTCCGCTGGGGATAATATCCTGGGGTTTTATGACAATATTGGAACACCCAAAATTCCTCGAGTTTACAAGCTAGCAATGACGATTTTCTCTGTGTTTAAAATCGTGGAATCTGCGTGTTTAACTTTTATTCTGCTGTGAGAAAGCTTGAAGTACGGCCGGAATTCAATTCTTTCCTCACTCTGAAGTAATTCTTAGATTGTAACAGTGTATGTAATTTATGGTGACTTTTTACGATTGTGGTTCAGTAGCAAAACTACAGATGAGAAGGGAACTTGCATACCTACTTATTTACATCTAATAGCATTCGAAAAACAGTGCTGTAAATTAATAATTTATTACCTATCAGTTGCCGTTTGAGTTGGAAAAAATTCACTTATCTGCTTTTGTTTCTGATCACGCAATCCGAAATTGGTTGAAAAGGAAGTGCATGGATGTGTGTGATGTCCTTAGGTTAGTTAGGTTTAAGTAGCTCTAAGTTCTAGGGGACTGATGACCTCAACTGTTAAGTCCCATAGTGCTCAGAGCCATTTGAACCATTTTTTTTGAAAAGGAAGTAAATTCAGAGGCAACAACAACGCGTTCACGTCACGTATCCGTCGGTTTGGTTCGCGAGTGAGAGACTGGATAACAAAAGAAAAAGCTAGCCGGTAACTCGATGGGGCCAACAATAAACGCGCCGCCCCAAGCACGTGGCCCGCCATTGTAGACTGCCCGCGAATTTCAAATAACGTCGTTAATACGTGCGCTGTGGCCTCCGCCGTGTCCCATTATGTGTTAATGTACATATATGGCAATTATAGAGTCAGTTAAGTATCTATAAAATTGTTAGTCTAGCGAGGCAGTGATATAGATTTTGTAAAACAAATTACTCAACGGTAATCGAACAGATCCTGCTTTTAGCCTCCCTCACATTTTACACCCAGGCTGGGATCCACTGTTCTATTTACAGATGTGCAGGAAGTTCCAGGAGGAAAGGTCAGTACTGTACAAAGAAAGAGAAAGTTTTGGAAGAAAAATTCAGGTAAGATATTTGCTGGATGTAGGGTGGTTTAGGATATGTAACTCGTGAAATATGTTTTAATTTATTTACTGGAGGTCTCCGTTTTGTATCCTGTTTGGTTCGAATATCTGTGCTCTAATTACCTATGCTCCCATGCACCGCCAGGGAAAGTAAGCAGTTATTTGTTGTGAGTGTATGGGTGCGATCGATTGGGGATACTTCCTTCGTAGGTGTGGAATAAGTAGTATTGTGTATCTACTCCCACTAACTGCTTAAATACTGAACAATATAAATTATTATACGTGGCTAAAGTGTATTTTGTAAGCATGAGATAAGTGTTCTTGCATTTTTTGTTGAGGTCTTCGTCGAGAGAAAATGTGTTCTCTTGATTGCCTACAACTTTCGCGCGATGTACAAAAATCGTGATAAAATGGTAAGATTTGAACTCCGATGTCTCAGAAAACGTCCAACTGTATTTTCCAGTGTCAGCGAGAGCACAAAAGTCATAACTGTGCAATCAACATTAACGGAAAGATAATAATTTTAAGGACCATTCCAACATTTAAACTGTATGTTGATGATTCACTGTGATGCACTCGCAATCGATTGCACTTATGTAGCCACTGAAATCAACATTTAATTTCCAATTCAAGTATTTCGACAGTGCATACAGAGCAAGTTGTAAAGCTAGAAACCATGCACAGCTAGCCTTTAACACAATATATTCAGAATGTCTTCTATTTGTGAAACGATTCATAATATAACGTTGGGAACTATGACAGATTTTTATGTTAAAAGATGGTTTTTGTTACGTTCTGCACTATAGATTTTCTTGTTGAATAAAATGTGGTTATCTATGACAGTTAACTGTTTTATCTTTTCCACCATTTTCATGATTAGTGTACTCTTTTCATTCTGCAGCGGCCAGCATTTGTATATTGAATCTTTCGCTTTGGAAACAACCTCTGACTGTGGATAAACCACTTCTGAGCTACGTCCTTCCTACTAGGAATGTTGCTCCAGAAAAGTATGAAATGGCTCTGAGCACTATGGGACTCAACTGCTGTGGTCATAAGTCCCCTAGAACTTAGAACTACTTAAACCTAACTAACCTAAGGACAGCACACAACACCCAGCCATCACGAGGCAGAGAAAATCCCTGACCCCGCCGGGAATCGAACCCGGGAACCCGGGCGTGGGAAGCGAGAACGCTACCGCACGACCACGAGATGCGGGCTCCAGAAAAGTATGCAATAGAGAGCGGCTGTGGAGCTGGTAACGTAGGGTAGAGAGGTAGACCAGCGGGTGCAGCTACCGTACACACAAACTAAGCTGACACATAGCTCGGTGGCTGGTGGCAGCGATTGCGAGGACATTTCCCATTTACCGTCGCTCCTATTAGCCACCGCAACTACTGTCAACTTAGTTTGAGCGTGTAGCACTGACGGAGGTCTAGTGTGGGCTGTGAGTACTGTATGGCAGCGAAACTTAATAGATATACTAGTGCATTAATGCAGAACCGATTTACACTGGGAAAGAATTAGTTCCCATTCTGGCGACCAGCTGCAAATCTGGCTTTGTATAACATCTCGTCGACACCTTTGGTTCTCATAATGCCCAAATTATGAAAGTGGCAGTTAATAATAATATCAACATTATAACTTTTTCATGGTGGCCAAAATTGGAACTATTTGTTTTTCCAGTGTAAAGTGGTTATACATTAACGTATCAGAATATCTACAGTGTTTCGCTGCCAAACGATAATTACAGCTCACATTGAACCTCTGTGAATAGATGCTCGTTAATTATAACCATCCAGAACAGCCAGAAGTGAAGTTGTGATGGTAAGTCGTGAATTGTGTCTATATAACTTCGTCGGTAAGGGAAGGTCCCGGGTTAAAGTTTATGCGCGGAACACAGTTTAAACTTGTTAGAAGCAAGGGGTATGTGTCTTTTCGTCGCAGAGTTGTTCTTCTCGTTTTCAGCGTAGTTGCTGTAGACCGTAACTGCTCCATATAAACTCCACGTAGAAGAACTGTTTCCAAAACTTTTAACATAAATGAATCGGGGTTGTAATATTCTCATTCTTTTTGTGGGATGCAATAACGATCAGTTTACAAGAAGTGTAAGTAGGTTGTTTAGGTTTTTTGTTGGTGACGCCACGTAGCGCTTTGTAAGTAGGCTGTTTAGTTTTTTATGCTGGTGACCTCACGTAGCGCTCTGTATGAAAATCGCTGACTGGGCTGTGTGCAGTCTGTGGCTGATTGTACTCATTGTTGGATGATTCGCTAGTGTAGTGTTGGACAGTTGGATGTTAACAGCCCGTAGCGTGGGCATTTGTAGGTGAGTCGCCAGCAGTGATGGATGTTGGGAGAGAGATCCCAGAGTTTTGAGATGTTAATATAAGTGGACGATCTGGACACGCGCCCGTCAGAAAAAGGAAATTTGTCAAACTGGATAGTTTTGAACATTATTAAGGTAAGTACATTGTTTGTTCTCTATCAAAATCTTTTGTTTGCTAACTATATGCCTATTAGTAGTTAGTGCCTTCAGGAGTTAGAATCTTTTATTTAGCTGGCAGTACTGGCGCTCGCTGTATTGCAGTAGTTCGAGTAACGAAGATTTTTGTGAGGTAAGTGATTCATGAAGGGTGTGGGTTATTGTTAGTCAGGGCTATTCTTTTGTAGGGGTTATTGAAAGTCAGATTGCATTGTGCTAAAATATTATGTCAGTTTAGTGATGATCAGAATAAGTAAAGAGAAAACAGTTTCAGTATGTTTAGTTTTGCTCAGCTGTTTGAAAATCAAGTAACGTAAAGAGTTTCTGCAGCAATGTCATTCTTTACATTCAAAAGGGAAGTTTCATATGTCGACTCTTAGCCTAGGATACCTCACTGGAATCTTCTTGTTTTTTCTTGTAGTTTGAGTACTTCGTGTAGTTATTGTTATTGCTAGCGCGTAATTGTAGAGAGAATTTCCTTTGTAGTTGTAGTTTTTCATTGTTGTGTAGTAAAACAGTTGTGACATACATGTAGATTTGCACCAAATATTTTGCAGCTTCGCTTACAATTAATTAGATGTTATTTTCAGCGCTATTTTAATGTGTTTTCTTGTTTTTGCTCTTCAAGTTGTGCTTTTCTGTGTTATCGTGTGAAATATTGTGACAATTATGGCGTGTGGAAAACGTAACAGTAGCCTCCAAAGTAAATTGAGAAACGATAGTGACAACGAGCGTAGCTTTTCAGTACCACCATGTAATGAATTAACAAATATTCAGAATAGTAATTTGGTAATTGTGCATAGGGAAATGGATCAGGCAGCAAATAATGGTACAGTGAAACAGCTAGTGAACAGGGTAGATTGTCGATTGATCGGTCGTCAATAGCTCGCCTCAGGAATCCGAAATGACAGGACAAAATCTTGCAAATACTGTAGATTCAGGTTTCGCATCATCACCCTTTTCTCAATCAAGTCAAGATACATTTTCTGCTTTTCAAAATGCGAATGCTTCCGATGCAAACGCACTGCCGAAAATCACAGAGGAACATGTTGCAGACACTAATACATTGCCGGCCGCTGTGGCCGAGCGGTTCTAGGCGCTTCAGTCCGGAACCACGCTGCTGCTACGGTCGCAGGTTCGAATCGTGCCTCAGGCATGGGTGTGTGTGATGTCCTTAGATTAGTTAGGTTTAAGTAGTTCTAAGTCTAGGGGACTGATGACCTCAGATGTTAAGTCCCATAGTGCTTAGAGCCATTTTGAACTAATACATTGTTATTGCAATTCATGCTACGATGGAACAAAATCAGAAACAAATGGGGCAACAGCTTAAAAAATCAAAGACAATCACAGCAAAAGCTTCAAAACTTTGACTCAATGGAACAAACGCTTGAACAAACACGTGAAGATTTAACTACTGAGCTACATAAAATCGAAGCGAAATGTCAAAAAGTCTGTAATGACGTAAAAACAAAAAAAGTTAGCATTTTCAACTATTTTTTCACGTCAAGAAAATGCATTACAGAATCACGAAGCAGCCATAAAAGAACTGCAAACTATTGTTCATGACAATCACGACACCGTGCAAGCTAAAATTGACACAGTTGCATCTACCGCTTCGATTACACAACCTGCAAAAACTCAGGAAAACTTAAAGGACACAGTAGATACGCTTTCGACACAAAGAGATACTCTAAAACTTGGTTCAGAAAAACACACGGAGGAAATAAGCACATTATTGGAAAAAGTAGTCGAACTTTCGGATCAGCTAAATAATTTATCTACGAAGGTAGATGATGATCTGTATGACTCGAGACCGATAGCCTTTACTGACACAAAAGATTATGAACAAAATAAGAAATTTAAACAAAATCAGAATTAAATCAATACACAGCACAAAAAAGAAATGCGAGAAGTACGTGATCAGCTTACACACGTAATGCAAGAATTACATATTTCACACTCGCGCTCGAGGGATTCAGAAATAAGGAAAAGTCACAGAGTAACAACACAGGGAATTTCGGAAATGTTGAAAGAAATTGGCAAGCTGCACCGAATTTTGAGATGGAACCGCCGACACGACGCGACAATGACCGATATGCGACTCGCCATCATGATGAGTTTGACTATAAGCTGCTCATTACTACACGTAAATTCAAAACATTTAAGAATTTCGGTAACGACATTCATCCAGAAGCATGACTTCATCAATTCTCTCATTGTTTTCCTCCCAACTGGTCACTAGAGCACAGATTAGAATTTATGTGTGGCTACTTAGAGATGAACCAGCTGTAACAATGCGATCGGTCATTCGTGATTGTCACAGTGAAGGAGAATTTTATAATGCGTTCCTCTCAATTATTGCTCTCATGCTACTCAAGATCGGGTAAAACATAGCATCATAATGATGAAGCATTTTGAACAGTCTGAATTTTCCAGTCCGGTAAAATATTTTGAAGACATGTTGCACAAAAATCAGTATTTGACAAATCCGTACAGCCACTCAGAACTTATTCGCATTTACTTAATTAAATTGCTGGAACATTTAAGACATATTATTTTGGCAGGACGTTGCAAAGACGACATCGAAACTTTTCAGGGACTTTTAAAAGAATTGGAAATCGACTGGTTCAGATGGTTCAAATGGCTCTGAGCACTATGGGACTTAACTTCTGAGGTCATCAGTCCCCTAGAGCTTAGAACTACTTGAACCTAACTAACCTAAGGACATCACACACATCCATGCCCGAGGCAGGATTCGAACCAGCGACCGTAGCGGTCGCGCGGTTCCAGGCTGTAGCGTCTAGAACCGCTCGGCCACCACGGCCGGCCAACACAGACTGGCGCAGGACGCGAAAACAAGAAAACAACAATTACAGATCACATCCATCACAATTTCGTGATGACAGAAATAATTACTGGACACGACAAGGCTATTCTTATAACGCAAATCGTGATCAAAACAGACGCCATCCGTATGACAACCGTAGGCAGAGTAATAATAGTTACAGAGAAAGATCGCATTTCCGTAGCAATGAATATGACAGACACATCCGTAGAAACAGACAATATGAGAACCAGAACAATTATTATCAACGGAGACAAAATTACTTCAGACGCAACAGCCCACCTCGTAATTACGATTCCGGGAGAAATTCTCCACCACGTGATCGACAAGAAAGAAATTACAGAAATTACCAACATGACGACAGGCGCTACAGTCATAACGACAGACCTGAATTTCATCAGAACTGGTTGGATTCAAACAGGGCAGGGCCCTCTCGACATGTGGAAATTGTTGAAGTTAGATCTCCAAATCCCCATAACGACGCGCGACAACAAAGAGACAGTAGGCAATGACTCACACAGCAATGACTCTGACGCTGTTGTCGATTACAGAAGGCTTCTTAGCCTGATAACAGAAATTTACATGCCAGTGACGATCATAAGCATTGTAGGTAGTCAAGGAAAACTTTGGAGCAGGTTCAAAAATGGTTCAAATTGCTCTGAGCACTATGGGACTTAACATCTGTGGTCATCAGTCCCCTAGAACTTAGAACTACTTAAACCTAACTAACCTAAGTACATCACACACATCCATGCCCGAAGCAGGATTCGAACCTGCGACAGTAGCGGTCACGCGGTTCCAGACTGAAGCGCCTAGAACCGCACGGCCACACCGGCCGGCTTGGAGCAGGTAAACCTCATTCTTAAAGGTATGTGAACAGGTACTTCCCAACCAATTCAACAATGCATGGAAAGCAGCTACTATCAAATAGTGTCTAGCATGGCCGAGGAACAATGTTGGTGATTAATAGCTTACCTGCGTCGATTTTCGGTTGCTTTCAAATCTAGAGTGGAGAAAAGATATATCAAGCAGTCCACGACAAAACATCATATCAATAGTGGGGATCGTCCACCAACCAGCCAGCACTCTTAAAGAGTGTCGACAGATGAAAGACAGATGATCTGGGATGAAGTGAAGAAGATTCTGCAAAATGACCTTCAGGGAGACCTTGTTCCTCCCTGGTGGTTTTTGTGAATAAGAATGACGACACGTGGCGTTTCTGTGCCTCCTGCCAACGACTGAACACAACACAAAGAAAGATGTCTATCCGTTACTGCACACTGAGACACTCTGGACTGCTTGAAAAGTGCGCAGTATTTCTCAGGTATGAACATGTAGCGGCTACTGACAAATCGAAACTGACTCACTGCTCCAATGGATAAATATCTGTATATTTAATAGGATCGCCACATATGCTCATTGCCGGCACGTAGACTGTATTCGTTTTCGATTAATCGGAAGAGAGAGAGGTGGTAAAAATCTATCAGATGAAATTAAAAGAGCTTTTATAGTTCGTAATTTTTCTCTGCTGGATGGTACAGAATAAAGATGATAGAATGTTTGGGTGACAGACGTGAATAGACCTGAGGGACATAGATCTGCTTCGATGTTGAGTCTTCCTAATACCCGCAGTAGGAAACACCACTATAACTGTTTGTACTGTCGTCGTGTTGCAGGAGCAGGCTTCATTTGATGCTGACCTTACACATAGTACACAGGTGGCAGAGCTACGACATGTTCCCACTTCCACCGACCGGTCAAAACACACTCCTGTAGCATCATCTCAGCTCACTCTGTTTCTACATAGGTTGCAGAATGTGGTGGATATTGCTCTCTCCGACTTCTGGGTAAAATTGCTAAAATCGATCTCGCATCCAGAATGAAATTTTCACCCTGCAGTGGAGTGTATGCTGTTATGAAAATTCCTGGCGGATTAAAGCTGTGTGCCGGACGAGACTCGAACTCGGGACCTTTTCCTTTCTTGGGCAAGTGCTCTACCAACTGAGCTATCCAAACACGACTTACGACCCGTCATCACAGCTTCAATTCTGCCAGTACCTCGTCTCCTACCTTCCGAACTTCACAGAAGCTCTTCTACGAACCTTGCAGCACTAGCACTCCTGAAAGAAAGAATACTGCGGAGACATGGCTTAGCCACAGCCTGGGGGATGTTTTCAAATGAAATTTTCACCCTACAGTTGAGTTTGCGCTTCGCAGAAGAGCTTCTGTGAAGTTTGGAAGGCAGGAGACGAAGTACTGGCAGAACTGAATCTTTGATGATGGGTCGTAGGTCGTGCTTGGATAGCTCAGTTGGTAGAGCACTTGCCCGCAAAAAGTAAATGTCCCGAGTTCGAGTCTCGGTCCGGCACACAGTTTTAATCTGCCAGGAAGTTTCATATCAGCACATACTCCGATGCAGGGTGAGAATTTCATTCTGGAAACATCCCCCAGGCTGTGGCTAAGCCATCCTTCCGCAATAACCTTGCTTCCAGGAGTGCTAGTTCTGCAAGGTTCGCAGAAGAGCTTCTGTGAAGTCTGGAAGGTAGGAGGCGAGGTACTGGCAGAATTGAAGCTGTGATGACGGGTCGTGGGTCGTGCTTGGATAACTCACCTGGAGGAGTACTTGTCTGCGTAAGGCAAAGGAGCTCGAGTCGCGGTCCAGCACACAGTTTTAATCTGCCAGGAAGTTTAACTGATCTCGCTATCAACTGCGATGTGTATTACAGTACATAGCTCCATTTCAATGGCGTCTTTCCAATCCCGACGGTTCACTGGATACGCTGTTAATTACCGCATGATGATTGACTGACACCACTCCGTAGGGAGATGTGGTTTGTAGCACACTTTTGATGTCAAATTGACATGCAAATTTATCGAATTGATCAATTGATCACCCCCACCCCCGCCTGCAAACGCATAGCAGCGGTGTTTGACTTGTGAAATTACACGTCATTTCGCCGCTAACTCCGTAAACAGGACATCTGTCAAGCAGATGTATACACGGAGATTGTATTACCTCACAAACACCTGTCGCTAAGTTAGAATTATCGTAGTTATGAAACCGAAGACTCGATTTTATGCCCAAGATGCGGCAGGGGAATGGAGTACGTCTAGAGGAATGTGCCCGAACAGGATGGAAGTCCTCTGGTGACCGAGGGGTTTGCTGTTAACAATCGCAAGTTGAGAGTGCTCTATGTCACACACAGAACACGCAATTGTATGCGAGTCGAACGCTGGTTATGTAGGCGCAAATTGGCGATGGGGGATTCCAGGGAACTGCAGACCCATTCGACGACTGCGAAGTTCCGGCGGGAGGCGCTCCCTTGATGCTCATCATAGTGAAGAGGACAACACGAGCAGAATGCAGACGTAGAAGGGCCGATGTGGGTAGCTTAGAGGTTAGCTTCCCTGGCTGGCATGCTGCCACATCAAACCCCACTACCACCAGTTGTTTGTTAGTATTTATTATTTCTGGAAGGATTTTCAAATCTCCCATCTTTGTAATGCTTCTATTTTCTGGAATATAAATGGGTGCACTCTCCATCCAAGTCTCTTCTGTTTTGGCTGTACACTGGTGATCCTAATAAACGTGCTTCCAGTTCTAAGTGTTATCCTTCGTTGACGACCTTACTTTTGGAGTTGGACTTGGTGATGGTCACAGTATCTTACAATGGAACGAGAGGAAAAGAAAGAGTAGTTAAGCATTGTTGGCTGAGAGAAATCTGGCGTAGAAAGAACTGCTGCAGTATAGTACAGAAGGTAACTGAAAGAAATATGCAATGAGACGAAAAGAAATGACACTCTTATTAAAAGGCCACAATTAAACTAAGTATCCATGATTCATGATGATCCCCTGGACATTCCAGAAGGTTGGACTTAGTTCTTAATAAGGCGTGTGATCACCACAGATGGCAATGATGCTCTTCAATGTGCTCCTATGATTGCCACAAGGTTGGTACGCAGTTCTTGTGGAAGGTCGTTTCTTCCTCCATCATCGTGGTTGACAACTACTGGATGGTCGTTGGTGTGCTGTCGGAAGCTCTCACCATCACACCGGTCGGCAAAGATGAAGAGCGAAGACCACTAGTAGGCGCTGGATCAGCGCGCCTGTCACAAGAGAGGCCTAAGATACACCGACGAGCAAAATGCCACCAACGCCCTGTCGACAGCACGTATTTAGGCTGCCGCCGATGACTCTAGAGCCTCAGCCACTGACTCATCGACTTTGGCGTCTATCAGTACCGTTTCAGAGCGGGCTCAGTTCATATCAGAGCTTACGATAGTGCTGGACCATAGACGGATTACAGATATTGTACGCAAGAGGACTATTACTGATGAGCTTGTACTACACCACATGAACTCTATCCCAGTTAAGTAAATACTTCCAGTACTGGTAAATAAAGAGCCATATTAATCCACGAGTGGATTTGTGTTGTAGGAAGAGGATACTGGCCGCCCAACAACATCCTCTCCCTTGCTTCCTTCCGGTACAAGACTCTACAGTTGGTACAAGTGAATGTGATGCAATCTGTCTCCCCAGCGCACCCTACAAGTGCTACATGGGAACGGGAAGGTCAGTCCATTCTCTGAACGTTCGTTATAAGACTTCCTCCACCTTCTCTGTTCGATGCAGTCGCCCACTGTCGTCCATGAAAATCAAGGGACAAATTGGTCGCTGGAAGCGAGTATGGAAGGAGTACAGGATTACAATAACGTTGACTGGTGAGTATGCCGTGTTCAATCATTCAGTGGTCAGTACGTCCATGCAACACTGCGGCTCTCGACACTATGACACATGGACCACCAAAATGATCATGTCAGACAAGGCTGCACGTAGCCTCATTTGACAACAGGTGGGAACATGTAAAGCATCCAGGAGCATTGTCAAACAAAATCATTTTAGTAGCCCAAGAGCTATGTTGTGGGGAGACAAAATGTTGCATGGAGGTGCTGTCCTCCAAATCTTTGAACTCGGAACACCCACTGGTCAACGTTGCTGACACACTGTACTCCTTCATGTGTGTCTTTTGAGGGATGAATTCCGTCCTGACTTCGTTTTCATAGGTGTCACTAGCGTCTGCATCGAACTGTGCAAGTGGAGGATCTCTTGAAACGAAAGGATATCCGGCGAATGGGCTAGCCTTCCAGGCCCACCGACCTAAATCGCGTCGAGCACAAGTGGGTCGTGTTGGGGAGACGTACTGCAGAATGTTTACATGCAGCAACGACCATTCAGCTGTTTACAGAATGAGATTTTCACTCTGCAGAGGAGTATGAGCCGACATGAAACTTCCTGGCAGATTAAAACTGTGCGCTGGAGCGAGACTCGAACTCGAGACCTGTGCCTTTCGCGTGCTTGGGTGGCTCAGATGGTAGAGCACTTGTCCGCAAAAGTCAAAGGTCCCGAGTTCGAGTGTCGGTCCGGCACACAGTGTGAATCTAACAGGAAGTTTCATTCAGCTGTTGTCAACCGCACTGGTGGGGGAATAAAACGACCTATCACAATAAAGCCTTACCAACCATGTGTCCAGCATGGGAGCACGTTCAGATCACGCATGGACGTCTGTGGTGATCACGTGCCCTATTAAGAACCGTTTCCATTATTTTGTAATGTCCAGAGGACTTTCATGAATAGAAGTGCTTCAGTGTAATTCTTGACTTTGAATAAGGGCGTCATTTCTGTTGGTCATATCGCGTATTTTTGCAGTTACCTTCTGAGCTGCACTGTAGGAGTTCTTACTATGTATTGTCTAGGAATCATCGAGCCGTGTTACTTGGCTGTAACACATGGTGCGAGGATAGTTCTGTCCTTGAGTCTGCCCACCAGTATACAGGGTGTTACAAAAAGGTACGGCCAAACTTTCAGGTAACATTCCTCACACACAAAGAAATAAAATATGTTATGTAGACATGGGTCCGGAAACGCTTGTTTTCCATGTTAGAGCTCATTTTATTACTTCTCTTCAAATCACATTAATCATGGAATGGAAACACACAGCAACAGAACGTACCAGCGTGACTTCAAACACTTTGTTCCAGGAAATATCCCCCGTTAGCGAGGATACATGCATCCACCCTCCGTCGCATGGAATTCCTGATGCACTGATGCAGCCCTGGAGAATAGCGCATTCTATCACAGCCGTCCACAATACGAGCACGAAGAGTCTACATTTGGTACCGGGGTTGCGTAGACAAGAGCTTTCAAATGCCCCCATAAATGAAAGTCAAGAGGGTTGATGTCAGGAGAGTGTGGAGGCCATGGAATTGGTCCACCTCTACCAATCCATCGGTCACCGAATCTGTTGTTGAGAAGCGTACGAACACTTCGACTGAAATGTGCAGGAGCTCCATCGTGCATGAACCACATGTTGCGTCGTACTTGTAAAGGCACATGTTCTAGCAGCACAGGTAGAGTATCCCGTATGAAATCACGGCGGTGAATCGAGGAAGTACAGTACATACTGACGAAACTAAAATGAGCTCTAACATGGAAATTAAGCGTTTCCGGACACATGTCCACATAACATCTTTTCTTTATTTGTGTGTGAGGAATGTTTCCTGAAAGTTTGGCCGTACCTTTTTGTAACACCCTGTATATCTATTGGGTGAAAATGACTGTAATGTGCTCTTCTCGAATGCCACTAAGATGGCCACCAAGTTTAACGTCCCTATCCAATGTACGAATTACCGTCAATAATGTTCTCGCTTCATGAGCGACTGCAGAGAGGCTTGGAATTTAGTCGATGGTACTCGTGCAAAGTCTTGTGACTGGCTACTTCACACCACTATCTTTTCTGTCAAATACTGAAATTTCGGAGTGCGGGGGCGGGAGGGGGGCAGATTTTTTACACCAACTGGCTTCTGAAGGTCTCCACCGTTTCGAGCCCCAAGGCAAAGGAAAGTAAGTGACACTCTGCTGGAAACTGGGATTTGTAAAAGTCTAGGGAAATGAGCGAGACGACGTGACAGCCCCTCTGGGTGGGCGTGCCTCGCAGCTGAGGAGAAACGTCGTGAGTCAGCGTGAGAATGAGTCTCTGGAGGTACAAAATAACGAAATACACCAGGTTAACCCAGTATTTCTGCCATGGTAGACAGACTTGCAGTTATACAGAACTAGCCTTAACACAGTTACGAACAGGGAGCTGTCCCATGACACATGACTGTATTCGCCGGCGGGAGGATCCGCCACGTTGAATTGCCCTCTATCGTTTTATATTCTGACAAGAGAACAGGTTTTGGGCGATCTGTAGATCCGTCCCCTGTTTTAATCAGTGAAGAGATGAAAACAGAAAAGTTGAAAGTTCTGTGAAAGACATGGCAGTCTAATACAATTGCTCTAGAGGCCATTATTATTCTAATTATGAATTTTTTCCATATTTCCTCACTGCTCTGGCGTGGTCTTTCCATTACTTTAGTATTCAATTTTACGTTCATCGTACTATTCTTTTTACTGAAATGGTTTTGCAATTCAGTTTTTTGCTGTATCTTTTATTTACCCAACCGAGAATATTAATGACCATGAGTCGTGTCCAATAAGCTTATTAGGAAACGTAATTATTTATGTATTTCGATTATATTTGTTTGTGTTCGCAAGGGCGCTGTGTGGCGTCAGAAATATGTCGCATTTAACTTCGTGTGCTGAATTAATTATGTTGTGGTGTGTTTCCAACAGTTGGTATTTTAATAACCGTTTAAATTTTGTCGATTTGTTTGCGCTCTCTGTAGATTAGTTCAGACGTTCTTTGCACAACAGTTTTTAGCATGGAAAGGGACTGCAACTGCTGTGTTCGGATGCAGGCTGAGTTGGCATCCCTTCCCTCCCAGCTTCAGGCATTGTTGGCTTCGGTCACACAGCTTGAGGCTGGTGCCAATGGGCATCACTGTGGGGGTCCGGATAGGGGTTTGTCGGGGACGGCCAGCTCGTCCCACGCATCCCCCGATCGGACTACGACTGTGGTTGCCCGGGATACTGCCCGCATTGAGGCTGACCCCTCACCTATGGTAGAGTGGGTGGTCGTCTCAAGGTGTGGCAGGGGGCGAAAGACATTCCGGAGGGCTGAACGGAAGGCCTCTCCAGTTTGTCTGACGAACCGGTTTCAGGCTCTGTCTCAGCCTGATACTGATCTTCGGCCTGACATGGCTGCTTGTCCTGTTCCAGAGGGTGCCCCTCAGTCTGCAAGATCCGGGCGGTCTCAGAGGGTGGGCTTACTGGTAGTTGGGAGCTCCAACGTAAGGCGCGTAATGGGGCCCCTTAGGGAAATGGCAGCAAGAGAGGGGAAGAAAACCAATGTGCACTCCGTGTGCATACCGGGGGGAGTCATTCCAGATGTGGAAAGGGTCCTTCCGGATGCCATGAAGGGTACAGGGTGCACCCATCTGCAGGTGGTCGCTCATGTCGGCACCAATGATGTGTGTCGCTATGGATCGGAGGAAATCCTCTCTGGCTTTCGGCGGCTATCTGATTTGGTGAAGACTGCCAGTCTCGCTAGCGGGATGAAAGCAGAGCTCACCATCTGCAGCATCGTCGACAGGACTGACTGCGGACCTTTGGTACAGAGCCGAGTTGGAGGGTCTGAATCAGAGGCTGAGACGGTTCTGCGACCGTGTGGGCTGCAGATTCCTCAACTTGCGCCATAGGGTGGTGGGGTTTCGGGTTCCGCTGGATAGATCTGGAGTCCACTACACGCAACAAGCGGCTACACGGGTAGCAGGGGTTGTGTGGCGTGGACTGGGCGGTTTTTTAGGTTAGATGGCCTTGGGCAAGTACAGAAAGGGCAACAGCCTCAACGGGTGCGGGGCAAAGTCAGGACATGCGGGGACCAAGCAGCAATCGGTATTGTAATTGTCAACTGTCGAAGCTGCGTTGGTAAGGTACCGGAACTTCAAGCGCTGATAGAAAGCACCGAAGCTGAAATCGTTATAGGTACAGAAAGCTGGCTGAAGCCAGATATAAATTCAGTCGAAATTTTTACAAAGGTACAGACGGTGTTTAGAAAGGATAGATTGCATGCAACCGGTGGTGGAGTGTTCGTCGCTGTTAGTAGTAGTTTATCCTGTAGTGAAGTAGAAGTGGATAGTTCCTGTGAATTCTTATGGGTGGAGGTTACACTCAACAACCGAGCCACGTTAATAATTGGCTCCTTTTACCGACCTCCCGACTCAGCAGCATTAGTGGCAGAACAACTGAGAGAAAATTTGGAATACATTTCACATAAATTTTCTCAGCATGTTATAGTCTCAGGTGGAGATTTCAATTTACCAGATATAGACTGGGACACTCAGATGTTTAGGACGAGTGGTAGGGACAGAGCATCGAGTGACATTATACTGAGTGGACTATCCGAAAATTACCTCGAGAAATTAAACAGAGTACCGACTCGTGGAGATAACATCTTGGAACTACTGATAACAAACAGACCCGAACTTTTCGACTCTGTAAGTGCAGAACAGGGAATCAGTGATCATAAGGCCGTTGCAGCATCTCTGAATATGGAAGTTAATAGGAATATAAAAAAAAAGGGAGGAAGGTTTATCTGTTTAGCAAGAGTAATAGAAGGCAGATTTCAGACTACCTAACAGATCAAAACGAAAATTTCTGTTCCGACACTTACAATGTTGAGTGTTTATGGAAAAAGTTCAAGGCAATCGTAAAATACGTTTTAGACAGGTACGTGCCGAGTAAAACTGTGAGGGACGGGAAAAACCCACCGTGGTACAACAAAGTTAGGAAACTACTGCGAAAGCAAAGAGAGCTTCACTCCAAGTTTAAACGCAGCCAAAACCTCTCAGACAAACAGAAGCTAAACGATGTCACAGTTAGCGCAAGGAGGGCGTTCTGTGAATTCGAAAGTAAAATTGTATGTACCGACTTGACAGAAAATCCTAGGAAGTTCTGGTCTTACGTTAAATCAGTAAGTGGCTCGAAACAGCATATCCAGACACTCCGGGATGATGATGGCATTGAAACAGAGGATGACACGCGTAAAGCTGAAATACTAAACACCTTTTTCCAAAGCTGTTTCACAGAGGAAGACCGCACTGCAGTTCCTTCTCTAAATCCTCGCACAAACGAAAAAATGGCTGACATCGAAATAAGTGTCCAAGGAATAGAACAGCAACTGGAATCACTAAACAGAGGAAAGTCCACTGGACCTGACGGGATACCAATTCGATTCTACACAGAGTACGCGAAAGAACTTGCCCCCCTTCTAACAGCCGTGTACCGCAAGTCTCTAGAGGAACGGAGGGTTCCAAATGACTGGAAAAGAGCACAGGTAGTCCCAGTCTTCAAGAAGGGTCGTCGAGCAGATGCGCAAAACTATAGGCCCATATCTTTGACGTCGATCTGTTGTAGAATTTTAGAACATGTTTTTCGCTCGCGTATCATGTCGTTTTTGGAAACCCATAATCTACTATGTAGGAATCAACATGGATTCTGGAAACAGCGATCGTGTGAGACCCAACTCGCTTTATTTGTTCATGAGACCCAGAAAATATTAGATACAGGCTCCCAGGTAGATGCTATTTTTCTTGACTTCCGGAAGGCGTTCGATACAGTTCCGCACTGTCGCCTGATAAACAAAGTAAGAGCCTACGGAATATCAGACCAGCTGTGTGGCTGGATTGAAGAGTTTTTAGCAAACAGAACACAGCATGTTGTTCTCAATGGAGAGACGTCTACAGACGTTAAAGTAACCTCTGGCGTGCCACAGGGGAGTGTCATGGGACCATTGATTTTCACAATATATATAAATGACCTAGTAGATATTGTCGGAAGTTCCATGCGGCTTTTCGCGGATGATGCTGTAGTATACAGAGAAGTTTCAGCATTAGAAAATTATAGCGAAATGCAGGAAGATCTGCAGCGGATAGGCACTTGGTGCAGGAAGTGGCTACTGTCCCTTAACATAGACAAATGTAATGTATTGCGAATACATAGAAAGAAGGATCCTTTATTGCATGATTATATGATAGCGGAACAAACAATGGTAGCAGTTACTTCTGTAAAATATCTGGGAGTATGCGTGCGGAACGATTTGAAGTGGAATGATCATATAAAATTAATTGTTGGTAAGGTGGTACCAGGTTGAGATTCATTGGGAGAGTGCTTAGAAAATGTAGTCCATCAACAAAGGAGGTGGCTTACAAAACACTCGTTCGACCTATACTTGAGTATTGCTCATCAGTGTGGGATCCGTACCAGATCGGGTTGACGGAGGAGATAGAGAAGATCCAAAGAAGAGCGGCGCGTTTCGTCACAGGGTTATTTGGTAACCGTGATAGCGTTACGGAGATGTTTAATAAACTCAAGTGGCAGACTCTGCAAGAGAGGCGCTCTGCATCGCGGTGTAGCTTGCTCGCCAGGTTTCGAGAGGGTGCGTTTCTGGATGAGGTATCGAATATATTGCTTCCCCCTACTTATACCTCCCGAGGAGATCACGAATGTAAAATTAGAGAGATTAGAGCGCGCACGGAGGCTTTCAGACAGTCGTTCTTCCCGCGAACCATACGCGACTGGAACAGGAAAGGGAGGTAATGACAGTGGCACGTAAAGTGCCCTCCGCCACACACCGTTGGGTGGCTTGCGGAGTATAAATGTAGATGTAGATGTAGATCACACTGGTTCTCTTTCACGTTCTCTTTTATGCTTGACATCACCTTTATGACAGCTGGACATTCATTTGTGAATTTTCTTTCTCTTTATTTCCCTCTCTCTCTATCTGTATGTGTATGTGTGTGTGTGTGTGTGTGTGTGTGTCGCTCCTATGGAAGGTGAAAGGGATGAGAGGACGTGCTCAGTGAGTGATGTAGTGTGTGAGATTTTTTTGCAGAGTGAGATCTGATCAGTTATAAAGGGTGTTACGGGTATAAGCGCAGGGATTTGTATAGGTGATTGAGGACGGTTGCGATGAACAACATTACATCAGGATTTACTTCATTTGTAGACTAGTAGTTATAGCTATTAGGTGTAGTATGTATCTGGAGAGCAGATCGGGTGCTGAAGTGAGGACGTGTGGATACTGACAAGCATAGTCCGCTTAGTGGTTTAGTTACGGCCGTGCAGAAAAGTATGTGACGTCTTTCTGGGAATACTGTTCAACGCAGAGAAAAAACAACCAACACATTGATGTCTCTACATATTGAGGAACCACATATAAAAATATCTGCAGTTAGACTCGTTAGATTCTGTATACTACCTTTATTCACTTCTGTTTATTCTAGTATGATGTAATAATTCAGTAAAATTGCCAGTAACCCAGAATCACAAGATTTTGTGGTAAATAGTGAGATTTTCTACAAAACTGAAATGTATGCTTCTTCGTACACTATTTGAAATTCCTTAATGTTCGTTCCACTTTTACTCATTTGCACACACATACAAACGCTAAAATTACTGGATGGTATCTTACTGACCATCTGCAGCGCCTTGTAATAAATAAAACATATTTATAGTAATTTACCTCAGAAATATTTTGTGTTAATCTAGAAAAGTGTTTAAACCATTAATTCAGGTTATCCTGAAAATGGAACAGAGGTTTAGGATTTCTATCCTATTATGTACCTGTGTATCTATCAGGTCAAGTAATGTCAAGTCGTGTAACGCTCATTGTCTTTTGGCGTGTTTCCGAACTTGCAAACAAGTATTTGTGGTTTCTTTTAAAGAGTACTGCAATGCCACGGACTTACGCGACAGGTAGAACCTAGCGATATCGGTGTAAGTCGAATTCACATAAATCGGGGTCCAGTTTGCATATAAATACATACAAATTAAGTTCATCTGGTATCAGAAGCTAAAGACAACAGTGTAATGTAGAGCAAAGGTGTTTTAAAGAATGTTTAACAATACAACAAATGATATTAGAGTACAGTATTATGCACTGCAACAATGTAAACCCAGTTAAAGTGACGTAGGAGGCATTATAGAATGTAAAAGCTTTGTCTGGCGAGTCAGTCGTTTTCTTCTCAAGCAAATTTTCCTCGTAGCACGCTATTAAATATTTTGTTCCCCTTTTTGTAGCAGAAATGAGGATTTCATCCGAGTCTATGTTCTCTAAAATTTTGTAATCCTTCTTCGATTGAACTGAGCCTTTCTGTTAAATTTGCGCCGGCCGGAGTGGCCGAGCGGTTCTAATCGCTACAGTCTGTAACCGCAGCACCCTTACGGTCGCAGGTTCGAATCCTGCCTCAGGCATAGATGTGTGTGATGTCCTTAGGTTAATTAGGTTTAAGCAGTTCTAAGTTCTAGGGGACTGAAGACCTCAGAAGTTAAGTCCCATAGTGCTCAGAGCCATTTGAACCACTTGTTAAATTTGCAATCGTCATTTTATCTTCTGACTGCATTGGGTCTAACGGATTAGGTTGTTCAGTGTTTTCCTGCTGCTCACTCATTTCTATAACTACATCGTTTTCAGCTGATGATTCTGTGAATCCAGCAGTTCTTGAAAATCATTACGATCGACCTCTAAATTTATTTATCTGCCAAGATCGACCACTTCTTCAATCACGTTATTAATTTCATCAAGGTCTGGTGCTAATTTCCTCTGGTTTCAGTGGTGGGGGAAAAAATTGGACACAGTTTCTCCCAGACGCCGTTTAAAGTTCTTTTGTGAAATATCATTGCGATGTTGTACAATAATTCTCACGACGTCTAAAACATTGAATTGCTTCCACAGCTATTCAACAGAGAGCTCGTTGTTTTGTCTCATAGCTTCGTCAAGATGAGCAAGCGATCGTCTCCTGTAGTAAGCCTCGAGTGTTTTAATAACTCCGTGGTCCATCGGTTGAAGGAAGCTAGATGTATTCATCGGCAAAAATACAATTTTCACATGTGTATTGAAAAGAGAATAACAAGAGGATGATCTAGTGCATTGTCGATTAATAGACTCACTTTTACTGCGATTTGTTTTCATTGGTAATAATGTTCATCGTTAGGTACGAAGTGAAGTGATGAGCAAAAAGGGAGTCTTTCAGCTTGAGAATTCGACTTTCAAATCTCGCGCAACGCTCCAGGTTTAGGCGCATTTTTTAAAGCTGTTGGATTTTCTGAACGATAGAGTAAGCGATTTTAAGTTACAATCACCACCTTCATTCGCTGCAACCATAGTTATCAATGTATCTTTGGAAACTTTAAAACCTGGAAAAGATTTTCTTCAGGCGTGATAGAAGTTCTTTCAGACATTTTCTTCCAGGGCAGAGCAGTTTTATCTCCGTTGAATGCGGTTTGGCTGGTACAGTCACCCTCTTTTAACATTGCCTTGAGTTTTTATGGGTAGTGCGACACAGACTCTTTACCAGCGCTTGTCGCCTCTCCGCTTTCTGCGATGCCATGCCAATTAAAACGACTTTTAAATCGGCTAAACCAAACGTTTCATGTTTGGCCTCCTCCTCAGCTGCTTCATTCAGTCTCTCAAAAATCAGCTAAGCTTGAGAGCACACCGTGTTCTGATTAACGTGACAATTTTTCACTCTTACTTGATTAACACACCAAATTTTAACATTGTTTCCATCTGAGCAATAATACCATGACGTTTGGAAATGATACTTGAATTCAAAGATTGAGTGTTTTTCATAGCTTCGAGAATTTTTTCTTTACCTTTTACAATTATTTTGATTGTTGATTGCGGGATATCAAACTTCTTGCCAATTGTCATATTTTAATTTTTGCAGCGAAGTGTTTGATAATATTAGGTTTACATTTCTAAGATAATGAGTCTCTTTTCTCGTTCAACGCAAATGAATCAGTTCTGCTTCGGCTGGATGAGACAAATTTTGTCAATCAAGTCAACTCGGTGGTTAAAACGATTCGGCACGAGACACGTCCGAACCTGTCATAAGAAGAACGCTGTTTGGGCGGATTGAGGGAAAAGAGGTGCGCGGCGGTCAAATAAAAACGAATCGCAGAACTCCAGATTTGCGTAAAACGGGCTCTTACCTCATTCCCGTGAATCGTCAGATAGAGCGAGCAGATATTAGATCCTATATTCTGCTTTGAAATACATTATCTACGACAAAACGGATTTTAATAGATCGCTCATTATACCTGTTACACTTTCTTGATACACGCTCGATGTTGCTTTCATCTTTTTACATCATTCGCCCTACAGGTTAACTTGCGTTATGAACACAGCATGATATAGGACACGTTAATTTTCTTTGTACTGACTGTTTCTGCCGAATTAATTAGAAGAGGGTGGCAGCCACCACCTGCAGTCGGTGGTGCAAGTCGTTAAGACTAGACTTGGGGCGCAATTAGGTCGGGGCAGCCGGGAAAATGCTAGGAGCTCCCGAGGAAAGTAAAGGAACTACTAAAATGGAAAGGAATAGCCGACGAAAGAAAAACACGATCTACATCGATGTACTGAAATAAAGATACACAGCACGTTGTTGGTTAACAATACGTACCGGAAATGGTCATTTGAACATGAACTGTATGGTTCCAGTCCATACATACTGTATCAATATCGCAAAAACATGTGACAGATGTACGACAAGTGCTTGGCTTCCGCCGACATACATCCCCAGGAGAAAAGAAGCAAGAGGCCTGCTACGAGTGATGGGCCACACCGATTGCATTCCTTCATTTCAGCGGGGCAACATCCAGCAAAATAAGCAGGGTCCTGTAAGACGAGGTATAAATCATTTTTCCCGGCCTCCTAACAAAATAATGGAGATGCTACACCCTGTCAAGGACGTTCTCAGCGTTAGAATCCCTGGGATTTACAACAGCCCTTGTAAGTGCGGAAGCAATTACATCGGTCAGTACATTCGTACCGTTTCCTACCACTGTGCAGAACTTCAACGGCATATAAAAAATCGAGATCTGGAGAAATCTGCAGTTGCCGAGTACAGCCCTACAAACAAACACAAAATACTGTTTGACGAAAAAAAGCTTCTGCGCCAGTCTCCTTCATATTGGGCTTCTGTAATTAAGGAGGCTGTAGAAATAATAGTGTGCTGAAGAACTTCAGAATGGAAGCGAGTTCTCGATGCAGAGAAGAGGCAAAGATATTCCTCGCAATGTTTACGCACGTACGAGATTGGCGGCGCCACCAGCACAGACATTGACACCATCTGTTACAGTATTATGTAATTACCGACGAATTACAAACCGTCTATGCGCTATATAAGGCCACCACAGCAAAAACTTAGACAGTCAGTTGCTCTTGACGAAAGCGATGGAGGAAATCGTAGAATGCTCGATGTTTTACGCGTCAGGAAGTGCGAGAATGTTTTATACAGCAGCGCCGTCGCTAAATACTTCGTTCTCATATGATCGTCTTCTACTGAAGGAAACCAGACCCGATGCCACAACTTATTTCTTGCGAAGTAGGTAGCTGTTTAGGGACGGCTGAGGAGAAGTGACTCGTGTCAAATTTTACTTCTAAAGTATACCTCCGGCTGCGTGTATTACAGACTGTACAGAAGATTAGGAGCAAAAGTCATTTCATTCTTGCTTTGTTAGCTCTGGTCTGTATACTTACTGATCGGTGACTTGTAATTTCATTGTACCCAGCTTCAGCTGACCCCTCCTGAAACGCTTCCTGCGTTGTTCACGAGCATTTCCTTACCTGAAGCAAGTGTTCCTGATTACACGGGCTTTCAGAAATTCATCGAATCGATTACATTTTATATCAATGTAGTAGTTTAACAGGATTGACAAACAGTATATGTGTTGTGCGAAATCTTTTTCTCCTTACAACTAATAGCTTTTTCGGTGTTTTCTCTTCATGCAGACGTTCCTCACATGAAAACATGGTTGTAAAAACACTCTCCCTCCCTTTCATCTGTCAGTGCTGTCTTCCATGCATAATTATTTGCAATAGTGAAATTTCACATTATTCGTCTACATGTTTCCCTTCTGTTGCAGTCAACTGTGTGGAGAAAATGGCGTGTTCAAGGCACAGTCCGTAGATTGAGTTAAATATTACTAAATCTTTATGTACATTTGTCGGTTAGTGGCTGTGAGCCATTAAGTGGTCATCACGATTTGGTGGCCAAGACACTGTAACCACTGCTCGCCACTAGACCGAATGCCGCCTGGAGGCGATATGGGCATGTGATGATGCACAGAAATGAACAACTTTTTTTTTTATCGAGCTTTTGTTCTACTCTTTGCTGCTCACGGAAGCCACTTGTAGTCGAATTTAACTCACCGTGTTTCCCAAGTCGCATTGTCGTAGCACTCCGTCAAGGTACTTGCTGCAATTGTGCATCTGAACTAACGTGCCGTTGTAGAGCTCCTGTATTGTGAGAACGAGACGGTGACAAACATTCATAAGAGATTGGCGAAGGTTTTGTGAAGCGTCAGGCCTTCATTGACCTGCTTCTACTTATTTTTTCTTTTTCTGATACGCAAATCCAATTAATATTACATTAGTAACGTTTAGATTGGTAGCATATTTCTCTGATTTAACGGGAGAGCAATAACAGTGACTGCAGGGTCAGATCACCTTCGTTTTTTCTAATTAAGAACATTGGCTGAAGGTTGGATTTCGCTTGAAATACACCTTGATGGAGCGGTGGGAGCGAAGCACGGATGGCGGGCTGGTCAGCCGCTGGCTTGTGGACGCCAAGGGGAGAACACGCAGATCCAGTATACTGCAGAGGGGTACGGCAAATGTATGCAGGGGTGGCGTCGTGGCTCGGCGAGGGCCAGCTTTCGCCGGCTAAAAGACAGTAGTTGCAGGCTCACTCTTCGTTAAGACGACACCGCAGCGAATGTTCTCAGCGCAGGAGTGGCAGTCTTTGCAGTCGGGCTTTCTTATGAAAACACAACCTTTTTTCCAACTTTGTTGGATGTTCGGAGAATCCGCAGAAAACGGGAGTAATGTGGTCCATTTTTACATATTATATCTCTTCGTCTTGTCTGTGGTAAAACTTTCCGACGGACTACTTGCGTGTCGTTTTTTACCACCAAGTGCAGATACAACCGGCTGGTGCCACGCCAGTGGAGTTGGGAGGACTTCGAGCAACCACAGGCAGAAATAAGAGTGCTGAGAACTCGTGAAAAAACACAGTGCTATTTCACTATTTGTCATGTCAAACGCCTGGTCAATGGCTGAGTAAAAAACGTGAGTTCATGATGGAGGTCCAAGGCCCAGAATTCTGACAAAGAACCCTTGAGTGCCAGGTTGCAAAAGGCCAATCATGTTCACGGCGTCCGACGTCCTGCATATTTATTTACCATGCAACCACTATATTGGGTTGGGTTGATTGGGTTCAAATTGCTCTGAGCACTATGGGACTTAACTTCTAAGGTCATCAGTCCCCTACAACTTAGAACTACTTAAACCTAACTAACCTAAGGACATCACACACATCCATGCCCAAGGCAGGATTCGAACCTGCGACCGTAGTGGTCGCCCGGTTCGAGACTGTAGCGCCTAGAACCGCTCGGCCACTCAGGCCGGCGTTGATTTTGAGGAAGAGACCAAACAGCGAGGTCATCGGATTAGGGAAGGAAGCCGGACGTGCCCTGGCAAGGGAACCATCCCGACGTTTGCCTGAAGCGAGTTAGGGAAATCAAGAAAAACCTAAATCAGGATGGTCGGACGCGGGATTGAACCGTCGTCCTCCCGTATGCGAGTCCAGTGTGATAACCACTGCGCCACCTCGCTCGGTCCACTATATTGGCTGCTAACGGCAATAGGGGGCGGGGCTGAGGGCATGCAATGGTGAGCACAACACGAGGCTATGCAGCGTAGTTGAGCCGCTCAGTCGGCGAGTAACTCAAAACTGTGCTACTGTGCTGGTGATGTTGATAAAAAGCACAACAATGGCAACGGTAAATGAAGCAAACATTACATTATATCTACGGCAGTAGTCTCATTAGTTGATATTTCGTCAGGAAGGACCCCAAGGAATCTCTGAGTGAGAAAGAAATGGCAGATGAAATATTAGTGTTTCTGCAAGATGAGTCATTGGAATGTGTGGTGTCGTATACGCTCGTCTGTGCAGACAATGTACATGAAGAGTACAACGATGACGATAACTGCTTAGCAAGTGAAACTGATATTGAAACACGTGCCGAGCTAAGTAGTTCATCATCCTTGTCGAACAGAGAGCCGCAAATCCCGTCTCCAGTGAAACGTAGCAAAGGACAATCGTTGTATAAGGAGCGGGTACTAAACATAATTACGTACGTGGAAGATCATCCACAGTATAGTAAAAAAAAGAACAGATACCATCTTCATATAAGAACATTTTTGTCTACCGATATGCATCTTCCAGTTGTTTACGTTCTGTATTCTTTATATTGTTTCTACTTTACTATCACCTGATTATACTGTTTTGTGCCAAAATAAACGCAACCTTCAAAAATTTCAGTTTTTTGCTTTAATTTTGGACATCGGTGTTTTATCATCATGTGACTAAAATAGTTGCTTGAGATCAATGAGTATTTATTATTAAGCAGTGCATCAAGTGGAACTATTCTACGTAAAATGTGTACGTTCCTTAAGAAAAAGGACATTAAGATGAAATAATTTGTACTTAACTTCAGAAACGTCCATTAGATATTCACTTTATTTGACTAAAATTTACTTCACATACATAAATGCAACATCATAGCCTTTTACAATGAATAAAGTTAAACATTTTGTACCTTTTAGTGAGAGAGAAACATTTAAGCATATCATATGAATATAAAGATATTAATACGCACAAATAACATGTCTATATGAATGTGCTTACACATATATGTATATAATTCTATATATTATATTTTCGACAAAAATGTAAAAAATGTAATTTGTTTGTCTGAGAAGCCCTCCCCGTAGTCATTCTAGATAACGACCTGACACATGTAAGAATTCTTATAAAAATATGAGGGATGACTCCGGGAAGCTTAGGCGACTCAAAACAAAGGATATGTTTTCTTATGGTTCCATACCGCTACGTGCAGTAATTCTGTGTACGCTAGTACACAGTGAATAAAATATAAAACACAGCAAAGATATATATATATATATAATATGTATGTATATATAACTCTTATTGCAACACCAAATATACGTGCGTAGTGAGTTCCCCGCTTTCAGGGTGCGAAGTAGCCCCTGCCTTTAAATACGACATTGTGTGCTAACATGAACAGCAATGTCACATTTGCCTCTTCGAAAGACTGCATGGATGTCCTGCCCGGCTACACGAACAATAAATATCACGACCAACAAATGGTAAAAATGAAATCTTTGTTGCAAGAAAAATGGGTAAATGGCTTGCTAAAATTGCCAGTTCTACACGAGAAAAGCTATAGATCAAAAAACGTCGGGCCGAGAAACATTTTTTTTTTCCAATTTCTGAGAGTTCGTCGCGATTTGTAGATACGTCGCGCAGTGAATTTCTTGAATAGTAGACGTTCGCACAAGGCGAGGTCATGTAATATACAGAGAACTTAAGCAGTCACCAAACACACGACTGCCTAAGTTCAGAGAGGATTGTGGTACATGTGTGCGTGGAGACTGTAACAGACAGAGAGGTTAGGGATGGTAAGAAAACTAGTGAAAAACTAAGAAAGAGTTGATGATGACACAAATTTGTCACTCACTACTGATGAATTTTTAGGACGATGTGCGTAGGTAATTTCACGTGGGAAGCCAGTTGACCGGGTTTCCAAAGACTACTGGGACTAGCAGAGGGCAGAGGGTGGTGTATTTGCCATTGTCTTAGAGTACCGTGAGGCTCTCTCTCTCACGCTTATGCGTGATAGATAGCGCCTGGCACGATCACGGTAGCTGCTAGCTTGCTGACAGCAGAACCGTGAAATGAGCTACGATTTAATTTTTTGTGTGGTCTCCTCAACTAACTATTAAAAGAACAATCAGTGTTGTTTCTTTCCTGCCGATAAGTTCCAGTAATTTCTATGATAAGCCAGCAACAGAAGTGACTGCAACGTTGTAGCCAAGTTGCGTCCCATATGGTAACAACAAGGGCGGGAAGTGAAAGCTATGAGCGCCAGGCAGGATACGGCTTCGGAACTCACTGTGATTCCTTACATTCTACACTCATCCTGATACATGTAACACTACAAATAATTATATGTGGCCATGGTAATGTTCCCTATGCTGTGGTAAATGTTAGTCTCTTCGTGACAACCTGTCACGTTACACAGTCACAATACTAATGACTACGTCCTGACGATTGCCCCTTCAATAAACAAACAAGAAATTAATTTGGTCACTGTCAAAGAGAAACACAATTGCCATTTTTTTTAACAGGTTGACGACATCACACATATCTCAGCCTGTTAGCTGACGGTGAAATAGTTTTCAGTCCACATTAAGATACTCACAAAACAAAATTCTAAACTATTTAGTTAGAAAATATACGGTACTGTAGATGATATGCACGATTCATTCTTTTCTTTCCACATTTTTTGTTTGTTCAAAGAGCTTAAGAAAACGGTGTAGAACAGCAAATAGATCTGTAAATGGCTACGCATAACAGTGGTACACTAACCCAGCAATCATAGGAACAGTCTGATATGTATGACATTTCACAGATGGATCAGATCCTCGTGCATATAAGTAGCAAGCGTAGCCGCTGACAAGCGCGGCGCGCCTCAGCTCCTGACGCGCACCGTTCGCCAGCGGCTCAGCTAAGATATGTAAAGTAAAGAGCATTTCGTGTCAGCTAACGGTGCTCCGACGTGCGAAAAAGAACAGAAAAAAAAAATTCATGCACGTGCGGAGACGCATGTTTCTCAGCTGCCGGAACACTTCCCCGCGCGAACCACGGCCCACGACCCTCTACGAGGCTTGCTCACGTCAGATGAGCCAGAAAATTAGTCGTGGTTTATTTGAAGGTACGGCAAGATATAGCTGAACAACATCGTTTGGAGTAATCGTTTCCTGTCTTTCAATATTCAAAAGCCATAGTCGATGATCCAATAGGCTTAGTTTAACGAATTTCGCCAACATTTATAACTCATTCGTTCAGCTTGCTACCTTAGATGTGTTAGAGCTGTATCATCTTTCGAAATACTTGTTCTCTTATATGAAAGCGTTTAGACGACATTATGAAACATACTGCCGCTCTTAAAAAAATTATCAGGTCGAACTCGTAACTGAAGCTCGTAAATAAGTGCGTGCCAACAATGGAAGAGTATTAAAATTAGAAAGGCTACACCTCGACACAGAAAGTTTACAGTTGTTTACAGAAACAATAAGCGCAACTGAAAGTGTTACGGGTACGTCAGCTTCTAAAATAACAAGGTAGCTCCAAAGTCTCTTAGCGTCTCAAAAATAATTTAAAGTGTGATTACTGTCATCTCATCAAAACTGAGAAATTGGATCTTTTATGCAAGTACCGCTATGAATAACGTACATTCGTATAAGAGAGAAGTTTAGAAGCGATCATTGATTTAGAAACAATTATTCTAGACGCTTGACGACGCCTTAGAACAGAAGGAAATTTAGATGGTTGATGAGGTCTTCTCGGGTTATCAGCCGAGGGAAGGCATCGTTCTGCGGCTACATCTCGACAAGTTTCTTACTTCTCATCCTCAGGCCTGAAGATAAAGAGTAGAAAACATGTCGAAACCTTGCCGCAGAAAGACGCCTTGACTGGGCTGATTACCCGAGAAGAGTTCGCCATCGAAATTCGCCGAGAAAGCCTGCATTCCCAGATAACATGTATGGTATTCTGAAAGAAACGTGTTGTTCTGTTATATTTGGACGTACCTATAAACAACGAATGCTAGTGGGGACCATTCGACTCACGCTCAACTCCACTGAGGCAATAGTTCGTAACTGCATATTTTTATTGCGTCATCGAATGATGGAATACAACTTTCCGACGGCAACAGCTGCAGGCGGAAGTGGATAGACTGTTGCCGAGGTGGTCGTGCGCCGGGTCCGTGCGGGTAAGCGGCCGGCATCTCTGGCCCTCCAGAGGGCGTCCGACCACAGCAGCGGCTGCGGTGACGTCACTGGAGAACACTAGACGCGCAGCGCGAGCTCCGCGGCGGCGAGCGCCGCCGCTAGGGCTGCCAACACTGGCTGCGCGTCCGCCCGGCGAGCGCCGCCCGTCATGGCGGTCTGGCCCATGTTCTTGCCGACGCAGCTCATCTTGTCGAGCGGCATGTTGCGGATGCTGTACTCGCGGTGCTCGTGCGGCATCGTGCAGAGCGTGTGCTTGTTCTGCAGCGCCGCGTCGTCGCGGTCGCGCAGCTGCCGCAACCAGTCATTGTACCAGCGGAGCTCGCAGTCGCATATCAGCGGGTTGTCTGCAACACAGAGGCGGCGGTCCGTCAGTCGCTGGCACAGAGGACTCACATTAGGCACCCTTACAGAAACATTCAAAAAATTGTAATTTTTGTCTGGAACGATGGACAACACTTTTCAATGGACGACAAAAGCTGGAAGCAATCACGTCTATAAAACGTCTAGGAGTTTGCATACCGAGTGATTTAAAGTGAAACCACAACATAAGACTAACTGCAGATAGGACAGATGGACTAATCCTCTGGAAATGTTGTTCACCAACGACCAGGTAGCTTACCAAACGTGGTTGGACCCATACCAGAATATTGCTCGTCCATCTGGGATCAGTTTCAGATGGGGATGATACAGAAAAACCTACAATGTGGGACAACACACTTCAGTACATGTTCATTGAGTAGACTTAAGAGCAAACCCACAACCAGGTAGCTTACCAATCGTGGTTTGACCCGTACCAGAATATTGCTGGTACGTCTAGGATCATTTTCGGATAGGGATGAAACAGAAAACGGAAAAGAACCGTACAAAGTGGGGCAACGCGCTTTCGTAAATGTTCAGTGAGTAGACTTAAGCGCAAACCCACAAACTGGTGCCCGCATCTCGTGGTCGTGCGGTAGCGTTCTCGCTTCCCACGCCCGGGTTCCCGGGTTCGATTCCCGGCGGGGTCAGGGATTTTCTCTGCCTCGTGATGGCTGGGTGTTGTGTGCTGTCCTTAGGTTAGTTAGGTTTAACTAGTTCTAAGTTCTAGGGGACTTATGACCACGGCAGTTGAGTCCCATAGTGCTCAGAGCCATTTGAACCATTTGAACCACAAACTGGTAGCTTACCAAACGTGGTTTGACCCATACCAGAATACTGCTCGCCCGTCTGGGATCAGTTTCAGATAGGGATGATACAGGAAATGGAAAAGAAACGTATAAAGTGGGGCAACGCGCTTTAGTACATGTTCATTGAGTAAACTTAAGCGCAAATCCACAACCAGGTAGCTTACCAAACATGGTTTGACCCATACCAGAATATTGCTCGTCCGTCTGGCATCAGTTGCCGGCCGGAGTGGCCGAGCGGTTCTAGGCGCTACAGTGTGGAACCGCGCGACCGCTACGGTCGCAGGTTCGAATCCTGCCTCGGGCATGGATGTGTATGATGTCCTTAGGTTGGTTAGGTTTAAGTAGTTCTAAGTTCTAGGGGACTGATGACCTCAGAAGTTAAGTCCCACAGTGCTCCGAGCTGTTTGAACCATTTTGGGACCAGTTTTAGATAGTGATGATACTGAAAATGGAAAAGAAATCTACAAAGTGGGGCAACGCGCTTTAGTAGATGTTCATTGGGTAGACCTAAGCGGAAAAGAGTCAAGAGGTTGTGCGCACAACTCCAGTGGGCAGACGCTACATGGGAGGCGTTCTGCATCAAGGTGTGATTTACGTCAGTTGTTGGACGGCACTGACATTTGCGAGGACACCAGTCCCGGGAACAGGATATCATGCCGGCCATTGACACATTAACGACAGGGGCCGGAGTGCCGGCCAGCCTGAGTATGGGGGTCAGGCAGTTTTCCACACACTTCCACCATTGGGTAACACTGGACAGAGACAAACCCAAATTCTGTCGGAAAGCCAGGGAGGAAGCATCCAGCCACCAGTTACCTCGAGAGATGTCAGATGTCCTCCTAACGGATGCTGACCCTGTGAAGAAAGGGGAAAATGTCAGGAAAAGAAAGGATGTGAGATATCGCCACAAGTATATTCTGTTAAACTATCCCAGCATACCGTAGTTTGGAACCATAACACTACCAAGCCTTATTGTTACCACAATAAAAGAAGGAAAAAACGACGCACCATGAAGGAACTATCCGATTACGACGAAAATCATATAAGTGATGTACATGTAAAGTCAAACAAATGATTACAATTTCAGAAAAACTGTATTATTTATTCAAAAATTGAGCAAGTCAATTGCCGGCCGTTTTGACCGAGTGGTTCTAGGCGCTTCAGTCTGGAGCCGCGCGACCGCTACGGTCGCAGTTTCGAATCCAGCCTCGGGCATGGATGTGTGTGATGTCCTTAGGTTATTTAGGTTTAAGTAGTTCTAAGTTCTAGGAGACTAATGATCTCAGATGTTAAGTCCCATAGTGCTCAGAGCCATTAGAACCATTTGAAACAAGTCAATTGCGCGTCACTCCATCTGTGAGCCTTATGAAAACAGTTATTCGGCTTGGCATTCATCGATAGGGTTGCCAGATGTTCTCTTGGAGGATATCGTGCCAAATTCTGTCCAACTAGTGCCTTAGGTCGTCAAAGTCCCGAACTGGTTGGAAGGCCCTGCCCATAATGCTCCAAACGTTCTCAATCCGCGAGAGGTCCGGCGACCACGCTGGCCAAGGTAGGATTTGGCAAGCACGAAGACAAGAGAAGTCTTCGTTGATCATCGGAGCACAGTTCGAATCGGGAATCTTCGCTGAAGACAATTCCAGACCGAAAACGTCTCGTCCCAGGCAGCGGTGAGACACCAACCTGACTCTCGCCCACTATACGGCCCAACTCGTATTGATGGTATGGGGTGCCATTTCTTTTCATAGCAGGATCCATTTCGTTGTCATCCACGGCACCCCTACAGCAAAGCAGTACGTTGACGATATACTACGCCCCGTTTTGTTCCCCTGCATGGTAAGCCATCCTGGGCTTATATTTCTTTCAACACGACAATGCCCGTCCGCACACGGCGAGAGTTTCTACCACTTGTCTCCGTGCTTGCCAAATTCCACATTGATTAGCGTAGTCGCCGGATCTCTCCCCAATTAAGAACGATTGGATCATTAGGGCCAGGGTCCTTCAACTAGCTCGGAATTTTGACGATCTAAAGCACCAATTTGTAAAGAATGTGGCACGATATCCCTCAGGAGGGCATGCGACGACTGTATCCATCAACGTGAAGCCGAATAACTGCTTGCGTAAGGAATAGAGGTAGACCAAGGCCTGACTTTCTCAATTTGTGGAGATCTTCCTATTGAAGAAATCATCCAACTTTTCTGAAACTGTAATCATTCGTTTGTCTGATTACGTGCATCACATCTACCGATTTCTGTCCCATTCGAATATTTCCTTTGAGGTACTTCCTTTTTTGTCTTGGAATGTTCATTTAATTTAATTTCGACAGTACACCATACAGCACATCTAGCGCCTACTATGAGCCCCTCGCCGTCAGGAACCCTGCAATACTCTCAATTATAATGTTGGAGGTTAGCAGAACTAAATTGAAATTAATATTATGTGCTCACCTTTGTGCAGGATTATTAAAATACTAAAAATGATAGGTAACTGAGACAGAACCGCCAGTTTTGAGGAATATATTCGCGTCAATGCCTCTTCACTCAAGAATCGTAATTGGCACAAGATTTTTATTCACAAGTTTTGTTCTATTCTTGTCAGCTGTACATTACCACAAATGTGCACCAGAATACTATCGAAAGACATCGTTTGCTGCACATTGTTGTCAGACTTTGTCTAAAAATCGCTTCGTGATATACCGCTGCACCGAACAACGTAGACCCCAAAGCGAAACATTCCGCCAACAGAATACTCCCAAAGTCTGACTGATGTTCGATTGAATCACAGGTAATGTCAGGTATTGCATTTTCAGTTAATATCAATTATAACGCAAATGACACGGAAGGTTGTACAAGATGTGACTTGACGATTTTGATGATTAATTTCAGGAAGAGAAGTGGGAGAGCACAACAGATTATGGTACTGTATAGAAAGAGGAGTTAGTTCCTTGTAGAAGTGCTGAGAAAAACAGTGATACATTATGCGAAATACTCCTTTTTAAGTAGAAATATCATGTGGATGTTTTGTCTAAACATGGCGACTACTGGTTAAATACACTTGTGGATGTACACCCCCATGTAATGCGGAATTGGCTACTGTACCTCACGTGGGGCAAGCCGCCATTATAAAAGGGACGGGAAGTATTATGTTGTCAATAGAGACAGAATATTAACAGAACGGGTCGCTCAGGAGAGTTCAGTGTCTTCGAACGTGGACTAGTCATTGGATGCCACATGACTAAAACATCTATCAGAGACCTTTCAACCCTTCCAAAGCTACCCAAGTCAATTGCTGGTGATGTAAAGTGCTAACGTGATGGAGCAACCACAACTAAAACAACACCAGCTATTCTTCATATACTGACGGACAGGGATAGTCGAGTCTTGCGGAGAGAGTTTGTGAAATGTCAATGGAATCAGCAGAATGAGTCACTCGTGAGTTCAAATGTCCTACCAAAAACCCGGCTAGGATAATGTTTGTGCGTAAGGAGTTAAGAAGAGTGGGGTACAGTGGTCGAGCAAATCCTCATTTGCCTCACATTTCTGTAGTCGGTGCTATGTGACGGTTGAGACGATGTACAGACCGACGCCACTGCACGGTGTATTACTGGGAACGAGTGATTTGGAATGAAGAATCGCACTTGACCGTGTGGCAATCCGCTAGAATGTTTTGGGTTTAGTGAATGCCTAGAGAACGTTAGTTGCCATCAAGTGTGGTGCCAATAGATAAATATGCAGTAGTCAGGGTGTGGTTCCCTTATTGCACTAAAGAAAACACCAAATGAAGATGGAAATGGAGATACTTTACAACATTGTGTTCCGCATACAGTAAAGGAAGAGTTCGGAACGATGATTGTTTGTATTAACATGACAATGTACCCTGTCATGAACCAGTATGTCTGAAGCCCTAACCTTGCGGACAAAAACATTCCTGAAATGGACTGGTCTGTCCCGAATTCCGAGTTGAACCCGACGGGAGACCTCTGGAATGAGTGAGAACGTCGGCTTCGCTCTAGACCACAGCGTCCAGCACCACTACCTGCTCTGGTTACGGCTCTTGGCCGCCATTCCTTCACAGACATTCAGCAACCTCGTTGAAAGCGCCACCAGCATAGCTCAAGTCGTAATTAATGCGAACGGTGGACACACCTGATGGTAATGTCCACTAAGTGGTGCCCGGGTACATTTGATCAGATAGTACTGCACATCAGTGTTGAAATTTATCCGAGTATTAGTGTTCGAATATAGACGTGTTCTTCGTATTGTTCGTGTCTATGTAAATCTTAACTGAGACGAAAAGGCTTATCCGACCAACCAGTGCATACATGAGTACTACCTCAGAACCACGTGAGGCCGTAACAACACCGCATTCTTTTCACGGTCTGCCGGTCTTGACACGCTACTACGTCGTCGCTTAGCGCGCTAACAGTTTTCTCCTTATGAACAGGAAGCAGGGGGTGATATTTAAGTATTTCACGGCACTGTCGGCTGTTTTTTCTTGCCATCTTAATGGACATAACAAAGCCAACTAAGACAAGTTGTTTCAGTGCCTCGACTAAATTTAGTCAGGTTGTTGTTGTTGTTGTTGTGGTCTTCAGTCCTGAGACTGGTTTGATGCAGCTCTCCATGCTACTCTATCCTGTGCAAGCTTCTTCATCTCCCAGTACCTACTGCAACCTACATCACTCTGAATCTGCTTAGTGTATTGATCTATTGGTCTCCCTCTACGATTTTTACCCTCCACGCTGCCCTCCAATGCTAAATTTGTGATCCCTTGATGCCTCAAAACATGTCCCACCAACCGATCCCTTCTTCTAGTCTAGTTGTGCCACAAACTTCTCTTCTCCCCAATCCTATTCAATACCTCTTCATTAGTTACGTGATCTACCCACCTTGTCTTCAGCATTCTTCTGTAGCACCACATTTCGAAAGCTTCTAAAAAAAATGGTTCAAATGGCTCTGAGCACTATGGGACTCAACTGCTGAGGTCCTAAGTCCCCTAGAACTTAGAACTACTTAAACCTAATTAATCTAAGGACAACACACACATCCATGCCCGAGGCAGGATTCGAACCTGCGACCGTAGCAGTCGCGCGGTTCCAGACTGTAGCGCCAGAACCGCTCGACCACCAGCAGCCGGCTCGAAAGCTTCTATTCTCTTCTTGTCCAAACTAGTTATCGTCCATGTTTCACTTCCATACATGGCTACGCCCCATACAAATACTTTCAGAAACGACTTCCTGACACTTAAATCTATACTCGACGTTAACAAATTTCTCTTCTTCAGAAACGATTTCCTTGCCATTGCCAGTCTACATTTTATATCCTCTCTATTTCGACCATCATCAGTTATTTTACTCCCTAAATAGCAAAACTCCTTTACTACTTTAAGTCTCTCATTTCCTAATTTAATTCCCTCAGCATCACCCGATTTAATTTGACTACATTCCATTATCCTCGTTTTGCTTTTGTTGATGTTCATCTTATATCCTCCTTTCAAGACACTGTCCATTCCGTTCAACTGCTCTTCCAAGTCCTTCGCTGTCTCTGACAGAATTACAATGTCATCGGCGAACCTCAAAGTTTTTATTTCTTCTCCATGAATTTTAATACCTACTCCAAATTTTTCTTTTGTTTCCTTTACTGCTTGCTCAATATACAGATTGAATAACATCGGGGAGAGACTACAACCCTGTCTTTCTCCTTTCCCAACCACTGCTTCCCTTTCATGCCCCTCGACTCTTATAACTGCACCTGGTTTCTGTACAAATTGTAAATAGCCTTTCGCTCCCTGTATTTTACCCCTGCCACCTTCAGAATTTGAAAGAGAGTATTCCAGTTAACATTGTCAAAAGCTTTCTCTAAGTCTACAAATGCTATAAACGTAGGTTTGCCTTTTCTTAATCTTTCTTCTAAGATAAGTCGTAAGGTTAGTATTGCCTCACGTGTTTAGTCAGGTAATGGTTTATAAATTATAGTGCTTTAGTGCTACGGATCCTGCGCCACCCATATTAGGTTTATTTACAAGTTGAACAGCAGAAGTCAACGGAAATCAAAGAATGGAATGTGTTCAGGAAACTGGAAAAGAAAAGTATAGAAAGTGAAAAATACGTGATCAAAGCCTTTCTCATTATTAGTCTGTCGCACATCGTCAGCAACGTCCGCAGAAAGGAAAAATGTAAATTTAGATGTGGGACTACCTTCTGGTGCCGACGAGACGAAACGAAAACTGCACCTGAGTTCCAGTGCGTCCGACGTAGTGGACTGCAAAAGTACGTTTCATGAAGACTTTGAGTGTGTGTCCTGAAAAGAGTGTCAGAATGCAGTGGAGCTCAATTAGAGATAAAAGACTGTCAGCCTTTTAAGTACTAGGGACCTCTCGAAAAGTCTGAAACAATTTTAAATATGACAGATGCTACTGAAGCGTTATAATATCGAAAGAACTGTCTAGATCTCTACATCATCCAAATTTCAAGGCATCCAAGATGATAAGATCTGAAGACCAAGCAACTGTGGCTAATCTTTGAACTGAGGACACATTTCACTCGCTGTTAAAGAAAGCCAAAGATTATTTTATGAAAATGAATCCAAAAAGACTCAGACATCTAACTTTTAAGAAGAAAGGGATCAAATTGGCTGGAATTTTACGCTGCTCTACAAATCAGCTGCCACTTCAACCAAATTATTGTTCTTATTGGGCTATCCCGTTGTGTCTGAAAAGGAAAGCTTGTTGTCTTTGTGTTCCACCACTTCTATATGACGTGGGTATTTAATGAGGAATTATTAAAACATTGAGGGTTGTTAAGCGAACAATACTGAGACGCATGAAGGGAATTAGTAGCAGAGCGAAAACACAAACTGATTCGGAAAGAAACTAGAGAGAGAAGGTAATTATTGCTGTAAATGGAAATGAAAAGGAGGTAGGTTGGATATACAGTTAGTTGAACAAGTGCTAGAGCGATCAACGGATTTTTTTGCTCGATTTAAGTGTTTAAGAAAATAACGAGAAGGCAATATAACAGAAGTTCGGTAGATTAAATTAGAAACCACCTGAGAGCAACTTGGACGTGCGCAACTTAACGAAATCGGTGGAGATATCTGGAAGCAACATTTATCCAGTAGTCGATGTCAAATGCCGGATAATAATGGCGATGATGCAATTAACACAGCAATTTTTGTATAGAATGTCAAGTTAAATACCTTTCAGCCGTCTAGTTTCCAACCTTATTTTATTTAGCAACCAGTTCCAGCGTTTTACTACTGCGTGATGAGTCCGCAGGTAATGGTTTAATTGATCACTATAGCAAAAATTTACTAATACCAGTATTTTTGGCCCCTGTTGTGATCAGAACCGAGGTAGATTCGTCCTAAACGTCGGTCAGGGGTCTGAAGATGGCGTAATAAAACGCTGAAACTGGTTGTCAAATAAAATAAGGTTGGAAACTAGACGGCTGAAAGGCATTTAATTTGACATCCTCTATCGGACAGCCGAGTCTTGCTACCATCTATATAAAGATGGATCTACAGAGAATTTTTGTATAGTTCACTTTAAAACCATTATGAAATTGTATTTCCATTCTCTTTCATGTGCTGTAAATAAGTTCGGTTCAGTCTTTAACGACGATGAAATAGAAGATAGTTATCCACCTAGCTGCTGGTCAGCACCCAGCTTTACCTGAAACTGTTTTATGGGTACTTTTTTCAATTTTTTCTGGTAGTAATAGAGAAACTGCATTTTCTTTGCGAGGGGGACCTAAAGTTTTAACAAAGTTTTTATAAACTGAATTAGGAGAAGAATTGTTTCGCAATCTGGTGCAGTTTCTCTGCCAGTAGTACACTTACACTCCTTTCCAACGAAGCATCGTGTGAGGGTTCAGTATTACCAGAATTTAACTATATAAATCATCAGAGCTGTACCGCAGTGACTAGAATTAGCGAAATAAAAAATATAGCTTTCTTAAAAAATTTTCTCGTAAATTGTAGCCTTAGAGCGCTTGTAATTTAATTTCGAAGCAAGATATTATAATGCCATTCTCTATCAGTTCCCAGGCACACAATGAAATGATGAATTATTTATCTGGATTGTAAGTACAGACATTGTAACGCGGGCGGAAGCAGAACTTCAGTGGTATATATTTAAAGCACTTGGCCGGAAATAAAGGCACGTTACAGCTTAATGTCTCGTCGATACTGTGATGACTTAGACAAAGGATTTCTTCTGTTGAAAAATGTATACTGAGGAAGCAGGCATAGCGTGTTAAGATAACATCCAGGCTTTCTCCAGAAGCGATTTAGGCAAATCACGGAAGGCATAAATAAGAAAAGGTAGGCGGAGATTTGTACCCCCTTCTTGACGAAAGTGATTCCACTGCATCACCTCGGTGTAGTCCGACAGACTAATGAGTGTCCATTGGTCACTGGAAATTTTTCTGATTTGGATTTGCAATTTTTAACTGTAGATATGTATTAAGATGGAATAATTGTACTGAACTATCTTTTAAAAGAAATTTGTAACCTAAATGTCGCCGCACTGAAAATCCTCTCTTTTTTCCGCATACACAACGCATTAAAAAAATTGTTCAAATGGCTCTGAGCAGTATGGGACTTAACTTCTTTGGTCATCAGTCCCCTAGAACTTAGAACTATTTAAACCTAACTAATCTAAGAACATCACACACATCCATGCCCGAGGCAGGATTCGAACCTGCGACCGTAGCGGTCGCGCGGTTCCAGACTGTAGCGCCTAGAACCGCATGGCCACGGGGCCGGCCATAACGCATTACCTTTCTTTGCAGTAGTGAGTAGTACAGCCCAGGCCGGCCGGTGTGGCCGAGCGTTTCTAGGCGCAAGTTCGAATCCTGCCTCGGGCATGGATGTGTGTGATGTCCTTAGGTTAGTTAGGTTTAATTAGTTCTAATTTCTAGGCGACTGATGACCTCAGAAGTTAAGTCGCATAGTGCTCAGAGCCATTTGAACCATTTGAGTACAGCCCATTAGCATTTGAGACAAAAAAACTAGCTTCAAATGGGCTGCCCAAGAGATTTTATTAATAAGCAGTAGTTGTGTATGTTGAATGTTATTTCATTATGATGATCCGAAGTAGGAATGTCAAGGAACAAATGTTACAGTACAAGTGAGCTATTTTTCTCGCTGGAAAGACACATCAACAACTTAAAACGATCCTAAACTTTGTTGTGCTATCATTTTTGTAGAACCTGATAAACCGATTGCGGCTTTATCTTCTGTATAAAGCGTCATGGGAAGACAGTTTTAGAGATGCATGCAGTTAGTACAGGGAATATCCTGCCTGTTATTGTTGGCTTTCTAAATCAGATTAGCTACTTCATAGCAGTACCGGGGTCAAAGTAAAATTTAAAACAGTGAAATTCCCTCAGTGTCAGTGTGAATAAACTTCAGATTCTCCCGCAGTGAATACTAGGGAAGTGAGAATGCGAAACAGAAATGGACAACTAGATTAGTGAGAAAGAAAGGAAGAAAGAAGAAATGGGACAAGAGTGCGACAAATAGCGTCAGCTGGAATGAAAGTCGAATATATGATAACTGAAAAAATGGCATGTAAAGCAAACATTTTCCTTGCCTCACTTATAGTGAGTGCAGCACATACCCATAATGTCGACGACGCGCAGGGTATCCATGATGGGCTCCATGACCTCCTCCGGGATGTGCGTCAGTTTGTTGTTCTGCAAGTTGAGAGTCTCGAGCGAGTTCAGGTTGTCGAAGACCATGGCAGGCAATATCTTGATGCTGAAACACAAAAGCCCTCCATTAATAAATGTGCTGTGTTTTTATCGGCTGAGAGATTATACATTTTCACTTCTTCATCAGTTATTAAATTTACATGTCATACAATCTGCAGCTGATTACTCACGTGGTACATCACATGATTAGAAAAACGTATATTGTATAAGGAGACATAGAGCATGTAGTGGCCGGTAAAATATCATAACAAGTAATAGGAACTGAAAACAGATAAAAGTTTATTTGTGTTGCTTAGGGGAAAAAAAACACTCATAAAAAAACCCGGCGGGATCCGAATGGGACGGATATCGGTAAATGTGATGTACATGTACAGACAAACAAATGATTACAATTTCAGAAAAACTGAACGATTATTGAAGAGAAAGAGCTTCACTAGCTGTGTAAGTCAATAATGCGTTGGTCCAATTACGGCCCTTATTCAGGCAATTATTATCGACTTGGCATTATCTGACAGAGTTGTAGGATGTTCTGTTGAGAGATATCGTGCTAAATTGTGTCCAGATGGTGCTTTAGATCACCAAAATCCCGAGGTGTTTGGAGGGCCCTGCCTATAATACTACATACGTTTTCAATTCGGGAGGGATCCGGCGAAGTTCCTGGCCAAGAAAGGGTGTGACAAGCATGAAGACAAGCAGTAAAAGCACTCACCGTGTGTGGACGGGCATTATCTTACTGAAATATAAGTCCATGATAGCTTGTTGAACGAAGGGAAACGAAGAGGAACGAAACGAGGCGAAGAATATCGTAGACCTCCTGCTGTGTTGTGAGGGACCTGCTGATGACAACCAAAGCCATCCTGATATGGAAAGAAATGGAACCCCAGACTATCACTCATGGGACCCTATGCTGTATCTTTCCGCCATTTTCCCGATCGGTTCGGTATGCGAGCGCAAAAATGGTTCAAATGGCTCTGAGCACTATGGGACTCAACTTCTGAGGTCATTAGTCCCCTAGAACTTAGAACTAGTTAAACCTAACTAACCTAAGGACATCACAAACATCCATGCCCGAGGCAGGATTCGAACCTGCGACCGTACCGGTGTTGTGGTTCCAGACTGCAGCGCCTTTAACCGCACGTATACGAGCGCACCGAACGGTCTTGTTTTCGAAACAGAGCCCCAACATTATTCAGTACGCGTTTCGAAAGCGATGCCGAAAGTTTCTAGCGAACCTAAACGCTGTTATCAGTTCTCCTCGCGCCAACCAATGAGAAGCAATCTGCCTCAGATCCGCGCATGCGCACTGCAGCGCCACAGCGGCACGAACTCGAAGATGCTAGCAGCCGACACAGGCATGCCATTCTTCACAGTACCGAAAACTGTGGTTAGAGTATGTAATACTGTTCAAATTTCGCTGACCACAGGCTTCCATGAATGTATGACAACGATAGAATATTGACTGTGTTCTGGAAACTGATTTAAATGTCATATTATGTCTTGTTATTTTCATTCACATCGACGTCTTGTTTTGGATTTTACGCTTCGGAATATGAGTTAAGGAATGGAGTGTAGTACCACACTGTACAAATACGTCTATAGAAACACCCGAAAAATTCGTCATTTTCCCTGTTTTCCGTCGTTCCTTAGTTGCTTCAAAATTCATGGAGGCATGTTCCGTCCATGCAACTAATTGAAGGCAGTTTGTTTATTGCCATACGTGTTTCGCTTCTTTTATTCGTGATGATGCTTCGCGCATAAAAGGAACGAAACGCGTATGGGATAAACTGCCTTCAATTAGTTGCATAGACGGAACACATCTCCAAGAGCCCGAAAAATTCTTTAAGAGAGTGTCAAAGAATAAGATGATGCATAGAATGTGGTTGTGCAGGCTCCTTGAGATCCAAATGATGAAGTAGCCTACTTCCCTATATGATACATCAACGATTTGGTTCATAAAAACAAAATTTATAAAATCGCCTTTTGTAGATTGTGTAGCGAGTGCAGCTATAGAAGTTCGTTGTAGTTTGTAACATGCATCTGATGAATCAAAATGTTTCATATATGGTTGTACAGTCTGAAAATATTGTGGCGGGAACCTTTCATCTCTGTCTGCTGTTGTTAACGATTCGATCGCAGATAAATAATTGTGACAAGCTAAAGTATAAAGACGATTGCTGCTAGTCTCATTCGCAGTAATTTACGTTGTGCTCTTAGGTTCCTGTCTGATCACACTCTCGCAAATCGCAGCGTATTCCGAAAAAAATTGTGAGTTATTTGTCACAGTCAGTTGTTTCACGCACAGTAATTTCATCTTTCATTTCTTGAACCTATGGAAGGAACGAAATCGGAGATACTCGTTGCTGAGAAAGCTTGCTCTTACGTCTAAATTACAACGAATATTTCAGAAAAATGCTTAACTTTGACGATTAACGAAGTCTCAGAATGCATTGCAAACACGAAGAGAGAGAAAAAAAATTCGTATCTAGTAGTATACGAATCTACATCCATTACCACGGCAGTTCGCCGCCTTACCAACTTCTCTACTACAGCTTACATGCTGCCGCTGCTTTATTTTATGTAACTCCACTCCAGAGAGACGCAGGCTGACTTCGTTGCCGAATGATGCGGGCGTAAGCCGTAAATGCATAAAATTTTGGAAGGTTTCCTCTATCAGGCTGTTGTGTATATAGTTCCGCGTAGTCAGCGCGTACACAACTTTCCCACTAGAGCGCGCCCCGCTAAGCACAACAGCGCAGGCGCAGCGCTCGTCCGTCTCCGCACTACATGATGGCGCTGTCTTAGAGACGGACCAAATTCTGCTTCCGTCGATCCGCGTATTAATATGTAACACAGCCAATGAGATTGCTGCTGACGTAGAACCTTTTCTCCTCGCGGATCACACTCGCGCAGTGATACATGAACGCGTGAGGTATTATAGCGAGTGTACAGACCTCCGACTAGACCAGGGCTTAACAACTGCCCGGTTTTGAGCGCAAGTACTCGCGTCTGCTCAGGCACATGCTCGCGAGCAGGTGCAAGGTCGTGGAGTAGGGAGGGAGGGGAATGCGCACCACGTTTGAATAGGGCCGCAGCTTGCCTATTGAAATAGCGCTGACTGTGTAACGTTTAAAGTACTACGATCAGCTCTAACAGTCACTTTGCTGGTTAAGAATCATGTCAAGTCGCCGTTAACCCCAACCATGCTTTCGCAGTTGGGAGGAATTGTATCTGTTTACAGAAAAAGATGGTGTTGCAAAATGTTTAGTATGTCACAAAACGCTGAATTCTTTTAGGAAATTTAATTTGCAGCGACATTATATGTCGTACCACGCGAAAGACTACAGAAGTGGAAAATGTGATGGACCAGATCGTGCACAGGAAGTTATTAAACTTAAAAGAAAGCGATCCGAAGAAGATCTGGACGACGAAGGAAAATCAACTGAGGCAGCTCTCAGAGTGAGTTACAAAATTGCTTTGCTTCTAGCAAAATCCCTGCGCCCCTTCACTGATGGCGATTTAATAAAAGAATGTTTGGTAGTTGTAGTGGAACATTTGTGTCCATCTCAAGTTGAACAGTTTCGGATTGTGCCATTATCTAACATGACCATTATACGTCGCATACAGGACATGGCAGACGACGTCCAGAGCCAGCTTGCAAATATCTGTATAGATTTTATGGCTTGATTCGTCCTGAGCTGCAACTAGAAATTCTTGGCCTGCAGTGTGACAGAGAATACAGAGACAAATTTCAGAACAAGAAAAACATTTTGGAATTCTACAGACACTTCCCTCAGGATAGATTTCCCCGTTTGCACAAACTGGCGGCTACAATAATATAAATGTTCGTTTCCAGGTATGTTTGTGAACAACTGTTCTCTGCAATGAAATGTAACAAGACGCGCCTGAGAAACGCATTGTCTGATCGAAATTTAAACTGTACGCTGCGCCTACGATGCACAAGAACAATTACTCCGAACATAGACGCAATTGTAAAGGGCAAAAAGTACAAGATAATCGAGAATCCCACACTTCAGTGACACCTTTTATTGTGTAATAGTTCACAAATTAATACGAATGTAGAGGCATACACTAAGCTAGTAAAATTATGTGGCACGTGTACATTCTCCTTTGTTTCATTTGTCGCAGTAATAATTCGTGAGTGATATCCCTGCAGGTGGCCGTGGATTTACATTGACTGGCGGCAGCTGTTGTGTGCCCCACGTGACTCTCCCCACTCTCCGCTCTGGTCCGGTAGTGGGGGTAGCGTGCTCGCGCTGCTCTGTGCTCGCGCCTTGCTGCTCACAGCTTGCTCTGCGAGCACGCATGTTGTGAAGCCCTGGACTAGACAGTCTGCATCAGTCTGCATTAGTCTGCATTAGTCAAGTTTCAGTCTGCGTCTAATAAGATTACAATATTCCTGTACCTAGCCATGAAGATAAATGTATAGACACTTTGTCAAGTATCAGAAATATGTGAGAATAAGATTAACGTACCAAGACCAAAGGAACGTCAGATTGTCAATTGTAAATAGCATCCAGAATCAAGTTAAGTAAGGTTTATGATTTTTATTATTTTAATAAATGTGTGTGAAAATTAATCAAGTTCTGTTTAAAGTTGGTCACCGTCAATCTGCTACTCTAAGCGTGCAAGTGGCATTTCTATCGTCTGACCTAACAGCAGAAGATAAACACACTATGATAAGACCACGAGACATATTGCTGACACTCGCCTACTTCGCTAGAGCGACAAGTCAAATAATCTGATGGTGTGTGTACCGGAGGTCTTACAGTACGCACACCACACAGGCTTCACAAAATTCCTTTGCACTGTTACTTAAAAGTTTTAAACGCGTTTCGATAATTAATGAGTAAACCATCTGCGGAAAAGTGTACTTGAAGTTACTAGTAATTTCAGCTAACACTCATGTAATATACGTAAACAGAACCGATGTCTTGATACTTAATGATTTTTAAACTCTTAATCACTTAAAATAACAGCTATTTTGGGAGAATATTGACCGATTTTTTTTATGTTGTAACCATTCACGGTAACAATCTCGCCATATACCTAACAATGGAAAATAGTCTATTATGAACTCACTTTGCAACCGTACATGTCCTGTGGTGGTTCTTTAGTAACACAATCACTAAATCCAAAGCTAAAACCGCTGAATATGTTTAAAAAAACACATTATAGGTGTAAATAAACGACAGACAACTGAACGACAGGGCCGTACCGAAGTCCTAAACCTCTCGGTACAGTTGTCGAAAAATCGGCGGGAGGACCATTCGGTAACAGCTTATTGAAAACGAAGTTCGGATAAAGAACCGAAAATGACGTCACTACCGAGACTAACCTACTGCAACGATCGGTATGAACGATATAGTATAGGGCGCCTGGTAGTTTGGTCGTATGGCGGGCGACAGTGAGGTTGGTATCCCTCCGCTGTCTGGGGCGCCTCAAGACTTGCCTTCGGCCGGGAATCTCATTGACTGGAGTACAATTGTCTTCAGTGATGAGTGTCGCTTCGATCTGAGGGTGAATCACCAGAGAAGACATGTCTAGAGACTCTCTGAACAGCGGTGGAATTCCAACCTATCGCCCGCCATATGGCCCGACAACCCGAAGTGATGCTCTGTCGTACGCAGTATGTCGACGCTTTTCTACGCCCGGTTTTGTTACCCTTCATGACAAGCCATCCTGAGCATATTCTTCGACAACAGAATCCTCGCCCGCACACGGCGAGTGTTTTCTACGGAGTCTCTTCGTGCTTGCCAAACCGAACCTTGGCCAGCTAGGTCGTCGGATCTCTCCCCAATTGAGAACTTTTATAGCCCTAGGGCAGGGACCTCCAAACATCTCGAGATTCTGTCGATCCACTTATGCGACAAATGGACAGAATTAGGCACAATATCCCTCAGGAGGACATCTGACAACTCTGTCAATCAATGTTAAGCAGAGTTATTACATGAATAAGAGCCAAAAGTGATCCAACACGTTACAGACTTGCTCGATTTCTGAACCTCTTTCTCTCGAATAAGTCACCCAATTTATACGAAACTGTAATCATTTGTCTGTACATGTACATTACATCTACCAATTTCTGTCACGTTTGGATAATTCCTTCGTAGTACGTCGTTTTTATTTTATTTTTTTGTCTCAGAATGTATAAAGAATAGTATTAATCAGTTTGTTCTAAAACTTAATTTCCAAGTAATCTTTTGGTAAAACCTTAGTGTTCATAAGGTAAAAATTAATTGAGGCGTAGGATATGACAATATCGTCGGTGGTTGCAATATTACAATTACATCAAAACAGGCACTGAATTATACGTGCAGGCTGCAACCTCTTGAAGACCCCAGCATGTTCAAGTAATTTTTTATATTTACTGATGGAGTCTACTGTTGGTTGGCTCTGAGTACTATGGGACTTAACTTCTGAGGTCATCAGTCCCCTAGAACTTAGAACTACTTAAACCTAACTAAGGACATCACACACATCCATGCCCGAGGCAGGATTCGAACCTGCGACCGTAGCGGTCGCACGGTTCCAGCCTGTAGAGCCTAGAACCGCTCGGCCACTCCAGCCGGCTTACCGAAAGCAATTTCTGTTAAAACACGTCCTGATTCTGGTGCAAATCTGTATTAAGACGATACTGAGTTTTTCAAGTGGCTCCGATGGGTCTGATATATCTTCAATGCACTTTCCATTTCTTCAACAAAGAAATTCGCAACCATGCCTTGCCTCAGGCTCGTTTGTGTTAGTGCACTATGGTTATTTATATTCATGAGAGTACTATGTATTGGCTGTAGATCAGGGGTCATAGTTTACATTGATGTTATCTCTGGTGTGCCATGCCTGATTTCTTCATTCTGGTTATAGTGCTCCACCATCGTATATTGCGACACTTTGAGAAAATAGTGACAACTGCAAATTCACGGTCACATTTTACGCGTTCTTGAGATAAAGAAGTATTGGAAGAGTTGTGACATACAAAATACTCTTAAAAACAATATTTAGTACACTAAGGTTGTGTTACGTGTTTCTGCAGTGTAAGGACATCAGTGTATGGATACGTGTAGAATCTAATTAGTAAAAAATGAGCAAGTACAGCTGCTACGAATATTGAAGTGAAACTGTCGTAAGCTTTCTTTCTTTCCTAGCAAAACGTTATCAAAATGGTGGTTCTGCGTCTACCATTACTTCAGCAAAACTGTGCCTCATTTTGGTGCGATTCCCTCCACACACTCGGCACCGAACTGAAAGACCTTTTTGGGTCAAAAGGCGATCTCTTACTTACGTAGTCTGAGTTTGATACTCTCTGGAAAAATGAACACTTGATGTCAGTGTGAGGTTCTGGAAGATGTTTATTTAGTTGCTGAAAAAGAATCGAACAAAATAGTTTACAAAGTGTGAGAGATCAAGTTCAAAGGCGAACATCTTTCTTACTGTTTTAGTTCATAGACCTAAAGCGGCTTTAGTCGATTTCAGCAAATCGAGTGGGCAGAGTAACGAAATGGCGGAATGGATTTGACCTAAGACCGGAAGTTACAGCTACAGACACACGACTCGTCCTACGTTCTATGCAGAGTTTGCTGACTTTGTATCCTATTAGCAAATCTTTGTGATCGATACAGGCGGTTGAGCTCTCGAATCATTGTCGTGGTTGTTAGTTGCTTAGTGGAAAAGTCTTAGTGAAGAACAGCCCTCTGGCTTCCTTTAGCAGGAGAGCACTCTGTCTGTAGGTGTGTTCAGAGATCCTTTCTCCATGTAACATTATACGATTACTACACTAATGGCCATTAAAATTGCTACACCAAGAATAAATGCAGATGATAAACGGATATTCATTGGACGTATATATTATACTAGAAGTGACATGTGATTACATTTTCACGCAACTTGGGTGCATAGATCCTGAGAAATCAGTACCCAGAACGACCACCTCTGGTCGTAATAACGGCCTTGATACACTTGGGCATTGAGTCAAACAGACCTTGGATGGCGTATAAGGTACAGCTGCCCATGCAGCTTCAACACGATACCACAGTTCATCAAGAGTAGTGACTGGCGTATTGTGACAAGCCAGTTGACCATACGTATTCAATTGGTGCGCTGGCCAGGGCAGCAGTCGAACATTTTCAGTATCCAGAAAGGCCCGTACAGGACCTGCAACATGCGGTCGTGCATTATCCTGCTGAAATGTAGGGTTTCGCAGGGATCGAATGAAGGGTAGAGCCATGGGCCGTAACACATCTGAAATGTACGTAAACTGTTCAAAGTGCCGTCAATGCGAACAAGAGGTGACCGAGACTTGTAACCAATAGCACCCCATACCATCACGCCGGGTGATACGTCAGTATGGCGATGACGAATACACGCTCCCAATGTGCGTTCACCTCGATGTCGCAAACACGGATGCGACCATCATGATGCTGTAAACAAAACCTGTATTCATCCGAAAAAATGACGTTTTGCCATTCGCGCACCCAGGTTCATCGTTGAGTACACCATCTCAGGCGCTCCTGTCTGTGATGCAGCTTCAAGGGTAACCGCAGCCATGGTCTCCGAGCTGATAGTCCATGCTGCTGCAAACATCGTCGAACTGTTCGTGCAGATGGTTGTTGTCTTGCAAACGTCCCCATCTGTTGACTCAGGGATCGAGACGTGGCTGCACGATCCTTTACAGCCGTGCGGATAAGATGCCTGTCATCTCGACTGCTAGTGATACGAGGCCGTTGGGATCCAGCATGGCGTTCCGTATTACCCTCCTGAACCCACCGATTCCATATTCTGCTAACGGTCATGGGATCTCGACCAATGAGAGCAGCAATGTCGCGATACGATAAACCGCAATCGCGATAGGCTACAATCCGACCTTTATCAAAGTCAGAAACGTGATGGTACGCATTTCTCCTACTTACACGAAGCATCAAAACAACGTTTCACCAGGCAACGCCGGTCAACTGCTATTTGTGTATGAGAAATCGGTTGTAAACTTTCCTCATGTAACCACGTTGTAGGTGTCGTCACCGGCGCCAACCTTGTGTGAATGCTCTGAAAAGCTAATCATTTGCGTATCACAGCATCTTCTACGTGTCGGATAAATTTCGCGTCTGTAGCACGTTATATTCGCGGTGTAGCAATTTTAATGGTCAGTAGTGTACTTGGGTAGTTACGCGCACCGAAAGTCAGGCAGTACCGAACTGCATTCCCATATACCTTAACGCGTCATTCGAGCCAAAGAAAGCAGGCGTGTGGCAGTTGGATATGCGTGTCGCAGCCTCTTGACCGCAAAATGCTACACAAAGAATGCATTCATGTAGATCTTTCACACTTCGCACATGGCATGAGGATACAAACACTAATCTTAGGGGAGGTGTATTTGGTCTTTATGTGGTATATCACCGGGACGAGGACAGATCAGCTGTGATTAGTAAAGCACAAAGTCAACTATTGCCAACTATCCGAGGAACGGAACGCTCCCACCATTACATTTATGAATTTCTTTGCTCTAGCAGAAAACAGTATACTGAAATCGTTAATACCACGATCACGATAAGGAAAGGGCACTCCGTGCTGGGCTGTCGCATAAATCGATCGTAGGTAACCACGTAATAAGTGCAGCGATCACTTGATAAAACTTGGCGACTTCATGGACCTCTCGATCTGTAATAACGTTCTTTATGAACGTCTTCTTTATTTTGGACGTTGGGGGCAAGCGCTGCTCTGAGATGAGGAGCTTGGCACGGGCGAGGAAGTCGTAGCCGGCCACATCAAAGCAGTCAGGAGACGGGTGAGCAGAAAGAAGAGAGGCGAGCTGAGGACGGAGCAGGTTGATGCAGTGGACTGCATTCAGGACCACAGCTGACCAAATTCCCGTCCGTCCACCCACCTTGGATCTTGTGTATCGCCTAAGGCGACTGCCGAAGTGGTTCCTTTCAAAGGACGCGATAGATTTCCGTCCCTATAAGGGCCTTTCCTCCGTCTCTAATGACCTCCCCTTGACGACAAGTGAAACCCTAATCTCTCGTCTTCCGTAAAGAAGCAGTGGAATGACGAGAGTTAAAGTAGAAAAAGGAGTTTCGATTTAGGTGGCGCTTGGATTTCTGTTGTACATCGATCCTGGAGTGCAAGACCCGTGTGGGAAACCGCTTAAAATCCGCCAGAGCGAGATATTGACAAGGAATTCCTGTCCCATTAAATCTGATAGGCCAGATTCCAGTCTATTACAGGATCAGAGTGCGCCAACGTCTCAAGGTGCGAACCACAAGTTCTAAACTTTACAAAATAAACTAAAAAAATCATCGAAAGAACCAAAAACTATTACCAGTGTAAAAAATAATCGAATGCTTTTAGCTTTTGTCTTTCTGAATTATTCTGAACTGAATGGCTGTGATAACAATAATATGGACGGAATATTTCGTAAGTGCTGGTAGTTGTTTGTTAAGAATGTGATGTACAAAACGCAAAAATAGTTCACAGATAATCCTCAAATCGTAATACTTGAGAAAAAATCCCGACACATAGGCAGCAGAGTATATGTGGACAGTCGATGATTTTTTCTTTCATTTTTTTTTTTTTTTTTGAGTAGGCGATATTTCGAGGCCTTCTGCTTTCGTAAGAGGCAAGGATCAACAGCCACGATGCCTTTATAACCACGATGGTTAGTAAAGCCAATAAATCATGTAAAAATAGCTGTATGTGTGAAACCGTCGGTCAGTGTAAGGAAAGACGTCAAGACCCTCGTTGGTTAGGTTAAATAAGTGCAAAATTAATCTGATAAATCCGCCATGAAGAAAAATCTTTCCAAGAACCTTAGCAAAATTTAATGCTACATAACTTCGCTAAGCATATCGAAAGCTTCGATTTACTCACCGACCAGTCTGATGCGGGAAGAAGAGAAAGCGAAAACTATCTTAAATCTCATATTAAAAAAAAAAATCATCTAGGAAGTTTCATACATAGTTAGCGTCGCTCAACTTTGAAACTGATATCGTAGAAATAAACATTCCTGGTATTGAAAAGCAAGGCTACCAGTTGAAAAATGAACAAAACACCAGGCGCCGGTGTAACTCTGAAGTATTATACATAAAAGCGGCAAAATATCTGACGTGCAAAATTACCCACCAATATCGTTAAAATCTATCTGCCGTTGGAGCTTTGACTGTACTCTCGGTCTGAATATTTTTTGTTTCCTAGAGGGGGAAAATCTTCTGTTCAGAAACCAGCGTGGGTTTAGAAAGCATCTCTCTTGCGTCACACACATCGCCCTTTACACACACACTTTCAGACGAGCTTTCTTGGGGTGAGGCGAACTTGAAGTTCTCCATTGCCTTGACTGTTGCTTTGATTCAGGATAGTAAGTATAGCACCAACTTTCGTCACTTGTAATAATTTAAAAAAAAATCTTAGGATCATTTCTGAATTCTTTCGAATTACAGTGTGCTTGCACTCGATCTTGATTTTGTTCAGCAGTCAGCAGTCTTTGCTCTAATTTGGAAGCCACCCTTTTCATTCCCAAATCTTCTGTCACAATTCGCTGCACTGAACTCCAAGTCACTGCCGACAACTCCACAATTTCTTCAACGGTCCGCCGTCGATATTCATTGATGACTGCACGACCGCTTTAAACATTTGTACGTGTTTGGGTCGTGGAAGGACGATCAGAACGAGTTTTGTCATCGGTTGACATTTCACACTTTCTGAAACAGGTAAATCACTCAAACACTCGAGTTTTCACCATAGCATCGCCCTTGTACGCCATTTTTAACATTGTAAGACTTTCTGTTCCACTTTTTACGGACAAAAAGGAGTATTTCAGCACCGTACTCTGTTCATGAAAATCACGCATTGAAAAGACGATGATCACATAGAACAGTTATCTCTATGAACGCTGATCTTCTTGAGCGACGACACTCGGCTTACTGACTGGAATGTTCACTGTATGCGCTCCTAACGGCAAAAAGCGCTACTACGAAATCGCAGCCCACCAAAAAATTCGCTTTCTTTTCTGTATCTCCTCGTATACTTTGGATGTACTCACATTAGATATGGCTACAGAAGTATGTACGATGTTGAACGCCTGTGTTATTCCGAATTACGATGCAATATTCCTTTGGACACCCATGCACTACAGCCATTATGAAATACGTGAAATTTATTCGAAATTACGAATATGGATAATCATCAGCTGAATAAGTGGTATAACGACAATGGAAATTTGTTCCGGACAGAGATTCGAACCCGGGTTTCCCGCTTACCGCGAGCGATCGACTTACCGTTACGCTGTGCCAGCACGACTCACGGCCAGACCCAAAACTTCCAAATGTCGTCAACCATGTGTCTACAACCTGTACTCGTACGACCATTACGTATATTCCTGTACAGGCGAGACATTTTACTTGAAAACCGCTTGCCCGTTGTCGGCGGATAAATTCCATATTCCAGTAATTCGGTATAACACAGGCACGGCAATATCGTATTTATCCGCCGACACCGGGCAAGCGACTTTCAAGTAAAACGTCTCGCCTGTACAGGAATATACGTAATGGTCGTACGAGTACAGATTGTAGACATATGGTTGAGGAGGTATGGATGTTTGGCTCGGATCGCCTATTGGCCAGTCGTGGACAAACACTGTGCACATAGCGCGGTGACGGGGGGCCGCGCCGGCCAGCTTTCACATCGCCGTGCGGTGCTGAGGTGGGGAGCCGAGCAGCGTGTACGAGCGTTGTCTACGTGTTTAGTGTATCATTATCTGTAAGTACAATGTCGACTATTAAGAGAGCCAACAGCGTTCAATGTGCTTTCGATCACGCTGCTTTGCGGCCGACGACATTTGAGATTCACGAGAGGATTTTTGAGGATTTGAAATTGTCTGAAGGCATAGTCGACAATTTCCAACTCGACTTTGTGCAGTACTCGTTATTTCTCAAATTTATTTCGAGTGACGCTTACGAGAAATTTTTAGAGGAACATGTTGGCGTGAGACAATTTCGGCATACTGATGGCAGCCTTAGTAATGTCCCTTGAGATACGGAGTGAAAACCGTCACGGTTTTTAATACACCACCTAAAAGAAACAATGAGCTCATTGTACGTAATCTGTCGCTGTACGGCGTTGTCTAGTTGGTCACCAACGAAAAATGGTCGAATACGCATCGTTACTCAGTTAACAGAGGCGTGAGAAGTGTACGTGTAGATTTAAGAAAAGCGTATACCTTCTTATGTTTCCTGCCGCGCGGAGGTAACTTACGTTGGGCAACCTGCTACGTGATCTGCCATTCAGTGGAACATATACAGATTGTGGTGTCACCGCCAGACACCACACTTGCTAGGTGGTAGCCTTTAAATCGGCCGCGGTCCATTAGCATACGTCGGACCCGCGTGTCGCCACTGTCAGTGATTGCAGACCGAGCGCCACCAAACGGCAGGTCTAGAGACACTTCCTAGCACTCGCCCAGTTGTACAGCCGACGTTCATAACAGTGGTTCAATGACAATCACGCTCTCATTTGCCGAGACGATAGTTAGCATAGCCTTCAGCTACGTCATTTGCTACGACCTAGCAAGGCGCCATTATCAGTTACATTGAGCTTATTATAAAACCTGTACCGTCAAGAGCAATGTACACCACTTATGGATTAAAGTTAAGTATTACATCAACTACGTACTTTATTTGCTACTATTAATTCCCTTAACTGTTCCAGACCTCACGCCAGTCTGCGTGAGATTAAACGCGTGTATTTCGGCCTCCTCTAGCAACACGGTGTTGGCCCTTCTGCCAATACTTCACAGATAAACTGCACACTTCGACGTCCATTTCAGCTTCCATGTGAACGTCCTGTAGACGGTAGCGAGAGACTTGTTTCATTTTTGGGTTAGATAGTCGCCGGGACTGTAATCTAGCCCCGACACACTGATCAGGTTTACGAAGCGGAAATGCCAGCTCAGGTTGAAAACAGTGCCCAACTCATTCAGGGAAGGATGGGCGTCACTTCAGCCCCGTCATCCACGTTTGGAAAGTTGCCGCAGGATACCAAAGACTCGCCAATCACCATTGAAAATATTTCGAGTAAGGTGGAGGAGCAGGTGCGGATCAGTTTGCCTGAACCACCCTTAGTGCAAGATAATCCATTAGAAACGAAGAAAGGACATCGAAGGAGAAGCAAAGGGCACAGTGGCAAAGAGGAGCAGCTGGATAATCTGATAGACATGTCAGAAAGTGGAAGCGAAGCTGAACCTCTGTCTTCTTGCTCAGAGCGGTGCGAGAAGACTGAGAGGCAAGAACGCATTGACGAACAAACCAAACGCCTGAAGGCATTGCTGAGCGCTGAGAAGGAACACGGAACAGCACTGGAGGTTGAGAGGGAGTAGGGCAGCGAGCAGTTGCTGCAGCGACCCGCAGGAACTCGCTGACGTCAGCCGCAGCCGCGCGTGTCGGCCAGGCGGACATGTCCACGTCGATGGACTCCGCCGGCGGCGGCGGACAGGTCGGTGCGCGGTTAGCACGTCACACCGTCAGCCACGGGCCGTTGTGGCAGCAAGCTGAGGAGATGCAGCAGTAGCTGCCCTCTAGCACATCTATCGCAAAACAACTGTCTACCCTTCCCCCACACGCAATGGTTTTGACATTTCGCTTCACACTCCAGGCGTTACAAACGTTCTGTGAAGACGTCTGGAAGGATGAGCCCAACACTCAGATCTAATCGCTCTACGTACCACCACGTGCGATATCAAAGCCCATAATGCACTGAAGCGACAAAGAAACCGGTTAGGCATGCGTATTCAAATACAGAGATACGTAAACAGGCAGAATACGGCGCTGCGGTCGGCAACGCCTGTATAAGACAACAAGTGTCAGGCGCAGTTGTTAGATCAGTTACTGCTGCTACGATGGCAGGTTATCAAGATTTAAGTGAGTTTGAACGTGGTGTTACAGTCGGCACACGAGCGATGGGACACAGCATCTCCGAGATAGCGATGAAGTGAGGATTTTATCGTACGACCATTTCACGTGTGTATCATGAATGTCAGGAATCCGGTAAAACATCAAATCGTCGACATCGCTGCGGCCGGAAAAAGATCCTGCAAGAACGGAACCAACGATGGCTGAAGAGAATCGTTTAACGTGATGGAAGTGCGACCCTTCCGCAAATTTCTACAGATTTCAGTGCCGTGTTATCAACAAGTGTCAGCGTGCATGCCAACAGGGGACTGTTCAAGCTGGTGGAGGCTCTGTAAGGGTGTGGGGCGTATGCAGTTGGAGTGATATGGGACCCTTGATACGTCTAGATATGACTGACAGGTGACACGTACGTAAGCATCCTGTCTGATCACGTCCATCCATTCATATTCATTGTGCGTCCCGACAGACTTGGGAAATTCCAGCAGGACACTGTGACACCCCACACGTCCAGGATTGCTACAGAGTGGCTACAGGAAAACTCTTCTGAGTTTAAACACTTCCGCTGCCCACCAAATTCCCCAGGCATGAACATTATTGAGCATACCTCAGTTGCCTTGCAACGTGCTGTTCGAAAGAGGTCTCCACTCCTTCATACTTTTACGGATTTATGGAGAGCACTGCAGGATTGATGGGGTCAGTTCCCTCCAGAACTACATCAGACATTAGTCGAGTCCATGCCACGGCGTGTAGCGGCAAGTGTACCGGCAGGGGCCGGTGTACCGGTTTCTTTGGTTCTTCAGTGTATTACTACACTTAATGTCAACAGAATTCAAAGTGCGGCGAGGCACCGTTCGCTAGCAGATTTCTTATATGGCACCTGCGTTGACATTGGAAAGCTGCAGGAGGTAGTCACGGTCTTAGAAGTGCCCGGTTATGTACTTATTACACACACGAAAAAAAGTTTTGCATCACCTCAGTTCCGAGAGTTCCGGATCCTGTACAGAAAATTGGTATACACACATTGCATTTTGTACCACCATACAGCGAGATCTTCATAGGTGGTGGTCCACACTGCTGTACACACCGGTACCTCTAATACCCAGTAGCACGTCCTCTTGCATTGATGCATGCCTGTATTCGTCGTGGCATACTATCCACAAGTTCATCAAGGCACTGTTGGTATAGATTATCCCACTCCTCAAAGACGATTCGGCGTAGATCCCTCAGAGTGGTTGGTGGGTCACGTCGTCCATAAACAGCCCTATTCAATCCATCCCAGGAATGTTCTGTAGGGTTCATGTCTGCAGAACACGCTGGCCACCCAATCGAACGATGTCGTTATGCCGAAGAAACTCCTTCACAAGATGTGCACGATGGGAGCGCTAATTGTTGTCCATGAAGACGAATGCCTCGCCAGAATACTGGTGATATGGTTGCACCCTCGGTCGGGGGATGTCTTTCACGTATCGTACAGCCGTTAAGGCTCCTTCCATGACCACCAGCGGCGTACGTCGGCCCCACGTAATTCTACCCCGAAACAGCAGGGAACCTCCACCCTGCTGGACTCGCTGGAACGTGTGTCTAAGGCGTTCAGCCTGACCGGGTTGCCTCCAAACACGTCTCCGACGATTGTCTGGTTGTAGGCATATGCGACACTTATCAGTGAAGAGAATGTGATGCCAATCCTGAGCGGTCCATTCGGCATGTTCTTGGGCCCATCCGTACCGCACGGCATGGTTTCGTGTTTGCAAAGGTGTACCCCGACATGGACGTTGGGAGTGAAGCTGCGCATCATGCAGCCTATTGCGCACAGTTTGAGTCGTAACACGATGTCCTGTGGCTTCAGGAAAAGCATTATCAGCATGGTGGCGTTACTGTCAGGGTTCCTCCGAGCCATAAACCGTAGGTAGCGGTCATCCACTGCAGTAGTAGCCCTTGGGCGGCCTGTGCGAGGCATGTCATCGACAGTTCCTGTCTCTCTGTATGTCCTCCATGTCCGAACAGCATCGCTTTGGTTCACTCAGAGACGCCTGGACACTTCTCTTGTTGAGAACCCTTTCTGGTACAAAGTAACAATGCGGACGCGATCGAACCGCATTATTGACCGCCTAGACGTGGCTGAACTACAGACAACACGAGCCGTTTACCTTCTTCCTGGTGGAATGACTGGAACTGATCGGCTGTCTGACCCCCTCCGTCAAAGAGACCCTGCTCATGCATGGTTGTTTACATCTTTTAGCGGGTTTAGTGACATCTATGAACAGTGAAAGGGACTGTGACACAATATCCGCGGTCAACGTCTATCTTCAGGAATTCTGGGAACCGGGGTGATGCAAAACATTTTTGATGTGTGTATAAGATAAATATGCAAGATGCCATCCTTTTGCGCGACGGTATGTCCTTTACGGACGTGCAGCGGCTGCCTAGTGGTCGTGCCATTTCTCTTCTAGTGAATGGTGTATAGATTGTAAACGTAGCAGCCATAAGAGCGGACCTTCGAATTTTTATAAGAAATGAGGTTCCCATGCTTCTTAGCGCTTATCATGCACATCTTATTCTCGATGGTTACTTCAGTTGCGTGCTTAAAGACACAGAACAAACTCCTAACTCGAACAGGGGTGTGGAACTTGAACACTTAATTCACGGCATGCGTCTTCACGACACGTGGGAAAAACTGCACGGTGATCGAGTAGCGTACACCCTCGTAACCAGTCTCTCTGCCAGTCGTGTGGATAGGATCTGTGTGTCCGATGCATCGCGGCGATACACTGTGAACTGTCACACAGCTCCTGTCATCTCCGGCCACTGCGCACATTAGTGTTACCTTAATCTGCAGCAGGGCCGCACAAACACGGAAAACCGCACACGTGCAAAGCGAAGTGCAGCGAGTGCCTGCACAGTGCATCGGTTCAACTCGGCATACTTCGCCTCAACTCGGCTTGCTAGGTTAGGCCGACGCTGTGCGCTGCCGAATGCGCTGCCAGACGGCTTAGTCAACATTGGAATACGTAAGCGCAAGACAATTACCGGAATAATGGAACTATCTGCTCCAAAAAAAGGGAAAATTGCCGAAAGTCAATTTAAACCGGAATGGGAACTCTCCTACTTTTTTGTGCGTTGTGACGATAAAGCCAAATGTCTAATCTGCGGTGCACTAATTACGTGTGTCAGAAAATCGTCTATTGAAAGGCACTACAGCAAATTGCATTCAGAAAAGTATAGTGATATTACAGGGGATGCCAGAGAGGAAGAATGACGGAAGTTGCAAACTCTTGTAGAAGAGAATTCTGTATCTACAAACGAGGTTTGTTGCAAGTACTTTAGCATGTATATTTTGGTTAAAGGTCATGCGAAACGAAATAACATTTGTTTAGATTCATTAGTTTTCGTTTTCGCATAAATTATTTCTAACATTTTTTTCTCTACTTTAGGGTGTAGAAGATGAGGGGTGTTACGAAAGGACTCTCAGAGCTAGTTACAAAGTTTCTCTACGTTTAGCAAGAGCTGGGAGGCCATTTATGGACGGGCCATTAATAAAAAACATTATGTTGGACGTAGTAGAGACAATGACTCCCACATTAACTCCCGCGTACAGCAGAATACCACTTTCCAGAATGACAATACATTGGAGAATCAACGACATTGCTGAGAATTTGCATGAACAACTGGCAGCCGAAATTGAGAACATCCTAGCGTACTCCATCGCACTTGATGAGTCCACGGATATTAACGACACGGCTCAGTTAGCAATATTTTTGCGTGGCGTGGACGACGACCTACATGTAACGGAAGAGCTCCTGGATATGATTTCGTTGAAGGACACTGTTACAGGGGCGGATATTTTAGCAGCTGTTGAAATGGCAGCTGAAGGAATAGGACTCCCTTGGGAAAAACTGTTTTCCGTAACCACAGACAGGGCACCAGCAATGTGCGGTAAAGCAAAAGGGTTTATTGGCCAATGCAGAAAAAACGTAAAACGCCGAATTTACCTTGCGTTCATTGTTTTGCACACCAAGAGACTCTTTGTGCGAAAGTTATCGGTCTTCAAGATGTGATGAAGGTAGTGGTGCGTATCGTGAACTACATTCGTTCTCATGGAATCACTCATCGTCAATTCAAAGAATTTTTGATTTCCTTTGAAGAGGAGTATCCAGATATTCACTACCACGCTGAGGTGCGCTGGCTGAGCAAAGGGAAAGCGATTTCCCGAATATTTCGACTACGCCACACTGTGGCTCAGTTTTTGGAGAGCAAAGGACGTTCGGAGCCACTTTTTCATGACCCTGAATGGGTAGCTGATTTAGGATTTTCAGCAGACATTATGGCTCTCCTAAATGATTTAAGTCTCAAACTCCAAAAAGAAAACAATATCATCAACGATATGATAAGCAAAATAAACGCTTTCTAGTATAAACTGAAGCTCCTCAAAAACAACCTTTCAGACAAAAATACGCAACACTTTCCTGAACTAGGTAAGCGAGATATAAATTGTACCTTTATTAAAACAGCCTGATTTTTATAACTGCTCTAATCAAAACGGTACTATGTTTTTGTTTGGCAGCATCTGTGCAGCAAGAAGCGCGCTTTGAAAAATACGTTGAGTTGCTACAATCCCCTGAAAATGCGTTTAACGACCGGTATACGACATACAGCTAAATAAAGGAGATTGCGTTACATATGCAAGCGTAACATTATATTAAAACCAATAGTACGCATTACATGTTTATTAAAATATATCGCATTTTAGTACTTCGAAACAACGGCTCACATTACTTTCGTTTATTAACATTGGCTCTGTTATTGTTTCAGGAAATTACCTACCTGCAGCCAATTCTCGATGTTTTTGTGAAACCTTTTTCGATGGATATAGAAAGTGCGCCTTCAGATTTACATTTCGAACTAATTGATTTGCAAAGCGATGTTCACCGAAAGGATGTGTTTTACAATACAAAAGGTTTGCTCCAATTCTACCAGAATTTTCCGAAGAAAGAATTTCCCAAGTTACACAAGAAGCGAGATATAAATGTTTGGTTCCACTTGTGTATGTGAAAGGTTTTTTTCTGTTTTGTCTTGTACAAAAACTAGATTGCGTGCGAGTATGTCTAATTTTAATTTAAAAAATTCTCTCAGAATTGCTGTCAGCCAACCTCTTGTTCCAGATCTTAGTATCATAATTGCAAATAAAAAAATGGCTCTGAGCACTATGGGACTTAACATCTATGGTCATCAGTCCCCTAGAACTTAGAACTACTTAAACCTAACTACATCACACAACACCCAGTCATCACGAGGCAGAGAAAATCCCTGACCCCGCCGGGAATCGAACCCGGGAACCCGGGCGTGGGAAGCGAGAACGCTACCGCACGACCACGAGCTTCGGACTGCAAATAAAATAAAGAGCACATAGGAAGATACATTTGTGTTGAAACCAAATTTAAAATTGTTACCATTACAGTTATTATATAAATCTCTTTTGTACCGGTACACCAAACTAAGCTCTCCACCTAGTGAACATTAGTATTTGGCAATGACGAAGACAACAGGGTAAAAGCTTTGAAACAGGTCGAGACAGGCGGCACGAGCGACACAATCTAAGGAAGTGAGAGGCAGCGCTGTTGCGCAAAGCGGAGGAGTGGGTGGTCTGCACCGTCGTCAACATAGCGCAGCCTTCTTCTGCCCCCTGCACTGTGCGATGCACCGGTGCATGCACCTTGTGCGGCCCTAATCTAGTGCGTCAGCAAATTTACCGCGGCGAGGTTACTGGAAACTCAGTGTCAGTCTTCTGCGGGATGCGCAACTTAATGAGGAGGTGACACTAGTGTGGGAACAACTCCAGCGCCACCGACGCCGCTACACTAGCGTTCTACGGTGATGGATTCAGTGTGACAAGCCAAAATTACGCCTCACCGTCATGAGCTACGCGCGACAGAAATGTTTTTGACAGAAACAGACTATTGAATTTTATACCGCTGTTTGAGAGAACTGTATAGTCAAACTAACAATCTTTAACAATAAAGCGATATAGGGCGAAAATAATGGCGATTAAACGCAAACGAATGTAGGGAATCATCGTGCGTGCCCTCCCAAAAGAGGCTGCCGCAGAAGAACAAGCCTATCTGTATTATGTTTTGAGAACGACAATGCGATGTAAGGAGAAGGTGAGTAAAGCCGTCGTTGATGTCATTCAGAATGCCATAACGAAGCAACGTAACATCCTCTCCGACGTTTACGACTATTATAGTCAACATTACAAGATGCAACTGGTCCTTGAGCTGCCGCTTGTCAAGCTAGGGCCGGCCAGTGTGGCCGTGCGGTTCTAAGCACTTCAGTTTGGAACCGCGTGACCGCTACGGTCGCAGGTTCGAATCCTGCCTCGGGCATGGATGTGTGTGATGTCCTTAGGTTAGTTAGGTTTACGTAGTTCTAAGTTCTAGGGGACTGATGACCTCAGAAGTTAAGTCCCATAGTGCTCAGAGCCATTTGAACCATTTTGTCAAGCTAGGATAATGCAGATCTGCCATCTGTTTTCACAGAGGACGAAATCAAACCAGCGGTCCACAGTGCAAAGAAAGGGAAATCTCCAGGACCCGACGGCCTCAGCGTTGAGTTTTACCAGGGCTACCGGAACCTCCTCGGCCCGAGACTCCTCCAGACAGCGATGAATTACCAGGTCGATTAAGCTACGGACGTAAATCACTATGCCCAAGGTTTTAGGCAGTTACTAATACAGTGCAGCGCAATGCATGCAATCTCAGCTGCCTATGACTTGAGGGACATCATCTGTTCATATGCTGAAAATAAAGGACGCGGTGCCAAGATCTTTGTAGATTTTGAGAAGACGTATGATTCTGTACGTCATGACTTCCTCTTTAAAAATATGGCAAAATTAGGGTTCGGATCTCAATTCGTAGAATTAATTCGCAAACTCACTATAAACGTCTGTTCCGAAATTTTCATTAAAGGCCATTTTACAAAAGAATTTGCCATTGGGCAGCCCATCCGACATGGATGTCCATTAACAATGATATTATACGCCATTCCAGAGGAGAAGATACTGAGCAACTTCGTGCACAGTGAGATTGGGCTTAACATCGATTCTGTTGCTATCCCATGCATTGCGTATGCAGACGATATATGCGTAATGCGGCATCATCACAACATCGTATGTCAGCAGAAACGCTTTTAGAGGTGCTCACGTTTCTTTCAGGAGCAATATTAAATAAGACCAAAATCACAGTCTTGCAAACAGGACGTGGTATCGGAGACATATCCCAAGCTACCTGCAGCACAGAAAATGATTGTCTCAAAACACTCCGTGTTACCTTCGAGGCCATCCAAGACAGATTATTCCTGACGAATAATTGGTCACAAATGCTTAATAAATTACGTGCTGCTTTAATACTTCACTCCGACCGTGATTTGAACTTACTACAGAAAGGTAAGACTATAGAGACCGCTATTACGAGTGAGATGAATTATTTGGCACCAATTCTTCCTATACCCGACCATCTAGCAAGCGATATGCTGTTTTCTTTTTAGAGATCACATTTTCAAAGTTCAGCTTGATACATTAACTTATTCCACGTCCAAATGTGGTCTTGACGTCATTAACATACACAAAAAATGTGTAACCCTGCTTCTAAATCGCGAAGTTCGTAACCGGAGGAACAGTGTCATCGCAAAGATCATCAAGCGGTGGAAGACCCATAGCCTTCACTAAACAATTGGTATCATCGACATGTGCGACTTTACTACATGGGAATGAGCTACATTCGACACTGGAAGCCTGACCAGCAGGAAGCTTTATGACCTTCTCACGACAACAAACCACAGAAACTGTATCAAAGAGAAAGATCCACATACCAAATGGAGTATAGATGGGCGAAATGTGCACCGCGACATGTTACCGTCACACGTCATAGCCGACTGGTATGTAACAGTAATTGATAAAGTAGCAACGAATAAGAAGCTACATAAGGTGAACCTTCATCTGACGCCCAACTGTGACGCATGCGGGACAGCAGACACACTACTTCATAGGCTCACGTGTGGACATGCAGAGGAAATTGCAGCATTTCTTCGTCACAGATTGCCGGTGATAGACAGTACGACGCCCAGTAGTGTAGACCTTTTCGAGATCTTTCAACAACAAAAAAAGAGATATCTAAGAGCAAAAAACGACGCTGCAACGTGGATCATGGGCCACACAGCATCATTTATCATGCAGAGCACGCATACTACTTTCGTAGATTGTTACCCATTTCTCGAAAATGAACATAATGACTACAGGTGATCATTCGGAAATATGCTGAACATCATAATCAACGATTAACTAATTAAAGTCAAGTAATTCCGGTATTAGATCGAGACGCTACTCTGAAGGTACGAGCCCTAGTTGCTTCCAAAGACTTTAGTTCTATCCGAATCTTTAAGAAATTATTGCACGCGTTCAGCAATGCAGGAGGCCGTTTTATTTCCAATTTTGTGTTCTTACATTTCTTTTCCCTCGAGGAACAGGAGAGACAACTTTCCTTCAAGAATGAAGTGATAATTATTTGTGCATCCTTTCGTTTTTTCGATACTAATTTGAAAAGACCAAATATCAAAAAGAAATTTCCTTTCATAAATTGCTAAACAGAACACTACAAATAACAGATACATTGTTAATCTACTCACATCACAAATATGGAGAAAATGTTTATTTTTCTTTCTTCATAATGAACGTCCGCCCTTTTTCCAATTACAACGTAATGATTTGCTTGTAAATGAAGCTTAGAAGCTAGCCATTGAAGGCAATATAGGTGAGACAATGGCTGGGCTGTAACGGGAGAAGGGAGCCACCTCAACCCACCAAAAAATGTTAAGATGACTTCTAGCAATAAGCGGGAAATTCAGGTTCAAGTCCCGGTCGGTCCGGCACAAATTTTCCTTGGCGTCATTCCATTATGTAAATGATGGTTGTCAATGTTCGCAACTGTGGATACATTTCATGTACAAAAATATGTGGTATTTCAGTTATTGTTTTGTTTTTGTCAGGACTGTTATTGGTGTGAGGTTGTAAAAGTAAACTAGGGAAGTTTCTTGGAAACATATTGTTGGGTAACTCTGGTCATCAATATGTCGTTTGGGGATGCACATTTTTGAGAATAGATGTCAGTTTCTTCAAGTAGGTGATTCTTCTACCTTTGTTGGCCAAGTTAAGTATTTGCAGGATATTTAGTATGACTGTCACTTGAATAAATCCATGAAAATGTGGTGCTTGTTGTATTTATTAAAGTCAGGTTAGTTTATATCGTGAACAATTGCTACTGCGGTAGCAAGGAATTCGCTGAAATGGTACCCACGACATTCTTGTCGATAGGAACCTAGGTTACCAATTTATTTCGGCATGAATCTCGCGTTACTGGCGATGCTATGAGAGGGCGCCCAGCATTCAAGGCGTATCCGGAATGCGCATGCAGATGTTCGAGCGCAGCCTCTGTCCCACCCACCAAACCTCCAATGTGTCCCCAGCCTCTAGCCTCCCCGCCTGTAACCAGGTGGAAGGAGCGCACTGCGAAAATAAATAACGGGACATTCGCAGTGTCTCGAAATAGTCAGAAGATGACGAATATGACACGTCGGAACTTCGCCGTTTGTAAATCTGTCACCCGACTGAAAAGCCTAGAGCCTTTCACCCAGGCTAGCTTAATTTCAGTTTTCCCATCACCAATCTTCTAGCAGGCCGACCTTTCCTGCTGAGGGACGTTCATTGCGTGCTTGTAGTCTTCAATAAAATCATTTCTGATTTAAGATGCTAATACGCCTACTCACAAATTTTGGGTTACATTTGAGGATGTAGACTGCGATGTCTTGAAAACTATTGTGGAATTTCTCAGCAACTGCGGATACATTTATCTTCACTATGTGCGTACATCTGTCGTTTGTTAGTACTCTTTCCGTCAGAGGATGTTTCCGATTCCAGTTTACTGTAGAGCCGAGCGACCGCTACGGTCGCAGGTTCGAACCCTGCCTCGGCCATGGATGTGTGTGATGTCCTTAGGTTAGTTAGGTTTAATTAGTTCTAAGTTCTAGGCGACTGATGACCTCAGAAGTTAAGTCGCATAGTGCTCAGAGCCATTTGAACCATTTGAACCAGTTTACTGTAATGATCTCTTGACATGTACTGACACACCACCATTATTTGTTGTTGGAATTGAACATGTAGCTATAATTCAGTATTCTCTTTTTACTCGACTGTACACCTCTGCTTAATTTTAAAGGTATTAAATATTCTCCCGTATCGAAGATAACAACCTATAATTCCTAGCCTCAGATCAGTACTCTAAGCGAGAGTGTGAAGTCCGTTTTGAATCGCTTCACAAAACTAATTCATCTTCACTGGCCACCATTTCATAATTCTTTGTCATTTAAATTAACCAAAAGCGAGTAAATGTGTTCACTGTTCAGACAAAAGCGCAATTAATGCGCTGTACGATAACTGAAAGATCTGTCACCTAGAAACTACGCGGCTTCATAAAATAGTAAATATTTTGCATCGTTACGAACACATTTGAATGTTTCTGTATTTGCCTCTCGCTTATTTGAACTGCACTCACGTGTCTTTATTATTCACAGCAGTAAATGCCAAAGCAACAGGTCCACCGATCGTTTAAGGAATAGAATAACACAGCAGCTACAGCATCAGAATTCGGTAAACATAGTATTGTCGACTATCTGGCCAGCAGTTCAGCATCACTAAAATTTGTTGCGAATAATTAGTGAATATCATCTACCATAAAAATATTTGTGTGTTGTAGAGTTAACCAATGCATTTATACTTTCTCTCATTCAATATCCCCGAAGTGCACATTGTAGGAGATTAACGGACGATTTTTTTTGTTTAGGTCTGGGCATACACAAAGTGTATGGAGTGCAATTGTTATTCCTCTTTGTAAAAAGAAAAACGGAATAATTGTATCAATTACAGAGTGATAATTTTAATAGACACACCCTATAAAGTATATTTTAGAATGATTTGGAAGCGACTGCTAGCTATAAGTAAAAATACTCCTTTCAGAATAACACAATGGTTTCAGGAAAGGAAGCGTAGTTATTTTAACACATCACAAAAGTTCTGGAAGTTATGTACCCAGGTACTTAAATAATGATTAAAAAGCTGCAGGAACTTCACACATAAATCAGGGTGTCACATGACGGTTGAGTTTATCACTGACATTATTTAATGTATGCACTGATGATACCTGAAGAAGATGGAAACAAGAAGCACATCCTGGATTACAGGCATCACAGTATGGAACCATAAACACTTGACTTTCTGCAGACGATCACTTTATTGTATCTGACGCTTAAAAGAAAATGCAGTGTACCGTACATAAGTTGCACCTGCTGTGGAAAGAATACATTATGGACATCTCAATTAATAAAAACCGGGATAATGGTATTTAAGGAGTTGTACCGATGAAATAGAATTTTTTATGAATAGTAGAGTAAGTGAACAAGTTAACAGTTTTGATTAATTTGGAAATCAAATGCGTTCCAGCATAACAGAGATAGAGATAATAAACTTCATCAGTTTCAGTATATACGCGTGTATGGCGGTATTAACAGAACGTGAAAAATCCAAGTTATAAAGGAAACAAAAATGCTGTACGGGGGTGAGACTTGGTTTCTCACAGGGAGGGTTGAGAGTAAAATACAGGTAGGTGAAATGAGATTTCCAAGAGCGGTGAAAGGTTCCCAACGCCAAGACCATATTAGGAATGAAAAAATTAGAGAACTGAATGTTGAAGGGATAACAATACAACAGAGAAATGTAGAAACAGATGGAAAGAGTATGTGAGCACAATGCCAGAAGAAAAGGAAGACTGACGAAACAGATTTTGAGACACAGTCAGACAGGGAACTGAAACACTGGTAGGCCCATATGAGTTGAGCTCAACCTTTGAAGACGGAACAGACAATTAGCCTAATGCTTGAATGTGGCGGATGTTGATAATTTTGCGTTTCAACAACAATTACGAGACCGTCAGCACGTTATGGGATGTCTGCTGATCTATAAATTTCACGCCCATTTACTGAAATTTCTGTAATTCCCAACTGAATTATTAAATGATGCATATGCTGAATCCGACATGGCGCTGGACGAAGAGTTTGACATGGTCAGCACAGTTCAATGCTGCGGCTCTGATAGCCGACATCGACGCCAGAAAGAGGGTCACGTGATCCGACCCGAGGGCAGTTTTAAGGCTATGGACAACGGCAACGCAGGCAGCCGCTGCTTATTCATTGATAGTGTCTCCATTCTCTGGTGGACCCGTTCATTGGCGGCCTGCCGTGTTCATGGGTCATATTCGTGGCTCTTGCTTTTTGATTCATATTCAGTTGGAGTATTCGCGAAAAGCATTGTCGACTGCTAATCGTCGGTTGTTTCAGGAGAATTGGCGTACTACTGCTAGTGGATGGTTACGTACACACTATTCTCTAAGAGTTCTAATCCAAAAGTCCTGAGAGTTGAATATTGCCAGCAAATGTTGACGAGTACACTGAAATACCATTTGGTGTCGCCACATACATCCTTCCTGAATCAGTGTTTGCGAGATGAGTGGTTTTGTCGCTGGTGAGCATATTTCCACTATCGTGTTCCAGTGAGTTTGCGATTTTGTGATGACTCATCTGAAAGAGCAGCACCTTTGAATGTAGGTTCTGTTTCAGACTTGAGGGAAGCGCTATAGGAACGCACCAAATGTTGAAGCAGGTTCATGGAGATGACGCTTTAGGTTAGACACAAACTTACGACTGCTATAAGCGTTTCAAAACCTGGCGCTCATTGACTGATATTACGACTGGCGTCACACCAGAAAACGCTCAACAAGTGAGGGATCTGATTCTGAAAGATCGTAGACAGACCATAAAATATCTCGGTAATATGTAGAGAATAAATTATGGTACATGTTAACGTATTCTGTCAGAATAATTGAACATGTGACGGACAGCTGCGAAGTTTGTGCCACAACTGCTCCAAGGCGATTAGAAGCAACATCGTTTGGAAGTCTGTAGGCATTTGAAACAACTACTTGAAGACGACCCACACTTTCTTTCAAAGGTTAGAACTGACTGGAAGACTCCTTCACCTCGGCGAAAGAAAGGTCGACAAGAGTAACGTTAAGTCCATTTTGATATGATTCCGCCCCTGGTAGCTGAACAGTCAGCGTGACGGATTTTCAATCCTCTGGGACCGGGTTCGATTCCCGGCTGGATCGGGGAATTTTCTCCGCCCAGGGACTGAATGTTGTGCTGTCGTCCTCACCATCCTATCATCCTCACCCACTGCAGGTCGCCGAAGTGGCGTCAAATTGAAAGACCGGCACCCGGCGAACGGCCTGACCGACGGGGGGCCCTAGCCATACGATTAAATAAAAAATAAATATTAATATGCGTAAAGTAATAGGAAGTTGTAGGGCTGTGTTGAGCGGTAAGTAGTCATAATTTTAAATCTTTTGTTTAACAACATGGCAGAGATTTTATATCACAGCCAATCTTTTTTTAAAAAAAGAAAAAAAAAAACTTTACGAGGAATGCTTCAGAATTCAACACCAAGTGACTTAATAACAACAGATATTCAGTAATAGACCCATTTCCTCTCAACCAAGGCAAAATGCAAGAACCACTGCAATTAATTGAAATATAAAGCCAACTAACAGGCTCGAAAGTTAACGTTAAAAACAACATATATAGTAAAATCAAACTGGAACAGACCACGGAATGAGGACAATTTAAAAACACATACCAAATTAAAAAACGAATTGACCACATGTGGGCCAGAGCACAGTGAGAATATATTTTTGCTGTGTAAGGAACTTCGTTAGAATTCGAAATTACAACAGGGTGACAAAACGTTTCCAAATAACTTCCCTTGTATCAAAAGCACAGTTATGGGTAACAACATTACAAGAATATACAAGCTTCATAACTCCCTGACTGCAAAAGAAACTGGAGCCATAATTCAACAACACTAGATCGAAAGCACCAAAATATACCAACAGTTTGCTTTAGGAGTACTTAGACTTCTTATGTCATGTGGCGGAAGGTACGAGAACGTTGCCCATGGTTCACTGAGTAATTCTTCACAACTGGCGGAAATGATCACAATACAAGTACTCAAAGTCAGGAGTAATATGTTTCAAAAATGCTTAACAGCCACAGAGTAATACATAGACAAACTTGCAAAGACTAAGAATCAATGTACACACTGATAACCGTAGCTGCTATTTCCTACAAGAACGAAATCAGTCATGGAAAGGAGAGAATTTGGATATAACTTGCACCAGAAATAAGGGAGCACTGTATGGCAACACACACACTCAGCCCAAGATGGTGCCCAAATTTGTGCTTTCCAGGAGCCACATTGGGCAGACTGCTCTACAGTAATAGAACTGCACGTGCCATAATTCTATTGTTCCACTAGCACACTCTTCTTATCACTTGCCGACTAGCCGGCCGGTGTGGCCGAGCGGTTCTAGGTGCTTCAGTCTGGGACCGCGCGACCGTTACGGTCGCTGGTTCGAATCTTGCCTCGGGCATGGATGTGTGTGAGGTCCTTAGGTTAGTTAGGTTTAAATAGCTCTACGCTCTAGGGGACTGATAACCTCAGATGTTAAGTCCCATAGTGCTCAGAGCCATTTGAACCATTTTTGAAGTTGCCGACTAGACCTCGGCTACGTAGGTGTCCGGTCAGGTCCATTCCGTTCGATTGCTGTGTTGTACTCCAAATTTCCTTCTCGTGAAGAACTACTTAGAAGGTGATGGTGTAAAATAAGATCTAGGCAAGACATAATAATTTTAATTATTACATTTCTGGAACTCTGGAAAACCACCTAGTACAACGCTGTCAGTAGCTCTACAACAGAGGATGTCCTTGTACGGCTGGTCAGGTAATTTTCTGCAGTACTTATGCACATGGCAAAGGCCTTTTGCTATTCGCCAACCCCTGTTTTGTTTTCATTTTTCAACTCTGTGTTTTGCTGGACACGTTGTGTGAGTCGACACTACTGCTAAGTTTTCTGGATTACACTGAGATGTTAAAAGTCATGGGATACCTTCTAATGTCGTGTCGAACCACCTTTTTCCCGGCACAGTGGGCCGGCCGGTGTGGCCGAGTGGTTCTAGGCGCTTCAGTCCGGAACGGCGTGACTCCTACGGTCGCAGGTTCGAATCCTGCCTCGGGCATGGATGTGTGTGATGTCCTTAGGTTAGTTAGGTTCAAGTAGTTATAAGTTCTAGGTGACTGATGATCTCAGATGTTAAGTCCCATAGTACTCAGAGCCATTTGACACAGAGAAACAACCCGACGACTTGGTACGAAATCAAGTCGTCGGAAGTCCCCTACAAAAATATTGATCCATGCTACCTCTCTAACCGTCCGTAATTTAAAGTGTTGCCAGTGCAGGATTTTTTCCACGAACTGACCCCTCGATTGTGTCCCATAAATGTTCGAGGGGATTAATGTCCGGCTATCTGGCTGGCCAAACCATTCGCTCGAATTGTCCAGAATGTTCCCCAAAGTAATTAAAAGTAATTGTGGTCCAGTGTAATGGCGCATTGTGATCCATAAAAATTCCATCGTTGTTTGGGAGCATAAAGACCACGAATCGCTGCAAATGGTTTCCAAGTAGCCGAACATAACCATTTCCAGTCACTGTTCAGTTGGACCAGGGGACCCAGTCCATTGAATGTAAACACAGCCCTCACCATTATGAAGCCACCACCATCTCGCACAGTGCCTTGTTGATAACCTGGGTCAGTGGCTTGAGTGGGGGTCTTTGCCACACTTGAACCCTAGCATCAGACTCTTCTGATCAAGCCACGGTTTTCCAGTTTTCTAGTGTCCAACCGATATTGTCACAAATCCAGGAGAGGTGATACAGGCGATATCGTACTGTTAACAAATGCACTCGTGTAGGTCGTCTGCTGCTGTAGCCGATTAACGCCAAATTTCTTCTCACTGTCCTAATGGACAAGTTCGTCGTACGTCCAAAATTGATTTCTGCGGCTATTTCTCGCAGTCTCGGTTGTCTGCTAGTACTGACAACTGTACGCGAACGCCGCTGCTCTCGGTCGATAAGTGAAGATCGTCGGTCTCTGCGTTGTCCGTAGTGAGAGGCAATGTCTAAAATTTGGTATTCTCGGCGCACTCTTGACACTGTGGAATTCGGCATATCGAATTCATTAACGATGTTCTGAACAGAATGCCCCATGCGTCTAGCTCTAACTACCAGTCCGCGTTCAAAGTCTGTTAACTGCCGTCGTGAGCCATATTCACGTCGGGAACCTTTCCACATGGATCACCTGAGTACAAATGACAGCTTCGTCAATGCACTCCTCTTTTATACCTCGTGTACGCTATACTACCGCCATCTGTATATGTGCATACCGCTATCCCACGACTTTCGTCACCTCAGTATATTTTATCGGTCGTTTCAGCTACACGTTTACACGAAATAGATCTGCTGCTATCACTGCTAAGCCCACTAACGCAACCTACAGCAGCCTTTCTTTACAAAGTTGTGTATTGTAACCTTTCAGATACCAGTGCAGTGAGAGTTAGCAGACAGTAACACACTCTGCGGAGGTACGTGACGGGGGCCTGACAAGAGTACGCCATAAATACGTCAACACGCGAGATATGTTGTGTTTATCTCGGAAGTTCTGGAGTATAACACTACTAAGCCCTGTTGTTCAGGGATTTGCAACTTCCTAGGTACACAGTTGCGCCGGAGTTTACTGCGCTCTAAGCCGATGGCTCTGTAGAATATATTTGCACTAATTAACCCGCTGTTCAGGGACCTAACGTAACGGTCATCATCATCACCAGCAGCAAATTTGTGTCCTACGCGATTAGTAGTGATATTGGTGCTGCATGCGCGATTCCAGGCTCAAGGGCGTTCTTGTGTTATTCACATGATGCATATAACCAGATATTACCCTAGATACCAAACGTAATTGATTTTTTAACCGTGCTGTTTCCCCCTATAAAATATTTTGAAGTCACTTAATAAAAATAGAGATAAAATGTTAGTAACATTACCAACAGTATTTTGAGAAAAAAATAGGTCTAGATCTTGCAGAGACTTTGACAAAAAACGTGTTATTCTGACAACTGCTTTTCTGTATTTTTTCTCAAAAATAGGGGAAAGCATGAACGTAAACCGGCATTAAGAACAAGTTCTATAAAGACATAAAGTAGTTAACATTGGTACAGAAATGTGCCAGATACACGGATACACAAGTGCCGGAGCATACTAAATGTATTGTGGAGTTCAAGAATGCGTTAAACAACTTCCTCTTGGTAAATTGCTTCTATTCTGATGAGGACTGTTTCCACATAAATTCTCAAAATTAGTGGTTTATGTTACATTGCTAACAATAGTAATGGAAGAAGACAATATTTTGTAACGTTAAGTCATTTCATTGCGTTCCAAATGAATAAATTGTACATCCTTTATTTGCTTCGACACTCCAGAGACGGCTCACTACAAATTTCAAAGGATGCGGCTAGCTTAATGTAGTGTTCCGATGTATTAGAGGGGGAAGAGGAGTGGGAAAGGAGGGAGGCGACGGATAACTCCCACTGAACAAAAATGGTGTATAAAATGAAAATGTTACGCCTCGAAAAACTTAAAACAGAAAATGAAGGTCGTCCACCAATGAAATTTTTCAAATCAGATACTCTTTCTCGTTACCACGATTCAAGAAAATCATTCTGGTTAATGAACTAAACAACTGACCTTCATGATTTAGGTACTGTTTTGAAGTGTAGAATATAGAGGTAAAGAAAAAAATCCCGCACGTGGAAGTCAGTATCCTCATCCAGATTCAAGGCAAAAGTTTAGCTGGCAAAATGAGATGGGGTGGCTTTTGAAAACACGTGTATGAAAACGAGGAGCTTGCGACACTGTCACATCACGCAGCGCATTCGAATGTCACCCGGAAGTACCGCAGCAGCCGCCGTAGCTCACTGAGTAGACAGTCTGCTTTCGGCAGTGCTGAAGGGAGCACACCTTGCTTGCGTCTCGCCTGTTGTACTGCTTGCGAGCAAGCAAGCAAGTTTTCCTATCGCCAAGCCACAATTAAATTAACGTTTCCTTTGGATCATGAACTAATAATAATAATGGCGTGTGACGAGGGCCTCCCGTCGGGTAGACCGCTCGCCTGGTGCAAGTCTTTCCATTTGACGCCACTTCGGCGACTTGCGCGTCGATGGGGATGAAATGATGATGATGATTAGGACAACACAACACCCAGTCCCTGAGCGGAGAAAATCTCCGACCCAGCCGGGAATCGAACCCGGGCCTTTAGGATTGACAGTTTGTCGCGCTGACCACTCAGCTACCGGGGGTGGACTACCCAAAGCGTATGAAGTTGAACGGTATATACGGGACGAAATGCATCTCCCGCCACAAGATGTCCTCGGAATTCATTTTTCCTTAGTGCTAATGTGTTCATAAAGCTGGCGACTGGAGAGCTACGGACCAACCTTGTGAGGCAGCATGGTAACAATCCCAAGTTCGGTTACTCTCACGGTCATATAGGAGCTGTCGTGGTTGATCACGCTGGTCTTGGCCTCTGAACGTTGAGCGTTTTCCAACTTCCGTTTGAGGTGACGTCGGACGTTGTGGAGGCCGCCTTTAAACCTTACGGAAGCGTCGTCAGTCACATTATTGAAACGTGGGAGACGTTCGAAACATACCAAGCACTAAGTGATGTCCGGTAAAAAAAAAGTAATAATAATTAAAAAAAAACTGAACTGAGGAACTTTTGAAGTAATAGGCTTAACATCAGAAGGGGATCATGGAGGAATTTTATAAGGGGGACTATGCTCCAGACTGACCGCTGAAAGGCATAATCAGTCTTAAATGATGATGATGAGGAGGAGGAAACACGTGCCTTTCTACTTGGCAGTTGCCGGAATGTACGATGGCTAGCCGCGCACTAGTTCAGGTTGCCTCCAAGGTAGGCCTTGTCCGTTATGAATGTCTCCGACGTAGACTGGTTTAGACGCCCATCGGAGACGTCGCTCTCCCTGCAGCGCCCACTGTGTTACCTCTATGCTTGCTGCATCCACTCTGAATCAGTTGGCACCGATGTCGACTCCTCTTGACAACGCGATGGACGTTTTGCCTGTCACACTTACACTGCCGCCGAAGACAGCACGAATGGACGACGCCTGTTAGTAGACGCAAGCCGTCCGTCCCGATCCGATGGTTGTTGATCATGGAGCTGTACCGACCTCAGCTTTTCTATCGTCTGGGTGTCTCGGAAAAACATGTTAGGAAACAACGGTCGCCGAGGAAACGGAAGAGACAACGCTGTACCCCTTCTGATCACTACCTCCACCGGATATGTGCACAGGATGACACCCTCCTATTGACGATGCGCTGTCCTGGACGCTCTGGTACCTAAAGACGTGACGTCTTTCCACACCTACGGACACCGACCTGCCCCCATATGTGGCTGATGCGGTTGGCTCCCTTTCTGTGTCTGGCGATACTTGGGGCACATCTCTGCCTGGTGACACGTCTGTCTCCTGGGCGGACGACCTTGATGCTGAGTTTGGACGTTCTTGATGTGTACAGTGTGGTGGATCTCCGTTGGTGCGATGGGATCCCTCCCCTTCACAATGACGTGCTCTCCACTTCACAACGACGTGCCCTTCCGTGGGGGCCTTACTGGGAGCTGTTTCTGCTACCCCCGTGTTTGAATCGCCCATCTTGTCGGTGATGGCAGCTTTTCAGGCTTACCGCATAGCCATGGTCCATGTCAATACCGTTCACGTACGCCACAAACTGACATGACACGCTGTATGTTGTGGACGTTGACATTTCCCTCCCACAGGACGTGGGTGTTGCAACCTTTTGCGTTGCCCATTGTTTTACAGCACATGTCTCCCACGCAATTATGGAACGTCGGTATTAGTATTGACTATTTTTTACACACGCGTCATTCAGACATGCATGGCTATGTACTATCTTAGAACAGTTTTATTAACCATTAGCTGCGTGAAGAGCACTTTAACTTTGGATATAAACCTTGGAGATTATTGAAATGGCACATGAAGCTGGAGGTTGACCAGCACTTACGTTTGGAACTGTAATTTGGGTAGTTTGAGATTCCTGAGCTAATAGTTTGTTCAATCATTTAAAGACATGAATTTGAGAGAGCTGCAGCTGTAGCTTGGCCATCCTGAGTCTGTCATACTTGAGGTATGAAAATAGTACACTACTGGCCATTAAAATTGCTACACCAAGAAGAGATGCAGATGATAAACGGGTTTTCATTGGACAGATATATTATACTAGAACTGACATGTGATCACATTTTCACGCAATTTGGGTGCATGGATCCTGAGAAATCAGTACCCAGAACAATCGCCTCTGGCCGTAATAACGGCCTTGCTACGCCTGGGTATTGAGTCAAACAGAGCTTGGATGACGTGTACAGGTACAGCTGCCCATGCAGCTTCAACACGATACCACAGTTCATCAAGAGTAGCGACTGGCGTATTGTGACGAGCCAGTTGCTCGGCCACCATTGAGCAGACGTTTTCAATTGGTGTGAGAATTGGGGAATGTGGTGGCCAGGGCAGCAGTCGAACATTTTCTGTATCCAGAAAGGCCCGTACAGGACCTGCAACATGCGGTCGTACATTATCCTGCTGAAATGTAGGGTTTCGCAGGGATCGAATTAAGGGTAGAGCCACTGGTCGTAACATATCTCAAATGTAGCGTCCAGTGTTCAAAGTGCTGTCAATGCGAACAAGAAGTGGCCGAGACGCGTAACCAATGGCACCCCATACCATCACGCCGGGTGATACGCCAGTATGGCGATGACGAATACATGCTTCCAATGTGCGTTCACAGCGATGTCGCTAAACACGGATGCGACCATCATGATTCTGTAAACAGAACCTGGATTCATCCGAAAAAATGACGTTTTGCCATTCGTGCACCCAGGTTGGTCGTCGAGTACACCATCGCATGCGCTCCTGTCTGTGATGCAGCGTCAAGGGTAACCGCAGCCGCGGTCTCCGAGCTGATAGTCCATGCTGCTGCAAACGTCGTCGAACTGTTCGTGCAGATGATTGTTGTCTTGCAAACGTCCCCATCTGTTCACTCAGGTGTCGAGACGTGGCTGCACGATCCGTTACAGCCATGTGCATAAGATGCCTGTCATCTCGACTGCTAGTGATATCAGGCCGTTGGGATCCAGCACGGCGTTCCGTATTACCCTCCTAAACCCACCGATTCCATATTCTGCTAACAGTCATTGGATCTCGACCAACGCGAGCAGCAATGTCGCGATACTATAAACCGCAATCGTGATAGGTTACAATCCGACCTTTATCAAAGTCGGAAACGTGACGGTACGTATTTCTCCTCCTTACACGAGGCATCACAACAACGTTTCACCAGACAACGCCGGTCAACTGCTGTTTGTTTATGAGAAATCGGTTGCAAACTTTCCTCATATCAGCACGTTGTAGGTGTCGCCACCGCCGCCAACCTTGTGTGAATGCTCTGAAAAGCTAATCATTTGCATATCACAGCATCGTCTTCCTGTCGCTTGTATTTCACGTCTGTAGCACGTCATCTTCGCGGTGTAGCGATTTTAATGGCCAGTAGTGTAAGTTTGTACGAACAATATCCTAATTTGCATTTCAGCTTTTACGAACAGTGCTAAAGTTTAATTTCGTTCAGAGGGCGTTTCGATAATTTGACGATGGTGTGAGGACACAATCCGATGGAATTAAGAACCATTTATTGTGAGCTCTTGGCCGTGAACTGTGACTTTTTTTTACAAAAAATTCTATTCCCCCTGCGACATAAAAGCCTCCACTATACCTTTCTACGCGTTAAGGTCTGCAGGCATTCCTAGCAATATTGATCATTCTCGTTATGTAATGCCATCTTCCCTCTTCTATCAGACGTCGTACCGACCTTCACTTCTCTCTTTGAATCGTTGTTCCGTATATCATAGAGTCAGTTCCATTGCTTCTCCATCTCTTTTAGCAACTCGCAACCTGCGTCTCTCCACTGCAGCTGTGAAGTGCTAAAATGTATGGAATAGTACGCACTTTATGAGTACATATCTCACTGCCGAAAGTCAACACTAATTGTGTAATCTTTCAATTTCAAACATATTGAAACTTTGGACTTTAAAAACCACATCTAGTTCAACAAAAGCATTCCAGGCTAACTTTACTCTTCTGTTTATTCGTTTTTCAATCAATCCTATCATATTCTTCAGCTGCTCTAAATACACTTTCGGTAATATTAATGTGACAACCCTTCAGTAGCCTGAATATCCACCCTTCGCAGCGCAGACCGCTGCGAGAACTGCAGGAAGAGAGTCAGTGAAGTTCTTTAGGGTTCTGGCAGGGACGTGGAGCCATTCAGACTCCAGTGCTGTGGTCAGCTAGGTTTCTCATTTGCGGAGCGATGGCGCGAGCAGCCCGATCGATATGATCCCACAGATTCCCGATTGGGTTTAAATCTGGGGAGTCAGCTGGCCTGCTAAGTACGGTAAACGCATCCTCGTGCTCTTAGAATCACGCATGTACTCTACGAGCTGTGTGACAGTTTGCTTTGTCCCGTCCATTGAGGCCATCGTGCTGAAGTAAAACAAATTGTATGTAGGGGTAAGCGTGGTCCCCAAGGACAGATGCATGCTTGTGTTGATCCATTGCTCTTTCAAGAATGACTAAATCACACAGGGAATGCACTCCGACCTGGATCCATCCGATGACTGCTGCGGGGTGTTCGCTTTCAGACGTTTCACGCCGTTCACGCCAGCCGCCATCTGTCCGATGGAGCACAAAACGTGGTTCATCTGAAAAGGCCAATTGTCGCCACTCAGAGGACGTCCATGTCCACTATTGGTGTCCAAATTCCAGCTTTCATTGCCGATGGGCAGCAGTAATCATGGGTGCATCAACCATGCGCCTTCAGCGGAGGCTCGGACGCAGCATCATTCGCTGAACGAATCGTTGCGGAGATTCTTGGTAGCCGGTTGGACCATCGGGCCCAACAGTTCTACATCTACATCTACATTTATACTCCGCAAGCCACGCAACGGTGTGTGGCGGAGGGCACTTTACGTGCCACTGTCATTACCTCCCTTTCCTGTTCCAGTCGCGTTTGATTCGTGGGAAGAACGACTGCCGGAAAGCCTCCGTGCGCGCTCGAGTCTCTCTAATTTTACATTCGTGATCTCCTCGGGAGGTATAAGTAGGGGGAAGCAATATATTCGATACCTCATCCAGAAACGCACCCTCTCGAAACCTGGACAGCAAGCTACACCGCGATGTAGAGCGTGTCTCTTGCAGAGTCTGCCACTTGAGTTTGCTAAACATCTCCGTAACGCTATCACGCTTACTAAATAACCCTGTGACGAAACGCGTCGCTCTTCTTTGGATCTTCTCTATCTCCTCCGTCAACCCAATCCGATACGGATCCCACACTGATGAGCAATACTCAAGTATAGGTCGAACGAGTGTTTTGTAAGCCACCTCCCTTGTTGATGGACTACATTTTCTAAGGACTCTCCCAATGAATCTTAACCTGACACCCGCCTTACCAACAATTAATTTTATATGATCATTCCACTTCAAATCGTTCCGCACGCATACTCCCAGATATTTTACAGAAGTAACTGCTACCAGTGTTTCTTCAACTATCATATAATCATACAATAAAGGATACTTCTTTCTATGCATTCGCAATACATTACATTTGTCAATGTTAAGGGTCAGTTGCCACTCCCTGCACCAAGTGCCTATCCGCTGCAGATCATCCTGCATTTCGCTACAATTTTCTAATGCTGCAACTTCTCTGTATACTACAGCATCATCCGCGAAAAGCCGCATGGAACTTCCGACACTATCTACTAGGTCATTTATACAGGATGTTACAAAAAGGTACGGCCAAACTTTCAGGAAATATTCCTCACACACAAATAAAGACAAGATGTTATATGACGCTTAATTTCCATGTTAGAGCTCATTTTAGTTTCTTCCACCTACGCTCAATGGAGCACGTTATCATGATTTCATACGGGATACTCTACCTGTGCTGCTAGAACATGTGCCTTTACAAGTACGACACAACATGTGGCTCATTGCCGATGGAGCTGCTGCACATTTCAGTCGAAGTGTTCGTACGCTTCTCAACAACAGATTCGGTGACCGATGGATTGGTAGAGGCGGACCAATTCCATGGCCTCCACGCTCTCCTGACCTCAACCCTCTTGACTTTCATTTATGGGGGCATTTGAAAGCACTTGTCTACGCAACCCCGGTACCAAATGTAGAGACTCTTCGTGCTTGTATTGTGGACGGCTGTGATACAATACGCCATTCTCCAGGGCTGCATCAGCGCACCAGGGATTCCATGCGACCTAGCGTGGATACATGTATCCTCGCTAACGGAGGACATTTTGAACATTTCCTGTAACAAAGTGTTTGAAGTCACGCTGGTACGTTCTGTTGCTGTGTGTTTCCATTCCATGATTAATGTGATTTGAAGAGAAGTAATAAAATGAGCTCTAACGTGGAAAGTAAGCGTTTCCGGACACATGTCCACATAACATATTCTCTTTCTTTGTGTGTGAGGAATGTTTCCTGAAAGTTTGGCCGTACCTTTTTGTAACACCCTGTATATACTGTGAAAAGCAATGGTCCCATAACACTCCCCTGTGGCACGCCATAGGTTACTTTAACGTCTGTAGACGTCTCTCCATTGAGAACAACATGCTGTGTTCTGTTTGCTAAAAATTCTTCAATCCAGCCACACAGCTGGTCTGATATTCCGTAGGCTCTTACTTTGTATATCAGTCGACAGTGCGGAACTGTATCGAACGCCTTCCGGAAGTCAAGGAAAATAGCATCTACCTGGGAGCCTGTATCTAATATTTTCTGGGTCTCATGAACAAATAAAGCGAGCTGGGTCTCACACGATCGCTGTTTCCGGAATCCATGTTGATTCCTACAGAGTAGATTCTGGGTTTCCAGAAACGACATGATACGCGAGCAAAAAACATGTACTAAAATTCTACAACAGATCGACGTCAGAGATATAGGTCTATAGTTTTGCGCATCTGCTCGACGACCCTTCTAGAAGACTGGGACTACCTGTGCTCTTTTCCAATCATTTGGAACGTTCCGTTCCTCTAGAGACTGTGCGGTACACGGCTGTTAGAAGGGGGGCAAGTTCTTTCGCGTACTGTGTGTAGAATCGAATTGGTATCCCGTCAGGTCCAGTGGACTTTCCTCTGTTGAGTGATTCCAGTTGCTTTTCTATTCCTTGGACACTTATTTCGATGTCAGCCATTTTTTCGTTTGTGCGAGGATTTAGAGAAGGAACTGCAGCGCCGTCTTCCTCTGTGAAACAGCTTTGGGAAAGGTGTTTAGTATTTCAGCTTTACGCGTGTCATCCTCTGTTTCAATGCCATCATCATCCCGGAGTGTCTAGATAAGCTGTTTCGAGCCACTTACTGATTTAACGTAAGACCAGAACTTCCTAGGATGTTCTTTCAAGTCGGTACATAGAATTTTGCTCGTCGATTCACCCGTACGGAGCGACATAATCGTCAATCATCCCTGTCACCTATGACTCATGGTGCGCCACAGGTGCGTCGGCGCCAGTTTTGGATGGCGCTAGTTTGCAATGCACGATGTGTTTGATCCACAGAGGCATGCGAACAGTTTCGAAACATAGCCGTTTCGCAAAAGCTTCCACCTTGGTCCGAAAACTAATGATCATGCACTTTTAGTCGTTAGATATATCTCTCAGTTTATGACAACGACTGCACTGATTTCAGCTTCCTCCACTGCTAATACTACCACCTTCCGTCTGTGAGTGATATTGCACATCGAGGTCGAATGTAGGCGGTGGTCACATCAGTGTGACTCGACCGTGTAGAAGAAGTCATCAACTAACCTGTGGCATTATTATCAGTTAAATATGTTATCTTCTCTATGTGCTGGTTACACATTATTTCAATCTTTTTACGAGATATCTGAATGGATCGAAAATTAGCAGTTTACCCTAAATAACGAAAAGTGTGAGGTCATCCACATGAGTGCTAAAAGGAATTCGTTAAACTTCGGTTACACGATAAGTCACTCAAATCTAAAGGTGGTAAATTCAACTAAATACGTAGGAATTATAATTACTTACAACTTAAATTGGAAGGAACACACAGAAAGTGTTGTGGTAAGGCTAACCAAAGACTGTGTTTTATTGGCAGGACACAGAGAAAATGTAACTTCTACTAAGGAGACTGCCTACACTACGCTTGTCCGTCCTCTTTTAGAATACTGCTGCGCGGTGTCGGATCCTTACCAGATAGGGCTGACGGAGTACATCAAAAAAGTTCAAAGAAAGGCAGCACGTTTTGTATCATCACGCCATATGGGAGAGAGTGTCACTCAAATGATGCAGAATTTGGGCTGGACATCATTAAAAGAAAGGCGTTTTTCGTTTAGACGGAATCTTCTCACGAAATTCCAATCACCAAATTTCTCCTCCGAATGTGAAAATATTTTTTTGACACCGACCTCATAGGGCGAAACGATCACCACGATAAAATGAGGGAAATCAGAGCTCGTACGGAAAGATATAAGCGTTCGTTCTTTCCGCGCGCCATACGAGATTGGAATAATAAAGAATTGTGAAGGTGGTTCGATAAACCCTCTGCCAGGCACTTAAATGGGATTCACAGAGTATCCATGTGGATGTAGATGTATGAGTGATTTTCGGTTTACTACGAAGCTTTCTCTATTAAGTTCTGGGAGTTTATTTGCACAGGTGACAAAGAGCGTAGTGCCATCAGCAGAACGAAGGCTATTCAAATACGTTCAGTCAACATGCATACCTCCGTTGTGCTCCCAGTTTTGTCTGAAAACTTACTCCACGAATGTCAAGAACAGTTTTTGTGACGTAGAATCCGTTTGCCTGAATCCTCTTTCAATAGTGAATTTTGTGCTATCCTGCTGGAGTCTGGTCGAAACTGTAGATTGGTGTTTATACTCTTCACTCTACTGACATAGAGCCTAATTTCACGACGTGCAAATGGTTCATTTCCATTTAGGTCTATCATGCGGAATGTTTACGGAATTTTTTTCTCGCTCGCTTCATGTGCTGTCGTTTTTTCGCTCTGGCGAGCTTGTTTATAAGAATGTGTGGTCGCTGCTGCGTGTCATACGAAAGGAAGAATGGCTGTTTACTCTAATACGATGGCAACCACAATAAAGCGAATTGTTTACAGAGCGCGTTATGAGGTCAGCTGCGACCGCTTCGTGTTTGTATACATTATTGATGTTTAATTATGCGGTTACTATGTTTTTTCCGGACCTTTCGCCGAAGTTTTATGTGTTTTACGTGTACAAACTTAACCGTGAAACGGACGTATTATTGTCTACCTATTTAAAGTTAAACCGATTATTTATACACGTAATTAACACTGCTTGTCTGTCTCTCGTCATATTGTTCTATTTGCTTATTTTTTCAGTTTCATCAACATGGAAACACACAAAGCGAAATAAAACATAGCAGCTGTAAAATTAGCCACAGGTGGTAAACTCAACAACTGAGTGATTAAATTAATCATAACACAACGTGTAAACAACATTTCTGTAAATAAGCCTATTCTGTTTTAAAGCAGCCACAAGAATCATAATAGTAATAAACGTTATAAAATGTGGGCCTATTAAACAGCATGGAAAGGAATTTATTACTTGTTATAATTACAGAAGTAACAAAGTAAGTATTCGGTGTAAGATTGTAACAATGCTGCATACATTCCAGTACACACTAATCACTTTAAAAAACTAGAAGATACTCCAAGTGGAGGTACATTATTGCTAAAATATATGAGGTAAGGAAATGGAGTAAAAAGTGCTTCAATTTTAAATACTGAGCAAACTAAGAAAACAAGAAATAAACGAAAGAGCTTAAGAAACTGTAATGTAGCAAATACATTTCTCTTCAGTGACAGTTGCTGTGAAACACAACAAAGAAAATAAAGAATTGTGTGAAGTGTCTATATGCTGCAGTTCATGTGATGTATACACGCAGAGCCACCTAAACATGCACGAGGGAAACGAGATGAAGTGACGTTTATTAGGACAAATGTACGTGCGTATAACTTATTCGCTTTGTATGTTACAAACTGTAACACATTAGCACATTTTTCTCCATTATTGAAGTCATCCACACAGAATATAAAGTGGCGCTAATTACGCAAATGTTGTTATGCAGTGCTGGAGAGCGGACTGCATGTTACTGAAGAAATACTACCATAGTAAAATACGTATAGCCACGAGGATGACAGTGGTACTTCGAAGCTGGTCACAGCATTTTTAAAAAATATGTGTGGCTGGTTGCGTTCTCCATCAACAATTCTTAATTAAATAACAGCTATGGAGTTATTCAAGATACAGCACGGATAAAACAATACACAGTAAATCTATTACTGAATACTGACGAATCATATTGTACACTGATGTAAACCATACGTACACTACGTGATCAAAAGTATCCGGACACTTGGCTGCAAATGACTTACAATTTCGTGGCGCCCTCCATAGGTAATGCTGGAATTCGATATGGTGTATGCTCACTCTCGCAGGCATATGTTCAATCAGATGCTGGAAGGTTTCTTGGGGAATGGCAGTCCATTCTTCAAGGAGTGCTGCACTGAGGAGAGGTATTGATGTCAGTCTGTGAGGTCTGGAACGAAGTCGGCGTTCCAAAAGATCCTAAAGCTGTTCTACAGGATTCAGGTCAGAACTCTGCGCAGGCCAGTTCATTATAGGGATGTTATTGTCGTGTAACCACTCCGCCACAGGCCGTGCGTTATGAAGAGGTGCTCGATCGTGTTGAAAGATGCAATAACCATCCCCGAATTTCTCTTCAACAGTGGGTAGCAATAAAGTGCTCAAGACGTCAATGTAGGCCTGCGCTGTGATAGTGCCACGCAAAACAAGGTGTGCAAACCCGCTCCATGAAAAACACGACCACACCATAACACCACCGCCTCCGAATTTTACTGTTGGCACTACACACGCTAGCAGATGATGTTCCCCGGGCATTCGCCATACCCACACCCTGCCAACGGATCGTCACATTGTGTACCGTTATTCGTCACTCCACACAACGTTTTTCCACAGTTCAATCGTCCAATGTTTACGTTCCTTACACCAAGCGAGGCGTCGTCTGGCATTTACCGGCGTGATGTGTGACTTATGAGCAGCTGCTCGACCATGAAATTCAAGTTTTCTCACCTCCCGCCTAGCTTTCATAGTACTTGCAGTGGATCCTGATGCAGTTTGGATTTCCTGTGTGATGGTCTGGATAGATATTACCTATTACACATTACGACCATCTTCAACTGTCGGCGGTCTCTGTCAGTCAACAGACGAGGTCGGCCTGTACGCTTTTGTGCTGTACGTGTCCCTTCACGTTTCCACTTTACAATCACATCGGAAACAGTGGACATAGGGATGTTTAAGAGTATGGAAATCTCGCGGACACAAGTGACACCCAATCGCCTGACCACGTTCGAAGACCGTGAGTTCCGCGGAGCGCCCCATTCCGCTCTCTCACGATGTCTAATGACTACTGAGGTCGCTGATATGGAGTACCTGGCATAGGTGGCAGCACAATGCACGTAATATGAGTAACTTATGTCTTTGGGGGTGTCCGGATACTTTTGATCACGTAGTATTGATAGAGTGTTATACCCAGATACAGGATAGTTTGAAGTAGCGCATCCTTTGTTCGGGTATGTACGTGTTTTTAACTCTTTCAGACCTTAATTTTTCTGGACGAAGTAAAATTTTTCTTTACACAGTAATTCTCTTAGGTGATTTTTTAATGAGTTTGGGTGCAAGATTTATCTAAAAATATGTACCCGCTTTCAAAATATACTTTCTGCAATGCGTTCTTTATATGGATTAATATAACTAAGTTTGAAACATTTGCTGTTAAATGAAATGATCATTCACTAATTGCCATGCAAAATAACAATAATGATATTCAGGTATACGGTGTAATATAACTAACCGAGTGCTTTCGTGGATTTTGGCAGTCACAAGCTGCTGCGCATTGTTACATTGACTTGTCAATATTTTTTGTAGTGATACTCAACAGTTGGCATGGGTCAGCATTGACAAATGTGTACACGAGGTTTTCCGTTGGGGACAAATATTTCTGTTGCAGATGAGACAGTGTATGTTAATGTAAACGATTGTAGCCAGTGGATCTAAAAGGGTTAAACAAGTCATTTTACGTAGCCTGTTGTAACGACAAGCATTTTCCACAAAAGACGAGGCTATAAAAGTCTACTCATTCTATTGCGACTGTTTGTCCTCTACTCGAAGCACCACTCATAGACTTCCTTTCCAATTCAAAAATCGAAAACTAAATACAAGTTATTCGCATCTGATGTGATACCTCTTAAGTATGTTACATGAGTAGCTTGAATGTCTATCATCATTTTCATAAAAGTAAAAGTATTTCATAATGTTTAGCCACTCCGTATGTATGTTTTTGCATCCGTCGGTGGGGAGCATTCGATGAAGCATTTCATTAGGCATCATCACGTGTCTCTTATGTAGGAAAACATAGCGCAGGACGTCTGGGAACGATGGAATCTAATACAAAAAATTTGCCGGAACTGTCACATTCTTTCGTGTAGTTTAAGAAGAGTCATATTATCGAATACAAGCAGATAATGTGTAATTTCTCGTATGGCAACATAATCGAGAAAAATTGAGAATCGTATTGTATGATGCTTTGGAACTTTATCCACTGATACTCCACATATTCGCCCCCTGAGACGAATGTCTGGTGTTGACTGCTGAGATGATCAACAATCGGTATCCAGTATCCAATTACACTTGCTAAGCAAAGATATTGAATAACCTGCTCAGCCGGCAAGAAGAGTGATTTTCAAGTATTTTTAACACAGGGTACTCTCCTTAAAGGACCAGACTGGAAAATTCATGGAAACAGATGCCGTTCTTCAATTATATTGTCACAAACAGCTGCAGATAACTTTGTAATATCACGAAAGAATACACTGAACATTGTATTACGTCGGTTACTAGTAGATTACAAGCTTTTACAGCATACGGCATCATCAATATGTCACATTCGCACCACATAACGGCAGTTCGAAATTACTTAAAGTTACTTGCGAGTACATTACATTCATAAACGTAAAAGAGGTGAGTGTACCGTCTCATGTCATGGAAAAGCTTTCCCACATGCGTAGTCGAATGGAAGACGTAGAACTGTTAGAGAGCATTTTGACAAACTGCGCTCTGTCTGTTAGGAGTATAACTTTTTCTTCACAAAAAAGATTAGTGCAAGCTATTCAGGACAAGTTGTCCAGCGTCATAGTTACTAAGAAGACACAAAAAAATTCAGAGCCGCAGTGTGAGCACCGTTTCTGCTCTGTGTAGCTGAGAGGATGCGACATAGAAATGCTTTGAAGTCTGAAACGAGAAGAAAGGCGGTGTTCTCGCCGCAGATCTGTGTTGGGTAAATAATTTACACATGCAGTATTCAAGGAAACTTCTGTCTCAGAGAGACTGTGTCTCACCTACGGATCACAGGAGTAAAGTTAGTTAGGGTTGCTTCGAGTGTCACGAACTGTCAGTTTTTCCTCTCTTCTAGTTCGAATGGAACAGGAAAGGATGTTGCTAATATTTATGCATTATAATTTTCACTTTTGTGGCATATTTGGCATATAGATGAGATCACCAGCCTCACATGTCCAAGTTCGTTGTACTTTTCCTCATACTGACTGTATAACTTTTTAGAATATTATATAAATTGTAGGTGGAAGGGAGAGAAAGGAAAGGAAAAGGAAGGAACCAACGATATCAGCTGCATCGGGTCTCGAACCTCTGGTCTGCTCCTTACTAGGCAGTTGCGTCAATCACTGCTCGAGCCGGACCCCATCACAAGCGTGCGGGACGGGACTATCCCGGCACGCTCCTCGACCGACCCACTCTACCACCTAGCGCCACTACTTACCCGGAGCCCCCGTTCAGGCCCTCCGTGCTCGCTAATTTTAGATTCCCGCTGGAGGTCTAACACAAATGTGCGTCTGTACTGACGATCGTGGAGTCATAGCCCATCAAGGCGTATCAATTATGTGTGTACCGGCATACGCCGAGCCGTGCGTGTACGCCAACAGCTGTAGCAGCAACAGCATTTGCCTGACAGACAGAAGTACAGTAATTTGGTTTAGTTTATGTTTTGTTTTTCTTTTTTACATGCTTCTGCAAAGGAACGAACTGTACCTGTGTATTTTACTGTGTAGACTAGTGATCAGCAAATTGTAAGTTTTTATTTCTGCATGCGTATCCTTGTGTAAGGAAGCTTCCTAGTTATTTTTCCCACCGTCACACCGACACGTCACGCCACTAAGTTTAAATCTCGTTCTGGTGTATAGCACATAGCTTAGATCAGTGCATTCTGGTTTGCATACTTACCTTGTGCAGTAGCTTTCGGGTAAGCAGAGTTTCTAGTAACAGGCAACTATAGATACGAGGCGTGTTTTTTAAATAAGTACCATTTTGAAATTAAAAAAAGACGTGCCAAGATATCTCAATAATTTTATTTTTACATGAAAGCCTGTACCTTAATCTACTTTTCTACATAATTTCCGTCAATATTCAGGCACTTGTCATAACTTTGTACCAGTTTTTGAATACCCTCGTCATAGAAGTCTGCCGCCTGACTTGTTAACCACTGCATCACCACTGTTTTGACTTCGTCATCGTCTTGAAGACGCTGACCGCTCAGGTGTTACTTCAAGTGCAGGAACAGATGGTAGTCACTGGGCGCAAGATCGGGGCTGTACGGAGGATGACCTAGTTTTTCCCATCGAAAAGATGTGATGAGATCTTTGGTCTGATACGCCACATGCCGACGGGCATTGTCTTGCAGCAAAACGATGCCCTTGCTCAACTTGCCACGTCTTTTGTTCTGAATTGAACGGTGCAGATTGTGCAATGTCTTACAATAAGCTGCTGCATTGATTGTCTCATTACGAGACAGAAGACGACGACGAAGTCAAAACAGTGGTGATGAAGTGGTTAACAAGCCAGGCGGCAGACTTCTATGAGGAGCGTATTCAAAAACTGGTACAACGTTATGACAAGTGCCTCAATATTGACGGAAATTATAGAAAAGTAGATTAAGGTAGAAGCTTTCATGTAAAAATAAAATTATTGAGATATCTTAGCACATATTTTTTTGATTTCAAAATGGTACTTACTTAAAAAACACGCCTCGTACATCCATCTCAGTAGAGAAATTTATTTCTATTGAAGAATTTGCCATCTCAGGGCACAGTGAGAAATCTGCAGAGCAGTTTTTAGTGTTTCTTTATTCTTCTCGCTATTTTCTGCGTACATTCCAAACTCAGAAGCGCCATTTGAAATCTTATATCTATCTTTACACGCTACGATATGGCTAGGAACTATGCTTGTTGGGAGCGGCGGACACAAGGAGAACATGCTTCCGATTAATGTTTAAAGTTGCGGCGGCATCGGGGTGCCAGTAACGAGACCTGCGACACCTTTGATGCCTTTGGAATCCACCTTGATGTCGCTGCATCAACTGACTCGCAACATCTGACCGGTCCGTCCTCACTTGAGAGTGGGTGGCAGACAGTGGTGGTTTCGCATGTCACTGGGTGCAAGGCGAAAGAGGGAGCAGGTCGCGCGGCTGGCTCCCTACGCCTTAGCAGCAGGTACGAGGTGCTACCTAGTGTTGATGATTGAGCCGGCACGGGTTGCCTCTGTTATTGGGCCAGTAGCCGATTTTCTTGCCCAGTCCGGACAAGTGCAGAGGGTGGGTATGCTTGTTATCCCCTGCACTCAAAGACGATTTTCCTGATAAATTAGCCACAATGTACTCAGAGAACGTCGCCGCAGATCAGAGATAGAAAAGGTTAATATGATTTTAGTAAAGCGCAGGAATATCCAAGGAAAGATCCCAGAATTTGTATCGCTTACTGAAGGTTATAAACCACAGATAGTACTACGAACAGGAGGTTGGTTGACACTGGACGTTAATTACAACGAAATCGTAAGTTCAGAATGAAATATTTATCGTAAGGATAGGTTAATCGCTAGTGATGACGGCGCGTTTATTGCAGTAAATAATGTGACAAAATCTACCGAGGTTATCATGAATTTCGATTGTAAGTTAATCTGGGTGAAGTTAAGTATCAAAGATCGGTCAAAAACGGTAATCGGACGCTTTTATAGACCGCCTGGGTCAGTAGCTCTAGTGGCAAAGCGCTTCAGACAGAACTTGCAGAATGTCGCTAGTAATTTTCCTGATCATGCCGTTGTAACAGGAGGTGACTTCGGAGCGTAATGCTATCAAAACTGGTGCCACAGACAGGGATTCGTGTGACATAGTTCTGAATGTCTTGTCCGAAAATTACTTTGAACAGATATTTAGAGAACTAACACGTGAGAGTAACGTCTTGGACCTCCTGGCAAAAAATAGCCTTAACTTATCGAATCCGTTAAGGCAGAGGAAGGTATCCGTGATCAAAAGGCTGTGATAGCATCTATGACAACGGGTCTGACGAAGAATGTTAAGAAAGGTAGGAAGATATTTTTGCTTAGCAAGAGTGACAGGATATAAATTTTAAAGTATCTGAGCAGTCAGCGTCAAATATTCAGTGATAAGGACGAAGATGTGGAAAGCAAATGGAAAAATTCAAAGGAATCGTGCAATATGCCGTAGACAAAAATGTTCCGAGTAAGGTCTTAAGGGATGGGAAAGTACCACCATGGTGCAATAGCCGTGTTAGAAAACTGCTACGTAAACAAAGAAAACTTCACCTCAGAATCAAGAGAGTAAAAACGTAGATGACAAACCAAAGATGAATGAAACGATAACGAGCGTAAGCGGAGCGTTCAGAGAAACGTTCCATCACTTTGAAAAAAAAAAAAAAACTTTGTCAACCGAGCCCAGTGAAAACCCTAAGACGTCTTGATGATTTGTAAAATCGGTAAGTGGTTGAAAATCATCTATTCATGCACTCAGTGATCATACTGGCACCGAAACGGAAGACGGCAGAGAGAAGGCCGAAATACTGAATTCAGTCTTCCAAAATCGTTTCACCGTCGAAGATCGTAATACTGTCCCTCCTTTCAGTCATACGAGCGTCAAAATGGCAGATATTGAGATAGCTGATTGAGGAATAGAGAAACAACTGCAATCGCTTAGCACTGTAAAGGTTTTAGTACTAGATGAGATACCTATAAGATTCTACAAAGATAATGCGAAAGGACTTGTTCCCCTTCTAGCAATAATTTATCGTAGATCGCTTGAGCAACGAAAGGTACCTAGCAACTGGAAGAATGGGCAGGTCGTTCCGGTTTTCAAGAACTGCCGTAGGACACATGTAAACTATTATAGACGTATATCATTGACGTCCATCTGTTGCAGAATTATGGAACATGTTTTACGCTCAGGAATTGTGACGTTCTTGGGGACGGAAAATCTCCTCTATAAAAATGAACATGGATTCCGCAAACTGAGATCCTGGGAAAGCTCGCTCTGTTCCTCTCTGAGGTCCACAGCGCCGTAGACAATGGCGCTCAGGTTTATGCCGAGTTCCTTGATTGATGCCGTGTTCCTTAACTTCAGGGAGGCATTTGAAACTGTCCTGCACTGCTGTTTAGTGGAAAAAATACGAGCTTATCGAGCATTGGAGCAGATTTTCGACAGGATTCAAGACTTTATTGCAGACAGAACTCAATACGTTTCTCTTAACGGAACAAAATCGACAGAGGTAAAGGTAATTTCCGGTATATCCCAAGGAAGTATGATAGGAGCGTTACTGTTTACAATATGTATAAACGGTCTAGTAGAAAGCATCGGATGCTCTCTAAGGCTGTTCCCAGATGATGCAGCGGTCTATAACAAAGTTGCAAAGCCAGAAGATAGTAACGATTTGTTGAATGACCTTCAAAGAACTAATGAATGGTGCAGGATCTGGCACTTGACCCTGAACGTAAATAAATGTAACATACTGCACACACGTAGGAAACAAAATCCACTACTGTATAGCTACACTATTGGTGACAAACCGCTGGAAACGGTATCTGCCGTATAATATCTAGGAGTAACTATACGGAGCAACCACAAGTGGATGCCCATATAAAGCAAATAGTGGGAAAAGTGGATGCCAGACTCATCCACGAAGGAAGTGGCTAATATGATGCTGGTTCGACCCTCCTTGAGTATTGTTCATCTACAGGTGTCTGGAATCCCTACCAGAAGGGACTGATAGAAGAGATAGAGAAGATCCAACGAAGAGCGGCACGTTTCGTCACGGGGTCGCTTAGTCGCCACTAGAGCTTTACGGAGATGCTCATCAAACTCCATTGGCAGACGTTACAAGAGAGGCGTTGTGCATAACCAAGAGATTTACTACTGAAATTTCGAAAATTTGGAAATTTGTGGTAAGGTCTTATGGGACCAAACTGCTGAGGTCATCGGTCTCTAAGCGTACGCACTACTTAATCCAACTTAAACCAGTTTACGCTAAGGACACACACAGACACACGCACAACCATGCCCGAGGGAGCATTCGAACCTCCGACGAGGGGAGCCGCGCCCACCGTGACAAGGCGCCTCAGACCGCGCTGAAATTTCGAGAGAGAACTTTCCGGGAAGAGTCGGACAGCATATTACTCTCACCAAAAACGTGTCGCGTAATTACAATGAGGAGAAAATTCGAGAAATTAGAGTCAATACAGAGGATTACCGACAATCATTCATCCCCGCGCTATTCGCGATTGGAGCATGGTTGGAGGGCTCAGTTGATGGTATAAAAAGTACCCTCCGCCACACACCATTACGTGGCTTGCGGAGTATGATGTAGATGTAGATATGAATGCATGGTGTCTGTTCCTTCGGACATTCATTAGAATATCCTTCATGTCATTTCATTTGCTTTCTTAGTCCCCCTGTCGGTTCTTTTATGCTCAAGTTTGGTTCAAATGGCTCTGAGCACTATGGGACTCAACTGCTGAGGTCATTAGTCCCCTAGAACTTAGAACTAGTTAAACCTAACTAACCTAAGGACATCACAAACATCCATGCCCGAGGCAGGATTCGAACCTGCGACCGTAGCGGTCTCGCGGTTCCAGGCTGCAGCGCCTTTAACCGCACGGCCATTTCGGCCGGCAAGCTCAAGTTTCATGACATACAATGACATACTCAGCTACAAGGACACACACAGCCACTGTATTTTCACTTAATCATTTATTTATCTTCGCGTGCCTTTTAGTTATTTCCAGTTATTTTTATTCCATGTACTATAATTTTAAAATAATGGCTGCTACCGTTGGCTTGCTTGGCGTGAAGCTACGTTTTAAATTTACAGTATTTCTCTGTCTCGTTTGAAAAGCACGTAAATGGTATTAAATGTTGTTCAACGGATATGGAAATTTTGAATAAATAGTGCCACCTTGGTGGCATATGTATTCTGAATTCATTTCTATCATTGAATTTTTGCGTAGTATGTGCAATTACTCGTAAATGTCATGTTCCACTTTGTAGGTTAGAAAGGGAATTGCACAATAGTTTTTTCTTCATTATTGTCTTTCATTCAACACAATTGTGTTATTTCTGTTTTCATTTTCTCACATATTCGTCTAACTTTGGTGGAATTACTCTGCAACTTATAAACCGGCATGCACGTACAAAGTGGCTCGAACGATATGCGTTTGTTCTTACCTCTTCTCAATTCTACAGGAGAAATGAAAAAATCTGTTCTTTATTCGCACGAAGTAATGGCTGCTATCGACAGGGGATCTCAAGTTGATTCCGTATCTCTAGATTTCCGGAAAGCTTTTGACACCGTTCCTCACAAGCGACTTCTAATCAAGCTGCGGGCCTATGGGGTATCGTCTCAGTTGTGCGACTGGATTCGTGATTTCCTGTCAGGAAGGTCACAGTTCGTAGTAATAGACGGCAAATCATCGAGTAAAACTGAACTGATATCAGGTGTTCCCCATGGAAGCGTCCTGGGACCTCTGCTGTTCCTGATCTATATAAATGACCTGGGTGACAATCTCAGCATTTCTCTTAAGTTGTTCGCAGATGATGCTGTAATTTACCGTCTAGTAAGGTCATCCGAAGACCAGTAGCAGTTGCAAAGCGATTTAGAAAAGATTGTTGTATGATGTGGCAGGTGGCAGTTGACGCTAAATAACGAAAAGTGTGAGGTGACCCACATGAGTTCCAAAAGAAATCCGTTGGAATTCGATTACTCGATAAATAGTACAATTCTCAAGGCTGTCAATTCAACTAAGTACCTGGGTGTTAAAATTACGAACAACTTCAGTTGGAAAGACCACTTATATAATATTGTGGGGAAGGCGAGCCAAAGGTTGCGTTTCATTGGCAGGACACTTAAAAGATGCAACAAGTCCACTAAAGAGACAGCTTACACTACACTCGTTCGTCCTCTGTTAGAATATTGCTGCGCGGTGTGGGATCCTTACCAGGTGGGATTGACGGAGGACATCGAAAGGGTGCAAAAAGGGCAGCTCGTTTTGTATTATCACGTAATAGGGGAGAGAGTGTGGCAGATATGATGCGCGAGTTGGGATGGAAGTCATTACAGCAAAGACGTTTTTCGTCGCGGCGAGATCTATTACGAAATTTCAGTCACCAACTTTCTTTTCCGAATGCGAAAATATTTTGTTGAGCCCAACCAACATAGGTAGGAATGATCATCAAAATAAAATAAGAGAAATCAGAGCTCGAACAGAAAAGTTTAGGTGTTCGTTTTTCCCGCGCGCTGTTCGGGAGTGGAATGGTAGAGAGATAGTATGATTGTGGTTCGATGAACCCTCTGCCGAGCACTTAAATGTGAATTGCGGAGTAATCATGTAGATGTAGCTGTAGATGTAGATGTAGACATTACTACCTTGACATCAAGAGAAATGTCATGATTGCCTCTACTTGAGCTGTTTCGCACTTGACTTAATTATACACGCAGTACAAGTAGCAGAGAAGGTAGTATGATAATAATGTGAAAGGAATGTTATATTGTCAAGTCCCAACCTAAACTGCTGGAGCTTAGTACTTCGGCGACCTTGAGGTGTATCGTACACGGTAATAAGCTGTAAAGAAACTTAGAACTGCTGTAAAGTAAATCCACCTAGCTGGGTGTAGTGAAGTAATAAGCTACACTAAATGAAGCTGTAATAATGAACCAGGCGGAAATCTTAAGGTACCCTAAATGAGGACGGCATAATGAGTTGTGTGGGAGCGGCGCTCAGTTTCACAAGCTCCACCTAATTAACCGCGCGGAAATTTTCACCTGCGCGAAATGAGGTAGGCATAATAAAGGCTACCAGGGTTCTAAAGTATGTGAAATTAGGCTAGCTTCATTAGGTATGCCAAAAGGTGAGTGGTTATTACTAACAGTTATTATGCTGTTCATCTGCTCAATCATGTACAGGTAGGCCGCTGGAAACGCAATTGTGATAACAGAATGGCTAAGATTATGATTTTCATTTTTTTTCGAAAAGACGTATGACACACAAAGCATCGGTATAAGAACCCACCGAAGGATCCTGTACACAAATCAGTCTCTGTGACCGAATTTCACCAATGAAAAAGTAGTCATCTTACTAACTATTAGCTATAATATTCTTAAGGACTGTGATATTAACAAAAGTGATTTTATAACTGGGGATATTGACAATAGATGCTTGGTATTGTGGCTAATGGGGAGCTCAGCTCAAATGCAATAAGAAGCGTAAAATGGCTCTGAGCACTATGGGACTTAACTGCTGAGGTCATCAGTCGCCTAGAACTTAGAACTACTCAAACCTAACTAACCTAAGGACATCACACACATCCATGCCCGAGGCAGGATTCGAACCTGCGACCATAGCACTGAGAGGAGTACATTACGTACTCTGACCTGTAATATCACCGAGGTTGCAGTAGGACATCTGGCATTATCCTGGCCACAAGTCACAGCATTCACTACAGTGTTAGGTGTGCTATCTCCCTAACATCTTACCTATCTTCAAACTTTCTAATAAATCGTTAGATAACAATGAGACAACATATGTACTCGAAACATACAATTAAAGATATTTAAACACCTAAAAATCATCTCTCCACATAAAATTGTTAAGCACTTCGTGGCCACTTGTTGACAAATTGCCTCCTGGTTTCTGTTTCGGATTCTTGGGTCGACGTTTGTTTGACGGTTGTCCCGACGTTCCACCAGCGCGAGTGGCTGACGTCGGATCATTCTCCACTCTGGGTATCGTACTGGAGTCGATCTCGCGGTCACAGATTTTTGTAGTCACCTGGTGTGTATATGTATAAAAACATAGATTGAATATTTTTTTTAAAAAAAGTACGTGATACGTCACGTCCGAGCCTTTACCTTGCTCATTACCGCTTCGCTTTCCTCCTTGCTACCTGCAACGGTAGTTCGTCGCAAGACAGGAAACTAGGATCCGTTCACCTTGAGGCTTTACTACATCCTGTTGAAGCTATTGTCATGTTTTTGTGTTTATATAGCTCCTCCGAACAAGCGGTTGTGGCAGCTCTTCTCTAAAGCCAGAACTTCCGTGTCGATAAAGTTTGCCATGTAGTCGGTCTCTCTCAGCGCGTGCTCCGCCACAACCGATTTCTCCGCCTGTACCAACCTGCAATGCCTCATATGTTGATCCTGGTGTTGATTGATCGTACAGTGATTACAACGTAGACATGGTTGGTTGGTTGTGTTAAGTTCCTATGGGACCAAACTGCTGAGGTCGTAGGTCCCTAGGCTTACAATCTACTTAATCTAACTTAAACTAACTTACGCTAAGGACAACACACACACACACATGCCCGAGGGAGGGCTCGAACCTCCGACCGAGGGAGCGGCGCGAACCGTGACTAGGCGGTATAGACCGTGCGGCTACCCGGCGCGGCCATGTACATGGTATGCGGTGTATTTCTGACATCGCAAGTCGGTCCTTTTTTGTCCTTTGTCGACCTGAGACAATCTTTGATCTTCTTTGTCAATTTATAAATAGTCTTTATACCGTGTTCATGCAGTATACTGCCGATTCTCTCCGTCAGCCTGAAAATATATGGCAGAAATGTCGATTTATAAATAGTGTTTATACCGTGTTCATGCAGTATATTGCCGATTCTCTCCGTCAGCCTGAAAATATATGGCAGAAACGCCGCTTTCGACATTTCTTCTTCCGAGGTGTCTCTTTTCAGAACGCTTTCAAGTTGCTGCACCTCTGAGGTGCAGCATCTCACATATTCGTCTTTCGTGCGTTACGAGTGTGTTCATGAGCCCTCTTCTATGCTTGACACTTTATTGTAAAACGCTTTAGTGGACAAAGAAACAGCAACAAAACTGACCAGCATGTCGTCTGGTCCAACAGCTTCTTCAGCTACTCAGTGAAATGTCCCGAGTCTTTTATGAAAGTGTCGGTCTTTCCCACGTGCGGCTGAAGCAGAGAGGCCAAATGTTTCGCCAGTTTATTCGTCGCTGAGCCAGGAGCGGTTATAGTCGGTCTTAATGGAATATTGTCCTTTGGGATCTCTGATAATCCATACAGCCGAGGAGGTAAGGATTTTAAGTCGCTCAGATTCCTCTGTACATCCGCAAAAAGAGATGACGCCTTGATTAACCAATTCGTATTCCGTGCGACCCGCTGTGTCGGATCCACGCTTAGTTAACGGTACGTCATCAGATATAATGTCCTGAATCTTCTCCTCATAGTCTTCGGTCTTCATTACAGCGGTCGCATTTCCCTTGTCGTCAGGCAGTATCAGTACACTCTTATCGGCGTAAAGGCTCTTGATAGCTTGTAAATCTTCTTTCTTCATGCTGAAAGCTGGTGGTTTTGCTCGGCGCTGTATCCTGGCTTAACAGTATTCTGTATATTACTGAATGTCAGTTTATCTGTTTTTCCTCCCTTCCGCTATAACGAAACGAATATTTTAGCTGTACAGGACGGTTTAATAATTATCCCTCTGTAATGTACAGTAAATACATATAACTTCTTCACAGAACAGTCAACAACACATGTCGTTTAATTTCTAAATCCATTAGTTGCCACGCAGTGGTAGGTTGAAAATAATTTTATAACGAGGGAGAAATTCCGGCACAGGCTGTTCCTGACAGTCGACTAGGAGTTTTCCACGCGTGTTTATGACATTACCACATATTCACTTCGCTCGTCGTTCGGCGTGACTGCTTTCTCTCCCGTAACATTACTGTGAATGAATGTTCCAACACTTGCGAGAGCGTTTATCGACTACGGAAGAAGCTCAGGTTACAAGTTTTATTTTAGTATCAGACATCAAGACTCTGTACAATATGCGAGAAATGGCAGAAGTATTTCATATACGAAATGTATCGATAACTTCGTCTACATACCACAAGAAAATAGAGCAGCTTGTTTATCATACCTTTTACCGTTTGATGTTACGTAATGTAGTGGCCTGAAATATTTTTTCACGCATCGGGTTACATCTCCAATGAGAATTTTTGTGTGGTTTGGAAATTTAATGGGGTGATTCTCTCATCCTCACCTTTCTTAAACGTTGTAAGGCGACTAGCTTATTTTTGGTACTCAATAAAAGTGATGTGAGTTCTATTTTTACACAATGCGTCATACTTCATATTTTTACACTGGATGTCTTTCAAATATAAGTCTTCAACAGTCAATATCTTACGCCACTGAGGTTCTGGTTGCAAGCAATACGTTATTTGGTTGTCTGTAGCATTGTTGAAGAAAGACGAAAGTAATGAGAAGTAGCAGAAATGAGAACAGCGAGAAACTTAACATCAAGATTGATGGTCACGAAGTAGATGAAGTTAAGCAATTCAGCTACCTAGGTAGTAAAATAAGCAATGACGGACGGAGCAAGGAGGACATCAAAAGCAGACTCGCACTGGCAAAAAGGGCATTTCTGGCCAAGAGAAGTCTACTAGTATCAAACATAGGCCTTAATCTGAGGAAAAAATTTCTGAGAACGTACATCTGGAGTACAGCATTGTATGGTAGTGAAACATGGACTGTGGGAAAAAGGGAAAAGAAGAGAATCGAAGCATTGGAGATGTGGTGCTATAGACGAATGTTGAAAATTAGGTGGACTCATAAGATAAGGAATGAGGAGGTTCTGCGCAGAATCGGAGAGGAAAGGATTATGCGGAAAACACTGATGAGGAGAAGGGGCAGGACGATAGGACATCTGTTAAGACACCAGGGAATGACTTCGATGGTACTAGAGGAAACTGCAGAGGACAAAAACAGAGATTGGAATACATCCAGCAAATAATTGAGGACGTGTGTGGCAAGTGCTATTCTGAGCCGGCCGTTGTGGCCGAGCGGTTCTAGGCGCTTCAGTCTGGAACCACGCGACCGCTACGGTCGCAGGTTCGAATCCAGCCTCGGGCATGGATGTGTGTGGTGTCCTTAGGTTAGTTAGGTTTAAGTAGTTCTAAGTTCTAGGGGACTGATGACCTCAGATGTTAAGTCCCATAGTGCTCAGAGCCATTCGAACCATTTGCTATTCTAAGAATGGTTCAAATTTACGCATCACTGAAACAATTATTTGTGCGCTGAAACTGGTTAAATCAATTACTTTGTTAACGAACAATTGCCACAGTACGCTGACCCTAACAACACCTAGCGTTTTGCTGCACTTGATTCATCCTCGATTTTTGAAGGCAGTTTGCACTTGCCTGTTGTTACGAAATATTGAGTAGACACCATGTGGCCATTTAGACAAGTTTCTAATATTAAGTTCTTGGTACTCTTTATACAATATTTAACTCTGAATAGGGGAAAGAAGGGCAAAACGGACACTGCTTATTTAATGACTTCAACAGTGCTGCTTCCTACCGAGAAGTGGCCAAACTGGGTGTAATCGATACTATTACCGTTGTCAGTGACGTTGATGAACGAAGCTCGCTCCGTTATGTCTCTGTGAAAACATTTATGTTTTTCGATCGTTTCATGTAAGGTAAGTCACTCATGTTACTTTAGTTAGTTCACTTTTATGTAGAGCAATAGGTTTTTACAATATCACGGTTCATGCAATGCCTTTTGGCTTACAAATATAAGTCACTGTCCTTTCCTTCGGTTGTATTGTTTCGCGTGTGAACCACTGATACAGACATGGCTTTCGACCGAGAAAATTAGCCACTTTTCCTGACGGATGGCCGCTATTCCCGACAGTTCATTTTCAGTCTAATTATCCCAATGTAAATTAGCAAATTCCACGTATTACGCATAGTATAACGGTTGAAATTAAAACATTGCAAATCATTATAAACACAAAATTAATATTCGTTATTCCGCTCTTCTGGAAGGGTTTGCAAGAGCTTCGGCAAGATGCCAAGAAAATACATCCGCAAAACAGAGCAACAAACATCGGACCCTGCTGCGATGCAAAAGGCAATTGAAGCAGTAAAGAATGATAACTTGCTTTTTTCAGCAGTAGCAAAGCAATTCAATATTCCATGTAATATGCTAAAACGAAGAGTTCTAGGGAAAAACAGAGGTGCAGTTGGCGGTAAGAATGTTACGTACAGCTTAAGGGCAGCGTTCAGTAACGAACTGGAGCAAGAAATGAAAAAGCGATTTTATGGAATTACAAAATAATCTGTAGCGATTAGCATTCGAGTTGCCAGAGCGTAACAAATATAACGTTGTTGCAACAAAAAGTCTTAAATGGCACGCTAAGACGGGGTGGCGTGCTTTAGAGAACGGCATCCTAATATTAGTCTTAGGAAGCCAGAATCTACCTCTATGCCTAGAGCACAAGCGTTTGACAAGGTGAACGTAGGCAAACTTTTCGATATACTTAAAACATTGCAAGACAAACGATTTCATCCTGGTCATCGGATTTATAATGCAGATGAAACCGCTCTTCTGATAGTTCAGTACAAGAACAGGAAAGTATTAGTACCAAAAGGAAGACAAGTCGGAGCCGCTGCTTCAGCTGATAGAGATTTGCTGTCGACTTTTGTAGCGTGCAAGTCTGCAGGAGGAAATTTGATTCCCCCTTTTGCAATCTTTCGTAGGCGAAGAGAGAAGGTTGAACTTAAAAATGCGGCCTCTTCAGGAACCGAATATGCATGACAACTGTTGTGTGATTGCCCCCACACTGTAAACATTAACTCCAGTTTTTGGATGTGGAATTCATGTGTCCTTTTAAAATCTTCTAAACAAAAGCTTGCAAAAAATTTCTTCGCAGTAATCCAGGAAGGGCTATTACACAGTTTCAAATAAGTGCACTCTTGGGTGAAGCATTTCTTCTTGCAGGTGTTCCAGTGAGTGTATGTGCCGCGCGGGATTAGCCGAGCGGTCTGGGGGCTCCAATCATGGACTGTGCGGCTGCTCCCGGCGGAGGTTCGAGTCCTCCCTCGCGCATGGGTATGTGTGTGTGTGTGTGTGTGTTTGTCCTTAGGATAATTTAGGTTAAGTAGTATGTAAGATTAGGGACTGTTGACCTTAGCAGTTAAGTCCCATAACATTTCACACACATTTGAACATTTTGTTTTGAGTGTGTGTGTGTGTGTGTGTGTGTGTGTATGTGTGTGTGTTTGTGTGCGTGTGAATTCCTAAGGGACCAAACGGCTGAGGTCATCGGTCCGTAGACTTACATACTGCCTAAACTAATTTATGCTGAGAACAACACACACACCCATGCCCGAGAGCGGAGGGGCCGCGCATTCCGTGACATGGCACCTCTAACCGCGTGGCCAAACCGCGCGGCCCCTTTCCAATAACAGCAATCAATGGCCTTAGAAGGTGTGGAATTTTTTCTCTAGATCTTAATGTGCTTACTGATGAAGACTATACTGCAACTGAGGTTACTGATATTCTGTTGGATAAGGACACTAAAACTGTGCGTTATTTAAATATTTGTTCTTCTTATTGCGAAACTACTGAGTCCCTCTGGACACCAAACTGCTGTGTCTTCTTCAAATAGGCCTACTGGTTCATTTCCGGAACCAAACTATGAGCTGTCTTTAAGTGCAGGCTGCCTTCAGATTATAGATGTTAAGCCTTCTGCGAGAGAAGGTTCCCCTCAGCGTCTGAACACTGAAGAATAACTGTCTGAGGGTCCAACAGATGGATTTCGCATAAGCACAACGTGTAAAATCTTTGCCTAAGAAACAAAGATGAAATAGGAGTAAAAAAAGGAAAGACTGCCCTAATCACTTCAAACCCTTATAAAAATGTGTTGGCTGAAGCTAGAAAGAGATGAAATTTTCACGAAAAATAGGAAGAAATGGGAAGAAAAAGCGACAGATAAGGCCAATATTGTGCGATGTAAGGCAGCTGAAAATAAAGATAGGCCTAAGAAGCTAAAAGTGAGACCAAACGCTAGGAGAGTTTCTGCTAAAAAGAAACTTCTTCAAGAAGAAATGGAAGAAGTAAATAAATTCCACTGATGAGGACAGTGGCACAGAGTGATTTAACTACAAAGAAGTGTTTTGCAGATCTAAACGAGATGGAGTTTGTATAAGATGTCGGAGCTGTAAACGCTGGGCTCACGAGCTGTACGCTGGATGTGCTTTCGTGCATGAATTAATATTGTTTCTGAGTGGATAAATTTTGAATGAATTGGACTGAAACAGTAACCCATAGCTGGTCTTTGATTTCTCCATTTATATCATTAGGAACAATTAACACTTCTCATTTGTTGCAACACGTTTCTTTTTCATTTGTATTATTGTTATCCTAATAATAATAGTCAAATAAAACTACAAACCTACCCAGTTTTGTCAACTAATCAGTCTGTTTGGGAATGGTGCACAGGACTGGCCACTTTACCCCACTAGGTAGTTGAAAGTGGCCAAGATGTAAGCATCTAAAAGAACGTTTATATATCTTATATACTTTTATCTTAGCTATAAATATTTGGTGTGCTATCTTACAGGATGTAGATTCGAGGTGTATATGCGACAAGCTTCTGTTAACAGCCATGGTTTCATCAAAATTGGCCACTTCACCCCACCTTCCCCTATCATTATTCGACTTAACTGTGAAAATGTAACATGTTTTGTATTTCTTTTGATAGCATTTTTGTCTTAATTTTATATAGCCTGAAGTCTCTCGTAATGAAAAATGAGGAGGAGGGATCTGTATGCACTTTAAAGAAATTTTTTGTAGCCAAGATTACGCTCAGAACTATTTTTTCTTGACCGGTTTCGACAGGTAAGATTGTCATCTTCAGATCTTTAAAAACTTTTTTGCTCGTACGTCATGTTCCGTTGTGCGGTCATTACTCAGCCTGGTTACCATTTTAATGGAGAGTATTGCAAATTCCACACAAATTTGTCAAAACTAAAATTACAAACAGGTTTGTCACAAGTAAAAATATTCACAGTTGAAATGCAATTTGTGGAACTTTGCATGCTTGCATATGTAGCACTTCTTTCATGCTTCTCTGTTGTTAAAAACCACAGTATACAGTAAAATTGCACATTTATGCCGATGTTTACATTTACATGACGAGTGAAGCACATCTTGGAATCTTCTCATTCGAAATACGCAGTGCAGCTAAATGGCCATTATCAGTATTACACTTAGCAATGGGACTGGGAACACTGATCTGCCTACTGTGGCTTTGCCAGGCCCAGATCTATTGGGGGTGAGGGTGGGGGGCGGGGGGAGAGGACGATTGAGTGACCTGCCCCGGGCGACAATTTCAGGGGACATCAAATTCATACTATTGAAGCAAAAAAACTTGTTTGACCAAGCGCATTCCGTCCAGCGATCGATGTCTATCGATTTATTCATTTGATTTTGTAACGCATCCCAGTTTGATTTTTCAACACATCCTAAGTTGATTTCTGAACATATCTTAAGTTGATTTTTGAACGTATACATAGCGTACGTGCATCTGTGCCAGGGGGATCCCCGTCGCATTTACAAAAAATCTTTCCTGTAGACAAAGGGGATCGGGCAATACGAACTGAGCCGAAGAGACCCGAACGGTGCAAAGTCAAACGACGATCGCTGTTTATGTGGTGACTGACTCTGCGAATAATGAGCCTTATTCTAATTATTATACAAATCCATATATTTAAATTAGCATAGTGGAAATAAACAATTAACAGTAATAACAAGCAAGAAACATTGCATCTCGTCGGTGTAATAATCCACTCAAACAGCAGCAAAATGACATGAACTGCATCAAGAAAAATGAAATTTTGACAGGAAGTTTTTGGCGGAAAGCTACAATACTAAATAGACTAAAAGAAAAAGTGCGTGTCTGGCATTAATATAAATGACATACGAGGGGCGTTCAATAAGTAATTCAACAACTTTTTTCCTCGGCAACTTTCGGTTAAACATTCGGAATCTTTTGTGGGACATCGTGGAATTTTCCCGCTTCAGCTCCAATAATTTCATGAAATTTCGATAAGTTGTAGGGCTATACGTAGCCTTGATAATGGCGTATGTAAAGAAGTTGCGTTCCAAGGAGAGATCTGTCACTGATCAGTGCCACTCAGGTATTCATAGACGCTTGCAGAATGTCTGCGGAGACCTGGCAGTGAACAAAAGCAAGGTGAGTCGATTGACGATACGTGTGCCATGATCCCAGCAAGGTCAGCCAGACCAGTGCGATCTCCCACGCTCCGGCTGGCCGACTGGCTGTACGCAGCTGGAATGTCCGGACACTCTCATTCATGGGGATCGACAGATCACATTCAAACATATCGCAGCTCAACTGGACGTCTCCGTTGGCAGTGCTGACGTACTTGTCAACCAGTTGGGGTACTCAAGGGAGTGTGCCTGCCGTGTTCTTCGCCGCCTAAGAGAAGACCATAAAGAGCAACGAAGGACCGTCTGAGCGTTACGAGGCTGATGGTGACAATTTTTTCTCTGCTTCTCACGGTGCTTGCAAGATCCCCTCGCTTCTAAACTGATACTGTTATTACTCAGCTTGGTCGCGAATCCGTAGAGGCTGGTATATGTGACGTACAGTATAACTGGTCAGCATTTCCACCCGGAATTTGCGAGTGTAAGTCGGACCTTCCTTGATCCGCCTTGGTGGCTCGTGTCGTCGGATTTCCTCCTACCTGTGCGCAGTGCAGCTCTCGTAAATGTCGTCCCGTGCAGATTCTTCATTGGCGCATTGGATGTCGCTGTCGGTGGAAGCTAATTATCTGAAAGTGCTGTCGATCAACTCTGGGGTATCTATTTACTCGAAAGTAACATTCAGTATGCCCTAATATCACTTTTATTCCTATTAGATCAATAATGAAACACCCATGTCACAAACAACTCGTAACCGAGAGCATGGCTACCATCGAACAAGACAGGAAGAGCTCTTAATGCCGACTGCCGACTTTGGCGCGCAGTCCGTATCTCTTACTAGTTTCGTCACAGTTCGTGGATTTCCTATCAAGTTCGTACTTACTAAGATATGCATTTGTTAATGAACGGGTGTGAATTTTAATGAGACAAAATTATGATAAATAGTTTTAAAAATCCAGAGGCTCCTCCTAGTATTCATGTTCTTATAAATGACTTTAATTATTAAATATAAAAAAACAAAATCGGTGACTTTGGCGCCAAGATGGCGGTACTTCCTGTCATGTATATTTCTCAGGCTGACGCTTGTTGCTCTGGTCCAGCGCCGAGCCCCACCCCACCACGCGCGACATACGGTCGCTTCGTCACCTAGCCAGCCAGCGTGGGAAATGCTCTCCGACTCATGGCCGGCTACGGACTACAGCACTTCCTAAATACCGTGAATAGATCAATAAGAGACAATAATTTATTAAAACTGGTAAAAATGTCTTCCTCACGTAAGAGGCACATTACATGCTCATTCTCGTTCTTTGGGAACTTAAACGAGCTTCGCGCCCTTTGTTACCTTTTTTCCGCTGTTCTTTTTGTTTTCGCTGTTTTGTTTGAGAACTGACAAGATCTCCTCCTCTTTTACATTTGGGCCTTGTCTAAAATGTAAATTATATCAACTTTTTACTAACAAATATACTAAGTACACTTTGCGCACTTTTCACACTTCATTTCCTATTTATATTCAGTCTCTCTATCACTTTGACTACTCGCACTTCACTTTTTTTTTATTCACCCATTGCACTACCTTTTCGGTTCCTCCATTCGTCACTAATAACGAACTGACGTTCGAACCCACGGCGGGTCTTGCTTTACATACCCCTACCAATTCGTAGCTCCACCAGTGGCGAATTCTAGAACATATCAAAAAGGTTTCGAATGGTCCACAATGTTCCAGAATATTCTGCACTATTCGAGAGTGTTATGGAATGTTCCACAATGAGCTTCGGGATGTTCCCGAATGTTCCAGACTACTCCCGAACATTCCAGAACTTCCCGGATCATTGTGGAGCATTCCAGAACGTTCTGGAATGTTGTGGAATGCTCTAGAATACTCTCAAATGTTCTAGAATGTTCTCTAATGTTCTGGAATGTTCTAGAAATTTCTAGAAGGCGAAACTTTCCAGCCCTTATATCTTCAAAAGTGGGACCTGCAAGTGAAAACGGAAAGCTTCCCCATGTCTGGCGGATAGAGGGCTACCATACCATATAACTCCCTTGATCGTACCGGAACTCGTTTCTGAGATTTAGTGGCAAGCACATCGTACACTTGCTTTTATAATGTACACTACTGGCCATTAAAATTGCTACACCAAGAAGAAATGCAAATGATAAACGGGTACTCATTAGACAAATATATTATACGAGAACTGACATGTGATTACATTTTCATGCATAGATCCTGAGAAATCAGTACCCAGAACAACCACCTATGGCCGTAATAACGGCCTTGATACGCCTGGGCATTGAGTCAAACAGAGCTTGGATGGCGTGTACAGGTACAGCTGCCCACGCAGCTTCAACACGGTACCACAGTTCATCAAGTGTAGTGACTGGCGTATTGTGACGAGCCAGTTGCTCGGCCACCATTTACCAGACGTTTTCAATTCGTGAGAGATCTGGAGAATGTGCTGGCCAGGGCAACAGTCGAACATTTTCTTTACCCAGAAAGGCCCGTACAGGACCTGCAACATGCGGTCGTACATTATCCTGCTGAAATGTAGGGTTTCGCAGGGTTCCAATGAAGCGTAGAGGCACGGGTATAACACATCTGAAATGTAACGTCCATTGTTCAGAGTGCCGTCAATGCGGCCTAGACGTGTAACCAATGGCACCCCATACCATCACACCGGGTGATACGCCAGTATGGCGATGACGAATATACGCTTCCAATGTGCGTTTACCGCGATGTCGCCAAACGCGGATGCGACCATCATGATTCTGTAAACAGAACCTGGATTCATCCGAAAAAATGACTTTTTGCCATTTGTTTATCCAGGTTCATCGTTGAGTACACCATCGCAGGCGCTCCTGTCTGTGATGCAGCGTCAAGGGTAACCGCAGCCATGGTCTCCCAGCTGATAGTCGATGCTGCTGCAAACGTCGTCGAACTGTTCGTGCAGATGGTTGTTGTCTTGCAAACGTCCTCATCTGTTGACTCAGGGATCGAGACGTGGCAGCACGATCCGTTACAGCCACGCGGATAAGATGCCTGTCATCTCGACTGCTAGTGATACGAGGCCGTTTGGATCCAGCACGGCGTTCCGTATTACCCTCCTGAACCCACCGATTCCATATTCTGCTAACGGTCATGGGATCTCGACCAACGCAAGCAGCAATATCGCGATTCGATAAACGGCAATCGCGATAGGCTACAATCCGACCTTTATCTAAGTCGGAAACGTGATGGTACGCATTTCTCCTCCTTACACGAGGCTTCACAACAACGTTTCACCAGGCAACGGCGGTCAACTGCTGTTTGTGTATGAGAAATCGGTTGGAAACTTTCCTCACGTCAGCCACCGGCGCCAACCTTGTGTGAATGCTCTGAAGATCTAATCATTTGCATATCACAGCATCTTCTTCTGTCTGTTAAATTATGTGTCTGTAGCACGTCATGTTCGTGGTGTAGCAATTTGAATGGCCAGTAGTGTATACTGATTAAGCGGAAATCGTGATAGTGGAAGTGGCAAGTGGTGCGGCTTAAAATTATTGTTCGATATCTTGTGGGCTTATGTTCTGGAGGTACTGATCACGCAAGGAGGCAACGAAATTGTCAGCTGATGTGTCACGTCGCTCTAACTACTCCATTTCTCCTACTAATTTCGTGAGTGGCATAAAGAAAGCGCCGTACTCGAGCTTCGGAGAAGTGAGTTGTCTCGTAAAGCCGGTCTTCGCGTAGGGCTATTGCTAGCAGTTGGCTCTACGGCAGTCCGCACATGCGCGTCTGCAACAAGTGCCCTCGCCCGTCCCCCGTCTGTGCGCCACAAGTGGCCGCTTGCCTGGGATTGCCGCTGCCGCTGCCGCTGCCGAGCCGCAGGGCACAGCCAGCCATAAAGGATATCTCGGCGGCCGGCAGGTTCCCATCATTCTGTCGGCTGCACGGCGAGCCACTTCGCGGAGCACGTCCAATATAGAAACAAGGCCCGACGGCTTTCTGTGTGGCCCGCTGGGAGAAAACAGCCGTCAAGAGAGAGCCAGTCTATATGATAAACAATGTGGCTAAAGTACCCATTCCCTTCCTTCACCGGCTTCCCTGGTGGAGTGGATCACCGAACACACTTAAGGGGATAATTCCAAATTTCATAAAAGACATCGGGTAATCAATAACTGATAGCATGCAGTACGGGAGTACTCTTGTTACATTAAATTTTGTACGTACTGAAATAACTTCATACCGTTAAACAGGGGTAAACGAATAAGGACGTAACAGGAAGTGAAAAAGAAGGCTTCCATGTTTTGTAAGGTGGCAGTATGGATTAAAAGAAGAAAAAATGACCAGTAAGTATGGGCTCTGAAATGCATACGTTAGGAGCGAACAGCGCTTGTTCACCTTTACTTCCGTATAACACTTCTCTTCTAGCGCAAGCTCTTTGCTATTGCAAACGACCTACAGAATGCAATAAACAAGTGAGAACGTGCTGTTATGTTAACGTGAAACAGCAGCGATTCCAATGTAATACAGGACACGGGCTTGTTAGTTGCTTCAGTTTTTGAGACCATAACATGAACTTCTATTTCTTCTGTGGAGTAATAAGCTTGCGTTAAACTGGTTAGAACAAAAATAAAGGTACAGTGTACGACAGCGTGCTGAAAAGTAATGTTTCCAAATTTTTACGTAATGACTCTTAAAGCTCATTAAATAAAACAAACGCTATTAAGATTCTATATCTTTATATCCTTATTCGCCGGCCGGAGTGGCCGAGCGGTTCTAGGCGCTACAGTCTGGAACCGCGTGACCGCTACGGTCGCAGGTTCGAATCCTGCCTCGGGCTTGGATGCGTGTGATGTTCTTAGGTAAGTTAGGTTTAAGTAGTTCTAAGTTCTAGGGGACTGATGACCTCAGAAGTTAAGTCCCATAGTCCACAGAGCCATTTGAACCATTTTATCCTTATTCTTCATGTCTACATATTTACTTAACATAGTAACCCTGGCAACGAAAAACATGTCTCTCAACAAGAGTGTTTGACTATATTTACGGAGCCAGAGCCTCTCCGCTGCCTGAAACGTTTCATTACTATCAACGTGAAGTCCTCGCAGGTGCTCTTCATGTATTGGGAACAGCTGAAAATCGAATGGGGTCAAGTCGGGTCTGTATGGAGGACATTTCAAATGGCTCTGAGCACTATGGGACTTAACTTCTGAGGTCATCAGTCTCCTAGAACTTAGAACTACTTAAACCTAACTAACCTGACATCACAAACATCCATGCCCGAGGCAGGAATCGAACCTGCGACCGTAGCGGTCGCGCGGGTCCAGACTGTAGCGCCTAGAACCGTTCGGCTACCCCGGACGGCTGTATGGAGGATGATCGGTGACAGTGAACCCAAACCCTCGGACAGTTGCAAATGTCTCAGCGATCGTGTGTAGTCTGGCATTGTCATGCTCAGGGAAAGGGTGCTTCATGTGTGGACGAGCTCTTCGAATGAGAAACTCGATTACAGCCCGCTGTCTCTCACGCACAGATACAATTACGCTACACACCGCTATTGTACACGCTACAATTCAGAGCCCTCTAGCGGCAGAGGGCTACAAATATGTAGTCATGAATGAAGATGTCGATAGTTAACAACGTTTGTTTTATTTAAAAAGGTTTATGAGTTTTTCTTTTCACACGCCCTCATAAAAGCATTTCACAAACTTATCAAACCAGAAACTGGTTTCATTGAAACTAATGTATGCACTGCACTTTCGCAGAGCTAACGACACAGTATTACAGAAACAATACCATAAGTTGCTTACTACATTCTGCATCCGCGGACAATAACAGATGCATGTGTCCTCAATTATTCATTACATTCCGAGTAGTTTGTAATAGCAAAAAGCATGTAGCACAAAAGATGTATGTCATTCTTGCAAAGATAAGCAAGTGCTTCCAGCTCTTGAGGTCCACCTATTAGAGTTCATATCTACAGAACGTTTTTTTCTTGTTTTGGTCCATACTACCACCTCTCAAAATATGGAGCACTTTTTTTAACACGCTGTATATTAATGGAATCTGAGCGCAAAATTTACTCATCCCCAGGAGAAATGACGTTAACAGAGTTTAACACTGCACCTAACCTCAATAACGGTCCCAGGTCGACAAGGAAGAGAGCCCACAAAGCCTTTCAGGTATACCGTGCACAATGAAGTCACTCATCGATGATCAGATCTCACAGATCTAACAAATTACGGGGAAACTAATTAATACTTTCATCCTCTGTTTCTAATATTCCAAGCGTTTTCAACGAGATAAAGTTTGGATGATTTAGCGGGACAATCGAAGTGCAATATGGCGCCTGACCGTTCGTCGCACCAGGAACGTATGTGGGCAGACATGTTGCCTTCTCGAAAATTTTTACAGAATATTCGTCACAAAGATGTAAAAGATAGGGCAGCACTTCGTCACCGAGTGCTGAAATAAAAATGCTGGTTCATCCAGAATGAGATTTTCACTCTGAAGCGTAGTGTGCACTGATATGAAACTTCCTGGCAGATTAAAACTGTGTCCCGGACCGAGACTCGAACTCGGGACCTTTGCCTTTCCCGGTCAAGTGCTCTACCAACATTTTTTTTTGTCGATCTCTTTTTGTTCGGTATTGTTCGTTCTATTTGTTCGGGCCGGACGTCCCAAGTTCATCGTTGATCCATTAACTCAGTTTTTATTTTCGTTACAGAGGGCAGCTAACCGTCTGACCGAATACACCGAGCTACCTGCCGGCACCAACTGAGCTACCCAGGCACAACTCGCGACCCGTCCTGATAGCTTTACTATCGACAGTACCTCGTCTCCTACCTTCCAAACTTCACAGGCTGTGGCAAACCCATGTGTCCGCAATATCCTTTCTTCCAGGAGCGCTAGTTCTGCAAGTTTCGCAGAAGAGCTTCTGAGAAGTTTGGAAGTTAGGAGAAGAGGTACTGGTGGAAGTAAAGCTGCGAAGGTCGTGAGTCGTGTTTGGCTAGTTCAATTGGTAGACCACTTGCCCGCGAAAGGCAAAGGTCCCGAGTTCGAGTCTCAGTCCACCACACCGTTTTAATCCGTCAGGAAGTTTCATGCTAGTACATGTTCACTGTATATTGAGTGAGTGCTCCTAAGTCATAGTATGAAAAATAGCCCCAAAACATCAGAGAGCAGTCTGCAGTCTCCACTAAACCCTCAGCACAACGCGCGTCAAACGCTCATTGAGCCGTCTGTGTACTCGACCACAGTATCATTTGAAAAGAAGTAAAATAGCGACTCGTCAGGCCATAACAAATGCTTCGGGTCATTAGTTTTCCATTTTCTGTGTTTTTTGACGCACTGAAGGCTTCAAGCTTCACGTGTCGCCGTGGGAAAGGGTTCACATGTCCGTTGCATGCAGTTTCCTTCACAGCATTTTCTCGGAACTGGTCGAAGTTGACCTGCAATCACTGACGGCGGCAATTTCTGTCGGATTTGAAACCGATTGTTGTTCGATAAGCACGACTCTCGTATTCAGTCACTTTATTTTAGAATCTACTGTGCAAAATAATTAAAGCGCTACTTTTTTGAAACACAGTCATTTTCCCCCATTGCGGCGCAGAAGTTTGAAATTTGGCTCGAAGGTCCATACAACCTTCCTCTGTAACTGTATGTGCATCTTTTTAGACACGGTTGCGGGACCCGGCTGTTCGATAGAGGATGTGAAATTAAACACCTTTCAGCCGTTAAATTTGCAACCTTATTTTATGTGGCAACCAGTTTCAGCGCTTTACTACGCCATCTTCAGGCCCCTGACCGACTTGTAGGAAGAATCTACCTCGGTTGTGATCAACAGTCGACAGGCGATGTTTGAAGTGATCACTGTAAGAAGTAGAAATCTATTAACACCAGTATTGCTGGGCCCTGTTTTGATCACAATCTTCCTACAAGTCGGTCATGGGCGTGAAGATGGCGTAGTAAAGCGCTGAAACGGATTGCCAAATAAAATAAGGTTGGAAATTTGACGGTTGATGGGTGTTTAATTTGACATCTCTCCTCTGAAACGGTGAAAGATTGTGGCACCTTGCGACATCACCCTCGGGCACGACAGTGATTCGAACTGCAAGGTTCCGACATATGTGACAAAAGGCAAGCGCTGAAAAATTCATGTGAGGTGTAATGTGGGTTAATGGCGTCACATTATTACATTTCAGTATCATCGCAGCTGCAAATACGCTATCCATTTTAGTCTACGTATAGCGGCTTGAACTTTTCTTTCCCTGCCCTCCTAGGGCTTCCCATCATGTATCTCTCCAGTACTCGCAGGCAAACCTAATTTTTTTTTCAAGATTTTCAGAGTCTATAAGTCACTAAGCTGTGGGCAAGGACGATTTGACGATCATCCCATCGTGTGACAGGCAATGGTTTGTGGAAAATAAAAATCTTGAATTGGAGTAGGCTTCCCAGAGTCCCAAACTGAACCCAATGGATAACATGTAGGATGAGTTAGAATGTCAACTTCCCTCTGGATCCCCTCGAGCAACATCACTGCTTTCTCGGGTTTCAGCTGTTCAGGAATAATGGGCTGCCATTCCTCCACAGACGCTCAGACAAATCATTGAAAGTCGAAAAAAAGTGAGGGTTGCCAGCGAGAACTGGAGAGATACATGATGGGAAACCCTAGGAGCTACAGGGAAAGATAAGTTCAAGCCGCCATAAAGGCGAAGGATGGACACAAGCTGTTGTGGCGTAACAAGACAGCCACGCCACTCGGAAGTAGCCGAAAGGCACGCTTTAACTCACGCAGGCTAGTAGATAGGTCTGAAACAGGATACGTAATGAATGCTATAAAGAAAAGTACGTAGCTCCTGGAATACTTAACTTTAATCCATCCTTGTGGTACATCGCTCTTGACGATACAAGTGAGACTCTTTAGATACAAGCTATGTAATGCTAATGGCGCCTTGCTAGGTCGTAGCCATTGACTTAGCTGAAGGCTATTCTAACTATCTGCTCTGCAAATGAGCGAGGCTTCGTCAGTGTGCATCGCTAGCTAAGTCGTCCGTACAACTGGGGCGAGTGCTAGTAAGTCTCTCGAGACCTGCCGTGTGGTGGCGCTCGGTCTGCGATCACTGTCTGTGGCGACACGCGGGTCCGACATGTACTAATGGACCGCGGCCGATTTAAAGCTACCACCTAGCAAGTGTGGTGTCTGGCGGTGACACCACACAAGCTATATTAATGTTCGCTAACAGCAGTCAGGATACTTGCGATCAGATATGTAGTTGCGTCGAAAAGCCTTGAGTTGGCCTTTATCCATCTATATACACTGAAGCGCTATAGAAAAGGGTATAGGCATGCGTATTCAAAGATATGTAAACAGGCAGAATACGGCGCTGCGGTCGGCAACGCTATATAATACAGCAAGTGTCTGGCGCAGTGTTACATCGCTTACTGCTGTTACAACGGCAGGTTATCAAGATTTAAGTGGGTTTGAACGTGGTGTTTATGTCGGCACACGAGCGAAGGGACACAACATCTCCGATGCAGCGATAAAGTGGGGATTTTCTTGGATGACCAATTCACGAGTGTACCGTGAATATAAGGAATCCGGTAACACATCGAATCTCCGACATCGCTGCGGCCGGTAAAAGATCCTGCAAAAACGGGACCAAAGATGACTACAGAGAATCGTTCAACGTGACAGAAGTGCAATCCTCCCTCACATTGCTGCAGATTTCAATTCTGGGCCATTAACAAGTGTCAGCGTGCGAACCATTCAACGAAACATCATCAATAGGGGATTTAGAAGCCGAAGGCTCACTCGTACACCCGGGCCCGTCAACACCGACATTGGACTGTTTATGACGGGTAACATGTTGCCTGGTCGGACAAGTCTCGTTTCTAATTGTATCGAGCGGATGGACGTGTACGGCTATGCAGACAACCTGATGAATGCATGGCCCCTGCATGTTAGCAGGGGACTGTTAAAGCTGGTGGAGTCTATGTAATGGTGTGGGGCGAGTGCAGTTGGAGTGATATGGGACACCTGATACGTCTACATACGACTCTGACAGATGACACGTACGTAAGCATTCTGTCTGGTCACCTGCATCCATTCATGTCCATTGTGCATTCCGACGGACGTGGTAAATTCCAGCAGAACAATGCGACACCCCACACGTCCAGAATTACTACAGAGTGCCTCCAGAAACGCTCTTCTGAGTTTAAACACTTCTGCTGGCCACCAAACTCGCCATACTTGATCATTATTAAGCATATTTAGGATGCATTGCAACGTGCTGTTCAGAAGAGATATCCACCCCCTCGTACTCTTACGGATTTGTGAACAGCCCTACAGGATTCGTGGTGTCAGTTCCTTCCAGCGCTACTTCAGAAGTTAGTCGAGACCATACCACGTCGCTCTGCGGCACTTCCGCGCGCTCGCGGGGGCCTTACACGATATTAGACAGGTGGATCAATTTCTTTGGCTCTTCAGTTTATGTCAAATGGCACTTCGACCTATCCATGTATTATACATCCAGCAAATATAAAATAAAGTCTAGAAGAATTACATTTAGAACCTTCAAGTAGAATTGGCAGTAAAAGTGGACAGTGGGCTTCCAACCCGATTAAAAAGGAGAAGGTATTGAATATGTTAGGAATTTCCTGCAGCGCTTTCAGAGAAAAGAAGCGGTTACGAACAGGAGTTTTCTGCATATGACGATCTACACGGACTTTCTGCTCCCACTCGTAAAGCGAATGTTCGTTTTACGGACCTTCCCCAGCGTCGTAACTGCTGCCATTTTAACAGAGCCGTAAAGAGAACTGATGTGAAATCGTAAACAACGTTTCACTTTGCGCGTTTTCCACCTGCTCCCTAATGGTTATTTGTGGGGAGGTCATGATCCCAAATTACGCGAATAATGTGTGTGACTACTATCGTATAAATTTCTGCTGTAACAAGGAAAGTTTTGTTTTCTTAATTCGGTGAGTTAATTGATATAGGCTGCAACTTGCGTCTTTGAGGGAATATGGTATTTCAGACCTACTATGAAGGAATTTTTTTCTGGGAAACCGTGTGTCCTATTGTTTACAGGTGAAATCTGTTTAGGTAAAACGATTAGGGAGAATGGAACTGTCGGGAAGTTGCAAGAAAATGGAGGAAAGTAACTCAGTTTCAGAATTTCAAATATAGATTAGTACAGTTGAAAAGAGCTCTCCAAACTGAACAGTTCCCCAAATTTTTTTTTGTATTTTGTGTCGTTTCGACGATGTAACCAAAAAATTCTGGTTATCAGCGCTACACGCCACGCTATCCCACTCATCCAAAGTTCACACTAGATAGCGTTAACCTGCATGATCTAACTGCTAACTTCTTTAATAGCGCTCGACGTAAAGCGTTTATAGCGAACAGAGGCAGTGCATGCAGGGGAACAGCGGCCGTTAAAAATTAAAATTGTAGAGCAGTCACAAACAGCATGTAACTGTTGTTTCGTTCCAGCGGGCTATGGTTAGCGCCGCCGTTATACGTTTGGGAACAGCCAGCGTACTCCACTTTATGTATGACCTTATGGCGGAGGCGCTATACACAGCCCGATAGTTGTAACGTGTAGCCTCGGCTATGTAATTTCTGAAGATGTTAGCGGTGGTCAACGGAAACAATTAAAAATAAAGAAAAGTTACATGTGACTTGGGACTGCTCGAAAATTCTAATAAGACGTTTTTGTGGCACATAGGAAACGTTTTCTACTGTGGACTTCCGTTTGTTTATATTAGTCGTCCAGTAATGGCATATGATAACAAAGAGGCCATTGATAAGCTGATATTGAGCCTACTTAGAGAATGTCACCGAAATGTCCTGCAAATACAAGAGCGTCGAGAAAAGAGATATCAGGATCGTCCACGGTGGTTACGACATGTTTTGCATAGACTGGAAGGTAGAATTTGCTATAGTGTCCAGTTGCAACCGACCCACAAGCTAAAAGTCGTGTTAGAGACGATATAACTGCAGATATTCTATCTACAATGAATCTCGATCACATTTTTCTACTCCAAGAACAGGACATGATTCTGAGCTGAATACGAATACCGTCTGGAGAATTGTACACCAAAGTTGTGTACAGTAGATTAAAACTGACGAAATTGGAAAAAGATAGGTAATCAAGGGAATGGAACCAGTATAAGTTGAAAGAACCAGAGGTTGTTGAGAGCTGCAGAGGGAGCGTTAGGCAACGATTAAGTAGAGTAGAAAATACTGTAGAAAACGAGAGGGTTGCTTTGAGAGAAAAAATAATGAAGGCAGCGGAGAAGCAAATAAATAAAAAGACATGTCCTAGCAGAAAGTCTTGGATAAAATGGATGAAACTAAATAATATAAAAATGCAGAAAATAAAGCAGGCGAAAGGGCACGCAAATGTCTAAAAAATGAGATCGGCAGAAAGTATAAAATGGCTAAGCAGGAATGGCTAGAGGACAGACTTAAATATTTAGAAGCATATTTCACTAGGGGAAAATTAAAGAGGCCTTTGGAGAAATGAGAAGCAGCTGTATGCATATCAAGAGCTCAGATGGAAAGCCAACCTTAAGAAGGGAAAGCTGAAAGGTGGAAGAAGTATGTAGAGGATTTATACAAGGGAGGTGAACTTGCAAACAATATTATAGAAATGGAAGGTGACCTATATGAAGATCAGAAGGAGGATATGCTATTGCGAGAAGAATCTGGCAAAGACCTAAGTCGAAACAGAGTCCCGGGAACAGACGACATTCCGTTAGAATTAGTTATACCCGTGGGGGAGCCAACCACAACAAAATTCTTCCATCTGATGTGGAAGACGTATCAGATAAGCGACAGACTTCGAGAAGAGTGTAATGATTCCAATTCCAAACATCAGGCACTGGCAGGCGTGAACATTACCCATCTAACAATTTAATAAGTCAATGGTTGCAAAATACTAATACAATCTCCTTACAGAAAAATGGAAAAACTATCAGAAGCAGACTTCGGGGAAGGACGATTAGGATTCCGAAGAAATGAACGAACACATGAGGCAATACTAACCCTACTACTTCCCTTTGAAGGTAGTTCAAAGAAAGGCAAATCTACGTTTATAACACTTGTAGACTTACGGAAAGATTTTGACAATGTTGACTGAAATATTCTCTTTGAAATACTGAAGGTAGCAGGGCAAAGTACACGGAGCGAAAGTCTATTTATAACTTGTTCAGAAACCAGAGCGCCGTTAGAGGAGTCTACGGGCATGAAAATGAAGCGGTTCAGAAGGGAGTGAGACACGTTTGTAGCCTATCGCCGATGTTATTCAATCTGTACTTTGAGCAAGCAGTAAGGTAAAGAAAAGAAAATTTTGTTGTACGAATTAAAGTTCAGGAAGAAGAAAAAACGTTTTCAGGCTTCCCGATGACCTCGTAATTCTGCCACAGACAGCAAAGGACTTGGAAGAACAATTGAACGGAACGGACAGTATCTTGAAAACAGGATATAAGGTGGACATCAACAAAAGCAATACAGTTGGAATGCAGTCGAATTGAATCAGGAAATGCTGAGGAAATTAGATTAGGAAACGAGACAATTAATGTAGTAGATGAGTTTTGTTATTTGAGTAGCAAAGTGACTGATGATGGCCGAAGTAGAGAGAATATAAAATGTAAACTGGCAATGGCAAGAAAAGCATTTCCGAAGAAGAGGGATTTGTTATATCGGATATAGTTTTAGGTGCTAGGAAGTCTTTTCTGAAAGTATTTGTATGTAGTGTAGCCTTATATGGAACTGAAACATGGACGATAAACAGTTTAGATTAGAACAGAAGCTTTTGATGTGTGGTGCTACAGAAGAATGCTGAAAGTTAGGTGGGTAGATCACATAACTAATGGGGAGGTACTGAGTAAAACTGGTGAGAAAGAAATTAGTAGCACAACCTAACTAGTAGAAGGGATCGACTGATAGGACACATTGGAGGGAAGTGTGGGGGCTAGAAATTATAGAATGAGATCAGGTTATGAATACAGCTTCAGAAGGATGTAAATTATAATAGTCATTTGGCTTGCACAGGTTTGCACAGGACAGAGTAGCATGGAGATCTGCATGAATCAGTCTTCGGAATAAAGACCACAAGAATAGTAGTTTACCTCTGTATCACATTTACGTTCATCAGACATTAAATGAAGATGATTCACAGATAGGAATCACCTTTTGCACCTGCTTTCTAACTTATTTCTGTAGTGACGACTGGCATTCTATGTACTTATGAAGGGGTTTCACACGTAATGATGAGGAAAATATCGACAGTGCTCACTGTTGGTTAAAAGAAACCTTCATGCTTATACCAGCATCATAAACAGCGCATCTGAAGCAGAAATAGCTGGTGTAATCCGACCTGCGATAACATTATCGGACCCTTTCTTTACGAACAATGAAATGATAACAGGTAAACCGAAATTTCTCCAGCACGCCTTGATGGATTTGATTTTTGTGCTCTTACAGAGGCTGTTTCCTTGTCCCTCCTCCCTGACGTTTATGCCAATACATCCACATGATGATGATGATGATGATGATGATGATGATGATGATGATGATGATGACGATGAGGTCCCATACTCCAAGGAGCGTAGGGGACAATGCGGGAAACCCGCACCGCCATACTAGGCAAGGTCTTAGCGGAGGTGGTTTGCCATTGCCTTCCTCCGACATATCCACATAGGGAATCGATATGTAATGTTTACGCGACTATCTACGGAGATGATATGTCATCTGTATCAGTATTTATAGGTTTTGGACGAACTGTGATATCATTCAACTGATTTATTTCTCATATCCTAGTCCTTCACGCGTACAAATGAATTTTTTCCCTTGGAATTTTGTAGAGATGGTTCGCTTTCAACTGGTTACCACAAGACTCCTGAAACTTAGAAGCATCTCCTATTCTCGTGTCTAAAATTCACTCAGGATTATGAGCTCTTGGACTAATTTTTAATTTCGCTTTACGCTTTCTGGCGTTTGTGTTGGGTCATGTTAACCGGTATAGTAGTACAATCTTCTTGTAATTCGGTTTCTAAGTACAGTTGTTCTCTTTCTGCATTGCCTGCTGCAGCTCAGTCTGTACCTCCGTTAATTTGTTCATAACGATTTCAAAAATTGTCTTCTCACTGCTTCTAATTCATGTTCACCTGAACAGGATTAACTGTTATCAACATTTATAATACTGTGTTCACTGGTTGATCAGACTGTAGCCTTAATTAGGGTCTTTCTGTTTTGTCCCTCTGCTGATTTTATACTTTCCCCCAACATTTAATCTTCCAATTTTTCCACACTTCATGCCACGCTTCGCTACTGTTAATGTTTCTCCTCCTGATAGCGTTCTAGAAAAAAGATTCCTTTTGAAAACAGAGAGTTTAAAATTATATGTAGACTGTATGTTCTATGGACGCTAGTTTAGTTTGCTGATTTCTTCGTTTTCTGTTCTCATAAGTGCCCAGGCTACAACTCGCGCAGGATACGGTGTCTGATGCACAGTGACCAGTTTTCGCCCAAAGCGCTGGGCGAGTTCATTCGTTTGTTCGGAAGGGGAGGCTGAATAAGCGTTTTCCAGTCAGCAATGACAGAATAGAGGCGCGCATTCTGCAGTCTTTCTCAAACGGCTTTAAGAAAACTATGTGGTTAAACAATTCATTTTTGCTTTACTGATAGCGTTATAAGTAGGTTCGTCATGATGTGCCCATCATTTCGTTAATAGTCATAGTTATTGTGATATTTACGCGAAAAGTAAGACTGCGCGAATTTCGGAAAAGTGTGCAGTGAAAAATAGAGGTTGCTATACTTTTGCATTATGTGCATATTACATAACATGTTGTTTCGTATGAAATTTAGCTAACATATCGAATTTCTATGTATACTTGGATAGAGTTATCTATCTGTCAGAAATCTCTAGAAAACTGATGTGATGTAGCACACTCACTTGTGGTCTCGCCACGCCAGCGATAAAGAAAGAGTGAAATATACATTAGCATTCCTCATATTTCATAAACGGTCTCAGATATCGAAATGAGATTTTGGAAAATGATAGCATGCGAAGAGGAGAGAATTTTACCATATCGTTATTATTTAAAACTTAATTATGTACTGTGTTATTCCAGTAACTACAGACTTTTTTGATGAAAGAAGGTAATTTTTAAAGGCCTTCGATAGCTGGTGAAACGAGAAATCCTGTGGTTTTTGGAACAACATATGCGGAAAAATTACACGTTTTTGCTTTCGCATAAGCTACTAACTTTACTTTTCCTCAGTTCCTCACTTAATAGACGTAATAAATCACTGCTTCAGAATTCTCGCGCAATTGTGTCGGCACAGCATGTTAGTGAGGTGAAACTGTATAAATACTGCTGTGTTTTGGCAGAGCCAAGAAAATTTTGACATAGCAGCCAGAGAAATGTGTAGGTTTTACTCAAAATTCGCCACTCTTGACGCTTCTCTGGCAGTTACAAGTTACAAAGTTACATATAAAATCACTTGTCTGATATCAACTGCATATCGTATAAAATCACCATACGATTAAATAAATAAATAAATAGATTAACAAGCCATGCGCTGCATTTTCGGACGAATTCCTTTTAGATACTAATGAAAGCAGACATGACAGTAGATCTTTTTGAGTGGTCGCCGTGCAAAGGTGGGTGTGGAGGGGCCCCACTTAGCATTTACAAAAATTGTGAGCGTAGCGCTTCCGCCTGAGCACTCGGCATTTCCCCTGCAGCGCTCTGAGCGACCCCCCACCCCTCCGCTCACCCCATGCTTCCCCATCGGGCCGCGCATATAGCGGCCACGGCATTTTGCGCGCACTAAAGTAATAGGTGCCGATATTTCCGTTTTTAGAGAAAGCTTTTTTTCCAACGTGCTCTACTTTTGAAGGAGCTGTAGGAAAATCAGGCATTCAGACGCCAGGGCATGCAACTATTCAAAACTTAAAAAGTGTGGAGGATTTAACGTTGGCAGTTTAATCCAAACTTCAGTGACGTTAAGTCCTGGTGACGGAGAAAGTGCGTGTACAGTTACAAATTTATTCCCTTCAGCTTTATGGCGCACCTGGTTGTCTTATCCATTACTGGTCTCACAAAAAGAGTTGCGCCTATTCACCAATTCCGTGATATGTGGAACGAGGGGTGTATGCCACGTCTACTACGGCTCTCAGAGTCACGCGAGAGCCAAAGCAAAAGTTCACGTTAAGGAGTTTGTTGCGTGACAAATGTGAGATCAGTGTGTGAGATATATTCCACCCAGCAGCCCGGCAATAAGGCGAGCTGCGCCGTTCCCGGCAGCTGCAGCGGAGAGGGTGCTGTAAGAGCGAGCGCACGACTCAGGTTGGTGTGGACTGCTGGCTGTTGACGAGAAATCTGCGCTGATTTGTTCCTGAGAGTATTCATTTATCATTTTACTATTGCAAATTTTCCGTTCACTTCCAACACTAAACATATTTGGATCATGGCGACACTGAGAAAATGTGTCCATTACAATGCTTTCTGATGGCAAAAATTAAAGACACCGAACAAAAAACTAGTCACACTCCTCTATCTTGGCTGTCTGCTTTCAGCAAACATCTATATCTACATTTATGCTCCGCAAGCCACCCAACGGTGTGTGGCGGAGGGCACTTTACGTGCCACTGTCATTACGTGCACGTCTGTTGTCATCTTGGAAGACGGGAGTGTCCGGAGCAAACTTTTTGTGGTGTCGAACGGTGTCTCCGTTGACCGCACACGGCGCTTCGCACGGCGATCACATTTCCGCAGAAGAGACATTTAAACCGGCTGTCAAAGCCCCTGCTGTAAAGTTCTCGCCATTCGTCGATGCACAAGCAACCAGAGGACGCCGAATTCCCATCACCTCACTGCGTGCTGTTGTGATGGAACCTTGCGTATTTTTAAGACGTCGCACTCACAGTTCCGTTTCAGATTATCCTCAAATTATTCTCAGATCACTCCAGGTTATGCGGAAGGCTGCAGTGAGATTTTACGGACCTAGCATGGCGCTCATGCTACTCCGACAGCTACTGAATATCGTAATCCAGTACGGTACTTATAAAACATAGAGAGACTCAAAGGTACAAAGCTGTACTGGGTACATACAATTAAGGTAAGATGACCAATGATCTCTCCACTGTATATGCACATCAGGCTCGAACTCTTACGGGGATCGGCGCAATGCCGCAAGTACACTGCCGGCCACCGTAAATGCAACACCCTGAAGGAAGCATCCGAATCAAGTGAAATTTACACCATGGGTTTGCAGCGATGAGATATGCAACTGATTAGAATTTCAGCGCAGACGCACATCACGCGTGCCTGTGGCGCCACCTCATAGCGCCATTTAAGGCTTGGCGATTTCGACGAGTGTACGTTCGGCACGTGTGTTTACCTTGTGGTTGTTTCACAAGACGATCAGTTATGCCTCGTAGACAACAGCGAACATCGTTTGATCAAGTATTCGAGTCCGACAGAGGAAGGATAGTGACTTACCGAGATTGTGGATTATCATACAGAGAAATCGCTAGTCGTGTTGGACGAAACCAAACAACTGTAATGTGGATATGTGACCGTTGGATGCAGGAGAGTACGACGGACCGACGTGGTCGATCGCATTCAACTCGGTGCACCACTGCACGTGCTGATAGGCAAATTGTGCGCATGGCAGTGACGGATCGCTCAGTGACATCCCGAACCATAGCACAGCACATTGCGTCTGTAACACATCATCCAGTGTCTGCGCGTACCATTCGACGCCGTTTACAGCAGAGTGGTCTGTCCGCAAGACGTCCATTGCTTCGTCTACCATTGACGCAGAACCGCAGACGTCTCCGTCGCCAATGGTGTGATGACAGACGGATGTGGACGGCAGAATGGAATGACGTTGTCTTTACTGACGAGGCACGCTTCTGTCTGCAGCACCACGATGGTCGGATTCGAGTGTGGAGACACCGCGGAGAGAGGATACTGGACAGCTGCATTATGCACCGCCACACTGGTCTTGCACCGGGTATTATGGTATGGGGCGGTATTGGATATTACTCTCGCACGCCTCTAGTACGCATTGCCGGTACTTTAAATAGCCGGCGCTACATATCCGAGGGGCTGGAGCCAGTTGTCCTTTCTTACCTTCAGGGCTCGACCACAGCCATATTTCAACAGGATAATGCGCGACCACAAGTGGCACGCATTGTCCAAAGGTTCTTCGTCAATAACCAGATTGAATTGCTTCCCTGGCCGGCTCGCTCTCCGGATCTTTCGCCGATAGAAAACATGTGGTCCATGGTTGCTCAACGAGTGACCCAGATTACATCCCCAGCTGCCACACCAGATGATCTTTGGCAATGTGTGGAAGCTGCTTGGGCTGCTGTACCCCAGGAACACATCCAACGTCTCTTTGACTCAATGCCGAGGCGTGTGGTAGCGGTGATCTCCAACAATGGCGGCTACTCTGGCTACTGATTCTGGCAGGAACCACATGTCACAGACGTCTGTAAACGTAATCATTTGATACTTGGTCAACATGTTATCTACAACATAAATTTTGTTGTTATACCTCTTGTCTTTCTTGGTGTTGCATTTACGGTGGCCATCAGTGTAATTAAGATAACGGGCAAGGGGCGCTACATTAGTAGTGTGTGGATCAGTTGAGAATTAGGGTCTGACGGGAGGCGTGATATGGTAGTTCGTGCAGCCGCAATGACCACTGTGTCCGGATGACCCAGTGGTCGAAGCATCCGTTTAATAACCAGGAGAACAGGGTTCCAATCCCAGTCCGGCACTAATTTTCAAATTTTCTCACCGATTTTAGACAGTGTCTGAAATTCCTTTGCGTATAAACACATTTGTGTTTTAATCCTTCTGTAGTGTTTGATGTATCCCAGAGTCTTCATTCACCTCATTATATCGAACTACACAACACCTAGCATGAAGATGACGAAGAAAGGGGAAAACTTGTCACCGATACCATCAAAATAAACATCCTGGTTCATGATAACGATAACTAGAATGAATACGCCCAAGTCATGGCCCCAAAACATCAGAGAACTTTCCCATGTCTGAACTATACCCTCCACACACCTCAGTATATACGCGTCATCAGTCCGCCTGAGCACTCGAAGCCCTGTATCATTTGAAAAGAGCAGAATCTCAACTCGTCAGACAACACTACGTGACTCCACGTAGTCGTTTCAGTGCTGTTAGGAACACTGTGCCCAACTCGGCCTGAAATGTCGTTGACTGAAGTAGAACTGTCTTCAGTGATGAGTCCCGCCTCGATGATCAGCGAAGACCTGTCTGGAGACTCTCAGGATAGCGGTGGACTGGTCCTGTCTGTCTCCCGCTATACGGCTCGACAACCAGGACTTACGGTCTGGGATTTCATTTCTTTTTGACAGCAGGGCCCCTTTGGTTGTCATCCGCGTACCCTTCCCGCACAGCGCTACATCGACGATGTACTATGCCGTATTACGTTTCGTTTCATGGAAAGCCATCCTAGGATTACCTTTTAGCAGGAAAATGATCGCCTGCACAAGGCGAGAGTTCATACTGCTTTTCTTCGTGTTTGATAATCCCAGAAAGGTCTCTGGAGCTCTCGCCAGTTGAGAACGGTTGGAGAATTATGGAGAGCGCTCTCTAATCAGCTCGCGATTTTGCCGGTCTAACGCACCAGTAGCACAGAATCTGGCACGATATCCTTCAGGAGAACGTCCGCCAGCTCTGTCAATCAATGCCAAACTGAATAAATGCTTGCATAAAGGCCAGAAGTGGACCAAAGCGTTATTGACTTGCTCAATTTCTGCCACTGTTTTGCTTGAATAAATCACCCAATTATTCTGAAACTGTACTGATTTATTTGTCTGTACATGTACACTGATCAGCCATAATATTATGACCACTACCCACTGCGGCACTGGATGCAGCCCGGGGTGTTGCGGGTACGTGACAGGGTAAGAAAGTATGTAAACGGAGCAGACACGGACATGGGATCACCCTAATGAAGATACGTGCTGCAAATGGGAAAATACTTTGAGATAAGGGACGCTGACGAAAGGCAGATTATTATTATGGAGAGCCTGTGAACGAGTATCTCCAAAACGGCGAAGCTGGCCGAATGTTCACGTGTTACTGTGATGAGCATCTATGGAGAGATGCAGAAGGACAATGAAAACACCGCTAGGCGCTAAATAGTTGGACGTCCACGACACTTTTCAGAACGTGTGGTTTGGAGGCTTGTCTGCTCTGTGAAGTAGGATAGATTGTGACCTGTGGTATCTCTGGCGAAACAGAACAATGCTGGTGCACGCACAAGTATTCGGAATACATTGTTCATTGTACATTGTTGAACATGGAGCTCCGCAGTAGACCCGCTCTTCGTGGTCGCATGTTGACCCAACGGCATTGTCAGTTACGACTGCAGTGGGCACGGACCATCAAGATTCGATCGTTGATCAGTGGAAACGTGTCAGCTCTTCGGGTAATTTTTTCTACTCTAGGTCGATGATCAGTTCCAAAAACGCCGTTACCGATGTGTACGGCGGCTGGAAACGTGCAGCGTGCCACGGACACAGGCTGGTGGGATCAGCATTATGCTATGGGAGACATTCTCCGGTACTCGCATGGGACCTGTGGTAATAATCGAAGACACGCTGGCAACTACAAACCACCTACATCTCTTCATGCTTGATGTCTTCCCCGACGGCGGTGACACCTTTCAGCAGTATATCTGTCCTTGTCTCGGAGCCAGAGCCGTGCTACAGTAGTTTGAGGAGGATTATAGTAATCTCACGTTGATGTATCGGCGATCAGAGTCGCCTGGTGTAAATCCTTTGCAACCAGTCTGGGTCGCTATCGGGCGTACGAAGACCAGCGGCTCATTATTTACGATTATTACTTAGAATTATTTATTTCGTTCCGAAGACGGACAAACAGGATACTAAGCAAGTGATCAATGTTTTGGGTCCTCAGTATATATCATAGCTAACGATTTCCGAGCCATTAGGATAATTCCTTCACGTTTTTTTTTATATATTTTTTATGTTGCTGTTCTCCTGCATATTTCCATCTGAACCCACGTACAAAACATAGAATGGTAAAAATGAGTGTTCGTTTCTCACTGCTGTGCAAATGAAATTTACACGCAACTGAGCACAGGTGGACGACAAAAGTTAAAGAGGAGGGCAGGTGAACGTTCTTCACACTGATGCATAGTGCGCGCTAATTTTTAATATGCAAGTAGTGGACATTTTGCGTGGTGTAGTGATGGTGATGGTGGTCGTGTATGGGGTGGCGGTGGCGGCGGCGATGTTGGTGGTAGTGGTGGTGCTGGTAGTGTGTGTCTGTGCGCTTCCTCGGCCGCATCTAACTGCCAATCCGAAATTTAGCGGTTAGATTCGTGCGGTGTCATACGAATTTTTTGTGTAACTTTTGGCTCATTGTGACTGTGACGTGGTACTGTTAATTTTTTAAAGAACGTATGAGAGTGTACAACAAGAAGGCAAGTGGGTAACGCTTCCAACTGAACAAATACCAGAACATGTTGCGGTGTGTAAGCTAACATTCGGCTTGGTGGCCACTTTTTTCATACAAAATGCATGTGTACAGGGTGAGGGACGGGGGTGGGTGAATGTAGTTTCAGCCCAGCATATCTTCGTTTACACCAAAATTTTAAGCGACATTTCCAAGACTCATTTGCTGAATGACTGCTTCTGAATTTAAAAGTGTCTTAAAAGCGTTCAGACCAGTATCTGCGGACGCGCCATTCGAGTTTGCATGTTCAGAGTCTCGCTGTGGAATTGCTCTCGCGAGCACTCAGATGAATGCGAGAGGCGTTGAACCCTTTCGTGACGCCCGAGTGCCATAAAGCGTCATTCGCTGGTAATAACAGGTAACGGTTTAGGAAGCGGCCATCGTAAGCACAATAGCTTGCAGGTCGTAAATGTAAAGGCGGTGAAGATAGTATGCAGAAACTCAGGTGTCTCCAGGTGCCGGTTGAACCTAAACTCATTGCACATTGTGCCGGTTGATTTGACTCTTTCAAGTGCAGAGTTACAAGAAATATTAAGTTCAAGTCTTAGGTTTGTTTTGAATTAATCGTTGCAGATTGATATGTGAGAGGTCTTTTGTCATTAAGATGCCGCTGTTTTTCTTTTCACTGACAATTTTACCTTATTGAACTGGTATGGGTGTAGAGTTCTGTGTCTGCCTTACCACAGTGAGCCGTTCTGTTGTACAGAGATGTAGGATGAAATTTTGCCGGAAATTGCTTTATGTAAGGAGCAGTGAAATGAAAAAGTAAGTGAACTGCTTATTAGTTCAAAAGTAAGCGCCACAACTGTTCACACATTTATCCCACTGTGGGACAATGCCTTCATTGGAAAAATGTTTGTACCCAGGCGTGCAAGCCGGCCGAAGTGGCCGTGCGGTTAAAGGCGCTGCAGTCTGGAACCGCAGGACCGCTACGGTCGCAGGTTCGAATCCTGCCTCGGGCATGGATGTTTGTGATGTCCTTAGGTTAGTTAGGTTTAACTAGTTCTAAGTTCTAGGGGACTAATGACCTCAGCAGTTGAGTCCCATAGTGCTCAAAGCCAGCCAGGCGTGCACCTCTTCGTCCGAAGCAAATCACCGGTCACGAATGTCTTTCTTCGGGATTGCAAAAATATGCAAATCGCATGTGAAGAGATAGGGACTGTAAGGAGGATGTGTGAGGCTTCCCTGCTGCACTTCCCCAACGAAGTCGAAATAACACGCACGCCAGCTCCGATAAAGCAATGATGCCATTCTTGGTTGATTGCAAGGGTCCGCTACTCATTGACGTTCTGGAATATGGCGCCAGAAGTAACGCACATCGGTACGTGAACACTTTGCAAAAATTAAGCGCACCATTAAGTCCAAACGCCCAGGAGTGTTAATGGAAAACGGTTCAAATTGCTCTGAGCACTATGCGACATAACTTCTGAGGTCATCAGTCGCCTAGAACTTAGAACTAATTAAACCTAGCTAACCTAATGACATCACACACATCCATGCCCGAGGCAGGATTCTAACCTGCGACCGTAGCGGTCGCCCGGTTCCAGACTGTAGCGCCTAGAATGGCACGGCCACTCCGGGCGGCAATGTTGATGGACTGTATCATTCTGTTGCAGAATAAAACCCGTCTACATGATGCCAACGTTTCTTCTACTACACTCCAGAAGTTTCGCTGGGAAGACCTTACACATCCCCCATACAGTTCCGATCCCTCCCCAAGCGATTTCCGTATTTTTGAAGCCATGATGAATGACATTAGTGCCCATCAACTGTCTTTGGACGAAGAGATGTACGCCTGGGTACAGTCATAGTTCCGTAGACGACCGCAAACATTTTTACATGAAGGCATTGACCGACTTGTCTGACAGTGGGATGAAAATATTAACAGTTATGGCGATTACTTCTGCAATAATGAAGAGTTTACCTACATTTTCCCATCTGTCTCATTTACGTTTGACTGTCCATTATACACGAGGGGCGTTCAACAAACAATGCAATATGTTTTTTTTTCTCTAGCAGTTCGATTGAAAAATGCGCAATTTGTTGTTGGACATCGTGGAATATTCTCGCTTCTAGCCCGTTGTTTCACGAAGTTCCGATATGTGGCCGCGCTATACCTGGCCTTCAAAATGTCGTCTGTAACGTGGGTGTGCTTCAACCAAAGCGCTGTCATTTTCTTTTGGTGGAAAATCAGAATATTGCAGATATTCATAGGCGCTTGCAAATGTGCACGGCAGCAGACAAAATCACGGTGAGTCTTTGGGCGAGGCGTCTGCCATCATCGCAACAAGGTAGCGCAAACCTATCCGATCTCCCGTACGACGGTCGGCCGTGTACAGCTGTGACTCCTACTATGTTCGAACGTGCGGACACTCTCATTCAAGGTGATCGACGGTAATGCCTACTCACGAGTGTTATAAATTGCCTAAGATGGCATACTGTCGTATTAAAATACACTATTAGACAAATTGTCTAAGAGTCCATATATGTGGCAGAGCCTACTTCTTTGTTTCCCCTTCCTTCCACAAATTGATTTGCGTTCTGTAACATCATAGCTTATCGATAAGCCGCTCCCTCGAAAATTCCTGCGGGCGCCGCAGTTTTCGCTTTGAACATCGTCACCAATGCAGACTCTCTAGGCCGCTGACCAATGGAGTCCGCCAGGACGATGCTATAAGTGGCAGGCAGCTGGACATCAGTATTCTAATCTACATTACTTCCGTGTCGCTAGTTGGTGCCAAACGTTACACCGAGTTGTTGATAGTTACGTCCACCGGCGAACACTCAGAGTGCTTAGACGCATGTCTGTGCCGGGCCTCTGCTTACAGGTAGCCGCGTCTGCCACAAGTTGTCAACAGTGTAACAGTTTATGAACTTCCAATGTGCTGGAATAATGTACCAGTTCCTTCGTACAAGTTTGAATAAACTATATTTGTTTAAAGTGCACTTCTATCAACTAAAGTTTTTCTTGCCTGTCCCTATTCCGCGAAACGTAACGGTTACCGATTCATATCATAACACGTCCTGTCTCTAAGAAATGGCTCTGAGCACTATGGGACTCAACTGCTGAGTTCATTAGTCCCCTAGAACTTAGAACTAGTTAAACCTAACTAACCTAAGGACATCACAAACATCCATGCCCGAGGCAGGATTCGAACCTGCGACCGTAGCGGTCTTGCGGTTCCAGACTGCAGCGCCTTTAACCGCACGGCCACTTCGGCCGGCTCCTGTCTCTAAAGACCAAATCTTCGAGAGAACGTAAAACAACAGTCTCCCGTACTACCTTTCTCTGAGTAATGTGACGTAGTTGTCAATTTTTGTTGCTCCTTTTTCATAATTCATAATATAAAAGTTTCACTTGTTTAGAACGGTAACCACCTAGCTCTCCTTGCACTCGTTTTGAATTCCTTCTCTGTTTGTTTTCTGGCATGACATCGTCTTCGCTCAAATCTGAAATGTAACTGTCTCCTCTTTTGTAATCGCTTCCTAATATTGCCCCTGAATGACCTGTTGATGGCCGTCCGGTGTGGCCGAGCGGTTCTAGGCGCTTCAGTCTGGAACCGCGCGACCGCTACTGTCGCAGGTTCGAATCCTGCCTCGGGCATGGATGTGTGTGATGTCCTTAGGTTAGTTAGGTTTAAGTATTTCTAAGTTCTACGGGACTGATGACCTCAGACGTTCCCATAGTGCTCAGAGCCATTTTTGACCTGTTGATGAATGAATCGCGCTTTCTACTGTCAGTAGCTATAGATTCAGTTTGATGCTGTTTTTCTCTCTATTTCTGCTTTATTTGCTACAATACCGAAAGCTAGTCTCTTAATGCAAGCGTGTGATTTAAAAAACGATGGACATTGGATTTCCCTTGCAGGAAAATGCACTCGAGATAAAGTTTGTCTACGGTGTAGCTGATACAGTTGATAATGGCAGAGACCTAAAATACGAAACACATATCGTGCTCTTACAGCATCCAGCCGCATCACTTACGTGGAGCTCGTACTGAGATTATGCCCATAGTCTATTAAATACGCTCATTCAGACTGACGTCAAACACCACGTGTTCTCCTTAGGTCTCATACACAAACACGGAAACAAGGTAATTGTACAGGGTGTTTCACAAATCATGTTACACATTTCCAGATGTTGTCGTGCGGACTTGGTACATCAAGATTTACGTAGGTACGCATGTCCGGAAACGTCATCCGACGACGCTACAGGACGTCAAAGTCGTAGGCGCCGGCGCCTGTAAATGTATATATATTCAGGGGGATCACCTGAAGATGTTACAACTTTCAACAATGACAGAAATGGATAAACGTACCAATTTAAGGTAAGGGTCCCTGGTTCCGAAATGTACTGTAAGTTACAAGCGAAAATCATTCTGGTACCTCTGACTGTGGAATAAATGTACCTTTACTGTTGTTGCTAACAATTTAGGATAGGAAATTTTCAGATGTGGTAGTAAGGATTACGGCAAGGGAAACTGTCAAGTAAACATGGGATCTAAAATGCATACCTGAGGAGCTATGAGATCATCTTCGCTAGTATGAGACACATCTCCTCTACTGAACAGGTACTTCGTAAAGTATGCCTTATAGAGCGCATATTTAATGGACATCTTTTCTTGTCTTGGTCCATACTACCACAACAGAAAGTGGCCTGCTCTACGTTCTTAGCAACAACAGTAACGATAAATGCATTCCAGTGTAAGAGCTACCGGAATGATTTTTGCTTATAATTTTCGATTCGTTCAAGTTCCCTTTCATTAGGAATGTGGGTGCACTCAGCGATTATGATATGACTTTCAAATGATAGAGCACAGCAGTCAGTCTTTCTTTTCTTTCAGGAATTATTAGGCAAATCTAGATCTTGGCTAGTGCCTAGCGCTAATCAGTGCACTGTTTGATGATATCACAACATTTCCTAGTATGCCAGTGCCCTGTTGTTCGGGCTTCTGTCACAGTTCGTTCAAGGCAACAGAGGGCTGATGTACTAGGACACCACTGACACCACGAAATAGTGCACTGACAATGGCTAGGCACTAGCCGAAATCTAGATTTGCCTAATAAAACCTGAAAGGTAATGACGAATGATTGCTACGCTTTAGCATTTGAAAGGAATTTTGACTCCTTCGTTTCTTGTACAGGGGACATTACCCAAAATCGATACATTTCTCCTTCTCCACCATCCTTGAATGTCTGTAATATCATCACGGAATCCTCCTATTTGTACATGCATTTACAGGTGCCGGGCACCTATAGCTTTGACGCTCTTGACCTGAGGTCCTATGTAAAACTTGATCTGCTAAATCCCCCTGTACAACCTCTAGTAGTGTGTAACAAGAATTGTGAAACACCCTGTATGTGGCAGTACAGAAACTGGTTCGGTGCAGCGGAGGGTAAGTGCCAGACTATGGCTTCAATCGCCGGTCGTTTCTAGAAGTTCTTCTTCAGTTATCGCTTTTTTCACCTCTATTATTTTTAATAGGAAAATTCCCAGATGCAGTGGTCAGCTTGTATGGCTGCCACGAGGAGGATTCGAGTCTGATTTTCGGTCCTGCCAGGGATTTTCCCTTGGAGGGAGGACTGAAACGTCATGCTCTCACAAGGGAACCTCCCCATCGCACCCCCCTCAGATTTAGATATTAGTTGGCACAGTGGATAGGCCTTGAAAGCCGGCCGAAGTGGCCGTGCGGTTAAAGGCGCTGCAGTCTGGAACCGTAAGACCGCTACGGTCGCAGGTTCGAATCCTGCCTCGGGCATGGATGTTTGTGATGTCCTTAGGTTAGTTAGGTTTAACTAGTTCTAAGTTCTAGGGGACTAATGACCTCAGCAGTTGAGTCCCATAAAAAAAAAGGCCTTGAAAAACTGAACACAGATCAATCGAGAAAACAGGAAGAAGTTGTGTGGAACTATGAAAAAAATAAGCAAAATATACAAACTGAGTAGTCCATGCACAAGATAGGCAACATCAAGGATAATGTGCGCTCAGGAGCGCCGTGGTCCCGTGGTTAGCGTGAGCAGCTGCGGAATGAGAGGTCCTTGGTTCGAGTCTTCCCTACAGTGAAAAGTTTACTTTCTTTATTTTCGCAAAGTTATGATCTGTCCGTTCGTTCATTGACGTCTCTGTTCATTGTAATAAGTGTAGTTTCTGTGTTTTGCGACTGCACCGCAAAACCGTGCGATTAGTAGACGAAAGGACGTGCCTCTCCAATGGGAACCGAAAACATTTGATCGCAAGGACATAGGTCAACTGATTCCTCCACAGGAAAACACGTCTGATACATTCTATACGACACAGGTGACGGCATGTGCGTCACTTGACAGCAATATGCTGTCGACCCACCTAAATTGTACACTTGGCGAATGGGTAAAAAGATTCTTCTACCTTGCCCGATTTAGGTTTTCTTGTGGATATGATAATCGCTCCCAAAAAGTGATGAAAACATAAGAGTTTGTCACATAAACTGCAACAAATGAATGCAACAGTTTCACTGTCGCACAGTTTTCCCTGTGCTCTGTCAAAACATATGTTTTTAACGTTTTCAATTTTTTCGTGTGTAGACAGTCAAATCCTGCATATGTCCAAGCAAATCTGAACATGTTCTGGAATTTTGGAGACGGACGGACAGATAATAATTGTCTGAAAATAAAAAATGAAACTTTTCACCCGAGGGAAAATTTGAAACAAGGACCCCTCGTTCCGTAGCCGCTCACGCTAACCACAGGACCACGGCGCTCCACAACTCATAATATCCTTGATGTTGCCTATATTGGGCATGGACTACTGAGATTGTATATTTTGCTATTTTTTTCATAGTTCCACACAACTTCTTCCTGTTTTCTCAATTGATCTGTGTTCAGTTTTTCAAGGCCTATCCACTGTGCCATCTTATACCTAAATCTGAGGGGGGTGCGATGGGGAGGTTCCCATGTCAGTACAGTAATGATAATTAAGGGTCTACTTGAATTAGAAGTAGCGGAGCCAAGTTCCAGAAAGCAGACCATTGTGCTGAGGCCGTACCCCTCACTGTCGTGTTCAAACGGCACCAGTGGCAGAGAACGAGGTGGTGGCCGGTCGGTCCTGATTGATCCGTCTGAGCCAAAACGCGGAACAGAGAGAGAGAGAGGTGAAAATGCTAGGTGCGCTCGTGTTCAACTGTAGATCCGCAGTTAGTTGACTGTTTGTCATTTCAAAGGCTGAACATCTACATCTACATGGATACTCTGCAAATTACATTTAAGTGCCTGGAAGAAGGTTCATCAAACCACCTTCACAATTCTCTATTATTCTAATCTCGTATAGCGCGCGGAAGGAATGAATATCTTTATCTTTCCGTAAGAACTCTGATTTCCCTTATTTTATCGTGGTGATCGTTCCTCCCTACGTAGTCGGTGACAACAAAATATTTTCGCATTCGGAGGAGAAAGTTGGTGATTGTAATTTCGTGAGAAGATTCCGTCGCAACGAAAAACGCCTTTCTTTTAATGATGTCCAGCCCAAATCCTGTATCATTTCAGTGACACTCTCTCCCAAATTTCGCGATAATACAAAACGTGCTGCCTTTCTTTGAACTTTTTCGATGTACTCCGTCAGTCCTATCTGGTAGGGATCCCACACCGCGCAGCAGTATTCTAAAACAGGACGGACAAGAGTAGAGCAGGCAGTCTCCTTTAGAAGGTCTGCTACATTTTCTAAGTGTCCTGCCAATAAAACGCAGACTTTGGTTAGCCTTCCCCACAACATTTTGTAAGTGTTCCTTCCAATTTCAGTTGTTCGCAATTAGCTATTTAATTGAATTTACGGCTTTTAGATTAGATTGATTTATCACGTAACCGATGTTTAACGAGTTCCTTTTAGCACTCATGGGGAGTACCTCACACTTTTCGTTATTTAAGGTCAACTACCACTTTTCGCACCACTCAGATACAGAAAATTTCAGGGTTTGAGTCCATGGGGTGAAGGCTGACAGAAAAAGCAATCACTTGCAGCGGTGTAAAGTACGAACTTTGAGAGTAGCACTCCAAGTGAGGAAAAGAGACATGTCGGAGCTTACCCGAGGCAGACGATGAGCGACAAGGAGTTTGGCGTCCCAACTTTCTGACTGAGAACTGGGTCTGAATATAAAAGGCATGGGTTTTTAAACAATGGTGGCAGCTCGCTATTTCTCCCTTCCTGTAATCGGCCCATCAATCTGGAGGCACTTTACAGGTTTTGGCCAATCTGATGAGTGGCTCTGCAGCTCCAGGGAGCCTGTGGCCAACCATATTCAGATTCCTTCTTTTTGCCATTTCGGTTGGTGGGACTTTTTCTGGCCTTTACGTTAACAAACTCCAAGTTGAGTAGCAACAGCATTTAAACAGAATCTAAACGTCACTGCTCTTCCTGTTATGGCTATAAACAAAAGTGTTTTACTTCACTTGGCCCAACCGGCGGGCCTTTCGTGAGTGGAGACCGCTGGTGTAGCACTGTAACCTGTGTAAACCCACTGACGATTGCGGTTCTCAGGGCACGCATGAAGCTTGCTCCGTACTAAGACGAGCCTTTTTGCGACCATCTTCTACTGGGACGCCTTACAACAAGGTATAGGCGGTGGATGGAGTTACCAGTTAATTCTCTGACAGCTGCTCAGAGCGTCTGCAATTCGCACGGCTCTAGTGTTACTGTTTATGTCTTGTAACCTAAACACTAACATGTTTGCCTGCACTCTGCATTTTGTCTCTGATTTACTGCGTTAGCGTGCCCTCGCTGGGTTCCATCAGCCTTAAGCTTAGCAATGTACAAGTCAGTATATCGTCAATATATGACAACAAAAACTCCACAGTTCATATTTTCTTTAGAGCAAAATGGAATTTATTATCCTCCAATAGCACTTGCCCAATCCGCTCCGTTCGTTAGACAACTGCTCTAGCAAGGCAGTGTCCCCTCGTTCTGTTAGGCGGCCTTTTCCTACGAAACTCACTAAACAGCAACAACCGCCTTGAAAACTAAGTTGGTGACGATGTCTGATCACGGGAACGCCCTTGCTTTCTGAGTTTTCCGCACAGAGACGATAACTCTATTGATCGCTGATCACCGCTTCCGAAATACCCAATGCCGCATCATCTTCACCTCAGATGGCAGACGACTTCTCGCTTCTACAAGGGCTGCTGGTCAATTCGTCCACCGTCCCACGTTCCACGAGACTGTTTTAACATTCAGGCCTTTCAGCCAATCAGAATCAGGAGCAGAATGAAGACATCCTCACTGGTCATTGCGTGCTTCTGCTTGCAGCGCTTAAGTAAGGTGCTGTCCCTGGCAGCATATGGAAAACCTTTTCTATAGTGGATGTTGGAAACACTGGCCGTCGTGAGGAAGTCACCCTCCCAGTAAGCTCGCAATGTAGGCTACGGCCACAACCCGTTTAGGGGGATTTGGGAGACTGGACCATCAGCTCCAGCTGAAGAACAACTCCCTGCACCCCTCCCCCCCCACCACCCTCCTCACCTTTAGCTGGATACCGGCCCAGGCGGTTACTCTAGCGAACAGGGTTAACACGCAACAACGGCTGAGAAATGATATGTTAAATGGTGTCATTTTCCACGGTCACATCGTTAATCAAAAGATAACTCCTGAAGCTAGCAAGTTTTCTTTCTTTTGTGTGTGCCTGTCCACGACTCAACACTTCTGCTTTTCAGTGCGTGGTCTCCTTTAATACAAAAGTAATTATATTTTACAAGGGTAATTGCAGGCAGCATAAATGTTTCTGCAGTAATGCTAGTGTGACGAAATACAAGTATAGCTCAAATGCCTTCAACAAAGAGAAAAGTGATTATTTCATTTCTTATTGTAAATTACTATTTTTGATTGTGGAAATTGGCTAAAAGAGTCACAATTCAAAGGAAAACAAAAGTATAAGTCCTTCATTGGAATGGTCGCATTGCCATAGTTCGTGATTAATTAAAGTTTTGGGATCTTGCGAGATTTACAGAATAAAGCAGAAAAACAAAATTCTGCTTGCTTCTTTCATTTTTTAGTAAAGTCAAGTAGAGAAATTTCAAGAAATACCCTGTTAATGAGCTTGAGTGACTGTATAAAACCAACTCTCAAATTTTGTCCCTTCAGTAGTGGCGACCATGTTTTCTTAGCAAATAATGCGGTTTTTTTAAGATGATCAGATCGAAAGGTAAGGCTTAACTATTTCTTGTTACACTGTTAAATACAAGCATTATCGTTTAGTGGATGTCTGGAAGTCTTTAAACTAATGACTGAGGTAAGACGTGCTGCACATGTTAAAAGTGTTTAGGATAAAACAATTTTAATGCCCACTAAACACTTCCCATGCCTTAATAATATTACACACAATTGAGATCATGATTAAACGTACTGTAAATTTCAAATCACTAAAACTTTATTAGAAACCAAATATTTCAATTAAATTATAGATTCAGAAATCCAAATCGCTGCTATGTTTAAAGTATTTATGTTTTATTATCTGGTTTGTGGTAGGCCTATTTCGGCTAAGTGCCATTTTCTAGCTGCCTGCGTATAGTATATGATTTAGTTAACCTTTGTTTCTATGCTTATGTATAACAACTAACAATATGGGGTGGGTATACAATAATAATTACTTCTAGCTGTTTTGAAGTCCTTAAAATATCGATTGGGCCTGTCACTGTCTAATGATTTGATTGTTATGTCTTATAGGTGGCGTGACTATATGACTGTGGCAGCTATAGTGCCATATCTCGATCGTTAATGTTGTTGTAGAGAGATCTTTGTTGGATATGACCTTTTTTCTGATTACTGGTTTTTGTCCTTTTGACAGCTTTATTTGATTTGTCATCAGTGCATTTATAAGGTTAGAGTTTTGTTTCAATTTCTAAATCTATGAGTTTCTATGTATTAGTGGTTTGACCTTTGCTGTGAATTTTATCTTTGCTTGTAAAATCTGTATTTAGGATGTTAATATAATTTTCAGCGTAGAATTTGTGTATAAGATCAGTTTCTTCATTTAATATGGTATTTGGGTAGTTATATGGGAGCTTTTAAATTTCTATTTCTTCAAAGATTTTCATAGTCCCTTCGCTTTTATGTGTAAAACGTACATCGGTGGATCTATCTGGTATGTTTTCATTTTACTGAAAAAAGTGGACGGATTTGTATCGCTATTTGTGGTGTGTTCTGGATATCTCATTCCAAATTTTCTTCTTGTTTGTTCCAAATAAAACGTATCAAAGTCTTGACATTTTATTTTGTAAATGTCTGAATTTCTGTACACTGGTAATTTTATTTTTCCTGAATGAATTTGCGTTTTTAAATTAGGCTTTGGTAGGCTAATCTTACTCCTGTACTTTTCAGTAATGCGTTTAATTTGTCGGGTTATTTGCCATGTGTTACGGTGTGCAGTTCTGGTGTCTTTATTATAGAGCTGAGTGATTATGTTTGGGTTATAGTCATTTTATTGTGCCATGTATTGTACGGTCGCTGGTTCCTTCTGTATCACAGTTTGTTCTAGTGGTAGGTTGGTTAATTTGTTGATCATTGTGAGGAAATATGCATGTTGATGTGGTTTAGTGTGACATGATGGTGCATTGATAAAGTCGTCTGTCATTGCGGATTTTCTGAAAATTTCGAAGCTGTGTGTGTTGTTAATATTTTTGATTGCTACATCTAGAAAATATATTGCTTTATTAGTGTTTGACGTAACTAGGAACTTCATTTTTGGATATAGTTCGTTCAGTGCTATGTATTGTTCAACTTCTGTGTTGGTTCCGTCTATTAAAGGCAAAGTCCAACAACAAATCTAAAGAAGTATGCAGCTCTTTTGACTAGTGGGATTGCGATCTGAAAAACTTTTCTTCTAATGTGTTTAAGAAGTTGTTTGCTATGGTGCTTGCAATTCTGCAGTCCATGGTAACAAAATCCTCTCCTGTATAGATTTCGTTACTGCATTGGGGGGTGGGGGGGAGGGGGGTAATTTTGTGTTAATATTAATTTTAGCATTCCAAGAACGTCATATATGCCGATGATAGATGTTCTTCTTTATTGGAGTAGGTTATGCTCTATGGTTCTTATGGTTCTCTGAACTGGTGTATTCATTAGAGATTGATGACGACAAATAATACAAATTTCCCATTTGCTGGAATTTTCATATCTTATTATTTTTTGCCAGCGTTTGTTGAACTTTTGAGTGTGAATTATTTGTTATATGTGTAACATTTTGTAAGCAAGTTGTTCTGTTTTTAATTGTATGCAGTTGACTACAGGACGCATAGCTAGTAGAAAATTCTTTTTTGATCTTTGATTAGCCATGTAATTTAGGTGTGTTTGGGGTCATAGCTATATTTGTCCTTTTCTCATAATCTGTACTTGCAAGATTTGATGATCTTGTTAGTCTGTGCTGCAAATTTATTAGTAGGGTCCCTATTGATTTTTGTGATATTGTTAGGTGCAAAGAAGTCATTTATTTTGGTCTTTTGGTTTCGTATGCAGATGTAATGAGCGTGTAGTATTATATGAATGCAACTAGTTCACGCGAGTGAAAAAGACGCGACACAGCACTCGGGAGCTAAGGCCTCGCTCACAAAATAGCAAAAGAAGTCGCGTTAATTCGATTTTCTGGTGAAAAATGGAAGTTGAAACAAAAACTTAAAATCCAGCTTAAATTAGCGAAATGAAATTTTATTTTACGTCATGTTGATACGTTATCCACAAAATAATACGTTAAAAATGACCGCATTTTGCTGAAAAAGGGTCCTGTAGTTCATCAGTATTACAGACCCTGCACGACCTTAAATACTCTAAGTGAGATCACCCACTCCGTGACTTTTGGCATCTCAGTTTATATTTGCTCGGGCAGTTGGAGTTAGCATCGAGTTTATATTCAACTGGACCACTTTTGAACAGTTCGATGTGTCGACCGGCGATAGTATGACGCGGATCAGCAGGTCGCTTCGACCTAACAAGTGGTCGGCAACTGTCTCGCCGCTCACTGATGGATTTGCGGGAACCGGATTTAGAGTATCGATTATTAACCTGTGGCGGCGAGGTACGTCACGCGGCGGGGTCGGGGCAGCAGGTCGATAGTGGCACGGCGCGCCGCGGCGCTCCAGGTCGCAGCAGGTAGCGAGCGGCGGCCCGGCGTCGCGACCGGCGCGCCATCCATTATTCAGGCGTGCGGCCATTCAGGCTCTGGCCTGGGACGGGACGGCGGAATGCACAGCGCCAGCAGCGGCCACCAGAGCCGGCCACACCACACCGGGCTCTGGAGGCCCATTGTGCTCGCAGCAGCATCCATTCGGCCATACCGCCGCCACAACCGCTGTCTCGCCGTGTTTCCGCCCGCACTGGCCCTCAGGCCAGCTGGTGGGCACGTGGTACGGCGGCAACGCGTCCCCCGGGTGAATGGAAATGGTACGGTTCTCGGCGGGGTGTCGAGGCGGTTGGCTTTCCCCGAGCTTTGCAAAGACGTACGATGTACGCAAAGACCACATAGTATCTACACTGCACAACATAGAGGCTCACTTCCTTGAAATCCAGTGATTGCCGGCCATTACGGCGCAGAAGAGCCCAGTACGTTGTCCTCGATGGTGAGTGTTCATCGGAAGTGAGGGTATCATCTGGAGTGCCCCAGGGAAGTATCTACATAAATGATCTTTTGGATAGGATGGATAGCAATGTGCGGCTGTTTGCTGATGATGCTGTGGTGTACGGGAAGGTGTCGTCGTTGAGTGACTGTAGGAGGATACAAGATGATTTGGACAGGATTTGTGACTGGTGTATAGAATGGCAGCTAACTCCAAATATAGATAAATATAAATTAATGCAGATGAATAGGAAAAAGAATCCCGTAATGTTTGAATACTCCATTGGTAGTGTAGCACTTGACACAGTCACGTCGATTAAATATTTGGGCGTAACAATGCAGAGCGATATGATGTGGAAAAGTATGTAACGGCAGTTGTGGGGAAGGCGGATAGTCGTCTTCGGGTCATTGGTGGAATTTTGGGAAGGTGTTGTTCATCTGTAAAGGAGACTGCTTATAAAACACTAACAAGACCTATTCTTGAGTACTGCTCGAGCGTTTGGGATCCCTATCAGGTCGGATTGAGGGAGGACATAGAAGCAATTCAGAGGCGGGCTGCTAGATTTGTTACTGGTAGGTTTGATCATCACGCGAGTGTTACGGAAATGCTTCAGGAACTCGGGTGGAAGTCTCTGGAGGAAAGGAGGCGTTCTTTTCGTGAATCGCTACTGAGGAAATTTAGAGAACCAGCATTTGAGGCTGACTGCAGTACAATTTTACTGCCGCCAATTTATATTTGGCGGAAAGACCACAAAGATAAGAGAGATTAGGGCTCATACAGAGGCACATAGGCAGTCATTTTTCCCTCGTTTTGTTTGGGAGTGGAACAGGGAGAGAAGATGCTAGTTGTGGTACGAGGTACCCTCCGCCACGCACCGTATGGTGGATTGCGGAGTATGTATGTAGATGTAGATGAAGTTTGAAATTTAGCTCATTAGTGCCTACAAGTGCCCTCTGTAGTGATGGAGAAGCGTGGTGCCATGTGACACCACCCTCGAGTTCAGCGGCGCTAAAACTGCAAGATGTTGACAAAATCGAAGAAAAGACCAGATCTCAGGGGTTCATGAGGGTTAATAACATCAAATTGGCACCAAATTTTATCCACACTTCTGCCGAACGCAGCTTTGGAAGTCTTCCACGATGGGATGGCTGTCACGCTCCCACTTATCGTTTCATCCCTCCGTTTGACACCTCTGCTGTAGGGGTCGGAGCCGTGGCTCCCAGCGTTTAAATCTCTGGTTTTCCTATGAGTGATCGAGGAAACCATTTTAAATATATTGCCTCCCAGAATCGAAATGCAAACACCCCAGGGGTGACAAGGAACGTGAATGAATCCACCTCTTCCCTAAGGACTTTGATTTTCATACACTTCGCTATCGGAGACGACAGTTTGTGGTGTGATCTATAACAGGACAACTTTCTGGACAAATTTTAACCCTGATGGCACTCCCCTTTCTGGACGATTTATCCTATTTCTGATGACATTGTGAGGCTATAACCCCACTGAACGTATTCTCACGTGTTTTGAGTGCTGCGTGAACGAGGGTTCTGCTTCGGTATACAGGGTCGAATCACTAGGGACAGTTCAAAACCATTCGAACGTCATACGAAGCAGAAAAGGATGTTTATCTTGTTTCATCGCCCCTTGTTCGAGCCTTCTTCATGCGCGTGCGTGTAGAAGTGCGACACTGACACGCGCATGAATGAAATGGCAAAAAAAGTTCAAATGTGTGTGAATTCCTAAGGGACCAAACTGCTGAGGTCATCAGTCCCTAGACTTACACACTACTTAAGCTAACTTATGCTAAGAACGACACACACACACCCATGCGCGAGGGAGGACTCAAACCTCCGCCATGAGGGGCCGCGCAGTCAGTGACACGGCGCCTCTAAGACCAGCCCCCGTTCCGCAACACCCCTGATGCCAACAACCACTTTTCTTGAGAACTTCAAAAATACCACTCCACAGAGGTACTCATTCACCTATCTTCATCCGCAGACGGGATAGGCAACCCGCGCCACACTAGCGCCTGCTGGACGCATGGGAAATCAGATGGCTGTGTCAGGGTAGGCCATATGGCCGACGAGGAGAGAGCGACAGATGGACGTCTCTGTACAGAGATATGCTCAACCAAGTTGCTTAAATGGCACAGTGGGTATCACCAAACAAAAGTTCTCAGAGGGCCACTTCGTCGTTACTTTAAAGTGCGTTACAAAGTTGTATCTCCACGTGTACACAGAGGAGAGCGCGAAAGAGGAGGGATGAAAAAGCCTGAACACCCTACTGTGCTTCGGATGACATTCAGATTTCGTGGAATGGTTTTGAACGGTCTACGTGTACAAATCAAAACACTCTCAAGGGTGTGAATCAAGTGCACTGAGATTGGAGCCTCCAGATATCTATACGAAAGTGTTGAATCGTCCGGGAGGGGTGTCAGTAGTGGCAAAATTTGTCAATAACGCCGTCGTCCAGTTGTACGTCGCACTGCAGACTGTCGTTTTCGAGCGCGAAATTTGTGAAAATGGATGGCCTTAGGGAAGGGGTGATTTCAGTGACGCCTTTTATGTCACCTTTTCAAGGTTTTTCGTTTCAGTTCTGAGCGCAGAGGTGTCAAACGAGAGGATGAGATGTGGGTAAAGGGAGGGGGATGATGAGCTTCGCATCGTTTGACACATTCATAGTGGCGTTGGGCAGAACTGCGGTGAAATTTAATGTCAATGTGACATCATTAACGCACCTTGCAGCTGACGAATTTACGTGCTCTGGCCTTTGAATCGCATGTGTCAACTCTTGGTGTTTGGAGTGCTGACAAGCTTGAGAATAGAATTGCACGCCGCCACGATCTTGTAACATTACAAAGAAAGGTAGTAGGCACCTCTGAGACATTTAAAATTTCTGCGTCGGTATGAGAGGCAATTACAGTGTTTCAAAAAAGTGATCCTTTAAGTTTGTTGTGCAGCCTTTATTACTACACGGCTAATATTAGGTACAGTCTCGTTTGCAGGCTGCCTATCTAGCGACTTACAGGGTAACAGACATTTCATTTTCAATATTCCATACAGTTATTGACCGGAATTAACAATTCAAAATACTGTCATAATCTACTTATTAACAGCTATAATCTTTTGTTAAAGGTTTCACGCGGCAGGTCAAGTATTACAGTTAGAAACTGCGTATGTCTCTAGAGGCGGCATAACTCACGGCGCGCATTTTACGCGGACTATATTCATCCAGTACTTGAGAATGAGAGCACTTAGCATTTCTAAAGAATTTGACACACAGTTTCAATCCCTTACGAAACTTTTTGTCACTGACACCCTCCGATGAAATTGATGAATGGAGAAAGTTTATCCCTTATTTAATTTACGCTGTTCACGCAGTAAAACAGCAGCTTCAGGCATGACGTTTAAATTTATTCCTTTTTTACTAAAACTCTATTAACAACACATTTTGCACACAGTATTCACGCCTAACGCTGAATTTACCGGCAAAATTATATCATTGTACGACACACAGTTAGTCGGACATGGCGTTTTAGTCATGGGAGTTCGATTATTTAAGTAGTCGGGGCTTGACTGGTATGGTTCTAAATCTGCATCTGTATTCCGCAAGGTGTGTGACGGAGGATACTTTCTCCTTTTTCCTGTTACATCTACGAATGGTACTTGGGAAGGACGACTGTCGATAAACATCGGTATGACCTCAAATTTCTTTGACTTTCCTGTCGTTGTAAATTCACGAGAAACACAAGGTAGAAAATGATATGCTGCCCGACTCTTTTCCAGCGTACTGTCTCCGAACTTAGATACTAAACCTCACCTTAATACAAAAAACTTCTCTTGTTGCGTTGGCATTGCCGAAAAATCTCTCGTAATACCTAAAGAATCCCGTGACGAAACATATGTTCTTAGATGGATATTCCCTGTCTGTTTTATTAAGCCAGCATCATAAGTGTCCCATATTGACTGACACACTAAAGAATCGGTCTTACAAGTGTTTTGCAAGCCACTCGATTCGTGGATAAACTACATTTCCATTCTTCCAGTGAGCCTCAGACAGGCATTTGCTTTCCTACCATTAATTTTACGTAATCATTTCACTTCAGGTCGCACTTTGGTAGCTTCTCATAAGTGCCTTACGGTAGTTAGTGCTTCCAATGATTTTTCGCCAATAGCGTAATCGAAGTTATGAATCAGTTCACCTATTTAAGAGCAATAACCTATATTTATTTACGTTCAGAGTGAAGAGTCAACACCTGGACCAATGAAAATCCTCTGCAGATCTTCCTACATTTTGCTACAGCCATCTGGCGCTAGATCTTTCCTACAGACAGGAGCATTGTCTGCAAACAGCCTCATGGGGTTTCTCACATTATCTGCTAGATGACCTATACATTGTAAGCTGTAACCGCACTACAACACGTCCTTGTGGTACTCACGAGATTACTTTTGCACCTGTGGAATTCGTTTCATTAAGAACATATTGAGTACTATCTGCTGGGAAGTGCCGAGTACAGTCTCAAATCTAGTAACACAATGTGAGTACGCATTTATTACGTCTCTCGATTTGCATGCGTTAGACGGAAAATTTGTGACACTTGGAATTAAAACTAGCATCGTAACATACTATTTCCCAGCAGTTCCCGTCTGCTCTTCCCGTGAGTATTGTATCCGCCGAGGTCGGAATTTTGGGGGAGCAGGTCGCCTCCAGGTAGGAGATGATGGGTCGACCTTTTAATAATCTTCCTAAGCTGTTATGACCGAAGTTCTCATGGCTGGCATAAAGACTTGTGGCTCTGCATGATAGCCATTGTTTTCCAAGACTCTTGGGAAAGAAACTTCTGAAATCCCTGGTACGATACAGCAGTTTACAAGCAAGTGTTATTTCCGTTAGCAAGAAAGCCGGCCAGAGTGGCCGAGCGGATCTAGGCGCTACATTCTGGAACCGCGCGACCGCGCGACCGCGCGACCGCGCGACCGCGCGACCGCGCGACCGCGCGGCCGCAGATTCGAATCCTGCCTCGGGCATGGATGTGTGTGATGTCCTTAGGTTAGTTAGGTTTAAGTAGTTCTAAGTTCTGGGGGACTGATGACCTCAGAAGTTAAGGCCCATAGTGCTCAGAGCCATTTTGAACCGTTAGAAAGAAAAGGCCATTTAAAATGGCAGCATGCGGTTGTGCAGGCTGAATGACTGAAAGGCGTGAACATTAAAATACACTCTTTAGAGAAATTTTAAAAATGTGGTATACATGCACAGACGAACAAATTAATACAACTTCAGAACAATTTGATGATTCATTCAGGAGAAATCGCTTGACAAACTGAGCAGCTCAATAACACGTTCGTCCACCTCTGCCCTTACGCAAGCCGTTATTCGGCTTAGCATCGATTGATAAAGTTTTTGGGTGTCCTCCCGATGGATATCGTGCCAAATTCGGTCCAACTGGCGTATTAAGTCGTCAAAATCGTTGGAGGGGCCTGCCCACAATTATCGAAAAGTTCTCAGCTGTGGAGAAACCTGGCCAGGGTAGGGTTTGCCAAGTGCGAAGAACAGCAGTAGAAACTCTCACCATGTGCGGGTGTGAAATGTAAACCCAAGATGGCTTTCCATGAAGGGTAAGAAAACGGGGCGTAGCAGATCGTCGACGTACCGCTGTGCTACAAGGGTGCCACGGATGAAATGAAATGATACCCCTGACCATCGCTACTGACTGACAGGCCGTATGGCAGGCGGCATCCAGGTTAGTATCCTACCACTTTCCTGGGCGTCGCCAGATACGCATTCGGCCTGGGATCTCATCGACTGGACTAGATATACCTTCAGTGATGAAATCCGCTTCCGACAGAGCTGCGACGACCAGTGAAAACGTGTCAGGAAACGCCTCGAACAGCGGTGGGATACTAGCCTAATTTTCGCCCGGGATACGGCCCAACATCCAGGAGTAATGGTCTGGGGTACCATTTCTTTTCATAGCAGGACCCCTTTGGTTGTCATCCGTGGCACCCTTATAGCACGATATTCTACGCCCCGTATTGTTTCCCCGCATAGGATGTTACCCTAGTTTTACATTTCAGCAAGATATTGCTCGCCTGCACACGGCGAAAGTTCCTATTGCTTGTTTGTTCGTGACTACCAAACCCTACCTTGGCCAGGATGGTCGACGGATCTCTCCCCAACTGAGCACGTTTGGGGCATTACGGGCAGGGTCCTGCAACGAGCTCGGGATTTGGATCATCTAATGTGCAAAGAGGAAAGAATTTCGTACGATATCCCTCAGGAGGCCATACAACAGTTGTGTCAACCAATACTAAACCGAATAACTGCCACAAGTGGACCAATGTGTTATTGACTTGCTCGGTTTGTGAAGCTCTTTTTCTTCAATCATCCGAATTCTTTAAAATTGTACTCATTTGTTTGTATATCTACATCACATCTACTGATTTCCGTTCCATTTACGTAATTCCTCCATGGCGTGTCCTTTATTTCTTTTTTTCTTAGAGTATATTTCTTCTAAATGTTTATTAACCAGTTTGCTTTAGGTTATTACTGACTACTTTTATCAGTGTGAGAGACGTATATAGAATGAGTGTGAACAGATTAATCGAACATTTATTTAGAGAAGTCCAAAGAAGATAAACTTCCATTTTATTATTACTTCTAATACTCTCTGGACATTCAGATAGATTTGGTCACTACTTCTACTTTTCCAATAATATTTTATTTGTACTGCTCCCATTACTGTTCTTATAATTCTTCTATCTATTGCGGACTATCTATGCAGCTCGTAATTCATCCTAATCATTCATATCCATAGGAATGCTCTCTTCCAGCCATTGTATTAAATTTCGTTTCGTGTTGCTAGCGATACTTTCCTTATTGCAGTTTTTTAAATCCATATTGAAACTGGTTCATTAGAATTGATTCATAAACATAGCGTCCTTGATGAATCTCGAGTACTTTTAGTGCTGATTTTCATTATGCAAGTTATTCTATTCTGTTTATCAGTAACCTTTGGAGAAGGAGTGAGCCATTCTGTTAATTTATTTAGTTTATATATATATCCTTTCCAGTTCTGATTTATCCTATAACTGATCATGAGTAAGTGAGTGCGTGTGTATTTGGAATTCAAATGTTTCCACGAGCAGACAGAATTAGCATGCTTAGCGTGTAACTATTGCCGTCCTAAACTTGTTGGGACGTTTAGTACAGAACGAAGGTTGAGAGCACAGTAAGAGATAAACGTTAGATTCAAACTTCGTCTGCTGGTAGCTGGACTAACATTAAGGGGCCTCGCTCCCTTCCACCCGTTCGAAAGAGGAGCCGTTTTCGGCGAGGCGCCGTGTTCGTCACTTCAGTGACGTCCTGGTATGTAAACAGATACAAGCTCCTGAGATGCCTTGTTCAGTTTTGAATATTGGTGATTGAATGCAACAGTTTATTTCAGTCATATTTACATCGGAGAAACGTTTTCGAGAGCCCATATTTCGACCTTCACATTTAATTTTGTATTTGGGAGTAATGTGGTGATCACTGGCCTGTTTGAACTTGAGCGATGAACCAGCGCATCCCGATTCCAGTGCCTTAACCGCTGTGAACCAACCTTTTGATAACTTTGTTTATTTAATAACCTATGTATGGTCTAGAGAAATTTGTGTGGAGTTAAGCGCCATTTTAATACTTGGTCACCGAGCGAGGTGGCGTAGTGGTTAACACACTGGTTTCACATTCGGGAGGACGACGGTTCAAACCCGCGCCCAGCCATCCTGATTTAAGTTTCCGGTGATTTCCCTGAATCGCTTCAGGCAAATAGTGGGATGGTTGCTTTGAAAGGGCACGGTCGGTTTCCTTACCCATCCTTCCCTAATCCGATGGGACCCATGACCTCGCTGTTTGGTCCCCTCTCCCAAATCAACCAACCAACCAACCAATAAATGATCTTTTGTGTCAAGTATCAGTGTCTTTGTCCATTAGAATATCACATATTCGCGATCATGTAACTTTTAGACAACAGTGCTATGCAATGTATCGTGTGTGAAATTCTGTCTCGAATGAAGACCTATACCCATGGAAAATTATTTTCCGTTAGCCATTTTTCTGAATTTTAACAAAATGTTTGTGACAGCGTGTCTTTGATGTAACGACGCCCAGTGACCTTTCATTCGTTCTCTGTTTGTCCTGCCAGCAGCAGAGGGTAGAATAATTCGGTGCCCGCTTTTTCATTCTACGAATGTGCGTCAGGCACGTTATTTTTACTCCCAAATCTGGGACTTTCCTTTCATATTTCTGATGTGGGCCTGAATCCAATCCCTATGATCCCTGCATCCATGGAGCTCTACCATATTATGTTAAGGGACCCATATTCAATAACCATTTATGATCATGCAACCCTCGTAATCCTCCTTGCACACGAATTTTGTTTCATAAATGTACTTCTAAGTGTGGTCGGCGACAATCCTGTGTCTTTGTGTAAATAAATCGTCACCATTCATAATAAAAAAATTCACCGACTTCTTAAATAATTTTTCTACCACCCTTTTTTTTCTATCAATCCACATACAGCTACTACCGAAAGACCATTGCAGATGCAGTATCAGAACATATTTAAAGAATGCAGTGGACAGAATGAGAGATGTACGGTACCATTAGCTTGGTGCGATTTCCGTTACGTTATGTACCTTCTCTGACACGCTTGTTCGGATTTGGATTATCCGTTGTGCAAAATCGTAAATTACATTATTTGTTGGGCGATATTCGTTGTACAAAATTATTAATTATCTTATTTGTTGAGCTATATGTACTGTGATATTAATCATTCAGTAAAACAAGCATGCTGGACAGATAATATGACGTAACTGGAGACGCACGTTCTCATCAAAATTTGCAAATAAATCATCCCTCACTGTTTTTCAGCGTACGTGCTCAGACGCTGTTGTTGCCAAAGGTACGCGTATCAAATTATAACACATCCCTTTTCGTGTGGCGTCCTTGCTGAGTACAGTCTTTTCAGACCCTTTTCGTGTGACGATCCTGCTCAGGATCTTTTATGTTCAACAGCAGACGCCAGTGTTTATAAACTATAACCAGGGACAGTTTAAGGCCCAAGCGATGCAAACCGCCGCTTAGAGCGCCAAGCGCACTACCACCGCCAAAACTGTAAGACTTCTATTCAGGACGGGTCACGATGGGTTGCAGCTGCTTTGGGCGCCTAGCTGTGAGGTGCGCCAGGGGCGCCTAAATAGAGATTTGGCATACAGTGTGTATCACAATAGCAGCGAGAACTGACACGAAAATGTACGAGGAAAGGGGGTGAGGAGGGTGGGTGCCAAATGATAAATCTCTTGTGTGGAAAAAAATGTTCTTGAATCAGCCAGTCTGTTTTTTCCGTTTTCACGATTCTTTCATTTTTGCATATCCGGTTTCTTTTATTATTTCTCCAAGATATATGTAACTTATTAGACTTCTTATTTTAATTACCTTTACTATACGTATATAGATGGATATTTTACAGTTACCAAAAACTTTGTTTTCTCAGAGAGTCAGTGACTGCATTTTGTAGATTCTCTGAACGATTTGCAAAATCATCCTTAAAGTCAGACAGTTTATTTTAGTCCCACTAGATTTCCTTTCCAGACTTACTGATTACAAGTGGTTGAAATGGCTCCAAGCACTATGGGACTTAACATCTGAGGTCATCAGTCCCCTAGACTTAGACTACTTAAACCTAACTAACCTAAAGATATCACACACATCCATGCCCAAGGCAAGATTCGAACCTGCGACCGCAGCAGCCGCGTGGTTTCAGACTGAAGCGCCTAGAACCGCTCGGCCACCGCGGCCGGCACATACTGATTTAATTTTATCATTTTCGAGTTCTAAGTTCCTGATTCTTAATGTATCTCATAGTGCTCAGTTAAAGGCTCTTGGTGATAAAGTATTACTATACATCACATCAGTTTTAACTTAAAATTGTCGAGATATTTCTGCAATAGGTCTGACTTTTCCATTAGATATTATATGCGCTTGTATATGAGAGATAATGAGCACTAACTTCGTTTCATCAAATAATACTTACTATCGTTGTTGCCATCTTCATTTTCACAATGTTTTTTATTTTCATGAGTTACGCTCAATTTGAGCTATTACAGGCCAATTCAAATGATTTTACAAATCTTTTCCCATAATACGTGAGTTTTCATACAATACCACACTTTCTACTTCGCTGTCATTATTGCTTCCAAGAATGACGTCGAGCTCTCTTGACGTTGGTTGCTATTAAAATCTTGTATTATGACACAGGATGGCAATAATAATAATAATAATAATAATAAGGTCCGCGTCACTTTCCATTTTTAACCAGACATAACGTCTAAGACAGGAAATAAAAATAATAATAATAATATAACTGCTCGCAAAACTGGAGAAGGAAACAGAAAACAATCACGAAATGTTATTCATTAAGAAATATAACAAAGAAATTTACAGCAAAATAGGAAAACTAGCGAAAACGATTCGAATACGACGGACACGACTTTTCGGTCAACTAAAGAGAAGAGACAGAAATTGTATGACTAAAAAGGCTTTTGACGTTTTCGGAAGTACCAAATAAGAGACCCAGTCAACAGAAATCAATACTGAAGATGCCTATGACAGAGATCTCCGAGCCGTGTTGGCTCGTTCTATTTGGCTACTGACACGATCCGCCTCTGTCTAGCCACCAGGTGGCGCCTTCGTGGCCCCTTAGCGGAGTCTATGGTTGTAGTGGGCAGCTTGTTAACGACATCGGCAGTCAGTCGGTTGCAGTCAGGACGAGAGGGAGATGAGCTGCACATGTGACGTAGGGCGGGCTGTGCACGGAGATTACTGGCGCACGATTGTCTAGGCGGCCGGTCGTCGCGAAAGTCATGTTGGTGGGCCATACTTGGGCCTAATGTCGACGCCGTTGATTTACCCTGCATTAAGGAGGCATAGTTGCTGATATAGGTGTTAGAGTGTTGTTGATTTTCTAATACTGTCTGTTCTGTCCTTGCGGGTAAGGTACTCGCTACTTGATTTTCCGCATGTGCTTCCGTCTTGAAATTGCTCCTGATACGTTGGATGACTGATTCTCCATCACTCTGTTTAAAGAACTGAGTTTACCTTTTGGTGCCACTGTTTGATATTATTTGAGTGCCACATTTGTGTGTTTTAAAATTTATTTTAATTACAACTTGTTCAATGTCTGCTTATTTGTCACCTGCGCCTGAAATTAAATATCATATGTTCTAGGACGCCGCGTGTGTTAGTGACCACTGAGGTCGAAATTCAGTCTGATTTGTATTGGAAGTTGTTGCTTCCCTGATTGATATAGCGACAACAAAATCGTCTCCAGCCGTGGTAAGCAAACGCTAGCGACCCAGTGAATCTTGGCGGTTTTGCGTAGTTGACTTCCATAACTGAGGTGAGATTTTTCTCTTTCAGGAAAATTAATATTTATTGTTTCAAACATGATTACGATGGCAGTTGTTTGAGTGGTAGCCCTCAAGATTTGCCCTTTAACCTCTAAGCCACTTAAGTTATTGTGTCTGAGAGTTATGTGTGATTGTTACATTAAATTGTTATATTTTGTTGTTAGATTAACAGGTTACTGCTTAGTAATTCTTATTGTAAAATTCCGTTTGTTACAAGTAAGGTTTGGTTGGGGCCATCCTCAATTTGAGCTTCTTGCCTTGGTCTGAGCGTTTTCCTATGTTCTCTGATCACTATGCGTGATTTATATGTTTGCTTGTTTTCTCTCAGCCTTCCGAGCTGTTCGTAGCGCTTGGAGGCGCTGCGCCGGTGTTTTATTTGTTACTCGTCGGTCCACCGGGCGTAGCTTGTCCGCGTCGGCTGTGTAAGTGCAGGCCGGCAACGCGCAGCTTCCCCTCTCACCACAGCCTCTGGGACGTTGAGCTCCTGGTTTACTACGGCATCCTTTACGAGTTGAGTTTCTATCTCGTAGCAATCGGGCGTCAGTTTTCCCAGTAGTGCCCGTTATCCTTCCATCTTATTCAAACCTGGCCTGCCGATCTGCCCCTTCCGTGGTTTCCGTATCTGGAGTTTGTTTTTTAACGAAGTAGTTTTAATGTTGATGCAATGCTCAATTGTTAAATGGTATTTTAATGTTTTTCCACGCCAGTATCTTGAATATGCCAAAGAGCCTTCCCTGATTGAGCAAATATATTTCAAAACTATGTGATTCACTTTGTCCAGCTTTATTGGAAATTTATCTTTTTTATTTACTTATATCGAACTTATTTTTGTGTGTTGTTACATTTTTAATGTATGTTTGATAAATGCACTATATTTATGGTGGTACGATTGTGTGAAAGAATTCAGAAGAATCGTGTTTTGACAGATAGCCTTTTCTGATTGATCAAATATGTTTTCAGGATTGTGAGTCAGCTTAGGCCAGTCTTATAAACATGATTTATTTTTATTTGTTTATATTGAACCTATTGGTGTACTGTTTATCTGTAAATCTATATTGAAAAATTTCAATTTTTAATGTATGTATCAACAATGCTCTATATTTATTGTAGTAAGGTGGAATAAGAGAATTCAGTGGAAACGTTTGTCAGGCAGTTGAGTTATCAGATTTATCTGTGCAATAAAATATTGTTGAACCTTTGTGAAGTAATCAATGACTTGTGATAAACAGCCTGCAGTTTTCCATGTCGCTTTAGTTGTTCCTTTATCCCGAGGCGTCCACTGACATTTCATATTTTCCACAAACTTTATAGCCGGCCGCGGTGGTCTCGCGGTTCTAGGCGCGCAGTCCGGAACCGCGCGACTGCTACGGTCGCAGGTTCGAATCCTGCCTCGGGCATGGATATGTGTGATGTCCTTAGGTTAGTTAGGTTTAAGTAGTTCTAAGTTCTAGGGGACTGATGACCACAGCTGTTAAGTCCCATAGTGCTCAGAGCCATTTGAACCATTTTGAACCACAAACTTTATATCGAGACAAACTTACAAAATTAAAAACGATTCACCTTGGACAGAGGTGCACAAACAACACATTTAAGGAGAAGAAGGGATTTTGGACACAGAACCAAAGCTCACTGCTATACGCAGCAACGCTAAAAGAGGTGCAAATAGGCTGAAAGAAATGAAAATAATCATAATTAAGACAGTATCGCGTTACATTTCCCCTCAAAACGAAAATTGTTTCCTTGAAAATCATAATTTAATTAAGAGGACAACTGATATATCAAGGAAAAAACCAATCTTTTCCTTTAAATTCTTCCGATCCAGGTAAATGTAACAGGATATGGCTGTCACATCACTGACTTTAGCTTTTGAGGCTTGAGAAGAAGGAAAAAAAATCTGGTGTTTTCAGTGGCATCCGTACACGTGCGTGCGACACAGCTAGTTTTGCATACGGCAGGACGCGCAGCAGCGGCGCAAGATAAGCACGTGGATACCAGGAGAGAACAACAGCCAATCTGCACGCCAGTGTAAAAACCAGAGGGAAGGCCTCCGCTATCTGATGACGTGGCGTGGACTGCCCGCGTCACGCATGACACGCGCCGGCTGTTCAGGTGCGCAGCCCACGCCGAGCTGCTACAGCAGTAGCGCCCTTCACGAGCCTAGCTCCACGTAGCGTCTATTCAACACACCTCCACACCCCCTCTCTGTACCCACCTGTTTCTCCCTCTCTCTGGATGTCCACCTCATCCTCCCCCCACTGTCTGTCTATCTACTCCTCTCTACTCTCTCTGTTTTTTCACCTCATCCTTCCCCTTTCTTTGCCCATTTCCTCGACCTCCGTCTATGAGTGTATCTTCACTCCCTCTGTCCATATCTTCCCTCCGTTCTCTCTTTCCATCTCAGCTTCCCCCTCTTCATTTTTTCACCTGCCCACTACCCCTCTTCTCCTTTCTCTGCTATTTCCTCCTCCCCTCACTCTTCCATACCCTCCTCAATCTGTCCTCAGCCATGCTCATCACCACATGTAGCTCCTGCAATACAGCCAATAAAGCAAGCTGAGACTACTCTCACAACACACCTGTCATGCAGGCAGGCTACATGTCGGATCTTGAAAACTGTTTATTGCACCCGACGTGTAGGCTGCCCTGCATAGCACGTTCATTTGGCAAGCTAAAACTGTTCCCATACAACATGCTATCTTGGAAGGCCGTCACTACCCCAGGGGGATGGAAAAAAGACTTGTTTCTGTCTATATCTTTGCTCCTACTGGATGTGGGAGGTACAAACCCCACACTGCTGATACTCATGAGGTGTGCTGTTTCTGTGCCAAATTTGGTTTAATTCGAACCAGCTGTTTCCGAGGAGATTCCATACACACACTCATACACTCTCCTTTACATAAATATAACAGAAACAAATATCTCATGATGTTTTATATACACGTACATCTGGAGAACGAAAGTCTCTACAGAAAAACTCTGCACAATTCATCCATGAGATTCAGAGAGCCATAGACAAATGGTTGATGTTGTCTTCTTGACTTCTAGAAGACATTCGATACAGCTGCGTAGTGTCATTTAGTGAACACAATACAATCTCACTGAGTTTCAGATCCGGTTTCTGACTGGATTCAGGACGTCCCCTAGCAGATAAAACTCAACACTTTACTGTTGGTGGGAGGAAATCGACAGATTTAATTTTCGGTAATACCTCAAGGTGGTGTTCGGTTTACAATATACAGAATGAACCCAACTATATAGACAGATTTCCAGAGGTTGCTAAGGGATTGCTTCCGAGTATTTTGGTGTAAGGAACCCAAGGTCTTTGGCGGCCCATTATTGCATTTTGTTTGGACAATGATAGACTGCTCGTGGTGGTCCTAGTCAGTTCACAGGTCGCTCACCAGACATGATCCCAATGGACTTCCTCTTCTAGGGGTAGGTGACGAGCCTGGGTTACGAAACTCTGGTTAATAGTCACATGGATCTGGTTGCTGAGAATGTTTAGCCTCAGAAGTAGCAAACCAAACCCCTGTGATCCTTGGGCTGGTAAAGCAGATGGTGGTGCGTCGCTGTACAGTACGCCATGATCATGGTGGTTGAAATTTTGGACAACCGTAAGTGAACACTTCAACATTTGTTATATGCTACACTGCACTCTGACAGAACATATTGAACAAACTGTGAACGATATGTGTTTCGTCGTAGGATTGTTGCATTAGTCCGTGTTGTGTTTTGTTTATTATACGTTTTTATTATTACATATTTACTTTTGTGGAGATACTTCCACAGAAAAAGGGTGATGCGACAACAAACAGCAATAATGATAACATTATTATTACTGTGTAACGAGCCCCCGGAGACTGTGAGTCTCTTACAGGAAAATACTCAAAAGGATAACTGGCCAACCACTGAAAGTCTGTCAGTGCAGCTCTGATCCACTCCATAATGGCCTCCTCCATGAAGTCAGTCGCAACCGATGCTGTTGTTTATGAGAAGGTTGCAATGACAGAAACTATAGCGAAATGCAGGAAGACCTGCGGCGGATCAGTCATTGATGCAGTGGTTGGCAGTCGATCCTGGACGAAAAAAAATGTAAAGCGTTGCGTATAAATAGAGATAATAGTGTTGAGGTTCAATGGAAGAATCTTGAGGAAAGGTAATTTATCAACGAATGAAGAGCTTAAAAACACTTGCAGGACCAATATATGAATACTAGTCATTAGTCTGGGAACCTTACCATGTTAGAATAATGGAATAAATAGAGAAGATCGATCGATGTGTGGCCTGTTTCGTTCAGTCAGCACGAGAGCGTTATTAAGGACATGCTCAGCAAATTCCAGTGGCAGACACTACAAGAGAGGCGTTGTTTATCACGTAGAGGCTTACCGTTGTATCTTCGAGAGTGGAAGCTCCAAAACGTTATCAGAAACACATTACTTTCTCCAACACGTCTAGCGAAGTGACTAAGACGAGAAAATGTGGGAAACTTGTGCTCATACGGAGTTTTATTAACCTCCACACACCATTCGCGAATAGAGCAAGGAAGAGGTGAAATGATATTGGTGCCAGAAGTATCCTCTGCCACATACTTTTAGGTGAATTGCTCAGTATGTATGTAGATGTATTGTTACATTTAGTGTTATAAAATAAATGTCAAATTCTAAGGCGTAGTAAACGAAAAAAAAACTAGAAAAATGAGTCTATTTAAATCACGTAAGAGTAAATTTGGATTGAACATTCCCTGAAAGAGACTAGACCGTTAGATCAATATTTTGTACAATTGTCCCGAAATGAAAAAAGGACATAGATCATGAGAGCTAATCAGGTACTGTGAAAGATACCTCTCCTACTGCAACACATTTACTATTAGCAGAATGCAGTAAACAAACGAGTAAACGGACGAGAACACATTATTTTGTTTGAAGCAGCGGAGCTTCTAATGCAGTGTGCTTGCTATTACATGAGATCTGTATTTGTGAGCTATTGCTAGAAAAAGTGCTCAATGTGGTGCTCCTTCGTAGTAAGGCACGCTTTTCTCCAACGTCTTGAGGACTCTCGCGCTCTCTGAAAAGCTCAAACTTGGTCACGTATGCGCTGCCAGGCATTGACGGCGCTTTTCTGTAGCGTCTGCACATCATTAACGACGCTTTAATACGCCAAAGATTTTAACAACAAAAGATCCAAAGGATTAAAATCGAGGGAACGATCTAGGTAACGTACTGGACCTTCCAGAACAGCCCATTGTCCATTAAATGTCTGTGTGAGGTTTTCTCGGATATTTCGGAGAAAATGGACTGCTACCCCGTCGTGTACGAAGAACATGTTTTACGACTATTGGAATGGCACTTAGTTTAGCAGGACAGGCAAATTCGTTGATAGGAACTGACGATACCATGCACCAGTCAACTAGTTTGTAAGTATGTAAGGACCTATTAGTCTATCGCCAATAATTCCTGTCCATAAATTAACTGAAAATCAGCGCTCATGTCTTCCTTCTTCAGCTGCGTGTCGATTTTCAACCTACACACGAGTTATCACGACAGTTCAGAATAAAAAGAGCCTCGTCTGTGAACAATACTTTGTTGTAAAAAGTGGATCTTCAGCATATCTCTGCAACAACCACTGGCAGAATCGCATTCTGGCAGGCTGATCTTGTGGCCGAGTGACTCGTATGCGGGGCACATGATATGGACGTAGCATTTATTCCCCCAGTCTAGAGGATCACTGACCCCGACAGATGCTGAAATTCTACGTACACTAGTGCCAGGATCTTCTTCCATTGATTGATTGCTTGCCAGTCGCTGTAAAAACCGGCTGAGTAATTATGCAGACGGTACCCTGAGTTCTGGACATTTTTCATCATAAGGGACAAGATCTCTGCCGTTGCTTCCATTTGCCACACCAAGATATCTGCCGTTGCTTCCATTTGCCACACCATAACGGAAGATCAAAAAATTCAAATTGCTCTGAGCACTATGGGACTTAACATCTAGAACTTAGAACTACTTAAACCTAACTAACCTAAGGACATCATACACATCCATGCCCGAGGCAGGATTCGAACCTGCGACTCTAGCGGTCGCGCGGTACCAGACTGAAGCGCCTAGAACCGCTCGGCCAGTCCGGTCGGCTAACAGAAGATCACATTCTGTATGGAATAATAGGCTTCCGTCAAGCTAGTTAGTGCAAAAATAAAAGTACAAGGTAAAATCATTTCAACTAATCAAAACCTAAGCTGTTACCACTAGAACGCTGCACTTACCCAGACCTGTGAATACGATTTACAATACCAGCACGATCTAGGTAACGTACTGGACCTCCCAGAACAGCCCGTTGTCCATTAAATGTCTGTATGAGGTTTTTTCGGATATTTCGGAGAAAATAGGCTGACTGCTGTATTGATGGACAATAACAGAGGATTGTGTTCTCATTTACTGCGTACTGTAAGTCGCTCATGACTGCACAGAGCTTGATGCAAAGAAATATGTTTCGTAGTAGCGTAGATGAAGAATTGCCCATAGCTCTTAAGACAGGGGTAGTCAATCTTTTTTACATAACACCAATTTTTTCTCTGTTAGTAGTAAAGTCTTCTAATCGGCCAGCAGTCGCACAGTAACGGTGATTTATAAAGTAGAAAGTAGCCTTATGTTATAAAATTTATAAAGTAGAATTGTAGCAAGTTCAAGCATATAACAATAATTACTTACTAAACATTTTACGTCAAAATTTTACGAAAATGTAATGAGAATATCCTTAACCCCCAACCGTCCACCGTCAACCATGAAAGCTGGAATGCTCACTAGTGAGCGGTACGGACCAGGCTGACTGCCACTGTCTTAAGATAATTATTTTAGATCCCATGGTTACTGTCTTGTTTTGGTCTATACTAGCACCTCTCGTTTTTTGAACATACTCTATAACATTCCATATGATTAGTCGATCTGGAGACCCGTGTTGCAATACGAGGTAAATAAACGGCACCACACAGTTATGAATTTCTCCTGTTGGAACGGATAATGTAAAAGGCCCTGTCTTGCTGTATTATCGCCATCTTGACTCGACGCACGACGGATAACGTGCGAACGAGCACGCAGCCTAGGAGGTCCTCAACGGCATGAACGGCCACTTACAACTGGCGCCAAGCCAAACCTCTACTATAGCTGAAAAAGCTAAGTTTTGTCCGAAGCAGCTATTCATCTCTGGTACAAAGAAAGAATAGTTCCAATTTCCTGACAGCCGGAGTCAAGCCAAGCGTCGAGTGCGCCGTGGTAAAAGTCACTGTTTTGAAGAGCGCGCCGCAGCGCGTACTGTGAAGCAGTCGTCCTCCGTTTCTGGCGGTGGCGCCGCTGCGGTAATCGCAGCTTTGGTGTCTCCCTCTGGTGGGAAAGGGGAAAGGTTGCCTGTTCACGTGCATTTAAAGGGCGCTATAAGCTCGCCACGGGGCCAATTGGTGAGTCGGGGGGAGTCTGACAGTTGGTCAGCCGGGTCAGTGTGGGGCAGTCAGTGTCTGTCGGTCGTCCGGAGTGCTAGTATGTGTTAGGCCGCCAGCCTGCTGGAGTTTGTTCAGGCAATGGTCATTGGCGGCTGGATCGATCGGTTGGTCGGTCGCGCACTGGGACACAAGATGACTAGTCCGTCTTGAGCGTCGGCGCATGTGAGGTCGCCACGTCAGTCCAGTGTGCCGCGCCGTATAGCAAGGGGTAGTTGCTTCGCGGCCGACACGTGAGCAACAGGAGTCAACCCACGACGTCGGTCTGGCCGGTGCGAGCTGCGACGCCGTGAGACGGGAGATCAGCGCGCCTTCCTGCGTATGTTGAAGCGGCTGGCAGCGGACGGTTCGGGAGAGCGTTTTGGGGGTGCTGCGCCAGATCTTCGACAGAAATCGCAGTTTACTAGAAGTTAAGTGACTGGAGATATGTTGTTTCATTTACTTGTTAAATTCTACTTGTTTTCTTGGTCAGTATCTCGTCGCCAGCTTGCTCGTCTGTCTCCCGTCCGCATTTGTTAGACAATTAGTGTCTGTCTGTCTGTCGGTCTGCCGTACGTTAATAGCTGCCTCTCTCATGTTTGTCGGATTCGGTGTTAACGAATTTATTGCTTGAAGTGTAACGGCCGATTCCTGAGATATGTTTGTATCCTGCCTATCATCTTGAGAGGCGGTATATGTGTAATGTAGAGCATGTTTGGCCAACCTTGTATATTTTATGTAAGACTGCATTTCGTGGGTTTTTATTTAAATGGTCACTTTAGTATATAAAGTTGCCACCCTTCCGACGTAAGAGTCTTTTTTTATGTTGCACCTTCGGTGGCAAGTTAATCTTTTAATGTTAGTGTTTTGTATCATTTCCATCCCTCCTACGGAGTGTATACTTTATGTACTTGTGTGAGTCGTTAAAATTTTTAGTTTATAGTAATCTGGTGTGTTTCAGATTTTAATGTTCTAGATGAATCGCTAGTAATAAAAATAAATTCTTAAGAAAAGTTTTGAAAGTAAATTCATGGTTCACCGAGGAAAATCAAAAGAGTATCAGAAGGTTCTTGCACGGAGGCCCCTTCGTTCAGCGGACAGCCAGTCCGCGAAGCGGCCACGAGTTTTCTGTCAAGCACTGATTCGTCTCTGGTACAAGGAAAGGGACCAGGCGCCACGGGAAGCCATTAGAGTTCCAGAAGGTTCTTAGCTGCCAGGTGCGTCGTTTAGCGAGCACGGTGTTTTCGCGGCGCCCACCGCTGCAGCCTTCACGTGAGGAAGTGTGGCGGCTATCGACCGGAAGCGGCGGTTGCCACCTCGCCTCACAGCCGCCTACCCACTGCCGCAGCCGCAGCCGTAAACAAGCTGTGGCGGGACCCAGGTGGCGCCGCTGTCGGCAGCTGCTTTACGCGCCGACATGCGCTGCGTAAATCCTCTCCGGACACTCTGCCGACTTCCTTTTTGTATCTCACAGCCGGATAAGAGTGTACACTTTACGGGACGTGATGTACCGTTTACGAGCGTCGAGGGAACGATCTTTCGTCGTAGTGAATCATACACTCTTCTTTCTTCTTTTTTTGTTCAGAGGCACCAACCTCTGGGCGCCGTCATTCGCGTAGAAGAGGATGGATCTGTTTAAAATGAGAGGTAGACTTTTGGCTGGCTTTCTGAAGAATATCTCGTGAACTTGCCCAAGTTCTTGAGCTCTTCTCAGTGCCAGAGGATCCATAAAGAAAATGGAAACTCTGCGGAACGTTATTAGGTACACTACTGGCCATTAAAATTGCTGCAATGCAGATGATAAACGGGTATTCATTGGACAAATATATTATACTACAACTGACATGTGATTACATTTTAACCTAACGCCATGCAATTTTTTTCCTTTGGGGCTTCATCAAGGATCGTGTGTACGTGCTTCCGCTACCAGCAGACCTCCCTGAATTAAGAAACCGGACTGAAGCAGCTGTTGCTACAATCACTGAAGACACACTTATCAACGTTTGGGAAGAACTCGGCTGTAGACTTGATGTTTGGCGTGTGACAAAATGGTGCTCACATTGAACATTTATAAGGTTCTCGGTAAAACTGTTTGAGTTGCTCTTTCATTTGACTATCATTTATAACTGTAAGTATAATATAATAAATATTGTAAAGCGTTAAAACCCCGATATTCATTTATAACACCCTGTACAATCCATAAGATAGACTATAACCAAGAGGGAACATGGTCGATATGTGGTGTCATAAAAGCTTTGGGGTGTGGTAGGCAGGCACGATGCGGGGTTGTCCTCTTCGCTTTTACGGACAAATGAGTCGGCGTCCTGCATTGGATGGAACTGAGATCGTTCAGCCTGGAGTTGATGATTTGGTTTATTCATAATCTCCTTAAAGCGGTTGTGGTTGGAGCCTAGGAGGTTGTGTAGCCTAAAAGCCTACATAAGGACCATCGAGCTTCTCATGACGCTAGATGCTTTCCACTAGCTGTTGGACATAAACATGAGCAAAAGTCCCGGCAGGAGGTAGCTGTTTGCAGAAGGGTGCTCTCAGCCCGTGATGACAATTACGGCTATTAATACTCATATTCTTATTCTGAAGCTGATTGGCTTACAGGCCAGAATGTTTTAAACAATTTCGGGAGTTGTTCGGAACCGGCAGAGGCGAATAATTGGGCGGCAACCCTCCCAGGTCTAGAGGCACATGATGGGCCCTCTGCGGTGGAGGCCATGTTTCAAAGTGTTCCATATTTCTGCATTTTGTAGTTAAGAGTTTCGTAGTGATCGATAACGTTATTCAGCCAGTACGAAAAACGTAGTAGAAAAATGCATTCATTTGTGCAGATGTAGAATTCAGATAACACCTTTTCCAAACTTTCGGGAGAATGTTGTGGCTTCGTGAATGTTTGCATGATCTTTAGACAGAAATATTATATTGAATCTCAGAGACTTCATCTTGCTGGAGGTTGTGTTTCGTGGAACTGGCCGATTTGGAGAGGTCTGTTCGAAGCCAGTAAACTGCATTTATTTCCATGGAAACTTGAAGAATGTTTTGTGTGTCTTTTGATCTTTTGGCTTTACGCTGTTATCCCGTTTAGTCTTTGTGTAGATCATCGGGAGAAGTTGCAAGGGATCAGTTCGAGGCACTGTACTCAACGTTGTCAGTGTACGTCTTCCAGCAATGTGGGCGGATCTCGAGTGCTTTCTCAGTGCAGCTATATTTTTACAGCTGCATTTATCTTTGATATTGAAGTAGTGACCAATTTAACGCTGCCCCATGGATCGAAGCGAGGCTGGCATATGTTACTGAGACTTGTTGTCGTTGCTTTTTTCTTGTCAGAGTTTCCCACATATGCCTTTCCTCGTCGAGTCTTCGGAGAACCTGATCATTCCTTACCTCACCAGTCCATCAAATTTCCAACATTCTTCTGTAGCATCACATTTCAGATGCTTCGATTCTCTTCTTTTCCGCTTTTCCCACAGTCGATATTTCACTATCATACAATGCTGTGCTCCAAACGTACATTCTCAGTAATTTCTTTCTCAAATTGAGGCCTAGGTTTCATAATAGTAGACTTCTCACGGCCAGGAATTCCCTTTTTGCCATTGCTAGTCTACTTTTGATGTCCTCTTTGCTCCATCCGTGTGGGTTATTTTGCTGCCTAGGTAGCAGAATTCCTTAGTTTTATCTACTTCGTGATCACCAGTCCTGATGTTAAGTTTCTCAGTGTAGTCATATCTGCTGCTTCTCATTACTTTCGTCTTCCTTCGATTTACTCTCAGTCCATGTTCCGTACTGATTAGCAGTTCATTCCATTCAGCAGATTCTGTAATTCTGCTTCACTTTCACTGAGGGTAGCTATGTCATCAGCACATCTTATCTCAACTACTCCTTGGATTTTATTTCCACTCTTGAACCTTTCTTTTATTTCTGTCATTGCTTCTTCGATGTATAGATTGAACCGTAGGGCAAAAGAGTGCATCCCTGTCTTACACTATATTTAATCCGATCATTTCGTTCTTGGTCTTCCACTCGTAGTGTTGCCCCTTGGCTCTTGTACATATAGTATATTATCTCCAGAATGAGATTTTCACTCTGCAGCGGAGTGTGCGCTGATATGAAATTTCCTGGCAGATTAAAACTGTGTGCCCGACCGAGACTCGAACTCGGGACCTTTGCCTTTCGGGCAAGTGCTCTACCATCTGAGCTACCGAAGCACGACTCACGCCCGGTACTCACAGCTTTACTTCTGCCAGTATTTCGTCTCCTACCTTCCAATCTTTACAGAAGCTCTCCTGCGAACCTTGCAGAACTAGCACTCCTGTCTTACCCCTATTTTTCTGAGACCGTCGAAAGCTTTTTTCAGCTCTACAAATCCTATCGAACATATCTGTTTTTTTTTTCAGTCTTGCTTCGGTTTTTAACCACAATGTCCTAACTACCTGGTCTACTTTGTGCAAATCTCTTCACTTATGCATACCTACTGAAACCTACACCATGTGATCAAAAGTATCCGGACACCTGGCTGAAAATGACTTACAAGTTCGTGGCGTCCTCAATCTCTAATGTTGGATTTCAGTATGGTGTTGGGCCACCCTAGACCCGATAACAGCTTCCACTCTCGCAAGCATATGTTCAATCAGATGCTGGAAGGTTTCTTGGGGAATGGCAGCCCATTCTTCACGGAGTGCTGCACTGAGGAGAGATATCGATGTCGGACGGTGAGGCCTGGCACGAAGTCGGCGTTCCAAAACATCCCAAAGGTGTTCTATAGGATTCAGTTCAGGACTCTGTGCAGGCCAGTCCATTACAGGGATGTTATTGTCGAGTAACCACTACGACACAAGCCGTGCATTATGAACAGGTGCTCGATCAGTGGGAAGCAAGAAGGTGGTCATAACATCAATGTAGGTCTGTGCTGTGATAGTGCCACGCAAAACAACAACGGGTGCAAGCCCCCTCCACGAAAAACACGACCACACCATAACACCACCGCCTCCGAATTTTACTGTTGGCCCTACACACGCTGACAGATGAAGTTCACCGGGCATTCGCCATACCCACACCCTGCCATCGGATCGGCACATCGTGTAGCATGTTTCGTCACTCCACACAACGTTTTTCACTGTTCAATCGTCCAATGTTTACGCTCCTTACACCAAGCGAGGCGGAGTTAGGCATTTACCGGTGTGATCTGTGGCTTATGAGCAGCCGCTCGACCATTGGCTTTTCTCATCTGCCGCCTAACTGTCATTGTACTTGCAGTGGATCCTGAGGCAGTTTCGAACTCCAGTGTGATGGTCTGAATATATGTCTGCCTGTTACATATTACGACCCTCTTCAACTGTCGGCGAGCTCTGCCAGTCAACAGACGAGGTCAGGCTGTACGCTTTTGAGCTGTACGTGACCCTTAACGTTTCCACTTCACTATCGCATCGGATACAGGGGACAGAGAGATGTTTAGGAATGTGAAAATCTCGCATACAGACGTATGACACAAGTGACACCCAATCACCTGACCATGTTCGAAGTCCTTGAGTCCCGCGGAGCGCCTCATTCTGCTTTCTCACGCTGTCTAATTACTGCTGAGGTCGCTGATAAGGAGTACCTGGCAGTAGGTTGCAGCACAATACACCTAAGATGAAAAAAGTATATTTTTGGGGGTGTCCGGATTCTTTTGGCCACATAGTGTATAAAAATTTGAACCTGCTTACTGTACTTAAGTCTTAGTCTGCCGCTACAATTTTTATCCTTCACTCTTACGTGACGCTTGAGAATGTGTCCTATCAACAGACCCTTCTTTCGTCCAAGATGTGCCATAACTTTCTGTCTCCGCCAAATCGATTCAGTGGCTCTTCATCATTTATTCGCTCTACCCATCTGTATTTCAACGATCTTCTGTAGCACGACATTACGAACGGTCGGATTATTTTCTTGTCTGAACTGCTTCTCGGTCACATTGCACTTTCGTAAAATGCTACACTCCATGTCAAAATTGTCTGTAAATATTTTCTAATTCCTAAATTTATATTCGACGATTTGCAAGAGCTTTTCATTGCTGTCCCTAGTCTGCAGTTTATATTCTCTCTACTTCGCACATCGTCAGTTATTTTTCTGTTCAAACAGTAAAACGCACCTACTACTTTTACTGTAGCATTTCCTAAACTAACTCACTCAGCATTTGCCTGCTTTTATCTGACTACATCCCATTCCTCTTGTTGTGTTTTGTTGATGTTCTTGTCATAAGCTCTTTTGAAGACACTATCCATTCCGTTCAACTGTTTTTGCAAGTCGTTTTCCATCTTTGATAGAATTACAATGTCATCGCCTAATTCAGTTTTCATTTCTTCTCCCAGAACTTTAACCCCGTTCACAAATTTACACTTTGTCTCCTTTGTGCTTGCTGAAAGTACAGATTGAATAACATCGAAAAGAGTGTACAAGCCTGCCTCACTCCCTTCTCAACTACTCCTTCCCTTTCATATTCTCAACTTCTCCTTCGACTCTTACAATTGTAATTAGGTTCCTATACAGATTTTAGGTAACTTTTGGCTCCTTGTATTATACACTTGCAGCATAGTGGTTAGTGTATTAGTGTTAGGAACATTATTCAATCCATTTTTGGTATTACAATTGGGCATAGACAGTATACTAGGTAATGCAAATATTTTTATTATGGTTATTAAGAGATGGTGTGGGTTGGTGGGTTCAATGCGTTAAGTGCCAGACTGAGAATCGCTCACCAATCATCATCGTGTTTCCGCGGTCACGTACTGCTTCTTTCATCTCCGGCAATGATTTGCTCATGTTAGAAAAGAAACGTGCTTTGCGGTTAGGAATTCACGTTCGATTGTAGGTTCTTTTATTATTAACTGGCCCACTCAGTTCAGAGGGCAGCAAGGGCACACCACTTCCAATAGCATTAAGCTTAGTAAAGCTCTACTGCGCTCAGCCCAACCTTCGAACTTAGAATAACTTTTACTTGCTTTTTTTATATCCACTTTAAACTGTAGGTTCCTCCATAAACAGCTCGGCTACTCGGACCAAAGGTCAGAGGGTTCTTTTTATAAAGATATGCGAAGCATCTGTTACTTGAGGCGAGGTGCGGTGGGGCATGGACGCTGAATAACTAATGAAGCAGTAGGAGGGAAAACGAGGTTTTAACGTCCTGGCAACGACGAACTTGTTAGAGACAGTGGAATTTCTCAGAGAGGGAAGGAACTCAGCATTGTCAACTTGCAACGAACCATCCGATTAGGGAAACCACACCAAATGTAATTCAGGGTGCCTGGACGGAGAACTAAGCTCTGCTCTTTCTAAATGCGAACCAATTTTGGCAACACTGTACCAAATCATTCGGTGATAAACTACACTCATCAAGATCCTCTAATTTGTCTGGTCACAACCATTACCGCTGTGTGCATGAGTCAATGATATCATCAAACAGGCGAATATTATAGGCATTATGTACAAAGGCATTTGTAGTTAGCTCTAGGGATCGCGTATCGTGTTGGATTACATAGCAACGGTGGCTATTCGTCAATGCAAGTAATTGCAAAAGTCCGTGATTCATAACTTATAGAAATACGCTCTAAGAAAGCAAAGCGACACCCAGTAGTTATTGTAATGGGACGTAGGTCGGTAGATGTTACGTTCAAAACAGACAAACAAATTAATACAATTTCTAAAAAATTGATGATTTATACAAGAAAAAGAGCTTCGCAAATTGAACAGATAAATAACACTTTGGTCCACCTCTGGCCCTTATGCAAGCAGTTATTCGGCTTAGCATTGATTGACGGGAGTTCTTGGATGTCCTCCCGAGGTACATCGTGTCAAATTACGTCCAATTGCCGAGTTAGATTGTCAATATATCGCGCTGGGTGGAGGGTCTTCCCATAATGCTTCAAACGATCTCAACTGGGGAGGGATCCGGCGACCTTTCTGACCAACGTAGGATTTGGAAAGCACGAGGACAAGCGCCGGAAAGCCTCGCCGTGTGCGGGCAGGCATTATGAAATGTAAACCTAGGATGGCTTGCCATGGAGGGCAATAAATCGGGGCCTATAGTATTATCGACGTACCGGTGTGCTGCGTGGGTGCCGCGGATTACAAAGGGGTCTTGCTATGAAAAGAAATGGCACCCCAGATCATATACCTGGTTGTCCGGCCGTATGGCGGGCGACAGTCGGGTTGGTATCCCACCACAGTTCGGGACGTCTCCACATACGTCTTCACTGGTCATCGGAGCTCAGTTCGAAGCCGGACATTCCAGGCATGTTGCTGTTAAGAGGTCAATGATAGTCGACACAAGGTACGCTGTGAATTCAGCCCCACCTGTGATCCGCTTCTTAATGATCCTTGTTGTCACTGGAGCACCAGTTGCACGTCGGATCGATAATAATGATGAAAACGGGACTCTGTGTGCTTCTCTGATGTTTGTTAGGTCCTCACGTTCTCTCATCTCTCTAGTCCGACTGCTTTCTTCTTGAAACTGTTTTCAGCCAGCGTTCACCCATCCCTGCCAGCATCGTCGAATATAAACTTCGGTGTTATTTATCCATCGGCCCCCAAAGTTTTCAATTTTGTTCTTTCCGTCTATACCTGTGCGAATATCAAGTTGTGACGATCTTGCATAATGGATGCTTCGTGGTGCGCCTTTCTTATATTTTTTTTTCTTAGAGTGTATGTTTGGATGGTTTATTGTCAAGTGGAAACAGTAGTCCAGTGGAAACAGTCATGGAAGTGGCTACAATGTTTTAAGGAGCTTACCTAAATAAATCGCTGTTTTTCAACGTTGGTGAGGTCTCAGAAAGAAGAAAAAGAGGCAAGCTTTCGCAAAATTCAGCACTGGTTACCTTCGAACAAGGTAATAAGAGGATATGCTGAAAAGTAATTCCACTGAATTTTTTGTTCCATTTTCATATCTGTCGAAGTATTACATGTCATGCATATTACTCGGTGGACTTTTGCGCTTCGCTGATGCAAGATACAAACCTCTGTCTCTAGAGGGCTCCGTATTATGCCGTGTAACATGGCGATGCCTAGAAAATAATGTCACCCGCCAAGTGTGAAGACCTGTTGAGGGGTTTCGCCTGATTTCTTGCATTCCATATGACGTAATTATTATGCAATTCCTTTTACGTAAAAATACTCGGCCACATACTTCAGGTGCAACGAAGGCGCTCCTGCTTCGTTTTTGATGGAACTTGTTCGGTCACCCACCATACAGCCAAGACTTGGCTCGCTTTGACTTAATCTCTTCGCTAACATTAGCTGCTGGCTACGAAGACAGCATTTTCTCACTGATAACGAGCTGCAGACCAGCGTAGAGAATTGGCGAAAGCACAGGCGGTCGCCTTCTTTGACGAAGATATTGCAAAGTTGGTATCATGCTGCGACAAATATCTATGTAAAGGCGGCCACTATGTGGAGGGGGCTGGAAGGTGTGTCTAACGTTCGAATTCAAACATTTTTGAGTTTCACTCAGGCCTTAGACGAGGCTCATTCCATAAGTCATGGCAAGTACGGTACTGAATATCGAGCGAACAGGTGGCATCACTGCAATCACAGTAAATACGTTCAGAATCCCACGGCACACAGTACCGAAATGAACTGTCTCACTGCGACCGCATGCGAGGATGGCTCGATACCAGCATCTGAAACATTCAGTACGGATGTCAATAGAGAGTAACAGCGAACGGGCGTGAAAATTGCCTTTTCCGCTGACAGAAATGCTACTGGGTGACATGCGGAGCTACGAGTAGCTGTCAGGGCACTGCCCTACCAAGCAGTTGCACGTTGGGTGGAGGCTTTTCGATATGGACGCGCAGCAAAGACAGACTCGCCGCGAAGTGGGCTGCGCACGTACGCCCGTACTGAGCTATCCGTGGCTATTAGTGAACAGCGTTTAACAGAGGACCGATATTGCGTTGTACAGAAATTAATGGCATGGGCGAGTAAGCCGAGAGCTGCAGCATTCAATAATTTACGACAGGACTCGGAGACGCGCAAGAAGTATCACAGTCAGTGACATTCTCTATCGCATTATTGAGATTGGTGAAAACTGGGAGCGAGCGTATGAGCCAGAGTTAAAGACCCGCCGGCCGCTGTGACCGAGTGGTTCTAGGCGCTTCAGTCGGGAACCTCGCTGTTGCTACGGTCGCAGGTTCGAATCCTGCCTCGGGCATGGCTGTGTGTGATGACCATTCTGGAGTGTCACCTTGTTAAGGAATACCACTTCATCAGTGCCCAATACTGCCACAATTTCCTGCTGTACCCTCTGCAATCATACCCCATGATAACGCTACAACCCACACTGCAGACGTGTTCCGACACACCGCCCCCCCCCCCCCCCTTCTCTCTCCTACTCGCCAAACCTCAATCCATGCGACTTCAACCTCATTCCATTACTGAAGAAACCACCATTGCGTGGGATGCGCCTTGCAAACAGGGCGGGATGCTGATGCAGTCAGCGCCTTCACCATCATCGGCAACGTTACAGGTATGCTTTGGGCGACTATTCTGAAAGACGGTAGTTGATTATGATTCATTTTTGTTCCATTTGTACTCATAGACAATAAATTCTAGTGCGTGTGTTTCATGCCACCCTTTGCCCTGATCTCCTGTCATGGAACCCTATTTTATGTTGGCATTTACAGACCAACTGCCTTACCAGTTCAATGAACTTTGTGGAATTCCCGTGTTGTCACATTATCGCGTGATATACCATGGTAGAATATGTAAGATTTGAAGGAGAGAAGAAGGGGTTATTAGCGTTTGGCGTCCCGTGGAGGACGAGCTTACTAGAGATGGAGCACAAGCTCTGAATGGGGAAGTTTGTTGTAACTGTCGCTTTGTGTTACGATTCCTTTGGCTGTCGGGATGGCGTTCAGCTTTCCCAACCTGGAGTTTTTATTTCGATGGCAACTAAAGGAATCCGTCGGAGGTGAAGGTGGCCTCAGTAAGGGGCTGATTTCAAGAAAACCCGTTAGGATCCGTCGAGCTAGACCGGATATAGGTGCTCGCTCCCGTCCGGTGCGCACTGCCTGATGTCCACCCACGGCGTGTAGCGCTGGCAGTCGGCCCTGAAGGAGACACACGATGCTTTAATACCACGCTTCGGCCCCTATTACGCTGTCAGACTTCTTTGACAGATCTTTTATAAAAGCTAGGACCACGCTCTAAGCCGGCTGGGGTGCCCGAGCGGTTCTAGGCGCTACAGTCTGGAACTGCGCGACCGCTACGGTCGCAGGTTCGAATCCTGCCTCGGGCATCGATGTGTGTGCTGTCCTTAGGTTAGTTAGGTTTAAGTAGTTCTAAGTTCTAGGGGACTGATGACCTTAGAAGTTAAGTCCCATAGTGCTCAGAGCCATTTTTTGAACCACGCTCTAATCTCTTCAAAAGATACAAGTAACCCAGTAGACCGACGAATATTTTATGAAAAGTGTCTTCGAAAAGATATTGGACAAAAATCTTTTACATTGTAATACCGGCCTTACACAGCGCTGAGTAGCACCAGTGGCAGAGTCGGCGCGGCCAGCTGAAGTCAGCGTAGCACTGGTTTCGTTCGAGATACGGTTGCAACCGTTGGAATGACACGAATCCATTATTCGACGCATGCATTCTCCCAGTTCCCGTGGGTTCTGACTTGGCGAAAGCTATTCGAGTGGTCCTCGGTGGACAGTTGCAACTAGTTTCCACTGACCAGAGGAAACTATTATTACCGACTCCAAAGCGTTTAGTAACCCTGCTCCAAAGTGATTAGCGCATGCATGCGCATAGTGTTCAGTATCATAACCTTCACGTTGAAGAAAATAAATATTAGCTTCCTGCTAGCCTCGTAAAGATTAAATAAATTCCAATGTAATTTTATTCCCTTGAGGGATTTTTCTGCAGAAATATGTTGCATATATGAATCCTTGGCTATAAAAAGCAAAAGGATTTCACTATCCTCTATTAACTTCAATTTCAAAATGAATAAATGTTCCCTCTTCCATACAAGGATCGAATCAAGAGAGCCGGTAATTGTTCACAGGCTATACTCTCTGACGTAAAATACACTCCTGGAAATTGAAATAAGAACACCGTGAATTCATTGTCCCAGGAAGGGGAAACTTTATTGACACATTCCTGGGGTCAGATACATCACATGATCACACTGACAGAACCACAGGCACATAGACACAGGCAACAGAGCATGCACAATGTCGGCACTAGTACAGTGTATATCCACCTTTCGCAGCAATGCAGGCTGCTATTCTCCCATGGAGACGATCGTAGAGATGCTGGATGTAGTCCTGTGGAACGGCTTGCCATGCCATTTCCACCTGGCGCCTCAGTTGGACCAGCGTTCGTGCTGGACGTGCAGACCGCGTGAGACGACGCTTCATCCCGTCCCAAACATGCTCAATGGGGGACAGATCCGGAGATCTTGTTGGCCAGGGTAGTTGACTTACACCTTCTAGAGTACGTTGGGTGGCACGGGATACATGCGGACGTGCATTGTCCTGTTGGAACAGCAAGTTCCCTTGCCGGTCTAGGAATGGTAGAACGATGGGTTCGATGACGGTTTGGATGTACCGTGCACTATTCAGTGTCCCCTCGACGATCACCAGTGGTGTACGGCCAGTGTAGGAGATCGCTCCCCACACCATGATGCCGGGTGTTGGCCCTGTGTGCCTCGGTCGTATGCAGTCCTGATTGTGGCGCTCACCTGCACGGCGCCAAACACGCATACGACCATCATTGGCACCAAGGCAGAAGCGACTCTCATCGCTGAAGACGACACGTCTCCATTCGTCCCTCCATTCACGCCTGTCGCGACACCACTGGAGGCGGGCTGCACGATGTTGGGGCGTGAGCGGAAGACGGCCTAACGGTGTGCGGGACCGTAGCCCAGCTTCATGGAGACGGTTGCGAATGGTCCTCGCCGATACCCCAGGAGCAACAGTGTCCCTAATTTGCTGGGAAGTGGCGGTGCGGTCCCCTACGGCACTGCGTAGGATCCTACGGTCTTGGCGTGCATCCGTGCGTCGCTGCGGTCCGGTCCCAGGTCGACGGGCACGTGCACCTTCCGCCGACCACTGGCGACAACATCGATGTACTGTGGAGACCTCACGCCCCACGTGTTGAGCAATTCGGCGGTACGTCCACCCGGCCTCCCGCATGCCCACTATACGCCCTCGCTCAAAGTCCGTCAACTGCACATACGGTTCACGTCCACGCTGTCGCGGCATGCTACCAGTGTTAAAGACTGCGATGGAGCTCCGTATGCCACGGCAAACTGGCTGACACTGACGGCGGCGGTGCACAAATGCTGCGCAGCTAGCGCCATTCGACGGCCAACACCGCGGGTCCTGGTGTGTCCGCTGTGCCGTGCGTGTGATCATTGCTTGTACAGCCCTCTCGCAGTGTCCGGAGCAAGTATGGTGGGTCTGACACACCGGTGTCAATGTGTTCTTTTTTGCATTTCCAGGAGTGTAGCAGTTTCATAACCATTGAACACATCGCAGCCACTCCCTAACATCTAAATCAGCGGTAAATTTCCTTCAAATTATATACTTTCCAGCTGTTGTAATGTTTTGGCGTTTATTGCACTGTACTTTATTAACAATGACACTAATTATCTGCAATACATTGTCAATCAGCAACAAAATTTGTATTACCAAAATCAATGAGACAAGCTTTTCAATTTCGTCACCATATGCATATAATCAAAATATGTAGAAGAAAGCAGGATGCTGATAAGGGAAATGGTGTCAGGAACAATTCAGAAGATATTCAGTTAACCTCTTGTATTGCCACTTTTCAAAGAAGAGCCAATCGCAAGTGGGAAGCAAAAATGTTTTAATGAATTTTATTCCTCATAACGATGTTTTTGGAAAACCTGCAACTGTCATTCATTATTTAAATAACGAAATACTGCACCACTTACGTACTGATTAACGCTTAGCTCGGAGCGTTTCGAGTTCTAGTTGCCATCATTAACTATTTACATTAGTATTTTGTGCTCTGCACTACCTTTCTCGCACTGTAGTAGTCTTTTTGAAGTTATAAGGTACTGTTCGTCCTCCACTATGCGAAAAACCACATACATGGAAACAGTCACTCACACCGTTCGTGAAATTTCACACTGTGTGTGGTTTTCTGCATGATGGAGGAGACACAGTACCTCATAACCTAAACAAGACGCCACAGCTCAGAGGAGGGAGGCACAACACGTATACAAACATTACACAAAATACTCAGTTGACAGTGAGAATAAATTCTCGAAACGCATAGTGCTAAGCGTGAAGAAATTCATAGACGTTTGAGCAACGCGAAGACAGCAGAGGTATCAACTGGCGCTACAGATAGCCAACCAACGATACACGCAAAATATGCGTTGAAACAAATGCAAATGTTTCTAACGGTCGGAACTATCACAATGCCTCGCATGTGCAGTAGAGACGATTTGGAGACTGTTTCATTGATCTGCGATACCTTTACTTGAACGAAATTATTTTTAAAAACCTGAATGAATGTGGTTACAGCAGCCGGCGGCGACGTGGTGTAGGCTTGTTGGATTCCATGGGCAACCGAATGGCATTGAACCTCAGAAACCGTAGACCACGGCATAGGCTTTGTGACTGGACGTACAGGTCAGCTGTACCTTATTTCCCTGTCCTTAACTGACCCGTTCTCTGCTGGGAGGCAATAGAGCTTGCCTGTCTGTAACGTTCTGGGGCCGAGTAGTTTCGCCATGTGGCGGCGTTGTCGTGCACTGCCATTTGACACAATGCTACTCTGACGAATCTAAACCGGAGCCTAGTCACACTCTGACGGAATGGGTGGAGCGATTTCCACGTCGGCCCCCTTCGTGACGGTAAGTGGATCACTGTGTACCGAAATTCATTGGCGCCGTGGAATTCCGTCTGCACCGCAACAATGTGGAAGGAACCGTGGCGTGGACTTTCAGGAGAACCATCACTACATTCGCCTTAAGAGACTTCTGATGTTCACGGAAAATGTAAATCTGGATTTAGGGACAGAGATTTGAACTGCGTCCAGTGTTACACCACTGAGCCACATCGTTTGGTTTCGAATTTTGAATGCGGCTGACGAATGTGCGCCGGCCGGAGTGGCCGTGCGGTTCTAGGCGCTACAGTCTGGAGCCGAGCAACCGCTCCGGTCGCAGGTGCGAATCCTGCCTCGGGCATGGATGTGTGTGATGTCCTTAGGTTAGTTCGGTTTAATTAGTTCTAAGTTCTAGGCGACTGATGACCTCAGAAGGTAAGTCGCATAGTGCTCAGAGCCATTTGACGAATGTGCTCTTGGAGTTCACTGGGCAAGAGAATACGGATGGTGAGGAGAAGCGTTTCCGAGGGATTTTCTGTAGTAACGCCCATACTGAGTGACAGGTCACAGTGCAAGAACCGTAGAAGAGAGACTGAAACGTCGAGCTAGACGAGATGTGACTACTAAAAGTTGTTATATACAATATTAATATTCCACAGTATTTTGTATTTCACTGTGAACCGGCTTTCAGCTTTCTAGGCCAGCATCAGACAACTTGACACTGAGCAGACAGTCTAAAAAATATCGCATGTAGCTTCTATTGGTGCTAAAATCGTTATTTCCGAAGATATGTGAACAATTTACGAATATATAAACGAGAAATACAAATACTGTTCCAGTTTTATGTGTTACAAAACAATAAATATTATATAATAATATAGTGAATGTTTTAAACACTGAAGATATCAGTATAAATCCCTAATACCACTGACTGATTGACGTATACACATATTAGTTAAGGTCTGTCAACTATAAACAAACTAATAAAATGTCGTTCAGAATGTTGATGTGAATAACGTGGTGACACGAAAGTGCTGTTCTTGTGTTACGCATCAACTTTCCTTATCGAAAGGTGAAGGTGTCAGACTGTAATAGCGTTTACGATACGATATTGCAGTGCCTCTCTCATTCAGAAAAACGATGCGACTACAGCCGCTATATAATACGTTACATATATTTACAGTTGCGAATACGGACAACCATGAGCTGCATAATGGAATGGCGACCACGAAAATTTGTGGGAGGCCGGGACTTGAACCCGGATTTCCCGCTTATAGCGACGGGTGGCCTTACCGTTAGACTATCCGAGCAAGACTCGCGGCCAGAACAATGAATGTCCGAAGGAACATTGCATCGTATTTATGAATGACACAGGCACTGTAATATCATAATCCACGAACACCAGGCAAGTGACTTTCAGTTAAATGCCTCCCCTGTACGGGAATATACGTAAGAACGTACGAGTGCAGGTTGTAGACACACGGTTGATAACATACGAAAATCTGGGTGTGGCCGTAAGTCCTGCTCGGATAGCCTAAAGGTAAGGCGACCGCTCGCGATTTACTTTTAAATTATTCGTATTCTCATTTTTCCTTGATTCAGATTATGGAATGTGTTGTGCTTCTTCTGTAGTGAAAGAATTTCGGGGTACCTGTGCAGTAACTTTGGTGGCACTGTGGTCCGTAACACTAACATTGCCATTGTGCAGCGAATGTATTGATTTTCACTTGCCATACAACCGGGTCTTCTTCGGATTTCGAGACAGTGATTCGTTGTGAAAAATCGTTAGAAGGGTCTCACAATTGAAGTGCACACCAAATTTATTGCTTCAGTAAGCATACTTTTAATCTGTCATGTTTCTTTCGCTGCCTCTTCGTCAATATTCTAAACTCGTTTTTACCTTGGGGCATCTGTTCCGTCTCTTGCTAAAGCAGTTGGTATAAAACGATCAGTCGGCGTCGCCACTCATTTTAAGATTCCATCCGTCACTCGGTGTAAACGGAACATTTATAAGATCACTTCGTTGTTCATCTGTCTGACTGGTCGTTAAAAATGTATAGACGTATCAAATTGAACTTAATGTCACATACTAAGGCATGTGGTCCCTCGGCGCTGTAAAAATTTGAGCACTTAAGTCAATGAAGTCAAAAGTTACTACCGTTTATGGCACATATTTTGATACTCGCAAACACACGCATCAAAACCTATTGGATAGTATCATGAAATTCGGCGAAAAGCAAGGTTTTACAGTAAAACCAAAGGAAAAAACCCCGAAAATTGTAAATTCGTAAGTACATCTCACTTTTTTTTATTTTTATTTTTTTGTAATTTCCTATTTGACTGTTTGCCCGTCTGTTAAGACTACTCTTTCTGAGGAACGGATGGACGTATTAATTTGAAATTTATGTAAAATACTAACGTATATGGCTCCTTGGCGGTGTAAAAAACTGAAGCTTATAAGTCAATGCAGTCAAAAGATACGTCCATTTATGTCATATTTTGATACTCGCAAAATCATCACCAAAACCTATAGGGTGCTACCTTTCGGCCTAGAATCAAAACATTTCGCGAGAAGCTAGGTTCCGCAATACAACCAAAGCGAAAAATGTGAAAACTGAAAACATTTCTTTTGTTATTTTTTATCCGACGCCAAACTTGAGATTTGGCACTTGCTGTTCATTCATTAGTCCTAGTGCCACAGCACGCCTAAAATCCAGCAGTGGCAGTGCCCCATGTAGAGCACTGAAAATGACGTAAGCATTGACAAAAGCAATTTCTATTGCTCCCCAGAAGAGACGGTGCCACCATTTCTTTGATCGCCTGTCAAGACCATAAGTTGAACGCAATCTGTCTGCATGATCCACACCACCCATGTTTTTATTGTAATCACATACAATAACTGGTCATGGTATAGTCATACTAGTTCCATCTTTCTGTTTTCTTGTCACTACGCTCTGTTCAGTGCCATGGAAGTTTGACGCAAAATACAGTACTTCATTTTCCCTCCATTGAAATACTGTTAGATCTAAAGATGACTCTCTGTGATTTGATTCCCCACGCTTTAGACATTTTTCTTTAGGTAAATTCCCTGGCAAACCTTTCCTGTTCGTTCTAATTGTTCCACAGGCAAATGTATTTACGGATTTCTGAGTGAGAAAAAGTGGACAGAACAACTAGTGAGAGGTAACGCATTGTTGCTACAATGAAGTGTTCGCACAACCTGACGGTACTAATAAGTCCGCCTTATATTTTCCACTTTATCTCATTCACTTGTAATGTAATGCTTCAAACTATTATAAAAAGACAAAGAAGTTAAGTACGTACAATGGAAAACTCAACGGAAGTTGCAATAAATTGCACACAAATTCAGGCAACACCATGGAAACAAGCACATACAATCTTCTGTTTTCACAGCAGCGCGCGAAAAATAATTTCAAGCTCTGACCGCCAGAGAGGTCCATGTATTGCACAATAACATTTATGAAACAGTAGAGCAGAGTTACTGTTATGTACCGACAGGCTCTCAGATCACGAAACTGCACCACGACAAAATAATGAGAGTCAAAACTTACTGGTACTTTTAAGTACCGTCAGGAAACAAAGGGTTAAGTAGTTCTATGTTCTAGGGGACTGATGACCTTAGAAGTTAAGTCCCGTGGTGCTCAGAGCCATTTGAACCATTTGGTGTCGACATGATGTACGATTTACAGCTGACTGTACACAGTATATTAAATAGGTGGCAGCAGAATGATCGCATCTCAGGTGAGCCGAATCCACACTGTAGCTATTATTTTCCTGAAGGTATCTGTCACTGGAGCTCTCATAATGAGTGAAATTTCTCCATGCATAAGTTCGGGCCTTACAAGAAGATCGGCTCCGAGCAGGCGTGTTTGCTGGAGCTATTTCAGTTGCATTTACAGCTATAGAAAGCACCTAACGTCTACTGATAAAGGGGGTCTAGTGAAGCAGGGGATACAACCCGTCGGCTTTCAACAATGACGTCATTCCTTAGTCATAGATAGTAATGTCTTCACTTCGAGGCATAGATAATAAAGCAGTTCTGTGTTCTAATAAGCGCTATCATTAAAATAATTGAATGTGAATCTAAAAGCGATCATTTATCTATATTTCACTATTTTGCCATATTTCACTTTCTTATTCCACCAATATGCTTCAGTAGCTGATAAGTGTTTTTTGGCTTTTTTAAAAAAAAATCTCACAAGATAGAATAAACTGATCGTAAGATACAGATGCTTCAGTAGCTGATAAGTGTTTTTTGGCTTTTTTTAAAAAAAATCTCACGAGATAGAATAAACTGATCCTACTTAATTAAGCAATCAATAAAAAAACTAAACTAAAACATAACAGCAAAAGACTTCGTAATCTATTCTATTTTCAGTTTACCATTTTCGCTTTTGCTGTTATGTTTTAGTTTAGTTTTTTTTTATTGATTGCTTAATGAAGTAGGATCAGTTTATTCTATCTCGTGAGATTTTTTTTTAAAAAAGCCAAAAAACACTTATCAGCTACTGAAGCATCTGTATCTTAGGATCAGTTTATTCTATCTCGTGAGATTTTTTTAAAAAAAAGCCAAAAAACACTTATCAGCTACTGAAGGGAGCTACAACACTAAGAATAATCGCTTCTCGGCTTTTGACAAGATCAATGTGTAGTTCCCTTTCAACAAGTGAAACGCAAAGATTAAATAAACAATCAAAACATATAAAATGAAACAGGTTGCAAATGTAACGCACGTGTATTTCCACCTGTTCGTTACCAGTGTACATATATCGAGGTCAATGGAAGTCTGGTATACATATATTACATACGTAGGTCCTTCTGTCATCAGTAATACTGATATGTACGTAAGAAAAGACTGTTAGTAATAGCGGAGACGAAATAAACAGCACATCTACAATTTGTATCCCGTGTTCCACTTCGGGTTTACTGAAGCGGAGGATACATCGTTCAGGTGAAGAACAGGACAGTAATGCTAGTCAAAACGAAGAAATCGCCTTACGACAAACTCGTATTCCGGACTGTACTTAAGCAACACACTTCGAATGAGCTTTTAATTTGTATCGGGTGTTTCATTTGCGGTTTAATGAAGCAGGGGATACATAGTTCAAGTGAACAACAGGACAGCAATGCTAGTTGAAACTAAGAAATCGACTACGCTGAACTTGTATCCCGTACTGCACTTAAGCAATAGAGTTCCAAAGACTTTCGAGATACAACTGACATACATGTAACGTGATGTATTCTTTGCTAGTAATTTCAGTCATTTCTTTCCATTGTATTTTGCGGAGAAATACTAAGATACAAACACGCGATATCGTTAACGTGAAAATACTACTGGCCCTTACATATGTGAAATAAAGTTTATCTCTCTCGCATTCCTTTGTTTCTCAACATTCTCCTCAGCTCTTTCATCTTTGTAATACATGCTCTCTGGCGACTTGTGACGTCATTGTTCAAAGCCGACGGGTTGTATCCCCTGCTACACTAGACCCGATAAAGGCTCATGGGAGAGCCACGAGACTAGTCGCAATATTCGCTCATGGCTTAGAGACACGCCATCCGGGCACCGGGTGCAGTTCATCCCAGGTGAGTAGATCACTAGCGAGGTCAAGAGCACTGGAAGCTGCGGCGGCGCCGAGGATCCAAGGCGACGCTGACGGCACGACGAGTCCGACAGCCCTCGCCCCAGAGGCCCCATCGCAGTCACAGAGCAGGGAAGCAATAGAGAGTCTATCGATCGCGACCAACGTGGCCTCTAGTTATTTGGCGGCCGCGCCCAATTCCTGCTGCATCTTCATACGACACTAACATTTCCTACACGCATTTTGAAATCACACTGACGGGGAAAAATCACAACACTAAGAAGAAGTTGTGACATAAACGAAATTTGGTAGGCGTGTTTATACATCTGGAAAATGATGTCTGCTCAGATTTCTCGTCTTTCCCATGAGAGGGGTGCTGGGAGCGCCACTAGTAAGATGAAAATCAGGTTTGCTGTGAATACACACTGTATCGGTCGTGAGTGTTAGTTACCTTTGAGACTGGACTGGACGTGGTGAGAATGCCATTAAGGCGACAAACACGCCATTACCAATATTCCGCTGAGTTTCAACGAGGTCGTGTAATAGAGTTACCATGAGCCAGATTTCCTTCTGCGATATTGTAGAAAGACTTGGCAGGAATGTGGCCACTGTACACGATTGCTGGTAGCGGTGATCACAAGAATGTACGGTCACAAGAAGAGTGGGCCCCAGATGGCAAAGTGGCATTACTGAGAGGGAAGACCATCGTGTTCGGCGTTTGGCTCTGAGACATCGTACTGCATCTGAAGCAGCAATGTAAGTCGTGGTTGGCAGCACAGTGACACAAGGAACTGTTACAAATCTTTCACTTCAACGAGACCTCCGAGCCAGGCGCCCTGAAGCGTGCATTCCACTGACCACCAAGCACCGCTATTTGGGACTTCAGTGGTGTCCAGCGAGAGCTCATTGGAAGGCAGGGTGGAGGCCGGTCGTGCTTTCTGATGAAACTCGTCCTGCCTTGTTGCCAGTGATGGCGGTGTGTTGGTTAGAAGTGGACCAGATGAGGGCTTGCAGCCACCCTGTCTGCGCACTAGACATACTGGACCTACACCTGCAGTTATGGTATGGGGTGCGATTTCGTATGACAGCAGCAGCACTGTCGTGGTTCTCCCACGCACCATGACTGCAAATTTGTTCGTCATTCTGGTGATTCGACCTGCCGTGCTACCATTAATGAACGTCATTACAGGGGACGTTTTCCAACAGGATAACGCTCGTCCACATACCGCTGTTTCAACCCATTATGCTCTACAGAGTGGCGATATGTTACCTTGGCGTGCTCGATCACAAGATCTGTGTGTAGTCGCGTACATAGGGGACATCATTGGACGACAACTCCAGTGTCGTTCGCAAACGGCGTTAACCATCCCTGTTGTAGTGGACTGTTAAGGCAGCCAGTCCACAGTGAAGTAGCCGAAAGGGCACGCGTCAACTCACGCCGTCTGGCGTTAAGTCTGGAACAGGATTCGTAATGAATGTGATAAAGAAAAGAACGTAGCTACTAGAACACTTAACTTTTATATCGTCCTTTGGTATACAGCATTCTTGATGATACAAGTGAGACTATCTTGAGATACATTAAGTAACTAATGGCGCCTTGCTAGGTCGTAACCATGGACTTAGCTGAAGGCTATTCTAACTGTCTCTCGGCAAACGAGAGAAAGGCTTCGTACGTGTAGTCGCTAGCAATGTCGTCCGTACAACTGGGGCGAGTGCTAGTACGTCTCTCCAGACCTGCCGTGTGGTGGCGCTCGGTCTGCGATCACTGCCAGTGGCGACACGCGGGTCCGACATGTAATAATGGACCGCGGCCGATTTAAGCTACCACCTAGCAAGTGTGGTGTCTGGCGGTGACACCACACCTGTATTGACCGACCAAGTGAAACGGGGCTGGAACTCCATCCCATAAACTGATTTCCGGCACCTGTAAAACACAATGCATGCACGTTTGCATGTTTACATTCAACATTCTGGTGGCTACCCCCTTTATTAACGTACCAGTATTTCACATTTACAATGGCTTATCTCGTGCTTACATTAACCTGTGGTCTTGCAAGGGTAATCAAATGTGTTACCTAGACAAATTCATTACAGAAATTTCGTTACTTTACATTAATTATATTTTCATGCTACAATTTTTTTCGTCACCACATTCAGTACTAATAAAGCACAAGAGAGAATTATAAAGTTATTTGGCCTGACAGACAAAAGACTTGTCAGGTCTGCAATGCGCCGCTGATTTCTGACATTCGAAACAGTCCCTCGTAAAAAACAATGAAGCGAACGTGTGCCGACTGCAAGTCGTCAGGAGATGCGCTGTTTTGAATGCCCGCGCGTGCCTCTCCCTGCAGCGCGGTGCTGGGAGCAGGGTGACTGTGGCTCCGCCTAGTTGCAGCTGCGGCTTACTGGGAAATTCGGTGGAGCATCCTTAAGCCTTCAGCCTTCGTCCTGGAAGTACAGAGAGGTTACCTCACTCTCCACGCAGGACGCTGCTCGCCGTACCGTTGCGAAGTGGTTACTTGGTTTAAATGGCTCTGAGCACTATGGGACTCAAAATGTGTGGTCATTAGTCCCCTAGAACTTAGAACTACTTAAACCTAACTAACCTAAGGACATCACACATATCCATGCCCGAGGCAGAATTCGAACCTGCGACCGTAGCGAAAGTGGTTACTTGGTCTGTACCGGTGACAGTAGCGGTTACCATCAAACATTAATGTTATTTTGGGTACGATACTGGAGAAAGCTTGCCGCTAGACTTCCAATTTGGCGGGCGCCGCTGCACGGATGGGCTGATGTTTTTGTGTGGTTGCTGTGACGGGTTACTGCGCGTGAACATGAGCCGATGCTATCCTTGTGTAGAAGACACTGACTGTATTGTAGTTTCGTGACATTTATAGGGAGTGACCCATTTGAAGAAAAAGAAGGTGCCAAGTTGTGTTGTACAGACAAGAAATGATTTTTGACGCTATTTGAACTAGTTGATCGACGTGCATGAAATCATGTTGTTCGTTGTTTGCAATATACCAATTGGACACATAAAAGCTATAAATGAGTCCGCGATCATGTTATGACATTTTATTTGTAAAGGCCCGTCTCGATCACATAAATTGTACATTCCACAATCACCGGTTTCAGTCATTGCAGTCTTCGGATCATAAAATATTCTGATGTAGGTATCAACTTCAAAATCTATGTATCTAGGTGCATAGTGAGTGCTCATTTTGTACCTAGACAGCCGGCCGCTGTGGCCGAGCGGTTCTAGGCGCTTCAGTCCGCAACCGCACGCCTGCTACGGTCGCAGGTTCGAAATCTGCCTCGGGCATAGATGTGTGTGATGTCCTTAGGTTAGTTACGTTTAAGTAGTTCTAAGTCTAGGGTACTAATGACCTCAGAAGTTAAGTCCCATAGTGCTTACAGCCATTTGAGCCATTTTTTGTACCTAGACATACAGATTTTGACATTGATTCCTCCATCAGAATATTTTATCACCCGAAGATAGCAATGGCCGAAACCGATAATTGTGAAACGTGCAGTTTATGTAATCAGAACAGACCTTTAAAAATAAATTGCGGTACATCGTACAGGCAAAATATTTCGTGACTGAGAGAGGTGTATTTTCTAAGATCGTGATGTCGCTTCCAGCTAGACGATCAAGCCATTAAATTACATCCGACTATTGACTGAAGTGAAGAGAATAGCGTCTGTTTTATTATACCTGTGCGAGAGGTCATTTGTATTCCGTTTTATTGTAATAGTGTGGGAGGCCATTTACATCGTTTTATGATCATTGTGTATAAGCTCTTCTGTCACATTTTTGCGATTCGAAACCTTGTAATAAAAAAGAGTTGGTCGGAATTTTAGCATTATTTTTTATAGAAATGGTTGTTGGATGTTGGAATTGCAATGAATATAATGCGATCCATAATAACGTATCACATCCGCTTCAGTCTAGATCTTCCACTCACTAGAATTGTTACAAAATGAAATTGGAACCTAATATTGAACGAAGACACTAAGAAACGTTTGTCATAATTAGACATATCTAGAACTGTGGCTGCTGTTCAGTTATAAAGAGACATTTACTGTTTATTTACACAAGCAATCACGTAATTAAAGAAATAAATCAACTGGTTGCTGAAAACTAAGCATCAGGTTGCTATTTACTGCTCACTGATAGTGAACATCCGACCTAGAATATCGACGTCCGATAAGTTGATATCTCTGTATATGTGTTTTCGCCACTGGATGATGCAGAGCAAACAAATTACATGTTTTACCATAATATCTTAGAGCTTCTGTAGGAAACCAGAAAAAGGTGTAATAATTTTATTTTGTATTGGTCGGAGTTGTGCAATACCGTAACTCAAGTGTGTACTTCAGCTGCGAAATAAGTCGAACAGGTGTCTTGTGAGCCATTTCTTTCGTAGATCAATTACACTTTTTCCAAAGCTTCTCAGCTTGGAATCTGCTGCTGTTTTATGTGGTCACTCCCCTTCAGACTGATATTGATGGCATTTTCCGGTAATTATCGTTTCCTATGAGTGATCACCAATAGTGTAATCTAACAGTAGTGGATTTCTTCCCCTATTAATGTGCTATACACTACACTTACTTAAGTCTAGGATCAACTGCCAATCCTAGCGGTAATCATCGAACCTCTGCTGGTCTTCCTGCAATCCTCTAGACTATATAGCGTTGCTAGTTTTCAATAGACAACTGCAATGCCTGCGAACATACTCGCGGACCTCCGACTTTATCTAGCGGTTAATGGGGCCTGTAAGACTCACTTGCGGTAGTCGGTAAGTTACCTTTAATCTGTCGATATCGTCCCGTTAAGGTTAATGTACTGAGTTCTGCCTATAAGGAAGTCCTCAGTCTCAATCCCTAATTCCCTCGACGAAGATGGAACGTTTAATTTCAACCTTTCTTTTTTCCGGCATTTTTCTTTTATAGGAAACAAAACACGTAATTGGATTTAGAATTGGTACGGTTCTTCTAAAACACTTCACTCCCAGAGTTCATTGAACTGTTACAATCATGAGACGATAGAGAAAACTAAGATGCTGATGTTACTTCCAAACTGTATTAAACCGCTATAGGTACTATGCTATGTAAGCCATTTTTCATACCTTCTAATGACAGAGTTGCTGAGAATTCATCAGTTAGTGAAGGTCCAATAGGAAATTATTTTTGCATTCCACTACCTGAATCTGTTCAGTGTAGTTTCGCAGAATACCTCTTGTCTCTAAGGCTCCCCCATTTTATAGTAAATTGATATAGGAAGGATGTCTTCTCCAGGACAAGGAGATGAAAACTACATTAGAAGCACACTGCAATCAAATGTAGAGTGGAACGGAAGCTACAGAAACGAGTGTCATCTGTTGCGCCACGGCTCTCCGTGTTCCCTTATATCTCTAGCTTGCGAGATGCGCGTGTCGATAATGCCTGCTGAACACGTCTATGGACAACATTATCCCGATAAAGCAACGAATATGTTTTAGGGAAGTGTTTGCCGATAACATATGAGGAAAAGATCCGACACACATGTGCGCCGCTGATAACTGCTAGATTAGATAAGATCCAGAATGGAATGATATCGTGACGGACAAAATCTGTCAGGAATATGAAGTACGCTGCACATCCATATCTGCTATTAATAAAATTTTTGTTTTTGAAAGTCTTGCCTCTGATGAGCGAGTCACTATCGTGTTCAGTAACTTCGCAAATTCTCCTGCTTTCACTAAATTGTCGGCAGGAGGTGCTAGCTGCCTACATGTAAACTGAAATGCACCAATGATGAATACAGCTCCGTTTCTAAACGAGCACTGTCAACTTGTAGCATCATTCCCATACCAGTGCTTGAAGTATTGGACGCGTTTGGAAAAAATAAGTACGACATCCTTTGAAAATTTGTTCTAGTTTTCAGCACATGAAGATGAGAATAAGTTCTCAAAAGACTTCATAGATACCAGAATTGAACAACATATATAAAGTGACTGGTAACAAAATTCACTTTTTAATGGGAAATAATCTTACATTTGAAAGGCTATAGGCTTTGTCACAATCATTGCACAATGAATAAAGTGAAAGTCTTACCTATTAGCAGCTCTTCAGTTAATACCAATCAATGAAAATTAATAAACAGGGGTTGGTGTAATATTTTCAGAACAGTCTATAGTAGCGCAAGGAATGTGCCTAATTTCTTAAACATCCCGTGTCAGGTAACAGACTCTATTTTGTCTAAAAGTCAAGCGTATGTTGCTCGTCAGGATTTCCCACACCCTGGAAACTCGCTCGAATAAATTATTGCACTCAAGTGGAAAACTATGAAAGCGAGAGTACCCTTAGCTACTGGTCAGCAATAACGGACTTCAATTGGTGGCTACGCAGAATCACAGAGCTGATCAGATATACCCAATGTAGGGTGCAGGGCACCATACGTTATTGGCCTGCGTTGGAAGCATAGTGTGACATACACGCACACGTATGTCCAAATCAGATCTTTTGCTGCACTGTAGTGCATTATGTTAAAACTTCTGAACTATAGTGTAGGAGGAGGGCCTGTGACAACTCTACGATTTTATATCCAACTCTCCTTCTTCCAAAACGCTGGAAACTTATCAGCCAAGAAAACTGACGAGGGAATTGAACATTTCTGTCGCCCTTAGAGACCAATTTATCTACGGAGAATTTCAAGGAATGCTATCTTCAAGCCTTCGGGTATGTTCACGACACGTTCGTAGAGTGGCCCAGTGGTGAAGATAAATTACAAGAATTTTTGAACTGTTTGAATTTCATCAGTTCAATCCATGGACAGATCCAGTTTACAATGGAAATTGAACAGCAGGGATGTCTTCCATTATCGGGTGTTTTGGTTCGGCGTAAAGATGATGACTCCTTTGAACATACAGCATATCGGAAACCGCTCCATACGGATTTATATTTACGTGCAAATAGCTGGCACCATCGTTCACAGACGATGAGTTCACAGAGCACGCATCATTGATGATGAGGGAGCCGGCCGCGGTGGCCGAGTGGTTCTAGGCGCTTCAGTCCGGAACCGTGCGACTGCTACGGTCGCAGGTGCGAATCCTGCCTCGGGCATGGATGTGTGTGATGTCCTTAGGGTAGGCGTAAGTAGTTCTAAGTTATAGGGGACTGATGACCTCAGGTGTTAAGTCCCATAGCGCTCAGAGCCATTTGAACCATTTTTGATGACGAGGACAGTCGGCAGGACGAGCTCCCACACTTGAAGAGAGCTTTTGAAGTCAACAAGTATTCTCCATAGGAGATACGAAGGCGCTACAAATGAAACGAAAGCTGGCTATAAGCGATGCATTATAAGACACAGAAAGATTTAAATCCATGGCTTTCCTGCCATATGTGGGACGCATGTCATCAAAAATAAGAAGGATCCTCAGCAAGCACAAAGCAAACGTGATTTTTCGTCCTCCCCCCAAGACAGCAGCACTCTTTGGTCCTGTCATAGACGATTTGATTCGTCTACGCTGTATAAAAAAGTAGAAATTTGAGCGTCTATTTCTGGGACTCGGTGGTGAAAGAGGCAATTGTAATTCGCTTGGCTATGAATTTAATTAACAGAGATAGAAGCTTCAGCATGAATGTCATGGAATCCGGTGCTTTCTGCAATAAACTATCAAAGGCAAAGTGATAGTGCAACTCACAGCGATACATTGACATCCCAGCGTGGGGCGACATATACATGTCTTGCACGTTGTACTTCTTTGCAGCAGATCAACATCTCTGGCGCCTGTCTATTTGTGGGCGCATGTGCAATGGTGCAGTCCACGAGTTTAAAAGGATGGAGCGAGTGTTGGAGCATCAGTCTTTCGGCTGTCTGAAAATGGCTGAACGACATACAGCCGAAATATTAGAACAAGGAGCTGAATTTATGCGGTTGCGCACCCGAAATGTAATGGAGCGCCTCTGTCAAACTCATACAGAGGGTATAGGACAGGTGTGCATCAGACCAGACCTCCAACCATGTCTGGGTACCACTGTAGGAACGCTTATTTGGACTTCGCAACTCTTATTTCTTGATTCTGTCCCTCAATGAGAGGGTCTCACTGTATCCACCAGCCTCGGACCCACCTGGCAGCAATCTGCCGGCTAGAGGGGCTCAGATGCGTGGACTTATTTTGTTACCAGAGGACAAGGCTAACTCTGGAATGGACCATAGGTGGTGTAATATACGCCTAATACATCTTATCAGCTACTGAAAGTCACCATCTAGTGCACACCACTGTAATCACCAACACTCTCTTCATATTCAAGAAGAAAATAGTGTTTCAAAAATATTCATCCAGTATCAAAGACCAAATTTTCCACATGAATTAAAAGAGAAACTAATGTTGAATTGACTTACGCATCGAAACTGAAAGTTTACCTTGGCACCAGTTGTTAACTGTCGATTCATGTGATTTCTAGTAGGGTCTCCCTGATGAAATTAGTTCTCTTGCTCACTCTTTCATTAGCCAGTGGCCTTTGAGTGGAGATGCCGATAATACAGCGTTAGAAAGCGTTTTTCGATATCCGTGCAACAGGTGCAATGCAGTTACAATTGTGCGGTGTGATTTGCGTCAAAATTACAACACTGTAACTTCAATAACGTAATAGCTCACAGTGCACCATGGCCTCTGAGGTCAATTGATTTCGTGGTGGGGTTATGTGAAAGATTCCCTCTATGTGCCTCCCTTTACAACAACTTTGAATAACTGTGACGCCGTATAGTAACAGTGGTGAATACATTAACTTCAGGCAAACTTGCAAAACAATCGCCTGCATGTTTATCGTACCCCCCAGTGGAGCGTACACTTAACATTTGTGAAAGAGAACTGGAAACTAAACCCAAACGCGACTGTAGAAAGAACCTTAAGGTTGTATAAGTGGGTATGTAAAAGGTATACACTCGTAAATTCGGATACTTCTCTTGAAAATACAAACGTGGTAGTCCTGTGCATGAGTTAAAATTAATCCCAAGTTCTTAGCTTCAGTCATACGGAAAATATAGTTATGTGAAACCAGATGAATCTCTTTAACACAGCCGCTATTTTTACATGATTTTTTTTCATATGTTTCATTTATTTACTTCTTTGGATCAAAGTTCAAGCTTAGCTTTCAGCTCCACTCACAGGTTTTTTCCCCTTTCTTCCAGTTGCAGTGTAGCATTTCTTAGAGAATAGGTATCTGGAACAGCATACGTTTGTGTAATACGGCGTAAACCCTACTGTCTGCGTGGAAGAACAATATGGAGTCGGAACGACGCGGAGTTTCCAGCGTGGCACCTGGGTGACGTGGCCTCGTGTCACGGCGTCAGCCACGTCAGAAACTTGCGACTCACTGAGCTAGGCTCCAATATATGAAGGTGTAATGGGTATAAGGACAGGTATTTTTATTAGTGGCCAAGGACAGTTTACTGAACATCATCACGTCTGTACTTACTAGATCTGTAGACTAATAATTATTGCTGTTAGGAGTAGTATGTTTTTAGGTTGGTTAGTACCTCAAAGTACAAGTAACAAAATGACAAAAGCAAGCCATTAATGCACATTTACCTCTGTGCAACAGGTGAGGTGTAGAAATATGGATATGTGGGCGCAAAGTGGTTAGTACACTACTGGCCATTAAAATTGCTACACCACGATGATGACGTGCTACAGACGCGAAATTTAACCGACAGGAAGAAGATGCTGTGATATGCAAATGATAAGCTTTTCAGAGCATTCACACTAGGTTGGAACGGTGGCGACACCTACAACGTGCTGACATGAGGAAAGTTTCCAACCGATTTCGCATACACAAACAGCAGCTGACCGGCCTTGCCTGGTGAAACGTCGTTGTGATGCCTCGTGTAAGGAGGAGAAAGGCGTACCATCACGTTTCCGACTTTGATAAAGGTCGGATTGAACCCTATTGCGATTGCGGTTTATCGTATCGCGCCAATGCTGCTCGCGTTGGTCGATATCCAATGACTGTTACAGAATATGGAATCGGTGGGTTCAGGAGGGTAATACATAACGCCGTGCTGGATCCCAACGGCCTCGTGTCACTAGCAATCGAGATGACAGGCATCTTATCCGCATGGCTGTAACGGATCGTGGAGCCACGTCACGATCCCTGAGTCAACAGATGGGGACGTTTGCAAGAAAACAACCATCTGCACGAACAGTTCGACGACGTTTGCAGCAGCATGGACCATCAGCTCGGAGACCATGACTGCGGTTACCCTTGACGCTGCATCACAGACAGGAACGCCTGCGATGGTGTACTCAACGACGAACCTGGGTGCACGAATGGCAAAACGTCCTTTTTTCGGATGAATCCAGGTTCAGTTTGCAGCATCATAATGGTCGCATCGATGTTTGGCGACATTGCGGTGAACGCACATTGGAAGCGTGTACTCCTCATCGCCATACTGGCGTACCACCCGGGGTGATGATATGGGGTGCCATTGGCTACACGTCTCGGTCACCTCTTGTTCGCATTGACGGCACTTTGAACAGTGGACGTTACATTTCAGATGTGTTACGAGCCGTGGCTCTACCCTTCATTCGATCCCTGCGAAACCCTACATTTCAGCAGAGTAAACCACGACCGCATGTTGCAGGTCCTGTACGGGCCTTTCTGGATACAGAAAATGTTCGACTGGTACCCTGGCCAGCACATTCTCCAGATCTCCCACCAACTGAAAACGTCTGGTCAATGGTGGCCGAGCAACTGGCTCGTCACACTACGCCAGTCACTACTCTTCATGAACTGTGGTATCGTGTTGAAGCTGCATGTGCAGCTGTACCTGTACACGCCATCCAAGCTCTGTTTGACTCAATGCCCAGGCGTATCAAGGCCGTTATTACGGTCAGAGGTGGTTGTTCTAGGTACTGATTTCTCAGGATCTATGCACCCAAATTGCGTGAAAATGTAATCACATGTCAGTTCTGTTTCAAATGGTTCTGAGCACTATGGGACTTAACATCAGAGGTCATCAGTCCCCTAGAACTTAGAACTACTTAAACCAAACTAACCTAAGGACGTAACACACATCCATGCCCGAGGCAGGATTCGAACCTGCGACCGTAGCAGTCGCGCGGTTCCGGACTGAAGAGCCTAGAACCGCTCGGCCACCGTGGCCGGCATGTCAGTTCTAGTATAATATAATTGTCGATTGAATACCCGTTTATCATCTGCATTTCTTGTTGGAGTAGCAACTTTAATGGCCAGTAGTTTATATATTGACAGGCGTAGTCCACTTACTTGTGCAGTTATGACAGTGCAGGAAACATCAGATCTTGAAGTTTGTGATGTGTTTCTGGGAAGACTGTTCAGAGCAGAGGAAAAACAACTAACACATTGATATGTGAACATAGTAAGGCATCACATATAAAAATATCTGGACTTATACACATTACACTCTGAGGTCCAGACCAGCATAGGGAACTGGTGGAAAGCACCTTCTATGACGAGGGTGTCGGGAAACTGGTATCACGCTACAACAAGTGTGTAAGTGGGAGCAACGACTCTGTGGAGAAGCAGCTAGAGGGCACAACTAAATGTTGCAAATAAAATATTTTTGTTTAATAAATAAAAATATTTTAAAGTAAAAATCTCTTAATGCCTAGAACGAAATTTTCCTTTCACGAAGTAAGATAATACATTTCTACGTGGATCCATTTTAAGATCTGTCCAAAACAAACGTAGCCTAATGAAATTATGTGCACTCGAGCAGAATACAAAAACACTTCACAGAAGTTGAGCAAAATTAATGGGAAGCCAATTCTAAAAATAAAAGTGAACATTTGACAAATCCTTTTTATCAGTGTAGTAACAAACTATGTTAATGGTTCTAAGATAACATACGTTTCGAAGTGTGAAATTGCGGTGAATAAGTATTGGAAAGATTATTCAAAATATCTCTGCGCTGTACTTTGGAGTTTTTAATGTTTGACTCTCACGTGTGATCTGTCTCTTATTCCGTTATTCACATTTTTCAGCGGTGCTCTGTACTTGATATTTTCATCATTTGACTCTCATGTGTGATCCCTCTTTTACACATGGCACGTTGCCAGTTAGCGGTATAAGGCAAATTCCCTATTTTGTAGTTTTCAACTTCATTGCCCTATTATTTTTATGGTTTTAAAATTAGTTGGACTTAGGCACAATGTTCTTGGATTACATTTTTGAATTACTGCCAGTTACGTAGGATGTGCCTCCTGCAAACTGCAGTTAAGGAGGTAATACAATTCTCTCCCTCATAATTTTAACTTTATGCCATTGTTACCATTATAATTTTAAAATTCATTTGGATGTAGAGTTAAGCTTTTTGAGATTTCTAATCTAAAATTCTTTCGACAGGTCTACAACCTTGCTTGCTCATGGCAATGTTTTTAAACTATTTACAGTTATTGCTTCGAAATTTACGAATACATGTTATTGCATGACTACTGCTAATTTTGCTTTGCAGCAATTATTCACCGCATTTTCACATTTTGGACGGTATGTTATGTTATAAACATTAATATATTTTGTTACTACATTGTTAAAGGTTTTTCTCAAATGTTCACTTCCACTTTTAAAATTGAGTCCCCATTATTTTTGCTCGGATTTTGTACAGTGTTATTGTATTCTACTTAACTGCATATAATTTTCTTGGGCTACGTTTCCTCCATGAGGTACAGATCTGAATATTGTTACAGATGGTAACCGAGACTAGTTATTGTATTTTAAGTGTGATAGGAAAATTGCGGTCTAGGAATTAAAATATTTTTACATTAAAAATTCTTTTGTTTAACAAACCGAATTGAGACCGTCGTCTCCTCCCTGACAACGTCAGGCTTCACTAAAATATTTTTGATTTCACTGTAGTTTCCATTTCGCTAACGACCGGAAATAGAAAAAAGCCCACATAGTATCTGATCAAAAGTATTTCAATACACTTATTTAATGCGAAACTGACCACTAACAGGTCCGGAAACATTTGATCAGATAGTGCATTCCTTTCTCCTACATACATCTCCTGAAATGACCACGACGGGAAAATCAGAGAAATTGGAACTGATACTGAGGTTTAGCGTCATCCGTTCTTCCCACGTGCCTTTCGTGAATGGAACAGGGAAGGGAGAAAAAGACAGTGATAAGAGAAGTACCCTCTGCCGCAGATCGTAAGGTGGCTTCCATAATATGGATGCAGAGGTATCTGTAATGCGAACCTATGTTCTAGTAACAGCTGTCAGCGTGTTTCTTTGAATTTCTTTCTCATAACAGTTAACACAGTTTTGAACCGCTGTCATTTATCTGAAATGATGACTTGCACTGGATATATATCTATCCTGTGAGAGACCATACAAATAGAAAAACCACCTATTGTAATTTGAGATACACAATAGGTTAACAAGGAACAGTAGAGTACTGCAACAAGTTTGGGCGACCCCTGTAGTCAGGCAGGTGGGCGGAATTCCTGCACATGAGAGGGAAGTGCGTTCAGTTGAATGCAGCAACTAATGAGCGCCTAAAGTTCGCAGGTTTTCCCATTACAGAGAATTTTACCGCAGGGAACAATGAGGTAAATAACAAAAAGCGTTCCCCACGCGCTCCGGGACAAGTGCTGCTGAACAGTGAGGAGGCGTTTCTGAACGGACAAAACCTGCGCGAACAAAGGCGCCGCACAGTGCGCAGCTGCGTGCACGCCGTGGCCGCTCAACACCCGTCACAATGACTGCGTGCGCCTGTCCTGTTCTCGCGTTCAGTCACCGAGCTGGCGCGCTGACAATGTAGTCTTCCCCACCAGCGACGTAGGTGATAACATTACGTGCGTCTTTCACAGATAATTTGAAAAAAATCCTCGCGTATATATCATCTGACCAAAAGTATCAGAAAACATGCTAGTGGAAACTAATATGGAGCGTGCCAACCCTTCGCCTTTATGACTGACTGCCGGCCGGAGTGGCCGTGCGGTTCTAGGCGCTGCAGTCTGGAGCCGAGCGACCGCTATGGTCACAGGTTCGAATCCTGCCTCGGGCATGGATGTGTGTGATGTTCTTAGGTTAGTTAGGTTTAATTAGTTCTAAGTTCTAGGCGACTGATGACCTCAGAAGTTAAGTCGCATAGTGCTCAGAGCCATTTGAACCATATGACTGACTGGACTCTGTCAGGCACACTTCCAGCCCGGCGTATCAATCTGTATGGAGGAATAAAGCTCATTCTTTCTCAAGACCTGAGGTATTTTCAGACGTGAAGATGTCACTCAGCAACAAGGTGTATGCTGGACACTTTTTGTGCAAAACGGAAGTAAAATGTATTCGCGCCACATAGATATGGGCGAAATTCCTGAATAACCACAAGCAGAGTAAAAAGGCAGCTGCAGCATTCAATTTACTGTCGATGCTGTAACTACACTATTGACCATTAAAATTGATACACCACGAAGATGACGTGCTACAGACGCGAAATTTAACCGACAGGGAGAAGATGCTGTGATATGCAAGTTATAAGCTTTTCAGAGCATTCACACAAGGTTGGCGCCGGTGGCGACACCTACAACGCGCTGACATGAGGAAAGTTTCCAACCGATTTCTTATACACAAACAGCAGTTGACCGGTGTTGCCTGGTGAAACGTTGTTGTGATGCCTCGTGTAAGGAGGAGAAATGCGTACCATCACGTTTCCGACTTTGATAAAGGTCGGATTGTAGTCTATCGCGATTGCGATTTATCGTATCGCGACATTGCTGCTCGCGTTGGTCGAGATCCAATGACTGTTAGCAGAATATGTAATCGGTGGGTTCAGGAGGGTAATACATAACGCCGTGCTGGATCCCAATAGCTTCGTATCACTAGCAGTCGTGATGACAGGCATTTTATCCGAATGGCTGTAACGGATCGTGCAGCCACGTCACGATCCCTGAGTCAACAGATGGGGACGTTTGCAATACAACAACAATTGCACGAACAGTTCGACGACGTTTGCAGCAGCATGGACTATCAGCTCAGAGACCATGGCTGCGGTTACCCTTGACTCTGCATCACAGACAGGAGCGCCTGCGATGGTGTACTCAACGATGAACCTGGGTGCACGAATGGAAAAACGTCATGTTTGCGGATGAATCCAGGTTCTGTTTACAGCATCATGATGCTCGCATCGATGTTTGGCGACATCGCGGTGAACCCACATTGGAAGCATGTATTCGTCATCGCCATACTGGCGTAGCACCCGGCAAGATGATATGGGGTACCATTGGCTACACGTCTCGGTCAACTCTTGTTCGCATTGACGACACTTTGAACAGTGGACGTTACATTTCGGATGTGTTACGACCCGTGGCTCTACCATTCATTCCATCCCTGCAAAACCCTACATTTCGGTAGGATAATGCACGACCGCATGTTGCAGGTCCTGTACGGGCCTTTCTGGATACAGAAAATGTTCGACTGGTGCCCTGGCCAGCACATTCTCCAGATCTCTCATCAATTGAAAGCGTCTGGTCAATGGTGGCCGAGCAACTGGCTCGTCACAATACGCCAGTCACTATTCTTGATGAACTGTGGTATCGTGTCGAAGCTGCATGGGCAGCTGTACCTGTACACGCCATCCAAGCTCCGTTTGACTCAACGCCCAGGAGTATCAAGGCCGTTATTACGGACAGAGGTGGTTGTTCTGGGTATTGATTTCTCGGGATCTATGCACCCAAATGCCAGTTCTAGTATAATATATGTGTCCAATGAATACCCGTTTATCATGCGCATTTCTTCTTGGTCTAGCAATTTTAATGGCCAGTAGTATATGTATTTAGTAAAGCCTCAAATATGTATTAGGCCAACTGAAGATGGGTGAAAGCACGGAAATAAAAAAAAATAAAAAATAAAACCACAAAACAAATCGGCTGAATGCTGTATTTATTAAAATAAGGAGGTGACTAATGTTTAGTCCTGTGTGCCATAGCAAGCTTAGATTTACTTCAGGAGGTGATCGAGCGGTTACTACAGCACACATACAACATTAGTTCGTATTTCTATAACTCTGTAATGTAGCATATTGTAACCTGAGATCTCACTCTTCGGATGACACCACACTTTGTCCCTAACTGTACGTCTTTGGTACGATAAGAGTCGATGTTGGAAGACCATCACTGCATGGAACTGCTCGAGTCACAGTTTCTTCGAGAAACGAAGCATTTGCACCCCATCGACTGTAATTCATATCTTCAAAAGTTGGGTAAAATGGTTGTGTGTGTGTGTGTGTGTGTGTGTGTGTGTGTGTGTGTGTGTGTGCAATTGCTCTTTTCGGAGATAAGATCTAACATATGTGTCCCCTATGGACCTCAGTATTTCTTTCTAGAAGAACTTGGATGGTTCAAATGGTTCAGATAGATCTGAGCACTATAGGACTTCACATTTGAGGTCATCAGTCCCCTAGAACTTAGAGCTACTTAAACCTAACTAACCTAAAGACATCACACACAGCCATTCCCGAGGCAGGATTCGAACCTGCGACCGTAGCAGGTGCGCCGTTCCTGACTGAAGCGCCTAGAACAGCTCGGTCACAAACGGCCGGCAAAGACTTGGAGGTGTCCAGTGTCTCATACAAGTTTTCAGCAAACTTGGAAATCCGGATGTAACAAATTGAAAACGTTGTAAGAAATTCTAAATTGTTTATTTGATTGTACTGTTTTATATTATTAATCAACAAAGTAATAGCACTTGCAGTAAGTGAGCTATGAATAAAAACAAAAGAAAGGTGTCGAAATTGCATGTGCAAAAATCTGAGATAATTTTCCCAACAACATAAATATTTGACTCATAGAAAGTACTAAATCTACCGTGAAACCTTCTTCTAGAGAACTATATTTATTTTAAAATTTAGTTATTGCTTAAAAACTAGTAGAAGTGTAGCATAGAAGAAAAGACACATAGTTCTGTTGTTACCTTTTATACTTCATCAGTAACATGAGTAAAGTAAAAGGTTAACATATTACTTTTAATTAAACGTGTTATTTAGTGATCTGTAAATGAGCAGCATTTAGCCACCCATATGAAGTAAACGTGTAGCGGAACACTTTATAAGTTTTACGAACGGCTATTACATATTGCTGCTGGCACGTGAGATGCGATATTAGTGTTTTTCAAAATTTGTCATTTGTTATTGTTAAAACAATAGAAGCTTCTATTTTGGACTAGTACAGTGTTCATTATGAACGTTCTAAGAAACATCGCCGTTAAACAATGGAAAATACGCCAGAATGTTTTCATCGCATAATTTTTAACGATATTCATAAAGCTTTAACGGAGCAACAATGTATCGGATGGCTCCATTCAACGTTTGGTGATCGAACACCTTCTAGAAAAACTGTTTACAATTGGTTTTCAGGATTACATCACTGTCGTGTTGTTGCGCGATGGGTTTGCTAACACAGTCTGATCGAAGCTCAAAATCAGTTTCGTCTCAGTCGGTATAAGAAAACAATCAGAAAAATTCATTGAGGAAGTGCTAAATCTGGGACTAGCGTCGAAACTTCGATATATTCGTACGTGCCCCAAACTAAGCAACTATGAACTGTTCGTGTGTTCCAACACGAACCGAAACCAAAACAAGTTAGTTAATTAGTTACATGTTCCAAAGATCATTTGAACGATCCTTTTATGGAAATCATTTGGAACGGCTCAGTCTACAGGATACGTATACACGATTAATGGTAATATTAATGAACACATTATTTTTTTAATCTTACTTATGCAACTATATTATTTTTGAGTCTACCAGATTTTAAATAAATATTCGTTCACGGAATAGAAAGAGTTGTCCAGGATAAATAATCTTAGGTTAGATTTAACACTTGTTCTACTACCTGTGAGACAGTTCACGTTATTGGGTAGATGATGTAAATTTTTTGTTCCTGCCCACTGAACACTTTTATGAGCCACTGAAAGTTTTAGTAATGGGTAATAAAAGTAATTTTTCAACTAGTATTTTAGTTATGGACATCTCTGTTCCTATCGAATTTTGATGGATTATTTATTACGAATTTCACTAGCGAATATTTAAAGGTTAGAAAAAAAAGTATCTATTATGTAGAGAGATGGTAGTAACTATCAAAAGCCGGCCGGAGTGGCCAAGCGATTCTAGGCGCTACAGTCTGAAACCGCGCGATCGCAACGGTCGCAGGTTCGAATCCTGCCTCGGGCATGGATGTGTGTGATGTCCTTAGGTTAGTTAGGTTTAAGTAGTTCTAAGTTCTAGAGGACTGATGACTTCAGAAGTTAAGTCCCATAGTGCTCAGAGCCATTTGAACCTTTTTTTGAACTATCAAAACAAGGTAAAAAGTTTATTAAGCATGGATCTAAAATCCATACCGTTTGAGTTATGAACACCTGTTCATCTTCGCCACTGTGAAGCACATGTTTTCTGCTGCAACCTCTTTGCTTTCCATATGTGGAAGGAAGTGGTATGGGCCAAAAAAAGAAAGTTCAGTAAACATAGGCTCTAAAATGTATATCTTAAGATCTTTGAGCATTTCTTCAATAGAAGAGATGTGTTGTACAGTAGCGAAGCTGAACTGATGTTCATAATTCTTAAGGTATGCATTTTAGAGTCCATAGATACTGGAGATTTTTTCTTTCTTTGTCCTGTACTACCTCCTTCTAATAATATAAGGAAAGGAAAGAGCTCGCAGCGGAAAGAGGTGTGTTTCATAGTATCAGAGTTGAGTAAGTGCTCGTAACTCTTAAGGTATGCTAACTAGAAATTTGGGATAGAATGTTTACTTTCTTCATTTTAACGAAATAGTTTAACACACGTAAAGTATTTTTATTGTTTTTGTAACCACTACCAGGTGAAGATCGTGGATATAGTTTCTTTTATTTTATTATCGATACTACTATTTAAAATTTAGCCTTTTATTTTAATGAGAAGGCATAGTCCCCCTGTGCAGCAACCGGATAGAGAATTTCCTTATCTAATTGTTTCGTAATACTAAATGTATTTTTCTAGCGACTCACTAATTATATAGTTTTAATTTTAATTTTTAAATCCGAAGGTGGCATTTTGAAATTGCCGAAAGCAGCCATCAGTAAAGATGATTGCGGAAAATAATAATAATTTAATTATTTCAGTAATCGTAGTCTCTTCCAGACTATGAAATAAAAGCACAATTCCAGTACGTATTCGGCAGTCAGGTATCACCATATCCTGATCTCATTTAATTACCTTGTCGTTCCAGCTGTCTTGCTACCGTGTTTGCATCAGCCTGTTGTCACACGAAGCCCAGCCATTGAGCTGTCATAAACAATAGCGGACATTTTTCACAGCCGCAAGAGCCTTACTGCTGACAACAACATTCTATGGGGGTTACTCTTCTCAAGGGGATAAACAGTTCATTATACCCGAGCTCTCTACATCGACCATCGCGTTGTTAAAGATTATAAAAGCGCTTAATTTTTCACCAGTGGATTCTAATACTCTCTGCTCCGTATAGAAAGATACTCTCACGTTTGACCAAAGAAATGTGTTTATTTTAAACTCACTCGTCCTTAAGTCTGCATTTTGATTCTAGAAAAAACAACATTAGGTAAGAAAATTTGTGTCTAAAATACTTACTAGTTTCTCTAATGCCCGTCGTTTCTACGGGGCTGTAACGTCAAAACCTTAAGATTTGTGGCTAGGTGACGGACTATTTTCTGCGCTGCCATGTGGATAGTTTGGACTGTCTTAAATCTCTGAAGGCAATGGAAAATTTACTACCTCACTTGTTACGACTTTCGAGATCTTACACACTTATGTAGAAATATTGGCAACTGTATGTTACGCCTACAAGTATACTCCCGCATAAATCTATTCATCTAACCTTTGGTCGACCTACAGTCCTTCTTGTCTGTGCCTTATAATCGTAATTTTTTTTGGAAATGTGTTATTCATTATGATTATATATTCTTTTCAGTTATGTCTATCTTGGCTATTTTGTCAGACATTTTAGAAGTTCTTAATTCTCCGTTACATCATCTCATCTTTCCTGGTCGCGACTTATAATTCCGTTATGTGTTCTCTTCTGTGTGTCATTAACAATTAATTTTTCCGTTTTACGAGTATGTTGTTCGTCTGTTTCATGTAGCTGAATGACGATACAACACAGTTTAAACTGGTAACATGGCCTACAGTTATAACAATTATAATTCTGAATTACTGATGCCCTTTCGTGCAGAATCTCCTGTTTTTAGTTAGAAATTTCTAGGAGATATCTCGATAGTTTCTAGTTCTGAAACATTGCATGTTGCAAATTGCGTGTCTTTAGCCTCATCAGATGCACATAATGTTTGAATGCTGACGCAGGAAATTGTGAGCTGTTACTGTTGTAAAAATACAAGAATAAATAATGAATGAAATATGACATGTAGGATGCTGTCAAATGATCATATTTAGCTAGTAGATCAATACGATGCTAGGCGAGGTCGAAGTGTTGTCCGTACGCCTGGTCGTTAGGTAACTAGTAGTACGGAATTGTATGTGTGGCGGTGCACTCACAGTTGTTGTCATGGATATATAGTGGAGCACTGCAGGCGTGTGCGCGATCCGCAGGGGGGTTCAGTGGACTGCAATGTGCAGGAGAGAAGGCTAGTAAAATTTGTACAGCTTGGCGGAAGACAGACACTACCTCGCCTACTGGCACAGCCACCTACGGGGCTCACATGGCTACGCAGAAAATGGTTCGAATGGCTCTGAGCACTATGGGACTCAACATCTTAGGTCATCAGTCCCCTAGATCTTAGAACTACTTAAACCTAACTAACCTAAGGACATCACACACACCCATGCCCGAGGCAGGATTCGAACCTGCGACCGTAGCGGTCGCGCGGTTCCTGACTGAAGCGCCAGAACCGCACGGCCACCGCGGCCGGCTGGCTACGCAGAACTCAGATGGATGCGCCTAGGCCGCGCAGGCATTACGCTCTTACTCTTCTCCTCGCGTTACGTTATTACGTAGCTAATACCCAAGTTTCTATAGTCGCTTGGAAGGGACCACGGGTCTCTTGGGTCGGAATTGGTGAATGCTCGTCCGCGTGAAAGCGAGTCAGAGAGAACTGCACTAATACTGAGTGGTGGTGAACGACTGATAGCCTCGCGGTTTCGCTGCATGATCTAGTTCATAGCCACTATTGGAGAAAAGCTGTCCTCCTGCTGTGTGTTCATGAAGACATGCATGTCTCAGTTCCCAGTGTTGCTTCGCCGAAAAGTAGCAGATGTCTTGGGTTTCACTAAAGCTGAATCAGATCATAAACAAGTGTGATTACGGGTCTAACGAGCGCAATTCGGTAGTTCGTTCTCGCGTTCAAACTTGAAGTCTTCTGGGATGCTAAATAACATATCTTAAAGACGTTCCGGGAATGTTTTATGTAGGAAAATGGTTCAAATGGGTCTGAACACTATGGGACTTAACATCTGAGGTCATCAGTCCCCTAGATCTTAGAACTACTTAAACCTAACTAACCTAAGGACATCACACACATACATGTCCGAGGCAGGATTCGAACCTGCGACCGTAGCGGTCGCGCGGTTCCTGACTGAAGCGCCTAGAACCGAATATTTTATGTAGAAAAAGGAAGTCCGCTGAATACACAAGATGTGGAAGTGATGTAGCAGACTCATATAATGGCCGAGATACATCGTTTACACAAAGACACTGTGAAGTTTCTGAATGACACGGCGTGTAGTTCTTTTACATTTCGAACATGGTTGTGGCATGAGAAACTGACCGAAACGGTATTAGTGTTTCGCCCTTCAGAAGGGAAGAGTATGTACATTTGCAGACACAACTTTTTCTTGAAAACTGTTTAACCGAGACACACAAAATTTCCTCTAATTACGTGATGAGACTTTACGAAAACCTTTTAAAGTGTTGATTCATAAACTAATGGCTCTGCAGGTTCAAATTATTATCAGTAATCATCGATCGTGCGATGCAGAGACATAGTACAATAAGGAAAGAAAATAAAGCAAGATTTCACGTGAGAAACATTTTCAGCATTTTTTTGCTAAACATGATTCGCAAGGGGGTGGGAGGAGTGAAATATTAATGTTTCCTTCACATTTCAGGAAAAATCAATGTTGTTACGGATAAAGAACATTCATGACAGGTAGGAACCGTAGCCTGAAAATTTATATTGTCACTAGTCACTAGTCATTATAGGCTTCTCATTCGAACGAATGCACTCCGTCCTGCGAAATCAGGTGAATAAACCTAGTAAACGACTAAGAAAGGGCGCTAAATTATATACAATGGCACCAATGTTGAGAAGCATATCTCCTATAAAGTTTTTGTTGACTCTTACAAATGGATCTGAAGTACAGTTGTTAGTGCGTTGTCATGAGACATAAGTGACATAAGTACGACGTGTACTGTTGAAGATGGGGGAAACTAATTTTAAGCCGCTTTTAAAAATTTTCGTTCTACTGAAGCTCTAATTGATATCGAGTGTGTTAGGTTCGCAAGGACTCAGCTGTGAAACTAATTTTTCCCCTAAACCGACAATTTAGCATTCCTGCCAGTGGAAGTCGCTATGGATGTAGAGGTAGTGGCGTGGAAATAGTAGTGGAATAGTACAGAATGCTGTCGCGGAGGGTGCGCTCGTAGTCACTGACTCAGGTATTCACTTGCTGGTGTCAACAGGCTTGTTCGCGCTGGTCGCGTTGTGTTTTCCTCCTTGTTCATATCCACGAGGAGTTCGGAGTTCCTGCTCCCCCGTAGACTGACTCGCACTTTGAGTTTGTTCATTCTTCCGGGCTCCTGCTCCCAGAATTCGTAGTCAAGCCACCGTAGGCAAATGTAGTTCGATTTGAGTCGGCTGTGATAGTTGTCACTGCTTTGTCTCGTCTGTGAAGTAATAAAACGTAAGTTTAAGCGCGTCTACAAAAGTATATTATTTGAGGCGTATTTCAGTTGGAGAGAAATTGTTAGCCCTCAGGAAACTCATTGAATAAACTCGTGACACGTTTATGGGAGATGGTAAAATAAGCTAGATAGCTGAGGTGTCTGCCTCTCATGTGAACGAGCGTACAATAATCTTCACAAAAGCTCGATGTGAAAAGTCCTGTGAATCTTCACGATTCCTGATTATTGACCAATAATAGGGACGAGGAAAAATGTTTCAAAATAAGTTCTGCCACGTTTAGGCGCACCGTTCAGTGACTTTTTTAAGCAGATTAATGCTCGTGTATGAAACGTGCACACATTGTCTCACTCATAACTCTAAATAATAATCATAAAAACTGGGCAAGTGCGAGTAGGTTTCGTACATTGAGGGTTCAGTGCTTTGCGTTTTTTCGATGCAGATACTGGATAGATACAGACAAGATGTCGCACCCGGAAATTTTAAGGCCATATCAACATCTCAATAGTAGTTTCTCAAACTAGTTCGGACATACAAAAAGAAGAGAGCAAGGGATTTCAGTTTATATACGTACATATAGAAGATTTAATAAAATACTTTTCCTTTTCTTACTAAAAGATTTACATTTTATGTTTACGCCAGTAGTGTCCGTAAATTTTGATTTTGATGGATGATGAATGCAATATAAGTTCTAGTGGCAAAAAGATATTTCATATGTGATATTTAACAAGTTTCAGATCTTTTTGCTTCACTTGTGCTCTGAAATCTTGCTTCTTGCCAAATTTCATGATTGTATGTCAACAGGCAGTACCCAACAGGGTTTCATGAGCGAGTGAGTTTGCGAATATCAAAATATCTGATATCAACGGCCAAGTCTTTTGATTCTGTTGACTTAGAAACTTAAAACCTTTACACCACCAAGGGATGATAGACCTTAGTATGTGACATAAATTTGAACTTAAGACGGGTACCCGTTCTTGAGAAAAATGATTCTTAATAGTCGGACAGACAACAAAGCAGTCCTATAAGGGTTCCTTATTTACAGACTGAGTCACGGAACTCTAAAAATGAGCATGGATTTTTGAGAGTTCGCCAAAGAATTCGAAAACCGATCTGTCCAATGGATAGGTAGCAACCCTACTTTATTGAATAAGTAGTGTTAGTCATGGCAGATTAGTTGAAGAAATAGCAAAACTACTATTGGATCATATGAAACGTCTGTTGACTGACAAACAACTAAAATTCGCTCTGTGACGATGCTGTTCTAGCAAGACAGCGCTCCAGCCAACACAGAAACAGTCGCTGTGGTGCAGGTGATTCACTGATGAAGCTACCTCACACGCTAAAACTGCGTGGTCCGTTTGAGATTCGAACCCGGAATGTCGCTTTTCGCAGGCAGCAACAGAGTTTTCCAGGTACGACTCACTACTCGATATCACTGCTTCGGTTGTTCCAGTTGCCCTCTCCTACTTTTCAAAACTTCACCGAAGCTCTTCTGCATACTCTGCTGGGCTAACTCTCCTTGAATGAAGGACACTGGATAGAAATGGCTAAGCCACCGCTCAGGGGTCGTTTGTAGAACAAATGTTTCACTCTGCCATACAGTGGGCGCTGTTCAGAAACTACGTTTTTTGTTGTGTTTACATTGGAGAGTTTAATTTGTTCTGAGTGACTGGATCATCCTTTTTTACTCCAACGATGAAGCAGCGACAGCTATCTGCTGTACTATTTCAATCCATTCCACTGCTTCTTCCCTTTTTATTGTAATTTTAGGACAAAATGTGTGATTTTCGTATTTCTCTCTCTCTCATTCTCTCTAAGTTTACTGAAATTTCTCTTGTTGAAGAATGAAAACGATGATTGTCAGGTCTTAAAAAACACTATACACAGTAAAGTGTACAATAGCACATCTGTTTAATAATATGCTGTTGTACAGTTTACTGTGTATTTTTTAAGACTTCATAATCATCTGTTAAATACAGGTGCTATTTTACACTTTACTGTGTATTGCTTTTTATAAGACTTTATAATCATCTGTTAAATACATGTGCTACTGTACATTTTACAGTGTAGTGTTTTTTTTTTTCAAGGCTTGACAATCATATGTGAGCGCTGCATATGCGGACGTGGGCATGTGCACAAGGTGTTTTTGGTTGTAAAATTTGACTGGAGTACTCTTTTCAAATTCTAAAGGTGGCAGGGGTAAAATACAGGGAGCGAAAGGCTATTTAAAACTTGTAAAGAAACCAGATGGCAGTTAAAAGAGTCGAGGGGTGGGAAAGGGAAGCAGTGGTTGAGACAATGAGAACAGGGTTGTAGCCTATACCCGATGTTATTCAATCTGTATATTGAGCAAGCAGTAAAGGAAAAAAAAGAAAAAAAATTGGAATAGAAATTAATGTCCAGGGAGAAGAAATAAAAACTCTGAGGTTTGTCGATGATCTTGTAATTCTGTCAGAGACCGCAAAGGACTTGGAAGAGCAGAGTCTTGAAAGGAGGATATGATACGAACATCGACAACAGCAAAACGAGGATAATGGAATGTAGTCGAATTAAATCAGGTGACGCAGAGGGAATTAGATTAGGAAATGAGACACTTAAAGTAGTAAATGAGTTTTGTTATTTGGGTAGCAAAATAACTGATGATGGCTGGAGTAGGGAGTACATAAAATGTAGACTGGCAATGGCAAGAAAAGTTTTCTGAAGAAGAGAAATCTGTTGAGTATAGATTTAAGTGTCAGGAAATCCTTTCGGAAAGTATTTGTATGGAGTGTAGCCATGTATGGAAGTGAAACGTGGACGATAAACAGATTAGACAAGAAGAGAATAGTAGCTTTTGAAATGTGATGCTACAGAACAATGCTGAAGATTAGATGGATAGATCACGTAACTAAAGACGAGGTACTGAACAGAAATGGGGGGGGGGGGGGAAGAGAAATTTGTAGTACAACCTCACTAGAAGAAGAGATCAGTTGGTAGGACACATTCTGAAGCATCAAGGGATCACCAGTTCAGCACTGGAGGGAAACGTGCGGGATAAAAATCATAGAGGGAGACCAAAAGATGAATACAGTAAGCAGATTCAGAATGATGTTGGTTGCAGTAGTTACTCGGAGATGAAGAGGCTTGCACGGGATAGAGTAGCATGGAGAACTGCATAAAACTAGTCTTTGGACTGAAGACCACAACAACAACAATAACAACAACAGCGAAAGTTTTATTTCTGACAAACCTTTGCATAATGCGCTACAATTTAACCATTAATATGCCAACTGGACATGAGGTTCCAACTCAAAATCAACACCTTTTTTAACAATAATTTTTGAAGACCAGACGATGACAGCAAAGCGTGTCGAAGCGGCTTACTCCGTAGGTTGTGTGTGCGTGCGCGCGCGCGCGCACGTGTGTGTGTGTGTGTGTGTGTGTGTGTGTGTGTGTGTGTGTGTGTGAGTGCGTGTTAGGATATTTTTACATTTCAATCGCAGTTAAATTTTTATTTTTCTATCATTTTTATCTACACTCGTTTCACGTAGCTTTAATACAAGTGCTAAAGACCGTGCCGTCGTTGGGACCAAAGGAACATAATATAATCATCATCATCATTTTGCTGAACATTTCTGCACTTCCTTCTTCCATAGATTAGATGAAGTTGCACTTCTATTACCAACCATTACTTCGCATTTACCTTTATTATACGGTTATTTGCGACTCCAATTTCGGTGATTATCCTACACAGTGACGTCCATCATTCCCTACATGAACTACCGACTGTGACAGCCTTTATTGCAGTATCTAAGGGCTCACAGGACTTTGAACGCACATGATAATTTATCACAAAGGTCGATTCCATGGGAAAGATTGTGCCTCACGAACTTCATGTAATGCAGGACTGGAAGAGGATCAGCTCGGTAGAAATTTTAACGGTGTTCCTTATTGTAGATCTAGATTTCAGCAAATATTGCAGGTATGTAAAACATTCTCGGCTTCCTTGCCGCGTCAGTTCGGGATAAAATCTCGAGCTGTCGACGATAGCCTCCATCGTCATCGTCAGGAGCAATTTGACAGTCAGTTGCTCCTGTCGATGACGATGGAGGCTATCGTCGAAAACTCGAGATTTTATCCCGAACTGACGCGGCAAGGAAGCCGAGAATGTTTTGCATATCAATGCCGTCGCGATAGACTTCGTTCTCAAATATTGTAGGTATCATCGGTGCGTTATAGTTAGTCACGTACTCTCAACATAATCATAAAGACACATATTCCAGTCTAACTTAAGCGAGTACACGCATTAGTTGGAGAATTTGTGTCGTATTAATTACGTTGTATCTACACGACTACCTACAACGTAATGATGATGGCTGCACTTTTAACTGAAATCTAGATCTGCAATAAAAAAGACATTATATTACAGACGATGCTCACCTGTCTGTTCCGAACTCCTCAATACTTCAATCGGGATGTTGGAAGTAGTGGTTCGGTTGGTTTTCTTGCAGTTCCGGGAATTGTTAATGAATTGAATGATCCATCTCTAAGGACGTATTCAAAATACGCAAAAGTTTAAACAGTGCGAAAAAGCAATTCATTTCATTCGAATCACTAAAACATATTTTTGGTTTTCATTTTTATTTCATAAATTTCCTGTGACGTCTGATTTCCATGATGAAACTTGTGGAGCCAAAAACAATTATTGTAACATGGTCAGTAATGAAAGCGTAAAGAAGGAAACAAACACTACAACATAGGCACAGAAAAGTACGCAACGTCCCTGCATTTAGTTTGCTAGGGTGAGAGATACCGTCATCTCCCACAGTGGACAGACTACAGTAAACCGCGGCACGGCTATTTGTCGTATCAGTTCACTGCATGTGTACTGCCATTTGCCCGTTTTAGGATTAATGGAACAGTATTTCCTTCTGCGACACTGAAAATTGAAATATCGGAGTATTTTAGACTACAGTGAACGACTGTCTCGATAAATGTGTCTGACTGATCCCAAAAATAGCTGCCTCAACAGTCTGCCGCTGCGCTGCTTCTGTAAATAGTTCCCCGGCGAAGGAATGTCGGAGTTGCTTCCATTATGCAGTCTTCACGTCGACATAGACCGGCGATGTTGGCCATCCGTTTGATAAAAGGAAGCAGCAGATTTCATTTTTTGTTTTTAAGTGAACACGACATTGGGGTAACTGTGTTAGCTTAACAGCCACTTAAATTTCATAATTCTAAATATTTCTCATACCTGAACTGATCGTAAATGTATCTTATTGCATCGATATAGTCTTTCTGTTTACAGTGTCCACGTTCCTAAATGTGCTAAAACTAAAGACCCAAAAAACAACATAACTTGGCTAAAATCTAATTCTCGAAGGAAGTCCAATGGGTGTACCTGTTTATCGTATACTGCATATCATCGAAATCATCGCGAGTTCATAAACATATGGATACAAAGCACTGCCTAATAGATTCACTACACTGCGCAGCATTCTCTAGCTAAATTGTAGAGCTGGGACAGGGCGCAATATTATGTGGAGGCGGGGGGGAGGGGGGTTGCAGGAAGGAAAAGAATGGGAAAGGAACTTATGCGGAATAACTGTCACCGAGTGAAAATGTGTGCCGCGTCGGGACTCGAACGCAGGATCTCCTGCTTAATAGTCAATTGCGTTAACCACTGGCCCGCATCTCGTAGTCGTGCGGTAGCGTTCTCGCTTCCCACGCTCGGGTTCCCGGGTTCGATCCCCGGCGGGGTCAGGGATTTTCTCTGCCTCGTGATGGCTGGGTGTTGTGTGCTGTCCTTAGGTTAGTTAGGTTTAAGTAGTTCTAAGTTCTAGGGGACTTATGACCACAGCAGTTGAGTCCCATAGTGCTCAGAGCCATTTTGAACCGTTAACCACTGCATCACGCGGACACAGTGCTTATTGCAATTTCGCAGACTATCTCGGCATTCTCCCTGTCCGACCCACACTCCCATCTAGCTCTACCTATCCGTAGCCCCCTCCATGTCCTCCATGCTCACTAATTAAAGATTCCCGCTGGAGGTGGAACGTAAATGTGCATGCACACTGAAGGTCGTGGATTCGTTGCCCATCGAGGTGAACTAGTTACATATGAATGTGTAAAGTTTTTTCTTTTGGACATGTACGGAAGAACAGACATCACGCATTCACATGCACTGAAAGGCCAAAGAAACAGGTATATGCGTGCGTATTCACATACAGATATATGCAAACAGGCAGATTACGGCGCAGTGGTCGGCAAATCCTACACTCCTGGAAATGGAAAAAAGAACACATTGACGCCGGTGTGTCAGACCCACCATACTTGCTCCGGACACTGCGAGAGGGCTGTACAAGCAATGATCACACGCACGGCACAGCGGACACACCAGGACCCGCGGTGTTGGCCGTCGAATGGCGCTAGCTGCGCAGCATTTGTGCACCGCCGCCGTCAGTGTCAGCCAGTTTGCCGTGGCATACGGAGCTCCATCGCAGTCTTTAACACTGGTAGCATGCCGCGACAGCGTGGACGTGAACCGTATGTGCAGTTGACGGACTTTGAGCGAGGGCGTATAGTGGGCATGCGGGAGGCCCGGTGGACGTACCGCCGAATTGCTCAACACGTGGGGCGAGAGGTCTCCACAGTACATCGATGTTGTCGCCAGTGGTCGGCGGAAGGTGCACGTGCCCGTCGACCTGGGACTGGACCGCAGCGACGCACGGATGCACGCCAAGACCGTAGGATCCTACGCAGTGCCGTAGGGGACCGCACCGCCACTTCCCAGCAAATTAGGGACACTGTTGCTCCTGGGGTATCGGCGAGGACCATTCGCAACCGTCTCCATGAAGCTGGGCTACGGTCCCGCACACCGTTAGGCCGTCTTCCGCTCACGCCCCAACATCGTGCAGCCCGCCTCCAGTGGTGTCGCGACAGGCGTGAATGGAGGGACGAATGGAGACGTGTCGTCTTCAGCGATGAGAGTCGCTTCTGCCTTGGTGCCAATGATGGTCGTATGCGTGTTTGGCGCCGTGCAGGTGAGCGCCACAATCAGGACTGCATACGACCGAGGCACACAGGGCCAACACCCGGCATCATGGTGTGGGGAGCGATCTCCTACACTGGCCGTACACCACTGGTGATCGTCGAGGGGACACTGAATAGTGCACGGTACATCCAAACCGTCATCGAACCCATCGTTCTACCATTCCTAGACCGGCAAGGGAACTTGCTGTTCCAACAGGACAATGCACGTCCGCATGTATCCCGTGCCACCCAACGTGCTCTAGAAGGTGTAAGTCAACTACCCTGGCCAGCAAGATCTCCGGATCTGTCCCCCATTGAGCATGTTTGGGACTGGACGAAGCGTCGTCTCACGCGGTCTGCACGTCCAGCACGAACGCTGGTCCAACTGAGGCGCCAGGTGGAAATGGCATGGCAAGCCGTTCCACAGGACTACATCCAGCATCTCTACGATCGTCTCCATGGGAGAATAGCAGCCTGCATTGCTGCGAAAGGTGGATATACACTGTACTAGTGCCGACATTGTGCATGCTCTTTTGCCTGTGTCTATGTGCCTGTGGTTCTGTCAGTGTGATCATGTGATGTATCTGACCCCAGGAATGTGTCAATAAAGTTTCCCCTTCCTGGGACAATGAATTCACGGTGTTCTTATTTCAATTTCCAGGAGTGTATATAAGACAACAAGTGTCTGGCGCAGTCGTTAGGTTGGCTACTGCTGCTGCAATGGCAAGTTATGGAGATTTAAGAGAGTTTGAACGTGGTGTTATAGTCGGCGCACGGGCGATGGAACACACCATCTCCGAGGTAGCTATGAAGTGGGGGTTATCCCAGACGACCATTTCACGAGTGTACCGTGAATATTAGTAAACTGGTAAAACATCAAGTCTCGTACATCACAGCGGCCGGAAAAAAACCCTACAAGAAAGGGACCAACGACGACTGAAGTGGATCGTTCAACGTGCCAGAGTGCGAACCATTCAACGAAACATCATAGACATGGGCTTTCGAAGCCGAAGGCCCACTGGAGTACCCTTGATGACTTCACGACACAAAGCTTTACGCCTTGCCTGGGCCCGTCAACACTGACATTCGACTCTTGAAAAAAATGGTTCAAATGGCTCTGAGCACTATGGGACTTAACATCTGAGGTCATCAGTCCCCTAGAACTAAGAACTACTTAAAACTGACAAACCTAAGGACATCACACACATCCATGCCCGAGGCAGGATTCGAACCTGCGACCGTAGCGGTCGCGCGGTTCCAGGCTGAAGCGCCTAGAACCGCTCGGCCACATCGGCCGGCCGACTCTTGAAGACTGAAAACATGTTGCCTGGTCGGACGACTCTCGTTTCAATTTGTGTCGAACGAATGGACGTTTACGGATATGGAGACAACCTCATGAATCTATGGACCCTGCATGTCAGCTGGGGACTGCTCAAGCTAGTGGAAGCTCTGTTATGGTGTGCGGTGTGTGGAGCTGGAGGGATATGGGACCCCTGATACGTCTAAATACCACTCTGACATGTGACACGTACGGGATCATTCTGTTTGATCACCTGCATCCATTCATGTCCATTGTGCGTTCCGACGGACTTGGGCAATTACAGAAGAACAATGCGAAACCATACACGTCCAGAATTGCTACAGAGTGGCTGCAGGAACACTCTTCTGAGTTTTAACACTACCGCTAGCCACCAAACTCCCCTGACATGAGCATTATTGCGCATATCTGGGATGAATTGCAACGTGCTGTTCAGAAGAGATCTCCACCCCCTCGTATTCTTACGGACTTATGGACAGCCCTGCAGAATCCATGGAGTCAATTACCTCCATCACTATTTCAGACATTGATCGAGTCCATGCCACGTCGTTTTGAGGCACATCTGTGTGCTCGGGGATATTAGGCATATGTACCAGTTCCTTTGGCTTTTCAGTGTACAATAGTGCACAGTGATGATAGCAGAGGTGTCGGATTTCCTCAGATGTGAAGTTTCACGCTACTATAACCTATTGTCAAAACTGCTGAAAGTACTACAGACCATGCCTCCATACTAGCTCAATAAGGGGCAGGTAGCAACCACATGAACCTAACGAGGCGATCGTGAGCGTGAGAAGTGTGTGCACGGGAACTGCCCATTTGAAGTAACATGCCTCCATGACGTCTCAAGGCATCATCAGAATCGGGTAGATAAATGCTGTGGATCTTGTCTGTTAACTTTCCCTCAAAAAACATCAGTCATTAACGGACACTACAGCCTGAGACACACCAAACCGTCACACTTGAAAATAGTTCTGCCTGAAGCATTTAGGTATCTGAAATTCCGCTGTTCTACACTGCATCCAAAAAAGTCATCACTGACGCCGTGACACAACCTGATATCATCAAAAGAAAATTTTGTGCTACTGCCGGCCGTAGTGACCGAGCGGTTCCAGGCGCTTCAGTCTGGAACCGCGCGATCGCTACGGTCGCAGGTTCGAATCCTGCCTCGAGCATGGATGTGTGTGATGTCCTTAGGTTAGTTAGGTTTAAGTAGTTCTAAGTCTAGGGGACTGATGACCTCAGATGTTAAGTCCCATAGTGCTTAGACCCATTTATTTGTGCTACTTTTTCAACGATTATCGTCTTTTACTGCACAAATGAAGGCAACCCGCAGTGTGATGGGATACGAGAGGAAAGACTGCTAAGTGACATAGTTGCCCGTAACTTACCTTCCGTAAACGGTTCATTGTGGCAATGCGGGTGCAACATTGACTGCCTGAGTCACCGCACAATCACCAACGGCTCCTTTTCTGGGCGTTTTCCGAACGATAAACTTTTTAATAACGCCACGAATTATTTAGTTCTCCATTACATCTACATACACACTCCAAAGCCACCTTACGGTGCATGGTGGAGGGTACCCTGTACCACTACTAGTCATTTCCTTTCCTATTCCACTCGCAAACAGAGAGCGAGGAAATATGACTATCTCTATGCCTCCGTATGGTCCCTAATTCCTCGTACCTTCGTGGCCCTTGCGAAAATGTATGTTAGCGGCAGTAGAATCGTTCTCTAAGTTTTGTTAATAGTGTTCCTCGAAAAGAACGTCGCCTTCCCTTCGGGTATTCACATTGCGTTCCCGAAGCATCTCTGTAATACTCCCGTGTTGTTGGAACCTACCGGTAACAAATCTGTCAGCCAGCCTTGAATTGCTTCGATGTCTTCCTTTAATCCGACCTGATACGCATCACGAACACTCGAGCAGTGCTGAAGAACAAGTCACACTTGCGTCCCACATGAGGTTTTCTTTGCAGATGAACAACAGTTTTCCAAATTTCTTCCAATAAACTGAAGTCGACCATTCGCCTTCCCTACCACAATGCTCACAAGTTCGTTGCTTTTCCTATCGCTTTGTAACGTTATGCCCTGATATGTAACGACATGACTGTATCAAGAGGGACATTTTAGTGCTGGTTCCAAACGTTACTGGTTTACTTTTCCTAGTCATCCACGTCAACCTACATTTTTCTGTGTATAGTATTATCTGCCACTCATCATACCAACTAGGAATCTTGTCTAATCCATCTTTTATCCTCCTACAGTCGTTCAACCTCGACACCTTCCCCTACATCTTCGCGTCATTAGCAAACAACTGCTTATTGCTGTCCATATATATATATATATATATATATATATATATATATATATATATATATATATATATATTCCTTGTGGCACTTCTCGCGATATCCTTGTCTCTGATGAACACTCGCTGTTGAGGGAAACGTACTGGCTTGCTTCCATTACTTAAGAAGTCTTCGAGCCATTCGTATATCGGGAACCTATTCTGTACTCTTGTACTTTCGTTAACAGACTGCAGTGGGGCAACGTGTAAAATGGCTTTTCATGTCTGTCACTGTAATGTGGCCGCTTGTCTTGCAGTGTTCGGCTCAAACGCATAAACTGCTTTCAATAACGACATCCTGTGATTGTTTCCGTCGGTTTCTGTATCTTCTAAAACCTTCTTTCTTCTACTGCCATGCCGGTATTCGACGTCAAAATCATCGTTCTTGAAGTGTTGAAACTATTCTCTGCACGTTCTTCCACTAATAGGTGTCTCCCCATAGATCTTACGCAGCACTTTATGAGCCTTAGCCGCAGATTTCTTCGTGTTAAAGCAGATAATTTACACTTCCGGCAGATGACGAGAATTGGGCCCTTAAGATGACTTTTGATGCAATCGCAAATCGGCTAGTATTTTGATTGCTTTATGTTTAAAAACGCCTAAGCTTATAGTACGGCACTACCACCTGCACCACAACTTACCGATATTTTTTGCTATGTGTTTTCCCAGTTGATGTGTTAGTTTTTACTGTAGAGAAGAGTTGATAGAGAAAAGTTAAAATTTAATGGCACTGGTATTTGTGTTTTGTTTCATACTGAATGTTACTTAACATACGAGGGGCGTTCAATAATTAATACAGCACTTGAAACTTCCTGGCAGATTAAAACTGTGTGCCGCACTGAGACTCGAACTCGGGACCTTTGCCTTTCGCGGGAAAGTGTCCTTGCACTTGCCCGCGAAAGGCAAAGGTCCCGAGTTCGAGTCTCGGTCCGGCAGTTTTAATCTGCCAGGAAGTTTCATATCAGCGCACACTCCGGTGCAGAGTGAAATTCTTATTCTGGAATACAGCACTTGTTTTCTGAAAGCAGGTCGGTTTTATTCACTATTCCAATGCGCCATATTATTCTCCACTCCTCTTGCTCCAAAACGCCAGTTTTCAACATAATCTCCCTTCAATGCGACGGTCTTATGCACCCTGCGGGGAGCGCCTGTGTGGTCGCACTGACCCCTCTACTGGTCGACGTCGGAACCAACGTCTTCGTGCATCAGTCACCTCCCCACCATCCACGTGCTTCTTCCTGCTGAGTGCTTCCTTCATTGGACCAAACAAATGGGAGTCGGAAGGTGAGAGATCCGGGCTGTTGGGTGCATGAGGAAGAACAGTCCAAGGAAGTTTTGTGAGCTCCTGTCGGGTGCTTAGACTCGTGTGAGGCCTTGCTTGTCACGGAGAGGGAGATGTTCGTCTCAATTCTTGTGGCGTCGAACAAGGTAAAATCGTTTCTTCAATTTACTGGGAGTTGATTGTTGTACCATGAGGCAGGACAGCAAACGAAACAACTCCTTCAGAGTCCCAAAAGACCCTCCTCATTACTTTACCAGCTGAGGGTTGGGGGAACTTTTTCTTCGGAGGGGAGATGCTGTGGCGCCACTCCATGGATTTCCGTTTTGTTTCCTGTTCGAAGTGATAAACCTGTGACGATGTTCGACAAAAAATTGACACCGACACCTTCTTGACGTGCAAGGAACCCCGCACAGATAATCTTTTGTTGCTCTTTATAGTGTTCTGCTAATGGGAGAGGAACTCAGCGAGCACACACCTTTGAGTACCCCAACTGGTGGGCGAGTGTGTCAGCACTACCAAAAAAGACATCCAGTTGTGAAGAGGGGTGTTCGATGGTGACCCGTTGATCACTTCAAATGAGATTGCCCGCACATTATAACAGTACTTTGCGGGCAGGGGTGTCAATTAGCATCACATTAATTAAAATGGGGGATACATAGACTTTATTTTGGAAGAATTAAAAAGGGGAAAGTAATACGAAACTTTAATAACTGCACAGTATTACTAAGAAGCAATTTATTGAAAAGTAATAAAAAGCAAAGTAGCAAAGACCAAGCGGGGCAGAAAGATATAGGGGCTCGTTTGTTTTTTAATACATATAAGAGAAGATGTAACACAGTATTGAGCTCTCTACCTTCATTTATCGCGCTCGGGCTAGTCGATGAAAAAGTGGTACGCGACTGCGAAATTCGTTAAGGAGATTATTTAAAGACTCTTCAAGCACGTTTAAAATACGTGTGACGAAGTGATCAGAGACGTTTATTGTCGGGTGAAGTGAAAATGATTCCGACAACATAATTCGAACTTTGTGTTAGCTGGGAAAATTACTCTTGGGAAACTATTATGGTTATGGAACCCACGAAAGTTGTACGCAACCGAAAGCTATAGTTTACGTAATTATGCATTTTATAAAATTGTGAAACGCGTGTGCGCGGAACATTAAGAGAATCTTATCCTTGGACGGTTGCGGGGGTAACTGATACAAACAACGCGCCAGCATAAAAATAGTTCGCTTATTAACTACCAGATATTAATTAACGGGGACCTAAAATACTAAAAACAGTGCATACACCGTTAATTTGAACCCTGCGTGTGAAAGACAATCACATCGAACATTTCGAGAGCGAAGAATAGACATTTAAGTGCCGAACTGAGAGCCTGGGTCGTTTCGATATTTGGACATTATATGACACGCGTTATTCAGAACACGATATTGACCATTTTAATACTGAAAAGAAGGATAGGATCATCACCCCCAATCCCGATTCATATTTCATATTTTGTAAGTGAAAAGAAATGTGTTAATAAACAAACTAGATTTCAATTTTATCCACGATTTTGGCTTCATTACGTAGTCTTGACTTCATGATAAACAATATCTGTGGAAGTTGTATACAACGTATCGTCATAATATTTAGCCAACCAATATTTTGGGTCAAAAAAAATGTAAATGCATGAAATTTTTCTTACAGCGGATGTATAATGTGTGAGTATGACGAACTATATTGAGAAACTGAACATCCATTACGTACTTGCATGTTTATCTGCGAAAATGGTCCTTGTCGGTACATCAGCATAGAGTTCGAATAGAATCGCTGAAACATTGCATACCATTCAGATTAATCGAACATCTAAATACGCATAATGCTGGTATCACCAGGATGTGTTCTTTCTCCTCACCCCCGTGGCAGTAATTGAATTAAGAGTCAGCCGGAAATAACATTTAAATCAATTGACGACCATTGAGCTAGCGTCACGAATTTTCAAACATCCACTACCGTGTATGAAGGCGAGTGACACCACGAGTGCTAACGTCGATCGAGGGGTGTCGTCGTGATCGTATTGAATGACATTGAGCGGTGACAACATTGCAGTATTGCAGGAGTCGCAGCTGTGTATGGCAGACCAACATGCCGGAGATCAGACAGGTGTGCATGGTCTTGCTGCAGTGATGACTTACAGCGGTTCTGCCTGCTGCCAGGGTGGGTGGTCTTACAGTTACGATCACGACATGTGTGCGGAACGCATATACCGCGTTAAAAAACAGTGCTATGTGAGCAGACGATCTGTCTTCGACGTCTCACCTGAAGACCAGGTGAAATATCCCGCTTGCTAGTAAACGACTATCGGTTGCACTCCCTAAACATCATTTTTTATCCAGTACGATGCTCAAAACTGATGATTCACACCTTATAGTTCTCAAACGTGCCTGCCATAAAACCAGCACGAGGTTCCGAGCTCATTTCTGTGGCGCCACACGCAGACGGGCCAGATGGTAGCATCGCAGTGTGCTCGGGTGATCTATTAGCGGAGAGAGAAGTTACCGAGGAGAGAGGGGTGCCGACGACGCAGACGCCTTCCGGGAATTAGGGCGAAAATATTTCCGCTCGTCTCGTCTGGCGGGGCTCCGTAATTCACCGCCCCTGGGGAGTTAATCCGGCGGCTTTATCGCCGCTGCTTGGCGACGTGACGACCGTAAACGCGGGCCACCCCTCTCCTTCCCTGCCTCGGCTCACGGCTTTACGGCCGCTTCCTCGGCAATGGCTCCCCACCACACACAGTGCTGAGACAGCCCGCTAATCCACATGGCGCACTCTTCGCACCTGCGCTCACTACCGACTCAGCAGCCTGCCGACGGAAGCAGTGGTCTGGCGCTGGGGCGAGGGAAGGCGTTTCGGTTCCTTGTGGCGAAGGACGCTTTTCTGTTCGGGATCTGACAGGAATAGGGAGTGGCCATTCTCTTAGTCTCGTCTGCGTCTACATCTACACTCCTGGAAATTGAAATAAGAACACCGTGAATTCATTGTCCCAGGAAGGGGAAACTTTATTGACACATTCCTGGGGTCAGATACATCACATGATTACACTGACAGAACCACAGGCACATAGACACAGGCAACAGAGCATGCACAATGTCGGCACTAGTACAGTGTATATCCACCTTTCGCAGCAATGCAGGCTGCTATTCTCCCATGGAGACGATCGTAGAGATGCTGGATGTAGTCCTGCGGAACGGCTTGCCATGCCATTTCCACCTGGCGCCTCAGTTGGACCAGCGTTCGTGCTGGACGTGCAGACCGCGTGAGACGACGCTTCATCCAGTCCCAAACATGCTCAATGGGGGACAGATCCGGAGATCTTGCTGGCCAGGGTAGTTGACTTACACCTTCTAGAGCACGTTGGGTGGCACGGGATACATGCGGACGTGCATTGTCCTGTCGGAACAGCAAGTTCCCTTGCCGGTCTAGGAATGGTAGAACGATGGGTTCGATGACGGTTTGGATGTACCGTGCACTATTCAGTGTCCCCTCGACGATCACCAGTGGTGTACGGCCAGTGTAGGAGATCGCTCCCCACACCATGATGCCGGGTGTTGGCCCTGTGTGCCTCGGTCGTATGCAGTCCTGATTGTGGCGCTCACCTGCACGGCGCCAAACACGCATACGACCATCATTGGCACCAAGGCAGAAGCGACTCTCATCGCTGAAGACGACACGTCTCCATTCGTCCCTCCATTCACGCCTGTCGCGACACCACTGGAGGCGGGCTGCACGATGTTGGGGCGTGAGCGGAAGACGGCCTAACGGTGTGCGGGACCGTAGCCCAGCTTCATGGAGACGGTTGCGAATGGTCCTCGCCGATACCCCAGGAGCAACAGTGTCCCTAATTTGCTGGGAAGTGGCGGTGCGGTCCCCTACGGCACTGCGTAGGATCCTACGGTCTTGGCGTGCATCCGTGCGTCGCTGCGGTCCGGTCCCAGGTCGACGGGCACGTGCACCTTCCGCCGACCACTGGCGACAACATCGATGTACTGTGGAGACCTCACGCCCCACGTGTTGAGCAATTCGGCGGTACGTCCACCCGGCCTCCCGCATGCCCACTATACGCCCTCGCTCAAAGTCCGTCAACTGCACATACGGTTAACGTCCACGCTGTCGCGGCATGCTACCAGTGTTAAAGACTGCGATGGAGCTCCGTATGCCACGGCAAACTGGCTGACACTGACGGCGGCGGTGCACAAATGCTGCGCAGCTAGCGCCATTCGACGGCCAACACCGCGGTTCCTGGTGTGTCCGCTGTGCCGTGCGTGTGATCATTGCTTGTACAGCCCTCTCGCAGTGTCCGGAGCAAGTATGGTGGGTCTGACACACCGGTGTCAATGTGTTCTTTTTTCCATTTCCAGGAGTGTATATTGATATGTGGTGTCTGCTCTGTTCGATAGGTTCGACAGAGCAACATATACTATACACACACACACACACACACACACACACACACAATGTATATAAAGATACATACACTGAAGGGCCAAAAAAGCTGGTATACACATCTGTATTCAAATAAAGAGATACATTACTGGCCATTAAAATTGCTACACCACGAAGATGACGTGCTACAGACGCGAAATTTATCCGACAGGAAGAAGATGCTATGATTTGCAAATGATTAGCATTTCAGAGCATTCACACAAGGCTGGCGCCGGTGGCGACACCTACAATGTGCTGACATGAGGAAAGTTTCCAACCGATTTCTCATGCAAAAAAAAAAAAAAAGTCGACTGGCGTTGCCTGGTGAAACGTTGTTGTGATGCCTCGTGTACGGAGGAGAAATGCATACCATCACTTTCCCGACTTTGATAAAGGTCGGATTGTAGCCTATCGCGAATGCGATTTATCTTATCGCGACATTGCTGCTCGCGTTGGTCGAGATCCAATGACTGTTAGCAGAACATGGAATCGGTGGGTTCAGGAGGGTAATACGGAAGGCCGTGCTGGATCCCAATGGCTTCGTATCACTAGCAGTCGAGATGACAGGCATCTTATCCGAATGGCTGTAACGGATCGTGCAGCCACGTCTAGATCCCTGAGTCAACAGATGGAGACGTTTGCAAGACAACAACCATCTGCACGAACAGTTCGACGACGTTTGCAGCAGAATGGACTATCAGCTCGGAGACCATGGCTGCGGTTACCCTTGAAGCTCCATCACAGACAGGAGCGTCTGCGATGGTATACTCAACGACGAACGTGGGTGCACGAATGGCAAAACGTCATTTTTTCGGATGAATCCAGGTTCTGTTTACAGCATCATAATGGTCTCATCCGTGTTTGGCGACACCGCGGTGAACGCACGTTGGAAGCATGTATTCGTCATCGCCATACTGGCGTATCACCCGGCGTGATGATATGGGGTGCCATTGGTTACACGCCTCGGTCAGCTCTTGATCGCATTGACGGCACTTTGAACAGTGGACGTTACATTTCAGATGTGTTACGACCCGTGGCCCTACCATTCATTCGATCCGTGCGAAACCCTACATTTCAGCAGGGTAATGCACCACCGCATGTTGCATGTCCTGTACGGGCCTTTCTGGATACAGAAAATGTTCGACTGGTGCCCTGGGCAGCACATTCTCCAGATCTTTCACCAATTGAAAACGTCTGGTCAATGGTGGCCGAGCAACCGGCTCATCACAATACGCCAGTCACTAGTCTTGATGAACTGTGGTATCGTGTTGAAGCCGCATGGGCAGCTGTACCTGTACACGCCATCCAAGCTCTGTTTGACTCAATGTCCACTCGTATCAAGGCCGTTATTAGGCCAGAGGTGGTTGTTCTGGGTACTGATTTTTCAGGATCAATGCACCCAAATTGCGTGAAAATGTAATCACATGTCAGTTCTAGTATAATATATTTGTCCAATGAATACCCGTTTATCATCTGCATTTCTTCTTGGTGTAGCAATTTTAATGGCCAGTAGTGTATATAAACAGACAGAATACGGCACTGCGGTCGGCAACGTCTATGTAAGACAACAAGTGTCTGCCACAGTTGTTTGATCGGTAACAGTTGCTAGCGATGAAGAGGAGATATTCCCTTACGACCATTTCAAGAGTGTACCATAAATATCAGTAATCCGGTAATACATCAAATCTCCGACATCGCTGCTGCCGGAAAAAGATCCTACGACTGAAGGGAATCAACTTGATAGAAGTGCAACCCTTCCGCAAATTGCTGAGGATTTCAGTGCCGAGCCATCAAAAAGTGCCAGCGTGCAAACCATTGAATGTAGCATCATCGAGTTGGGTTTTCAGAGCTGAAGGACCACTCGCGTGCTCTTGATAATTGCACTAAACAAAGCTTTACACCTCACCTGGGCCTGTCAACATTGACATTGGACTGTTGATGACTGGAAACTAGTTGCCTGGTCAGACTTATCTCGTTTCAAATTGTATCAAGCGGATGGACGTGTACAGGTATGGGGACAGCCTCATGAATCCATAGACCCTATATATATATATATATATATATATATATATATATATATATATATATATATATATATATATCGACTTTTAAAGCTGGTAGACGCTCTGAAATGGTGTGGGGCGTGTGTGGTTGGGGTGAGATGGGACCCTTGATACGTCTAGATACCATTATGACAGGTGACTTGTACGTGAGCATTCTGTCTGATCCATTCATGTCCATTGTGCATTCCGTCGGACTTAGGCGATTCCAGCAGGACACTGCGACACCCCACATGTCTACAGACTGGCGCCAGGAACACTCTTCTGAGTTTAAGCAATTCAGTTGGCCACTAAACTCCCCACATGAACATATTTGAGCCTGTCTGGGATGTCTTCCAATGTGATGTTCAGAAGAAATCTGCATCTCCTCGTACTCTTAGGGATTTATGGACGGCCCTGAAGGATTCTCGGTGTGAATTCCCTTTAGCATTACTTCAGACATCAGTGGAGTCCATGCCATGTCGTGTTGTGGCGCTGCTGCGAGTGCGTGCTCGCGGGGGCTATACACAATATTAGGCAGGCGTACCATTTTCTCTGGCTCTTCCATATGTGTCAATGACAGAACAGACCCCTTCCCCCCCCCCCCCCCCCCCACACACACACACACACATGCAAAAAAAAAAACAAAAAAATGCTTCAAATGGCTCTGAGCACTATGGGACTTAACTTCTAAGGTCATCAGTCCCCTAGAACTTAGAACTACTTAAACCTAACTAACCTAAGGACATAACACACATCCATGCCCGAGGCAGGATTCGAACCAGCGACCGTAGCGGTCACGAGGTTCCCGACTGTAGCGCCTAGAACCGCTCGGCCACCTCGGCAGGCACAAACATGCACATGCACACATTACATACGTATATGAATGTAGAAAATGAGAGGGCTGATAGAGAGGGTCATAACATGCATATTTCACATAACAACACGTGTCCATATTCCTTAGTGTACGGCGGTAGGCGTCGTTGAACAGTATCGCACTCAGCCAACAGGGTAGGAATGTAGCTTGCCAACTTTGAAATCTTATCAAGACTGACTGAATATTTGTGTACATTTTCTCATATATTACTTCATTACAGCTTACTGTCAATATTCTTTACTATGTCATTATTATACGAGGGCTACATTTTTTCAAGGTCTGCTGGGTCACGATATTGAAATCACAGTGAAAACCTGATGAAATTTTTTGGAGATGTGTTGTGCAGTGTCTCTAGTATGCCTGTGGTTCGCGTCTTCTCGCACTTTTCAGTTCTGAGCTCTCACTGATCACGTAAATGTTCCAATAACAACTGTGAAGTGCATGATGTCATTCGATTTCTTCATACTGAGGGGTTCTGTCTGATTTCATGCAGCCCACATAACGGAACTGTCATGCGTGACAGCAGTGTGCGGAAGTCGTGCAGGAACTTTGTAGCACGATGTATGGCTGTCCGTTAAACACGTGGTAAGGAAAGGAAACGAGTGTCAACCGATGATCTTGTTCAGCGAGTAGATCAGGCGATTGGAGGAAATGAGGCACTGCCTTCTTCGTGACAATGCTGCATATGTTGCAAATAAAACATTTTTGATTTTTTCCGATAGGATCTTTAAAGAAAGAGAAGTAACCCTCATACAACATGGATAGCAAGGGTCTCAACACACTTCGCTAGGGCAAGCCTGGAGGTACTTTTCATCTGTCAATGATTTTCTTTCGAGATAAGAATGATTTGCCGCCCCTACTAAGAAATCCTCAAACAGATAATAAATATTACAAAGTGGCAACGCCAGGAGACAGCATCGATTTGCAATTTGCAAAATGACTTGCAGAAACCGAGCGGTCTAGGGCGCTGCAGTCATGGACTGTGCGGCTGGTCTCGGCGGAGGTTCGAGTCCTCCCTCGGGCATGGGTGTGTGTGTGTTTGTCCTTAGGATAATTTAGGTTAAGTAGTGTGTAAGCTTATAGGGACTGATGACCTTAGCAGTTAAGTCCCATAAGATTTCACACACATTTGAACATTTGACTTGCAGAAGACTCATGAATGGTAACGGCTCTAGCATTTGACCCTGTACATGAATAGCTGCAACGTATTGCGCATACGTAGAAAAAGAAAGACTCTACTGAACAACTACGCGATTGATCAGAAACTGCTAGAAAGAGTTATCTACAGTAAAATATCTAGAAGTAACTATCCAGGGCGACCTTAAGTGGAATGACCACATAAAATTAACAGTACGAAAAGCAGATGCCAGACTGGGATTCTTAAGCAGAAACTTGAGGTAATGTAACAAATCCACGAAAGAAGTGGCTTATAAGGCGCTTTTTCACTGGTTCTTAAATATTGTTCATCAGTCTGGGATCCTTGCCGTGTAGGACTGATAGAAGAGGTAGAGAAGATCCAACGAAGAGCGACGCATTTCGGCACGGGCTCGTTCAGTCGTCGCGAGAGCGTTGCCGAGGTGTTTAACTAAATCTATTGGCAGATGTTACAAGAGTGACGTTGCGCTTCACGAAGAGATTTACTATCGAAATTTCAAGAGAACATTTTGCGGGATAACGTATTACTTATGATCTTTTCTTCGTGTGGTGTCACATAATTTGAAAGAAATTCGCGCCGTTTCATTGTTAATTGTTCATTTATTTTACACGATCATGGTTTCGGCATTTGGACCCATTCATGAGAGCATGTTGAAGTGTTAAAATAGGTCTGGCCTGTCCGTGACATGACATCGTCGAAATACATATTTCTGGTCGCATTACAAGATACGAGTACATACGGAAAATACATAATATGGCTTACATTGTACACAGTGAGAAACCATTAACACACAGTATGGCGTATTTAACAGTTAATATATTACTGTGGCATTCGTCACTTCTGTTAATCAACTGACGGCACGAGGATGCACAAGTCAATGGAAAAATGGAAACCAACGGCAATGGAAACCACTACGTTAAAGGCACGTAACGTGTATCCACAGAATATGTGGCCTGTAATCGGGGAAGTGTCATGATGATCTCTCCAGTGGCAAAAGATTCCATACTAATCTCGACTTTGGCTCTCCGGGAGGGGACTGCAGAGGGGGAGGTGACTATGAGAAAAAGATTGAGTAACTGACGAAAGGATAACGTTATACGAGTTTGGAAGAGAAATACCAGAAGTTTGAACGTGGTAGGGAAGCTTAAAAATTTAAAAAGGAAATTCAAAGGCCCAATCTAGATACAGTGGAGTCAATGAAGTGAAATGGAAAGAAGGCAAGGATTTCTGGTCAGCTGAGTATAGGATAATATCAACATCAGCAGAATATGGTATAACTGGAGTAGGATTCGCTATTAATAGGAATGTAAGGAAGAGAGTGAGTTACTGTGAGCAGTTCAGCGATAGGGCTGTTCTCATCAGAATCGACAGGTAATCAACACCGACAACAATAGTTCACCTATACATGCCGACGTCAAAAGCACAAGATGAATAAATAGAGAAAATATATGAGGATGTTGAACCGGTAATTCAGTACGTAAAGGGAGATGAAAACTTAATAGTCATGTGGGTTTGGGGTGCAATTGTAGGGGAAGGAGCAGAAGAAAGGGTTACGAGAGACTATGGACTTGGTGGTAGGAATGAGAGAGGAGGAAGACTAATGGAGCTCTGCAATACGTTTAGGACAGTAATAGTAAATACTCTGTTCAAAAATCAGAAGAGGAATATGTATAGTTGGAAAAGAACGGAGGTAGGGTAAAATTTTAGATAGATTACTTCATGGTCAGTTAGAGAATCCAGAATCATATTTTGCATTGTAAGGTATACCCAGGAGCAAATTCAGACTCAGATCACTTTTTGCAATGATGAAGAGGAAGCTGAAGCTTAAAGAGACTAGCCAGGAAGAAACAATGTGTAAGAAGTGAGATACAGAAATACTAAGGAAAGAAGAGATACGCTTGAAGTTCTGTGAGGATATAGACACAGCGATAAAGAATAGCCCAGTAGCCAGTTCAGCTGAAGAGGAATGGACATCTATAAAATTGGCAATCACGGAAGTTGGAAAGAAAACTATAGGTGCAAGGAAGATACCTGCGAGGAAACCATGGGTAACAGAAGTAATACTTCGGCTGATCGACGAAAGAAGAAAGTGCATAAGTTTTCAGGGAACTTCAAGATAACAGGAATATAAGTCATTTAGAAACAAAATAAACAGTAAGTGCAAGGAAGATAAGGCAAAATTGCCTCATGAAAAACTTGAAGAAAGCGAAGAAGAAACGAGTGTCCGAAGGAAGTTATCAGCATATAGAAAAGTCAAAAGAATCTTTGGCGTAATTAAAAGCAAGGGCGGTAACATTAGGAACGTAAAGGGAGTTCAACTGTTACATGCACAGGAGAGAGCAGGTAGGTGTATAGAGTGCACTGAAGGCCTCTACTACTGGGAAGACTTGTCTGATGGTGTAATAGAAGATGAAACAGGAATCGATAGTGAGAGATATGGGATCCAGTATTGGCATCAGAATTTAAAAGTGCTTTTGAAGACTTAAGGTGAAATAAGGCAGAAAGGACAGATAACATTCCACTGGAATTTCTAAAATCATTGGAGGAAGTGGCAACAAAATGTCTCTTCACGTTCGTGTGTAATACGTATGAGCCTGGCGGTATACTTTCGGAAAAATATCATTGATACAATTCCGAAGACAGAAAGAGCCAACAAGTGTTGGAATTATCGCACAGTCAGCTTAACAGCTCATGCATCCAAGTTGCTGGCGGGAATAATATACAGAAGAATGGAAAACAAAAGCTATTAGTTGACGGTCACTTCGGCTTTAGGAAACGTAAAGGCACCAAAGTGGTGTTCTGACGTTGCGGTTGATAATGAAAGCGAGACTGAAGAAAAATCGAGACACTTTCACTGGATTTGTCGCCATGGTAAAAGCGTTCGTTTCAAATGGCTCTAAGCACTATGAGACTTAACGTCTGAGGTCATCAGTCCCGTGGACTTAGAACTACTTAAGTAACCTAAGGACATCACACACATCCATGCCCGAGACAGGATTCGAACCTGCGAGCGTATCAGCAGCGCGGTTCCGGACTGAAGCGCCTAGAACCGTTCGGCCGCACCGGCCGGCTAAAGCGTTCGACAAAGTAAAATGGTGGAAGATGTCCGAAATTGTGAGAAAAGTAGGGATACCCTATAGGGAAAGATGAGTAATATACAATACACAGGAGAATCAAGAGGGAACAATAAGACTGGAAGACCCAGAAAGGAATGCTCGGATGTAAGGCGGCGATGTAGTCTGTCGTCCTTACTGTTCTATCTATACAGCGAAGAAGCAATGACGGAAGTAAAAGAAAGGTTCAAGAGTGAAATTAAAAAAGATAGTGAAAGAATATCAACGATAAAATTCGCCGGTGACATTGCTAATCCTCAGTGAAGGTGAAGTAGAAAAATGGCTCTGAGCACTATGGGACTTAACTTCTGAGGTCATCAGTCCCCTAGAACTTAGAACTACTTAAACCTGACTAACCTAAGGACATCACACACATCCATGCCCGAGGTAGGATTCGAACCTGCGACCGTAGCGGTCGCTCGGTTCCAGACTGTAGCGCCTAGAACTGCTCGGCCACTACAGCCGGCAGTGAAGTAGAATTACAGGATTTGTTGAACAGTATGAACAGTTTAATGAGTGAGAATATGGATAGAGCAAATCGAAGAAAGACGAAAGTAATGAGAAGTAGCAAAAACTTAATATCCGAATTGGGAATCACGAAGTAGATGAAGTTAAGGAATTCTGCTACCTAGGAAGCAAAATAACCCACGACGAACGGAGCAAGGACGACGTAAAACGCAGACTAGTGCTGGCAAAAAGGGCATTCCTGGCCAAGAGAAGTCTGCCAGTATCAAACATAGGTCCCAATTTGAGGAAGAAATTTCAGAGAATGTACGTTTGGAACCAGCATTGTATGGTAGTGATACATGGATCTGGGAAAACCTGGAACAGAAGAGAAAAGAAGCCTATGAGTTGTGTTGCAACAGAAGAATGTTGAAGGTTGGGTGGGCCGATAAGCAACTAATGAGGAGGTTGTCCGCAACATCGAAACATCGGCGAGGAAAGGAAGGCGTGGAAAACCCTGACAAGAAGGAGGGGCTGGATGGTAGAGCATGTGTTACGACATCACCAAATAACTTCGATGTTATTAGAGGGAGTTTTAGAGAGTACAAAGTGCAGAGGTAGAGGGAATTGGGATACATCCAGCAAATAAATGAGGACGTAGGTTGTAATCGCTGTTCTGAAGTGGAAAGTTTGGCACAGGAGAGGAATTCGTGGCGGGCCGCACCTAACCAGTGTACATCAAATTGCGCGCATTCTAGTACTGCGACGCCGCGACATCAAGCTCCCGACGACAGCTGCGATTTTACAGGAGTCTTACTGCCGGGAACAAATAGATAACGGATAAGAAGACATTATTGTCAATACAGAGCCGTCAAACACTGGCAACGGTGCGGCATCGTCGCCACATTATCTCAGAAATCCGCAGTCACATGACGTGCAGCCGAAGCAGTTTTTCTCAAACAGACTGCTGTGTAGGCTCTGCCTCTGAATAGCGATTCTTATGCTGATGTGCTTTATGCTTAAAATATAATGTTGCTCCACATATGATATATCCTAGATAGACAATGTTCTTTCGAAATGACGCAACAGGAACAATATGCATATTTGGTGTTTTCTCCGCATCCATCACCGCAGTTTTTCTTTTAATTTGTAAAGTAATAATCACACATCCTTCCATTTATTCAATGAATTTGCCATGTGCCGCAGATTAACGTAAGAAGTTGTTTAAATTGTGAAGTGGATAGATTTGCAGACTACCATTATAGGGCGTGCACGGTAATTTATGATAAATGTGCTTTGTTCTGATTGATCGAGAAATACAGCAAGTGCTGCATTCAAATCTGACAACTGTTCTACATGTGTTTGTTTACAATATTACGCTAGTTATATGGGCTGGACGCGTCAATGTATTTCGGGTGACTGAGTGCATTTCTGGGTGTATGCATATTTATTATTCGACAACATTCGTTGCACATTGGTGCTCCTATATACTTATTAGCACTTTACTTAATGTCAAAAGTGATGGTTATATAATTTTCTGGGGTCTGAGATTATCGGCTCGGGTGCAGGTACTGGGCGACTATAAGAGTACAGCTTCATTGATTTCGATTTGGAGAGTAAATTTAATTTTATTCTCTTAACCTCAGAATCTCACACGTGGAATTAATCATTCTTGATTAACACACTCAAGTTCATTCAGTGTTACATAACGACACTCCACCCCCCCCCCCCCCCCTCATGCCACCATGTGACTAAGCGGTCATTTACACTATTTTAACTCTAGATCTGCCGTCCCGTTGTTTTATATACTCCCTTCAGCACGATGATAACTATTCCGCGATGCTCCAACAGATTATTCACTGACTTGCCCTTTTCTAGTAAAGGTTTCATTAACTAGTTTCTTCGCTTATCCTTTATAGGATCTCTTAATTTCGTATCTTATGCGGCCACCCTATTATTTAAAAATTTTTAATAACAATACATTTCGATTCCTTCTTGTTTATTGCTTTCTCTATTTATGTGGTCCATACTTCGCTTCCATTCAGTGCTGTGTTCAAGACGATCAGATTAAATCTAAAAAGAATCAGAACCACGTAGCAATATCAGTATTTTGTGAAGCCTTCACGCAACATCGAATCAAATAGTACTTGATCGTGTCACAAAAAAGGGCAATTTCATATAGATATAGCTGACATCAAAGGTATTGTTTATTAAGAAATCGACGAGCTCCACGAGTAAGTCGTAGGGCGAAGAACTGTCAGACATGCACAACGAGTCTGATTTAGGATACAATGGTAGGTCAGTGACGATACGGTATCCGATGTAACTAAGAGCATGTCTTGAAGTTTCATGCAAGTGATAAAACTATGGTACCGCCAGGGCTGTAAGCTGTTAATGAGAATGAAGAGTTATTGGTACATCATGACTGGCGTTTTTCAGGTGATATGAGGATCCCGCCAAATATACCAGCTGGCGTTATCTTCGGAAACACGGCACATCGCGTGTCTACAACGCATATCAGTTCGCACTCGGTCTGTAATCTGACTGGATTGCCACTTTTCAGTGACACATTCAAGGTATTGTTTGATTCTGAGCTGTGTGGAAGCTTCCAAAAATGCTGATTTAGCCGCGTTATTCTGTTTTTCTCCCTATTTACCTTTAATCTTTTCAGATTAAATTCAGAGTTTTTATGATTCTTTTATTCTGTTTCTCACATAAAACACCTACAGTGCATAAAGTGGCACATTGGTCAAATGCTTGCATCTAAAGAAATCATGACTCCCCACAAATTTTTTTCCCAATTTTCATAGCCAAAAGAAGAATGGTAAATGGACAAATGTACCGTCGTGAAACGCAGTTTTGAAAAAAAAATATTTAATTTGCTGGAATATGCCAGGAAAATTAAGCAAAACTTCATTTGTGATTTAGAAGAAAATTGAAATATTTCTCGAACAGCTGCAGTTACCTTAGTAAATGAAGTGTCAAAAAGATCATCTCTTCAAGGTCTAGCTGTTTCACGCATAGAAAGTTTCACTGGTATTCTACTTGACGGTCAAAATGGGTTCGTTCGAATCAGGTACTAAATTCAGGATATTTCAAGAACATAAGGCTCTAGGGAAGCGAGTCTGTGAACTTCTCTATGGTAACGCCTCACTGTTGTCGCAGCTTCTTTTGATGACTATCATTTATTCTGCAGCCGTTAACATTTCATAATCTAAGGGTGGCAACAGGGATCTTCTTACGCCGCCTCGACTACAGAATATCTCAAGCATCAAACGAGGTGCGTAAATGGGAGCCGACCACCAAAAAAACGTGATAAACTTGGAAGGTCCTTCAGAAACATTGAAGGCAGAGACCTGATTCTGAGGAAGAGAGAACCATGATTGAAAAACCCTTTCTGTAAGTGAAGAAAGAATTCCAGCCACCAGTCAGTGATGACGTATTCGAAGAACAAAACTTGAAAATAAAAAGAATTTTAAAAAAGTCATACGTATGCTGAATCGATATTTCTGAAAGTAAGAAATAAAACAGATTAGAATCATATTTGATTTGCCTTTGAACGATGTTCGAAATCATGTACACCAAATTAAATGCCAAGATAACATAAAGTCCGGTGTTTAACATAGAATCTGTTAAATTTAAATGTCGTGTGACTAGGGCCTCCCGGCGGGTAGACCGTTCACCGGGTGCAAGTCTTTCGATTTGACGCCACTTCAGTCACTTGCGCGTCGATGGGGATGAAATGATGATAATTAGTACAACACAACACCCAGCCGGGAATCGAACCCAGGCTCCTTGGATTGACATTCTGTCGCGCTGACCACTTTTTTTTTTTTAATCCCATTTTGTTCGTTTTCGTTCGTTTCATCTGCTCGGGGCGGACGTCGCAAGACACCCGTTTTAGTTCGTCGCTGATCCGTTAACTCAGGTTTTTTTTTTCCTAATGTAATTACAGAGGGCAGCTAACCCTCTGACCGAGCACGCTGAGCTACCATGCCGGCTCCACTCAGCTACCGGGGGCAGACATAGAATCTGTTAATTTTGAAGAATGATATCTTCCGTTCTGACCACATACGAGTTAATCGGGGCCGGCCGACCGCGATTTCATCTTCAACAATGACGTCATCTGGATGTTGTACCTAGGTGTGGAGGTCTGCACACCGCTCTCCCAGCCAATGTCCTTTTAGCGTGTCGTGTTCTAGTACGTACTTCCCACTCAGGTAACTCCTCAACTGGTATCACCCCATTCCAGTCCTCTCACCGGGAAAATATCTCTAACATTACCGGGGATCGAACCCGGGTTCTGCATGGCAACCAGCCAATCTGAGCAGACAACTACAGAGGTAGACAACTTTATAGAGTACTACAGCAAAAAGAGTGAACGTTAATAAAATCGACAAATGCAGGGACTGATCCTGACTGAAAATGGAGGACAAAATGTCCTGCGAACCTGTATCCGGAAATGCACTGACCAATGACAGTTCCTCTGACCACGGGCCGTGTGTTCCCTGTGTGTGGCAGACTGTGTGATTGACGCAGCGTACTGTAAGCAGCAGAATGGTCCGGTATTCATTTATAGAACAAGCCGAGATGGCGTTTGTATAGGGCCAGACAGATGGAAACGGTCGAGAAGCAGCACCGAAATAAGTACTCTCACAGACACCAACCACGTAACACTACGTTTCAAGCTCTTTTGGGGCGTTTGTGTGATGATGGGTACTTTCAGACAGTCGAACGTGCAGGGAGGCGCGGACTGCGTGTACCACAGATTTGGAGAACCAGGATATTGAGATGAACTCTAGTACAATTCCCATATTTAGCGTATGCACAGTCCGCCACCTCATTGCACTTTCGTCTGTCTGAAAGGACCCATAATCACACAAACACCCGAAAAGGGCTTGAAATGTAGCGTTATGTGGTTGGTGTCTGTGAGAGTACTTAATTTGATATAGCTGTGCTGCCTCTCGAGCGTTTCTTCTGCTTGACCGTACATAGACACCATTTAGGCTTGTCCCCGACATGAATACCAGACCATTCTACAGGGTGATTCAAAAAGAATACCACAACTTTAAAAATGTGTATTTAATGAAAGAAACATAATATAATCTTCTGTTATACATCATTACAAATAGTATTTAAAAAGGTTTTTTTTCACTCAAAAACAAGTTCAGAGATGTTCAATATGGCCCCCTCCAGACACTCGAGCAATATCAACCCGATACTCCAAGTCGTTCCACACTCTCTGTAGCATATCAGGCGTAACAGTTTGGATAGCTGCTGTTATTTCTCGTTTCAAATCATCAATGGTGGCTGGGAGAGGTGGCCGAAACACCATATCCTTAACATATCCCCATAAGAAAAAATCGCAGGGGGTAGGATCAGGGCTTCTTGGAGGCCAGTGATGAAGTGCTCTGTCACAGGCTGCCTGGCGGCCGATCCATCGCCTCATGAATTGTTGTGCTTCTTGTTCGAGCTGAGGGAACAGCCAATTCTCTAACATCTCCAGATACTGTAGTCCAGTTACAGTAGCACCTTCGAAGAAAAAGGGACCAAAAACTTTATTGGCTGAAATGGCACAGAAAACGTTCACCTTAGGCGAGTCACGTTCATACTGAGTTGTTTCCTGCGGATTCTCAGTGCCCCATATACAGACATTGTGACGGTTGACTTTCCTGTTAGTGTGGAAAGTTGCTTCATCGCTAAACACAATCTTTGAAACGAAAGATTCATCTGTTTCCATTTGAGCAAGGGTAAAATCACAGAAATCGATTCTTTTAATCTTATCAGCTGCAGACAGTGCTTGAACCAATTTCAGACGATAAGGTTTCATAACTAACCTTTTTCGTAGGACTCTCCATACAGTTGATTGTGGAATTTGCAGCTCTCTGCTAGCTCTGCGAGTCGATTTTCCTGGGCTGCGAACAAATGCTTGCTGGATGCGTGCTACATTTTCATCACTCGTTCTCGGCCGTCCAGAACTTTTCCCTTTGCACAAACACCCATTCTCTGTAAACTGTTTATACCAACGTTTAATACACCACCTATCAGGAGGTTTAACACCATACTTCGTTCGAAATGCACGCTGAACAACTGTCGTCGATTCACTTCTGCCGTACTCAATAACACAAAAAGCTTTCTGTTGAGCGGTCGCCATCTTAGCATCAACTGACGCTGACGCCTAGTCAACAGCGCCTCAAGCGAACAAATGTACAACTAAATGAAACTTTATAGCTCCCTTAATTCGCCGACAGATAGTGCTTAGCTCTGCCTTTTGTCGTTGCAGAGTTTTAAATTCCTAAAGTTGTGGTATTCTTTTTGAATCACCCTGTATTGTTTACAGTACCCTGCGTGAATCACATAGCCTACAACACACAAAGAACACGCGGCACGTGGTCAGAGGAACTTTCATTCGTCTGCGCCATCCACAGTGGCAACGATACATTTCCGGACACATGTTCATAGGATCTTTCTTCCTTCATTTCCAGACAGTAATATGTCCCTTCAGTTCGTCGGTTTTATTACTGTTCCTCCTGTATTTGTGTGATGCATTATGTAAACCGTGCCGTCTGCTGTTGTGTGCTTTGGAATATTTCTATCATTTCCGCCTGAAGGTGTAAAAAGCTCCTACAATCTTTCATCCAAAAATGTTTTCAACAGAGAATCCTTCAAATATCTGGAAAGAGAATGTGCATTCTCGGTCGATACCTCATACATACATAATGCATTAAGTATCATACTAAGGCCCCTCAAATGTTTCTCCAAACCCATTTGTTTGTTTTCTGTAGGCAAATCATTTCACCAAACATTTGAGTGGTTTTTAAATTGTTTCAAATTGTCACCACAACTGCTGTAAATAACATAGTTCTTCTTTTCCACCGTTCTTAACACTGTTCAATAGTAGTTTGAAAAAGATCTTAAAATTTTTTCCCTGTTTAATGACAATCATAATTTATCAGCACTATGAAGAGAGGAACATTGAGCAACACGATATCACATACAACAGCACACGAGACTTCACGACTTATATTCATGTACTGTATAAGACTAAATTGGTTTGGTAGATGTTGAGATGCATTAAACACGTGGTTGCCGAAGTTGCAGGTGATCCGAATGCTTGTCACGTCGCAAGATCAAAACGTAAAAAAAGAGGCGAATGGAAATTCGAAATTTGCTTTCGTACTCCTTCTACCTTCGGACCTTCTACGAGAACCTGCTGCAGATAAAATATTTTCTGATCAATAGCAGGATGGTCTTCATTATAATCTTCTTTTGTTGGAGAACTCTGAAAACGTAGAATCGAAACGAAATTGACAAAGCTATGAACTGTGTACTCACTCGTTCTTCTGCAGGTTCAGGAATGTGATGGTGTCACCAAAGCCCAAGAAAGCGTCGTCAGAGATGGAGCTGATGTTGTTTGCTCGGAGGTCCAAGTGGCGGAGGCGGTGCAAGCGACGCAGAGCTTCGCTGGGCACCGTGTGAATGTTGTTGTCTCCCAGGCGCAGGTACTGCAGGTTCTCTGCAACAGAAAACAGAGAATCACATCATGTGGAGACTGTTTACCTCCCAGAGGCGTGTGGTGATCGTTTTTCGAAAAAAAAGGACAATGTATGTACGTTGTTGCCTCTCACACAACGGTAGTCTACGGTCTCTGTGAAACGGAGCATAACGCACAGAAATATTCAAGTCGGAGATGGAAGTACTAAACGCACTCTGCAGAACAACATGAATAATATCGATATCGTTGGATCCGAAGCACAAGTAGTACAGTGCCTATGCAAAAGGAAAGTGTGAATATTGTTGTCTTCCAGGTACACGTACTATAAGAGGTCGCGAGCGGACACGCTGTGATATACTTTTTGCTCCACAGATTCATACTGAAGAGAGGACATATCATAAAACGGGAATACATATTTGTACAAAAAGTGGAGAAATGCGCGTAGAACTCGCGCTTTGAGGGCTCCGTATAAACTTGATTATGTGTGTAGGTAGTTCATCTACAGGTTTTGATGAGTGAGTTAGCGAGTATCAACATATGTGCCACAAAAGATCATACCATTTGACTGGATTGACTTAGAAGGTTGAGTGTTTTACACCGCCAACGGATCGTACACCTTAATATGTCATATATATTTCAACTTCCTGAGCAAAAGGTGTCTCTTTATTGCATTGACTGAAACGCCAAAGAAACTGATACAGTCATGCGCATTCAAATACAGAGATCTGTAAATAGGCAAATTACGACGCTGTGGTCGGCAACGCCTGTATAAGACAATAAGTGTTTGGTACAGTACTTAGATCGATTACTGCTGCTACAATGACGGGTTATCAAGATTTAAATGACTTTGAAAGTGATATTATACGCGGGGCACGAGCAATGGGACGCAGCATCTCCGAGATATTGATGAAGAGGGGATTTTCCTGTACGACCGTTTCACGAATGTACCGTGAATATTAGGAATCCGGTAAAACATCAGCAACTGATGCGGCCGGAAGAGGATCCTGCAAGAGAGGGAACAACGACGACTGAAGTGCAACCCTTCTTCAAATTGCAGGAGATTTCAATGCTGGTCCATCAACAAGTGGCAGCGTGCGAAACATTCAACGAAACTTCTGTTATGTGGGCTTTCGGAGCCGAAGGTCCACTCCTGTACCCATGATGACTGCACGACGCAAAGCTTTACGCCTCGCCTTGTCCCGTCAACACCAACATTGGACTGTTGATGACTGGAAACATGTTGTCAGGTCGGACGAAACAAGCTTCAAATTGTATCGAGCGGATGGACGTCTTCTGGTATGGAGACAACCTCATGAATCCATGGACCTTGCATGTCATCAGGGGACTGTTCGAGCTAGTGGAGGCTCTGTGGCGCCTTGTCACGGATTGGGTGGCCCCTCCCGCTGGCGGTTCGAGTCCTCCCTTGGCATGGGTGTGTGTGCTGTTCTTACCAGGAAAGTACTTGGGCTCGAACAAACACAAATACACCAAAATCGTGTGAGAAATAATGTAAAGGTCTCTTATTGCACTAGTGATACTCCCGCATCTGCAAAACTCTGCAGTCGTTCGTTAGAGGCCTCTGCGTATACCATGCCGCATTGCACACTGACCTGCCGGTACGCCAGTCGGGACCAGTAGGGACGGTGCAGTGTGCCTCGGAAGTCGCGTTTTGTGACATTATTTGTGTATTGAAGCGTCAGATGGCTCGGCGATTGGTAATCAATCCTGCTACTGTATTGCGATTGGTTGAGATGGAGTTACGAAGAACCCTTCTTCGTGAAGATGGTATTGGTGTAGAAGACGAATCATTCGCATGTTTTCTGGTATCTATTATAGTGCAGAAATATGAGCATAAGTTAGAAACAGATACTGTTGTAACACTAACACATAATGATGATGATAGGGATGATAATGACGAACAACTCATTGCCTACGGTAGTGCTACGGCAAGTGCGGGAAGAGGCGATGGAAGCAGTGACAGTGAATACCAACCGTCTCCCAAGAAGGAGGTTAAAGTTGCAAGTATCATCACGGCGTTTGATGACAACCCACTGGAGAACATGTACGATGATTATTACGTAAGAGGTTCAGACATATACGTCAAGCTTCTGAAAAGAAGTCTAAAAGCAATATTAAAAACATACTGGGTTACGTGGCAAAGAAAAGAGAAGGAAATACAGTTTTCAAAGGAAATAGTACACTGCTGTTCAAGACCATCAAGGAGCGTGTAACGGCGAAATTCGATGAAGCGCGAGAATGCGGTTCCGCTGTTCATTATTGGCATTTACAACATTGGGCATTGAAGGTAGCCAGCCGGCCGGGGTGGCCAAGCGGTTAAAGGCGCTACAGTCTGGAACCGCGCGACCGCTACGGTCGCAGGTTCGAATCCTGCCTCGGGCATGGATGTGTGTGATGTCCTTAGGTTAGTTAGGTTTAAGTAGTTCTAAGTTCTAGGGGACTGATGACCTTAGAAGTTAAGTCACATAGTGCTCAGAGCCATTTGAACCATTTTGAAGGTAGCCAGAAATCTCGGGTGTACAAACTTTACAGCTTCACAAGGAATTATTACTAATTTGAAAAAGGAGTGTAGGATAACATCACGCCGTATCACTATTCTCCAAGCACGAAAAGATAAGGATGACGAAGAAGAGCTGATTGAAAGAATGGTTCAAATGGCTCTGAGCAGTATGGGACTCAACTGCTGTGGTCATAAGTCCCCTAGAACTAAGAACTACTTAAACCTAACTAACCTAAGGACATCACACACATCCATGCCCGAGGCAGGATTCGAACCTGCGACCGTAGCGTGATTGAAAGAGCTCAAACGTTTGTTGCTGACGTCAATGAGCATATCACGAGACAAAACATTGATATTAGTTCTGTATGGAACTGTGATCAGAGTCAGTTCAACTATCAACTTTCTTGTGACAGAACACTATCCATGAAAGGGGAGAGAAACACTGTCGCGATGTTGCAATCAGTTAACTGTGTAACACATAGTTACACGATCGATGTTGCTATATCAATGGACGGACAATTGGCCGACAAACTCTATATTTGCTTCCAAGAATCCAGTGGAAAGTTTGGACCCCGCGTGTCAAGGGAAATAGAAACGCGATGCCCTCCAAATGTCGTCGTCGATGCAAGTGTGAGTGGGAAGATGACGAAACAACATCTGAAGACGTTTTTTCTGTCAGTTTTGAATCCACATTTGTCGAGAAAGTCATTAGTACTTTGTGACTCCTGGTCTGGACATAAGGATGAACGAGTACTACTGGAAGCATCTGGCGGAAAACATGAAGATTTAAAAATCATTCCGCCTAAAACTACAAAATATGCACAACCTCTGGATGTGTATTTCTTCGGGCAATATAAAATATATGCCAAGAGAATAACAGACTTCATTAAGCTACGTTCCAGTAATATGCAGCCGAAACTGAACGACAGATTCTTTATCATGAATATGCATTCTGTCATTTACAATCAGTTATCTGCGGGCCAATGCTTCGTTGCGCGTGGCAGGACGCTGGCTACAATACTGGTGAACCAGTGAACAACTTCAAAAGTGTCACTGACGTGGCGTTCAACACTGATATTATAGAATGTGCAAATACGCCATGCGATCAACTCGCATTTCTTCACTGTGCGTTTTGCAGTCATTCGTACTGCTCGGAGCATTTTATTGACATTCCGCATTTACATTTATAGTTAAGATTTCTGCATTACGTATGGCGTCTACAATTACATCTACAGTGATATCTAGAGCATGACTGCAGAGTTTTGCAGAAAAACGACACCCACCAGCACATTCAGAGGTACATAATGATCCTGTAACCAAACGTTCATACAGATCTGTTTGTTCGAGCCCAAGTACTTTCCTGTTTGGTATAAGTTAGTTGAAGTAGTGTGTAAGTCTAGGGACCGTTGACCTCAGCAGTTTGGTCCCTTAGGAATTCACACACTTTTGAACATTTTTTGGAGGCTCTGTAATGGTGTGGGGCGTGTGCAGTTGGAATGATCTGGGACCGCTGATACGACTCTGACAGCTGACACGTACCTAAGCACCCTGTCTGATCACCTGAATCCACCCTTGTCAACTGTGCATTTCCGACGGACTTGGGCAACTCCCGCAGGAAAATGCGAGACTCCACACGTACAGAATTGCTACAGAGTGGCTCCAGATAGACTCTTCTGCGAGTAAATACTTCCACTGGCCACCAAACCCCCCGACATAAACATTATTGAGCATATCTGGAATGCCTTGCAACGTGCTGTTCAGGAGAGATCTCCACCCACTCGTACTCTTATGGATGATTCATGATTCATGGTATCAGTTCCCTTCAACACTATATTTCAGACATTAGTCGTGTCCACGCCACGTCGTGTGTTGCGGCTCTTCTGCGTGCTTGCAGGAGCTCTACACGATATTAGGCAGGTGTACCAGTTTCTTTGGCTCTTCAGTGTAGAAGCTTGAATTTTTTATGCCGCATAGGGACCCTAGACCTTAGTAATTGATATATATTACAACTTGATACCTATGCCCGTTCTTGTGGGAAGGTTGTTTTCACAGACGGCCGTATCTTTTCATTGCACTGAGTAAGAAGCATGAATTTTTTACGCTACCAAGAGAGCGTAGACAGCATTTGAAGTATCTCTATCCGTTCCTGAGAAAAAAGAGGTCTTAAGAAACTGACAACCAAGTGCTCCGTTAAGGTCTCGATTTTTACCGATTGAGTTACAGAATCCTAAAAGGACATATCCTAATGTCCCTTCCACAGATCCTATGTTAAATGGTCGTCATGGATGTAGAATGGATCAATTTTCATTCAATAGGTAGTAACAAACATGATTCAAAAGTGTAAATGCATAATATACTGGGGTGCACATGCTAATTTTTAGTCTTTTGTAGCCATACAACATCAAACAGAAAGCAGTTCGCAGTATTTATTTACATTGATCACATTACTGTACTGAAGACGTGCAGGAGTCAGATTTTATGATACTGACATTATTTTATATTGCATCACTTGGCTCCGCTAACAAATTCATCAGTGCAGTAGAAGTAGTTGGCCATCAATAGCTCGCTTACGTCTCTCTTAAACTTTTTATGTATGGATGCAAGTTATTGAAAACGTGTGTTCCTGACTAATGGTGCCCTCCTGAACCAAGATAAATGACTAAATATTTGCGAAGAGTATTCTTATTTCTAATATTGGTTCCCTGGTCTGCACTGGCGGTTTAGAAAAGAAACATCGTATTCTTTATAACAAATATGTTAAGGAGTAGATGTATTGCGAAGCTGGATCTAGTATCCTCACTTCCTCGGACAGGCCACTGCAGTAATTCTTGTTCACGGTATGACCGTGAGTCGTAACCCCTGCAAACTAGACTTCCGTCAGAGAACGCAAGCTACACAGGATGGCCGACGCGCCAGGCGAAGCAAGTACGCCAGCAAATTCTAGTGGCCTATTGCAGAGGTTGCTAGCACGTGGAACAAATAGCGCGGAGTTTAGTATCGCTAACCATCAGGATATAAGCCGCACTGCGCGGCTTAACCAAAGGAGTGTGTTTGGCAGTGTGTTTCTGAGAGAGCTACCACTCCAGTTCACTGCCGCTAACCTGTCCTAAGAAGGACCCGCTGCTCTTCGACTAGCTACGACACCGCTGTGGCACTGCCTACGCTGGGTAGAAGACTGCAATGTGCGTTAATTGGACTTAGAGTGTCACATTCCAGGAGTATTATAAAACGATCTCTGGAAGTAGCACCAGATGTCTATAGACAGACGGCACAATTCCCATAGATTACGGACGTGAAACAGATGCGTTTCATTATGTTCACTTCAGAGGAATCTCCCGACCAAGACATCAACATGAATCCGCTATGTTGCTTCTCAAACCCCTCTGTGACGTTTGTGGCCTTGTGGCACGAACAGTTATCTTGCCGAACTTGCCGGATGGTGTCATACCTGTCAGAGATGGCATCAACTACGAAGGGATGCAATTGGTCCGCAATAATATCCACTTAGACCACAGCTGTCATAACGCCTTCGATTACTACTACAGGGCCTATGGAAGACAAGACGAATATCCTCGCCACCATAATATTACCTCCTCCGGCCAGTGACTGTGGCTTGGTGCAGATATCGAGCAGCCGTTCGGCTGGAAAAAGGCGGCAAATCTAGACGCAACCATCGACGTGGTGTAACAAGACATGTGATCCAAGGTCCATTCACGGTGATACCGTGGCAACCGACGATGCCGTTCGGTCAACATGGGAACACCAAAGGATCGTTTCATGCATACCGCTATGTTCAACAACGGGCACTGAACAGTGTGCTCCGAAACAGGCTCCAGCGCTGTTCACTGTCGTCAGATCAGCCACGGATCGCCGCGTATCCTGCGTTATGCAGTACGTAAGCTTCCGACGTCTACATTCTGTGACGAGGTGTTGCTACTCGGCGTTTCACCAGCCTTGAGCCGCTTTCCATAGATGCTTACGATAGTAGCAGGCGAAAAGCCGACCAACTTGTCCGTTTCCGAGGTACTAGTTCCCAGGTGCCGGGTCACTGCAATCTGAAATTGGCTTATGGCAGTGTATTTCCCCATTTTTGGCCAGAATTGCCACCAGGAATACGCCCATTCGGCTCTCCTCCGTATATAGGGTGTTTCACTAAATGTGTTTGCCTCTGCAACTTACGAAGTAATAGGCGACGGAAATATTTATTGCGGTAGGTCACCATAAGAAACGTTACACTGTCTGCGGAGCTATGAACATAGTTTATTGTGTTATTACCCAAAGACCTAGAGCAAAAGATACAATTTTTTAAATGGAGCAATAGTTGTTTGTACTATGCACTGGAATCAGTAACACCAGCTGTGCATACATCAATTTCAATTATATTCCTATCACTTTTAGTTTGGGAACTACAACCCTTCAGAGTTTCAGGGGCCGATACCACACACGCTGCGCATAACGCAATGCGTCTTCTAAATGTGGTGCGGCCGAGTTGTAACGTCGCCGGTGTCACGGAGCGAGAAGCTTCCTCGATGCGCTGTTAGACTGCCGACTGTCGCCGCACACGGCAGCATACCCGACAGTTCGAGCCACACAAACAAACGGGGCTCAATATACTACAGTTACTGACATCGGATTAAGATGGCATACACAAAGAACGAGTACGTTCACCTGGTGCTGATGCTCAGCGAGTGCCGACACGATGCCACTGAAGCAGCCATGGCGTACGCCGTGAGATATCCTACGCGAAGGGCTCCGGTAGCCATTACCTTCTTAGGTGCCGAACAACGACTTCGGGAAACAGGCAGCTTGGTAATGCGCCGCAGTAACAGACGAAGAACTGCTAAAAGTGAGTAGACGGAGGTGTTTTTTTTTTTTTAATGAAAAAAGGTGCAGTACACCACGATCCTCGTGTCAGCTTACGAGCCGTTGCTGCAAGTCGCTGGTGTCAGTCTCACTTCTGTGTGGCGTATAGTACACGGCCACAGGTTTCACCCGTACCGCCTGTCACTGACCCAGGAGCTGCATGGGAACGATCTCTGTGCGAGAGTTACATTCTGTGAATGGGCCATGCGTAATTTCACTCTGGAGTCTTTAGAAGGTGTTATGTTCTCTGATGAGTCAACGTTCACAAATTATGATGCAGTGAACCGCCATAACGTGCATTACTGGGCCGCAGACAATCCTCGGTGGGTACGACCTGTCGACAGTCAACATAGTTGGTCTATTAGTGTATGGTGTGGAATCCTTGGGGATGGGGATCGAATCATCGGTCCACACTACTTCCCAAATACAGATATCACACGTTTATAGTCAACAGTTTGGGTGGTCTCCTTCAACATGTGTGTCTACATACGAGAGTCCATATGTGGATGCAGCACGATGGTCACCCAGCCCATTCTGCGCGTGCTGTTGTGGGAGAACTAAACAACAGGTTTTCAGGAATGTGGTTGGGGCGCCATGGTCCTCAATCATGGCCCGCAACGTCGCCCGATTTAACACCCTTAGACTTCTTTTTGTGGGGATATCTAAAGGATCGTGTTTGTGTCACTGAGCCCACATCCCTAGATGATCTAAAACGGCGCATTGAGGACGCATGTTGCTCCGTGACACCGGTGATGTTACATCTCATCCGCAGATCCTTTAGAAGGCGCATTGCATTGTGCATTCAGGAACATGGACACATATTTGAACATCTCATTTAAATCAACTTCCCACCGCCAGAACATCCATCACTCACCACACAGCCATGTATTATACACAGCGTGTGGTATCTCCCCCTGAAACTTTGAAGGGTTGTAGCTTCCAAACTAAAAGTGATAGGAATGTAATTTAAATTTATGTATACACAGCTGGTGTTACTGATTCCAGTGCATGATACAAGCAACTATTGTTCCACTTAAAAATTGTATGTTTTTGCTGTAACTCATTGGATAATAACACAACAAAATATTGTAGTGTAATAAATATGTAATGTACTGAATCGACTGTGTGAAAGCTAAGTGGCAAAGACGTTATCTGAGAGACTATGATAATTATTTCGTTGACTCGGAATATTACTCTCTCTGTGGTTTACTCGTAACTAAGGGTAACTAGAGTTTTCTGTTCGCTTCTTTTGATGTTATGTGGAGACTTGTACAAGAGACACAGTAAACCGTTATTATTTCATGAGAACAAAGGTGAGCGTTACGACCTTTATTAGGATTTTTGGAAATATTGAAATAGCAGAATTGTTTCAGATTGAATGCGACGTGTACGGGAAGAGACGTGGACAACAGCACTCGAACCTGCAATCTCATGTATGAATAGTTGCTAAAAATATCCAGCCGTCTCTCCCAAGACTCTTCATACGCGCAACAAACCGTAATTCTTTTAACAGCACTATCAGAGACAATTTTATCACGTTGTTACGACCTTTTACTGCGAGCATAATACATCGACAACAGACAAAAAAAAATAGACAAAGACATAAAAGAATCTACCACACTATGTTCATAACTCCGCAGACAGTGTAACGTTTCTTATGGTGACCTACCGCAATAAATATTTCCGTCGCCTATTACTTCGTAACTTACAGATGCAAACACATTTAATCAAACACCTTGTTTATACGAAATATTTGTTCCGGGAAAATCACAGCCTTTCAAAAAGGCTTTAAACTTTTGTGCTTGTTACTTCGAAACTATTACTTTTGGGAAACTGGATAGCTTTTTAAAACATGAGGGTGTGCTGAAAAGTAATTCCTCCGAAATTTTTAATGTGAAAACACGTCGGGCTTTTTAAATAAAACAAACATTACAAGCAGTCTACATCTTGATTCTTCATGTCTACTATTTCATAGTCACCTAAGCGTCGAACACATTCCTCCCAATAAGAGACCGGTTTGTTGATTCCGTCACTGTAGAAAGTTTGACTTCGTTAATGGAGCCAGAATCTCACCTCTGCTTGCACCGTTTCATCACTATCAAAGTGAAGTCCTCGAAGGTGATCTTTAAGTTTAGAAACAGATGGAGCCAAGTCGGGACTGTGTGGGGGAGTAATCGATGGCAAGGCGCGGGATTGTTGCAGATGTCGCAAGGCTCGTGTGTGGTCCGGCATTGTCATGCTGAAGGAGAGGGTGCTCCATGTGCGAAAGAACTCTTCGCATTCGAAACTCCATTGCAGCACACTGTTTCTCAATCACCGATATAGTTACATTACACACAGCCGTGTTACTTGTTACAGTTCGCAGCCTTCTAGTGGCAGAAGATGCAAATATGTAGACATGAAGGATAAGGTTGTAGACTGTTAATAACGTTTGTTTTACTTGAAACGCCTAAAGATTTTCATATAAAAATCCCGAGGCATTAATTTTCAGCACGCCGTCCTAGAAAGTGCTTGAAACATTTTCAGTGACAATGGGGAACAATATGAATTATTGCACAGAAGAAAGCAACAGATTGGCAAATGGATGATTTAACATCCATTTTATCTGTACATAGCTGATACGTGAACGTGATAACAGTGTCCCTTGCATAGAAGCATTTACTGCGAACATCAAAACAAGAGCGAAGAGCGGTAACGGTTTGTGATTCCCCGATACACTGCCCATGTTACCAATGTAGTAAACAGAAGATTCTCATTCCTCCAGCAAGTCTTAAAAGCTTATTTAGTTTCACTTATAAAAACGATTTAGGAAAGGTGCCATTAAAATAACACAGCCAGATCGCCAACGTTTTGGATTTTATCGACTGCCTAGCCCTCACTGTAGGGAACAGAAGTAGATGAAATGGGAGACCAAGTGCAGGTTACCATGTCAGGTTAGATGGTTATGCGAGGTAAAGACCATCAAAAGCTACTCGTTCATACAATGTTCAGCGCTCAGGTTCGCTGAAAACTCTTCGATGCGAAACGAGGCAAACTCAGAAAAATCTTGAGCTTTCAGTTCAGTTGTTCTACACTGCTCCAAGTCTCTACAGTGATTTGTCGGCTGGAACGATTCCGGTAGTGAAGTGAAATGAACCTTACCACGACTTTCGCGTTCGCTTCCCCGTTGCTCATGCTATTTTCCTTCCTCACAGATCGCTGTAATCGTTTCAATCAGTCAGGTCTTAGCAACCGATATCTTTGTCTTCGATTACGTCGAAAAGTCGCTGTCCTCTGAATAGGACCATTCCTCAACTCTCTTTCCTGGGAGTGGGTTTCTTGCTGGCAGATCGCTGAGATGGAGGGCGTGTCCCGGATCGGAAATCTGTTATTTATAGCCCCATTACGTCGAAGGCGGGGTGCCAAAGTGTTTCCGGACAGCCACTCCTCAATCAGTCGCCGATATGCGCTGGTTTAAGGAGGCGAGTGGAACACGCAGCGCTTGCTCCGACCTGTCGCGTAATTAGTCTGCTGGTGAGTGGTGGAGCTATGGATTAGGGCCTCAGATTAATTCAAGTTAGTGGGGAGCCCGGCGGCAAGCCGTGAGGATTAAGATGTCCGCAGGGACACACACGCCTCCGTCTTCGTATGTCACTCGGCACGGGCTGCGAGCTAATACCTGAGTTTCTCTTGTTCCGCTGGAGAGAGAGTAGCTCGTTATGAAGCTATAAAAAAGCGTAACAGTAAGGAATGGGGTGTCTGTGACAGCGCGTAGTAACGCCAGTACAAATATAAATCAAAGGGGGGGGGGTAATAAATTATAGTTTTTGCGACACGTTTCGGAGGCATTGCTTTATTATCAGTTGACAGTTCCGGTGTTTAGCTTCGATCCACTGCTCCTGTGAAACAACGTCGAAATATCTCCAGTCCCACGCATCTTATTTGGCTACCTTCCTCAGCCCACTGCTTTTCATCTTAAAAAATTCAGTGTTTACAAACGTTACTATTAAATTTACATACGTGTGGTGTCTTTTCTTCGGACTAGTCCAAAAGAACAGACGCCTCACATGAATATATACGACTTGACGGCCATTAAGATCATTTCAGTGCGGATATACTCTCTTTCTAGAACTCCTGCGGGAATCCAGTGTGATGTGGCGAGTAATGAATATAGTATATAGAGGGCGCTACGTAAGTAGTGTGCGACGAGTTGGTAATTTGTGTCGGTCGGAAAGCTAGCGGGGACAGCCGAAACGGTTAAGGCGACCGCTCTTGTAAACCGCAATATCCGAGTTCCAGTCCAGTTCGGCACAAATTTTCACTTTTTGCCACTAAATTCATTTCAGCGCGCAACTGCGGCCGGTGAGGGAATTTATTTAATTTCATCGTTTACTACTTCAGTTTGTAAACAATTTTGTATTTTGATTACTGGATGGTTGTCAGTCAGTATCATAGGGACGTATGACTACCTACCCACCTAGAATAGCGAGCCGAGTGAATGGGCTTAAAACTAATACATGACTCAGAGTTGTCCCATTCCTGTAACAGTGGCCGATGGAGGAGGGTTTGCAACCTGGAGAATATTTTTGTCTCCGAACATATAGCTCGCCAAACCAAGAAGCATATTGTCGAAAAATTCACAAGAACGCAACACCGAGATCTTGTATGTACTGTAGAAGCAGTTATTAAAACAGAAACAGATATATTCATTAAACAGTTCTACTTCGAAAAAGCTCGCCAGGAGCATTTATCTCAGAACTTGGATGAATAAGACATGAAACGTCAGACCTGGTCCAGAAAAGTATTGAAATTTTGTGGCGCCATTAACGATTATCCCTTGTAAACACATCGCAAGAAGATGTAGGACAGAGTACTTACCTGGACTTGAGAAAGACTCAAAGTTCTCATTAAGAGGAACGAACAGCTCTTCGAGAATGATTCACTCTCACAAGAGACAATAGAATCAGGAGAACAACTTATTCAAGTCGTATCAACACCACGAACAGAAAAATTCCTAATCTCATCGAATTTTTGGACATTAAACGTAATGGTTGATAAGCCAGGAAATAACTGATAAACCTCAACGGTGACCCTGCAGATTTTATACTCAGTGTTGAGAAGGATCATCCTTGGGCAAATAGTACACCAACTGTTGCTGTATAGTAAAACCATGGAAAGCTAAAATGTTACGAAATTTGAACGATGTGATGAGGAGAATCATCATTTTGGCACTGCAATCGGAGATCAAGAACTGAGTACTGCTGTTCATCAGATGAAAAGTAACAAAGCTGCAGGCTTAGATGATATGAGATCGGAGCAAATAAAGACCTCTGGACATGTATCCTGAAAATGATGAAAACTTATATTGCTAGATTGATAATCACAAAGAACTGGCGCAAGGCAACAGCAGACGTCGTGGTAATGCTTCAGCCAGGCGGATAGCCATAAGAACTTCAGACCTGTATCACTTCTCTGCCATCTCTTGATAACTCTGGACAAAATGATCTTGAATCAAATTTTTTTGTCTGTCAACAGGAGGATCGTTAAAGAACAGTCACGTTCATCTACACCTACGTGATTACTCTGCTATTCACAATAATGTGCCTGGCAGAGGGTTCAATGAAACACCTTCATGCTGTCTCTCTGCCGCTCCACTCTCGAACGGCACGCGAGAAAAACGAGCACTTAAATTTTTCTGGGCGAGCCCTGATTTCTCTTATTTTATCGTGATGATCATTTATCCCTATGTAGGTGGGTGCCAACAGAATGTTTTCGCAATCGGAGGAGAAAACTGGTGATTGAAATTTCAAGTGAAGATCCCGTCGCAACGAAAAACGCCTTTGTTTTAATGATTGCCACTCCAGTTCACGTATCATGTCTGTGACACTGTCTCCCCTATTTCGCGATAATACAAAACGAGCTGCCCTTCTTTGTACTTTTTAGATGTCATCCGTCAATCCCACCTGATGCGGATCCCACACCGCACAGAAGTACTCCAGAATAGGGCGGACAAGCGTAGTGTAAGCAGTCTCTTTGGTAGACCTGTTGCACCTTCTAAATGTTCTGCCAGTGAATCGCAGTCTTTGGTTTGCTCTACCCACAATATTATCTATGTGATCGTTCCGATTTAGGTTATTTGTAACTGTAATCAAATGGTTCAAATGGCTCTGAGCACTATGGGACTCAACTGCTGAGGTCATTAGTCCCCTAGAACTTAGAACTAGTTAAACCTAACTAACCTAAGGACATCACAAACATCCATGCCCGAGGCAGGATTCGAACCTGCGACCGTAGCGGTCTTGCGGTTCCAGACTGCAGCGCCTTTAACCGCACGGCCACTTCGGCCGGCTGTAACTGTAATCCCTAAGTATTTAGTTGAATTTACGGCCCTCAGATTTGTGTGAGTTATCGCGTAATGTAAATTTAGCTGATTTCTTTTAGTAGTCATGTGCTACTTAGACCCTTATTTACCCAGCACATCGAGGAAGGATATGAAAGAAAACACATGACAGGAGCTGCGTTTATCGACCTTACAGCTGTTTACGTTACCATGAATTATAAAAAGCTATGACAAAGAACCTCCCCCCATGAACCATGGACCTTGCCGTTGGTGGGGAGGTTTGCGTGCCTCAACGATACAGATAGCCGTACCGTAGGTGCAACCACAACGGAGGGGTATCTGTTGAGAGGCCAGACAAACGTGTGGTTCCTGAAGAGGAGCAGCAGCTTTCTCAGTAGTTGCAGGGGCAACAGTCTGGATGATTGACTGATCTGGCCTTGTAACACTAAACAAAACGGCCTTGCTGCTGTGGTACTGCGAACGGCTGGAAGCAAGGGGAAACTACAGCCGTAATTTTTCCCGAGGGCATGCAGCTTTACTGTATGGTTAAATGATGATGGCGTCCTCTTGGGTAAAATATTCCGGAGGTAAAATAGTACCCCATTCGGATCTCCGGGCAGGGACTACTCAAGAGGACGTCGTTTTCAGGAGAATGAAAACTGGCATTCTACGGATCGGAGCATGGAATGTCAGATCCCTTAATCGGGCAGGTAGGTTAGAAAATTTAAAAAGGGAAATGGATACGTTAAAGTTAGATATAGTGGGAATTAGTGAAGTTCGGTAGCAGGAGGAACAAGACTTCTGGTCAGGTGAATACAGGGTTATAAATATAAAATCAAATAGGGGTAATGCAGGAGTAGGTTTAATAGTGAATAAAAAAATAGAAGTGCGGGTAAGCTACTACAAACAGCATAGTGAACGTATTATAGTGGCCAATATAACCACGAAGCCTATGCCTACTACAATAGTACAAGTTTATATGCCAACTAGCTCTGCAGATGACGAAGAAATTGAAGAAATGTGTGATGAGATAAAAGAAGTTATTCAGGTAGTGAAGGGAGACGAACATTTAATAGTCATGGGTGACTGGAATTCGATAGTAGAAAAGGGAGAGAAGGAAACATAGTAGGTGAATATGGATTGGGGCTAAGAAATGAAAGAGGAAGCCGTCTGCTAGAATTTTGCACAGGGCGTAACTTAATCATAGCTAACAATTGGTTCAAGAATCATAAAATAAGGTTCTATACATGGAAGAACCCTGGAGATACTAAAAGGTATCAGACAGATTATATAATGGTAAGACAGAGATTTAGGAACCAGGTTTTAAATTGTAAGACATTTCCAGGGGTAGATGTGGACTCTGACCACAATCTGTTGGTTATGAACTGTAGATTAAAACTGAAGAAATTGCAAAAAGGTGGGAATTTAAGGAGATGGAACCTGGATAAACTGACTAAACCAGAGGTTGTACAGAGTTTCAGCGACAGCATAAGGGAACAATTGACAGGAATGGGGGAAAGAAATACAGTAGAAGAATGGGTAGCTCTGAGGGATGAAGTAGTGAAGGCAGCAGAGGATCAAGTAGGTAAAAAGACGAGGGCTAGTAGAAATCCTTGGGTAACAGAAGAAATATTGAATTTAACTGATGAAAGGACAAAATATAAAAATGCAGTAAATGAAGGAGGCAAAAAGGAATACAAACGTCTCAAAAATGAGATCGACAGGAAGTGCAAAATGGCTAAGTAGGGATGGCTAGAGTACAAATCTAAGGATGTAGAGGCTTATCTCACTAGGGGTAAGATAGATACAGCCTACAGGAAAATTAAAGAGACCTTTGGAGAAAAGAGAGCCACTTGTATGAATATCAAGAGCTCAGATGGAAACCCAGTTCTAAGCAAAGAGGGGAAAGCAGAAAGGTGGAAGGAGTATATAGAGGGTCTATACAAGGGCGATGTACTTGAGGACAATATTATGGAAATGGAAGAGGATGTAGATGAAGATGAAATGGGAGATACGATACTGCGTGAAGAGTTTGACAGAGCACTGAAAGACCTGAGATGAAACAAGGCCCCGGGAGTAGACAACATTCCATTAGAACTACTGACGGCCTTGGGAGAGCCAGTCCTGACAAAACTCTACCATCTGGTGAGCAAGATGTACGAGACAGGCGAAATACCCTCAGACTTCAAGAAGAATATAATAATTCCAATCCCAAAGAAAGCAGGTGTTGAGAGATGTGAAAATTACCGAACTATCCGTTTAATAAGTCACAGCTGCGAAATACTAACGGGAATTCTTTACAGACGAATGGAAAAACTGGTAGAAGCGGACTTTGGGGAAGATCAGTTTGGATTCCATAGAAATGTTGGAACACTCGAGGCAATACTGACCTTACGACTTACCTTAGAAGAAAGATTAAGGAAAGACAAACCTACGTTTGTAGCATTTGTAGACTTAGCGAAAGCTTTTGACAATGTTGACTGGAATACTCTCTTTCAAATTCTAAAGGTGGCAGGGGTAAAATACAGGGAGCGAAAGGTTATTTACAATTTGTACAGAAAGCAGATGGCAGTTATAAGACTCGAGGGGCATGAAAGGGAAGCAGTGGTTCGGAAGGGAGTGAGTCAGTGTTGTAGCCTCTCCCCGAGGTTATTCAATCTGTATATTGAGCAAGCAGTAAAGGAAAGAAAAGAAAAATTAGGAGTAGGTATTAAAAGCCAGGGAGAAGAAATAAAAACTTTGAGGTTCGCCGATGACATTGTAATTCTGTCAGATACAGCAAAGGACTTGGAAGAGCAGTTGAACGGAATGGACAGTGTCTTGAAAGGAGGATATAAGATGAAATCAACAAAAGCAAAACGAGGATAATGGAATATAGTCGAATTAAGTTGAGTGATGCTGAGGGAATTCGATTGCGAAATGAGACACTTCAAGTAGTAACGGAGTTTTGCTATTTGGGGAGCAAAATAAATGATGATGGTCGAAGTAGAGAGGATATAAAATGTAGACTGGCAATATGGCAAGGAAAGCGTTTCTGAAGAAGAGAAATTTGTTAACATCGAGTATAGACTTAAGTGTCAGGAAGTCGTTTCTGAAAGTATTTGTATGGAGTGTAGCCATGTATGGAAGTGAAACATGGAGGATAAATAGTTTGGACAAGAAGAGAATAGAAGCTTTCGAAATGTGGTGCTACAGAATAATGTTGAAGATTAGGTGGGTAGATCACGTAACTAATGAGGAGATATTGAATAGGATTGGGGAGAAGAGAAGTTTGTGGCACAACTTGACTAGAAGAAGGGATCGGTTGGTAGGACATGTCCTGAGGCATCAAGGGATCACAAATTTAGCATTGGAGTGCAGCGTGGAGGGTAAAAATCGTAGAGGGAGACCAAGAAATGAATACACTAAGCAGTAGGTACTGGGAGATGAAGGAGCTTGCACAGGATAGATTAGCATGGAGAGCTGCATCAAACCAGTCTCAGGACTGAAGACCAAAACAACAACAACATGACAAAGAAGCTCTAAACAGTATGTAAGGACTGCCGGGTAACGGAGTTTATTCAGTGTCTTCTGTAGAACAGGCTGCTTTTTGTTACTAAACCTATGCAGAACCCAAAAGAACAGCCTTCCCCAGGGAAGTGTGACAGCTCTGATGTTACACGACATTCAATGTTGGAAAAATAATAGTATACCCTTTTAGAGGATTCCAATTCACACAAGATTTCTTGTTGCAACAGTACATATGGAGTACATGAAAAGATTACTTTTACAGATCAATAACTCAAGCGGTTCTGAGGTATTAAGTATCGACCCACGCTGAAACACCCATACTAGTACGTGGTGCACTCCCAGTACGGCAATGCAGGCGCTGAATCTGACGTCCAGTAGATTTTACACAAGCGAGTTCAGTTGTGGTATACGTTACGACACGCTTGCTCGAACTGTTTGCGTGGTTTTGTGAGAGTTGTTGGTTGGCGAGTCGCACGAGTCACTTCTCGTCCCATCATATCCCGTATGTGATCGATTGGAGACAAGTCCGGAGATCGTGCTGGCCAGGGAAGTTGCTGCATGTCTTGCAGAGCACATTGAGTTTCACAGGCAGTATAGGGGCGAGCATTATCCTGTTGGAACAACACGTGCCCTTTTTGTTGCAAGAACGGCAAATGAATGAGTCTAACAACATTCTGCAAGAACCGAGCGCTGGTTATAGCTCCCTCCAGAAACACCAAAGGCGAACGAGAGTTGCAGCTTAGTGCATCCCAAGCCATTAGGCTTGCGGTGGGGTCTGTGTGTCTTGGACGAATGCATTCTACCAGACAGCACTCACCAGGTCTACATCGCACGCGCAATCGACCATCAATTGCGTGGAGAGAGAATCTGCTTTATTAGCCGAAGACCCCGTAGTGCCTTTCAATCCTCCAAGTGATCCTCTGACGGCACCAGTCGAGCCGCGCAAGTCGATGCTATGGTTTGTGTGGAAGACGGGCTAGAGGCGTGCGTGCGCGTAGTTCCGCTGCTAATAACTGGTTCGCTAGAGTTGGTGTTGACACGTCTGGGCTCACAAGCTCTCTTATCTATGCTGTGGTAGCTGCACGATCTGCCACTGCTGCCCTTACAATACGACGAGCGTCTGTGCTGCTTGGACGTCCAGAACCTCCTTCAAGGGTGTGAGAATGATTACGTGATTACTATAGTAGCATCGATGCACAACTGTCGCGGCAAATCCAACTTGGGTGACAAATCTCTGTAAGGCCACAATCTGACCCCTTTCAAATTCACTCAGTTGGCTGTGGGAAACAGAAGTGCGCCTCTGTGGCATTTTTGCTTGCTTGCTTCACATACTTGAACCACACTGAACCTACTGGCTGCGAGCATTCCCTATCAAAGGGCTAGACAAAGATGGCACTCTGCTAGCGATGCTACAACTTTATCTGTTGATTGACGACGCTGGAATCATTATAAGTATATTTATTATCTCCCGGGTGGAATATGCCGTTATCGGATCAAAATCGAAGTCATCTGTTCAGGTATACTACTTTTGCGGCAGTGTACAGGGAGAACATCAATAAATCCGAGAAACTGCAGGGCGGATTCCTGATAGGAAATGGGGGACGAAAAGTCCTATGAACATGTGTACGTAAATTGACGGTATGCTTGAAACGACAATTAATAGACCCAGAACACAGTACAGAGTTGCATCGCACTAAAAATGTTGAAAGTGGCCTGCATGGGATGCAATGCACGCGCTCACACGTCACATCATGGACTGTCGCAGTTTTTCGCATGTTTCGATCTGCCTCCGAATAGCGTCACAGGCTGCTGAAAGGCGTACACATCAGTAACTTGTTCAGCGTACACAACGCTTTTCAGATGCCCCCAGAGGTAAAAATCCACGGAATTTATATGTAGTGATCTAACAGGGCATGCTAAAAGGCATCCGCATCCTATCCAACGTCCAGGGAAGAGGTTGTTGAGGTGTCGGTGAACTGCAATGCGAAAGTGGGGTGGTGCTCCGTTATGAAGAAACCCATAACCTGTCGTATTGCCATAGGCAAATTCTCAATCAGCTGAGGCAGACTATTCCGCAGGAAGAGTGGCTACGTTTCTTCATCGAGGCATTGTCGAATAATAACCGGTCCAAGTACGTGGTCGCCAAAAATCCCTGCTCACACACTGATGCTGAACTGGTGCTGATGAGACTCGTCAAGCATCCCCCGAGGATTGTCTGTAGCCCACAGATGACGATTATGCAAATTGGTGATGCCAGTTCTGGTGAAGATTACCTCATTGGTAAATAGGAATGAAGACAGAAGTCACACAATTGTGATGATATGGCTCAAAAACCATCGACAAAATCCTTCCGGTAGAGGGAAATCCGCTGCTGATAATCCTTACATTCGTTGTAGGTGATAGGTAATAGCGGCTGTCATGCAGGCTTAAACGATGTTGGCGGGCCACTTGCCTGGAGCTTGTATTGGTCTCAATATCTGGTCACAGTCCGTCGCCTCCCTGCATGTTCGTCTGTCTGAAAGGACCAATGATCACACAAACGCCCAAACAGGGCATCAGGCATCACAGAAAAGATATTACGTAAAATCCTTAGATAATTTTTTGGGACAGTACAAAGAGATGGTATATGGATGAAGGGCCCAACTAAAGAACTATACGAACATACAGACAGACTCACAGACATAATCAGAAAACGTCGATTAACATTCTTTGGGCACGTACACAGAATGAATAACACCAGACTCACAAAGAGGATTTTTGACGTAGTCAGCAGCTCAATAAAAACAACCAACTGGTTTCATGAAACAGAAGAAGACTTAAAACAAGCAGGAATCAATAAAGAAATGATAGATGAGTGACACAAATTCAGAAACAAAATTATGAACACGAAATTTCAAGTAAAAGAATGGAAGAGACCGAGGAAAATATGGACAGAACAAAGGAAACACGAACACAATCAAAGGATGAAGAGGTTTTGGGAAGACGAAAAGAAGAAGAAAACACGAAAAAAGAGGAAATTTGAATAATCATGTAACACACAAGTTCAATTACTGTCTTAAGGACAAAAATGTATAATAATGATAAATAAATTACATTCGGTTGTTTGTAGGCTGGAGCTACCGCCCGACAGCGTCCCCGATGTAGCCCGTGTGGCTCAGATCAGACGAATTTGGTGGCCAATATATCAACGTGAGTTCACTAGCAACACCGTTATGGCCTTGTGACACCGTTAGTTGTCTTTCTCGAATGTTCTATTGCTATCGGGGAAAACATCAAGCACGAAGGGGGTGCAGGTGGTCTGCAAGGATATTAGGATGTTCACGTAGTCCATGGCTGTTTATGGTAACTTGTATTACTACAAGCCGCGCGGGATTAGCCGAGCGGTCTTGGGCGCTGCAGTCATGGACTGTGTGGCTGGTCCCGGCGGAGGCTCGAGTCCTCCCTCGGGCATGGGTGTGTGTGTGTGTGTGTGTGTGTGTGTGTGTGTGTGTGTGTGTGTGTGTGTGTGTGTGTGTGTGTGTTTGTCCTTAGGATAATTTATGTTAAGTAGTGTGTAAGCTTAGCGACTGATGACCGCCGGTCGGGGTGGCCGTGCGGTTCTAGGCGCTGCAGTCCGGAACCGCGGGACTGCTACGGTCGCAGGTTCGAATCCTGCCTCGGACATTGATGTGTGTGATGTCCTTAGGTTAGTTAGGTTTAAGTAGTTCTAAGTTCTAGGTGACTGATGACCTAAGATGTTAATTCCCATAGTGCTCAGAGCCATTTGAACCATTTTTTTTTGACTGATGACCTTAGCAGGTAAGTCCCATACGATTTCACACACATTTGAACATTTTTTTTATTACTACAATAGATACGGGGTAAGGTGGTGGTGGTAGTGGTGGTGGCAAGTGGAAACCTAAAAGTGTAATTAAAAATTGAGATTTCGTGGCATTCTTCTGTAAGTTTGCAGTACTCTTTTCAATGACGCAAGGAACGCCCTAAAGGCGGTAGCATGCTACGGATAAATGGAACGCAGCAACAGTAACACTTCAAAATGGCTTGCACGCTTGCGTCATGTACAAGGAAGAACAACGTTCTGTCATACGTTTTATGAGCAGTGAAGGTACTAAAACTACTGAAATGCATCGATAACCGAAGGTCTGATGTGATGATGCATGTCTAGCACTGCAGCATGTGTGTGAGTGGAGTAGAAAGATCGGAGATGGCGTGACTTCTGTGATGGATGCTTGGTGACAGGGTCAGGCACATCGCTATTTGATACCAGAGTCTACTGCACTTACTGAAGCCATTGTAATGGAAATGCAATAGTCTCAAGTACGAATATCAGTCACGGCTCAGCACATCAAATTATTCAAGAACTGCTTAAGTTTCGGAAAGTGTCTGCAAGATGGTTGGACGTCAGCTCACTCCAGACCTGAAATAGCGACGCTTTGACGTCTGTGAAGAGCTTTTGCGTCGCTTTGACACAGAAGGTGATAGCTTCTTCACGAGAATTGTTATAGGAGACGAACCTGGGTACATTACCATCAGCTCAAAACAAAGAGAAGACGCAAGGAATGCCGCCATTCCTCATCACCACAACCCAAGAAATTCCGGACGCAGTCATGTGAAGGGAGCACTTCGATGACTCTCTGTTGGGATGAACAAGGCGCTGTCTTGGAACACTACGCGACTGAGGGAAACAGAATCACAAGTGCGCCATATTCCAATACGTTAAAAAAAATTGACTTCGGCCTCCAGTAAGATCAAAGAAACGTGGACTTCTGGCTACTTGTGTCATTTTGCAACATGACAACGCTCGGTCTCAGAGTATTGTTGAACATCTGCAACCATTCCATTTGACTCCTCCTCGTATAATGGGTACCCGGGTGGACATCCTCCACAGTAGTACTGTTCCCATGCGCCTGCATGTTTCGGGCAGCCTTTCACCTAGACGACGGCGTATTTGAGTACAAAACGTCCTAGCATCCTATTTCTATAGCTACGGAACGAGTTGATAGTAACGACAGTAGTATTTCACTGCTTATATCATGAAATTTCCCATGTGCTGTCCTCTTCTATATTCATTTATTAATTAAGAAAAATATTATTTCTGTTTGATAGCTTTAAGTGTCAGGTTTAACTTGATGAAATTAAAATAGTTCCATTAATTTAGTAATTAACGTCCAGTGACGACCGATTTACGATTGTACAAGCCTCTGGCGCCTCCTAGAAGTAAGGACAATCAGTATCTTGTTGTCATGCTAACTGATAGGAATTTTTTCCTATAGTTCAGCGTTAATTTAATGTCATAGATTCTGACATCTTTGCCTGCGGTGCATTACCGATATTAAGTGGGCAGATCCTTGCTGCCGGCATGGCTGCCGTAGCTCATTTAGCTGTTCGCGGAAAAAATGTCAAATGAACAGATGGCCAGAGGATATATAATAACGGCTGTACAAAGAAATATGTTGATTTGCACATAGTCTTTGCCGTTATTACGCCACACAACATTGTAGTGATTCACTGTACTAAATAAATCGATGTTTTTGCTCTTAAGTTACTAATAATTGAAGATTATTATTTATTAACATTAAATCTGCTCTTTAATGCTATGTTCCAGAGATAATATTTTCTACAGTTATTAAATGTCTTTAGAAGGGAACGTACGTAAGATATTTCAATTACTACACGTGAAATTCTTATAATGAATGACATTGCCAGTACTTAAACAAGTACTTTGTTGACTTGTGTCACAACATGACTCGATTACTGATCGATGATCGATCGTGGTACAAAGTAAAGTTAAAACTCAGTAATGCACACACGGAACAAATGCTGGCGCACTAAGTGGCGCGTAAAAATGTGTTACTCGTCCGGAGAGGTTCTACTAGCGAGAACTGGTAAGTATGTATTTCAGCGAGTGCTGAGGATAAGCTGATTTGGATCCGTATTATACGTGGGGTTTTCCATGTATACAGGAGGTAACAAAGGCGCGGAAAACCGTCCTCTGTTGTTTACTGTAGAACGCACATCATGACTATTGATACGTTTTCCAATGCAGCTTGCGTTCGTGACCGTCAGGTACGTCTATTGTGAGACCCCATTACTCTGCAATTTGACTTCAAGCGATGGGCCTGTCACGTAGCGCACTCTGACGTAATAACGCCGCTTTGAGTTCTGCGAACGGTGGAAGATCAATGGAGAGGCAATGAGTGATGATGGCTTTTGAAACGTGCAGTGTGTATTTATCTCGCGAGAAAAAAACGTGACTCGCAAAAATTACCAATGTATTCACCCCACTTTAAATTTTATTCTCACATTCTGTCTGTAACAGTTTTCCAGGTAGGCTCTTACACTAACGCTCAAACTTTTTCTTCGGTAACTGATATCTTTCCATCTGTCTCGTTTTTTCAGTTCATGTAACTTTCTTCTAAATGCTTGAAATGACACAAAAGAAACGAATTTAACGAAACTTAACTCTCTTTACTCTACTCGTCGTTCTCATCTTCCGACAACGAAATCTTCAGTGTCTTGATTTCTTTTTTTTTTAATTTTAAAACCTTAACAACGCCCGAGTTCAAGACTTTTGACAGAATTCGGCTAAGTTCTTCCTGCATCGATAACAACAAATTCTGTGTAGTCTTTAATGGATCATTGTCTTAGAATAAGCATATAATACACTCCTGGAAATTGAAATAAGAACACCGTGAATTCATTGTCCCAGGAAGGGGAAACTTTATTGGCACATTCCTGGGGTCAGATACATCACATGATCACACTGACAGAACCACAGGCACATAGACACAGGCAACAGAGCATGCACAATGTCGGCACTAGTACAGTGTATATCCACCTTTCGCAGCAATGCAGGCTGCTATTCTCCCATGGAGACGATCGTACAGATGCTGGATGTAGTCCTGTGGAACGGCTTGCCATGCCATTTCCACCTGGCGCCTCAGTTGGACCAGCGTTCGTGCTGGACGTGCAGACTGCGTGAGACGACGCTTCATCCAGTCCCAAACATGCTCAATGGGGGACAGATCCGGAGATCTTGCTGGCCAGGGTAGTTGACTTACACCTTCTAGAGCACGTTGGGTGGCACGGGATACATGCGGACGTGCATTGTCCTGTTGGAACAGCAAGTTCCCTTGCCGGTCTAGGAATGGTAGAACGATGGGTTCGATGACGGTTTGGATGTACCGTGCACTATTCAGTGTCCCCTCGACGATCACCAGTGGTGTACGGCCAGTGTAGGAGATCGCTCCCCACACCATGATGCCGGGTGTTGGCCCTGTGTGCCTCGGTCGTATGCAGTCATGATTGTGGCGCTCACCTGCACAGCACCAAACACGCATACGACCATCATTGGCACCAAGGCAGAAGCGACTCTCATCGCTGAAGACGACACGTCTCCATTCGTCCCTCCATTCACGCCTGTCGCGACACCACTGGAGGCGGGCTCCACGATGTTGGGGCGTGAGCGGAAGACGGCCTAACGGTGTGCGGGACCGTAGCCCAGCTTCATGGAGACGGTTGCGAATGGTCCTCGCCGATACCCCAGGAGCAACAGTGTCCCTAATTTGCTGGGAAGTGGCGGTGCGGTCCCCTACGGCACTGCGTAGGATCCTACGGTCTTGGCGTGCATCCGTGCGTCGCTGCGGTCCGGTCCCAGGTCGACGGGCACGTGCACCTTCCGCCGACCACTGGCGACAACACCGATGTACTGTGGAGACCTCACGCCCCACGTGTTGAGCAATTCGGCGGTACGTCCACCCGGCCTCCCGCATGCCCACTATACGCTCAAAGTCCGTCAACTGCACATACGGTTCACGTCCACGCTGTCGCGGCATGCTACCAGTGTTAAAGACTGCGATGGAGCTCCGTATGCCACGGCAAACTGGCTGACACTGACGGCGGCGGTGCACAAATGCTGCGCAGCTAGCGGCATTCGACGGCCAACACCGCGGTTCCTGGTGTGTCCGCTGTGCCGTGCGTGTGATCATTGCTTGTACAGCCCTCTCGCAGTGTCCGGAGCAAGTATGGTGGGTCTGACACACCGGTGTCAATGTGTTCTTTTTTCCATTTCCAGGAGTGTACATTTCTCATTTTCACTTAGCGAGAAAAATACCATATGGGTATTTCAATCCCGGTCTTTTCAGATCTTCGTGTACCGCCATTAACACTTTGGCTACTCAGTGAGGGTCGTATGCGAGTCTGCAGCTGCGTTCACCGTAGTTTGAACGGTATGGAGACCTATAAAATGCCAAATCATTGTTGCTAATGGACCAGGAAACCAATTAATCTTCTTTTCGAAAGGTATGTTCAGCATGAAAATAATGTGTATGTGAGCCTTAGCGTCAGTGAACAATAATCTTGCACGAAAATAAAGTAAAATAATTATCTGTTATCGTCTCAGATAACGTCCGCAGCTCGTGGTCTCGCGGTAGCGTTCTGGCTTTCCGAGCGCAGGGTCCCGGGTTCGATCCCCGGCGGGGTTAGGGATTTTAACCTGCCTCGAGTTGACTGGTTGTTGTGTCATCATCATCCCCATTACGGTCGGAGGAAGGCAATGGCGAACCACCTCCGCTAGGACCTTGCCCAGTACAGCGGTGCGGGTCTCCCGCTTCGGCCCCTACGCTCTGTGAAGGAGTATGGGACATCATCATCATCTAAAATAACTGATGTTGCACATTTACAGGCTCTTGTTGCTTTTTATTATCATTAATTTTTGCTGGTTCTATTGTGGATTATTTTCAGCACACATTCAATTTGAAAAATACTTACAATAGGTACTGCGATAATTAATCCTGCACCAGTGACTTTCTGAGCCTCATAAAATATATTTACGTTCCATATTTGACCCTAGAACACGAAAGGGGGCGAATGTTATATGCTACTAAACCATCGTAAAGTTTACTACTCCACGTTTTACTCAGTGATTTGTAGGTTACGCGTTGTTTAATTAGCATTATTAAATCTCCAGTAGGATGTTACACACCAAACGAAGTACAAAATTTTGTGTTGTATACCCTACTGCAATCATAAGTTTTAGAAGGGTTTAATAGTCTAGGGATAATAATGGTAATCACGAAAACAAAACACAAGTAGGTCGAAGGAAAGTGCTCAATGATAGTAATGTCCACGGGTGCAGAGGACAAATAGCTAATGCACTAATGTAGTTTAAGTGGTTTATGGATGTGAAACGTAATCAAACAATAATTTTATATCAAGAACTACAATGACATGGTTTTATGTACGGGCGAATAAGAAGGGCTAGGAGTGTAGCTGAAATTTAGAAAAATAGTTTCCAATAAGTGCAACAGCTTAAAAGATCATACGAAACATCACAGGACACTCGAATATGGAATTAGTTATGTACACCTCTAATAGTGAATGTAAGGCACAACAATATCTATTAACCATAAGCAAATAATCTCATAAACCAGTGAATGACCGTAGAAGAGAAAGTTTACAACTAGGCCCTAGAATCGGTTAATAATGTCTACATCCCATCTACGTGACTTCTCTGCAATTCATATCCAAGTTTTTGGCAGAGGGTTCACAGAACCGCTTTCAGACCATTTCTCGAACGTTCCACTCTCGCATAGCAAGTGGGAAAAGTAACGGTCTAAGCTTTTCCGTGCGAGCTCTTATTTCTTGTTCTTTTTTTTTTTTAACAACGCTCATTTGTTCCTATGTAGGTGGGAGTGAACAAAATACTTTCACGTACTTATTGGAATGTTGGTAATTGAAATTTTGTGAAAAGATCTCACCGCAGCCAAAAACGCCTCTGTTTTAACGATTGCCATTCCAGCTCGCTTATTATATCCCCAAACTCTCTCCCATATTTCGCGATAATACCAAACGAGCTATCATTTTTTGAAATTTTTCGATGTCTTATCTGGAAAAGTTCCCATACCGTGCAGCACTGCTCTAACAGAGGACGGACAAGCGTTGTGTAGGCAGTTTGTTTATTACATTTGTTGTCCTATGTGTTCTGCCAATAAATCGCAGTCTTGGTTCGCCTTCCACACGACAGATTCTACGTGATGGTTCGAATTTAAGTAGTGCTTATTGGTAATCTGTAAGGATTTCGTTGAATGGACAGTCTTTAAATATATATTATTTATCGTGTAACCGAAATATAACGGAAATTTGTAGTACTGATGTGGAGGACCTTCCACTTCTCTTGTTCAGGGACAAATGCGACTTTTCGCACGATACAGGTATTTTGTCTAAAGCATTTTGAATTTTGTATTGATCCTCTGAGGCATTTACTAGACGGTAAACAACAACGTCATTAGAAAAAAGTCTAAGACAGCTATTCACATTGTCTCCCTAATCGTCTATACAGATTAGAAGCAGCAGAGGGTCTGTAAAACTTCCTTGGGCAACGTCGGCTATCAGTTCTCTTTCATTGGATGGATTCACGTCAATTATCACTAAATGTTACTTCATTGGCACGGAGTTTGATTAGAAGCCGCTTGTGAGGAACGATGTCAACAGCCTTGTGGAAGGCTAGACATATGGAATCAACTTGAAATCCTCTGTCGATAGCACTCATTAATTCGTGGCAATAAAAGGCCAATTGTGTTTCACAAGAACGATATTTTCAGAGTCCCAACTGACTTTGAGGCAATAGATGGTTCGCTTCTACCGAATACATCAAAAGGAAAATAATACAAATTAATATTAAAGTTATAGAATCAGCTGGTGCCTATACAGGGCAGTCGAAGATGACATCTGAATAGACGACAGAGAAAATAAACAGATGAGTGTAAATGGTCAACTAATTTTTGTGATGTCTGAAACGAAAATATACTATAGGCACTTCCGATTTACACGAATTTTACATTACCATTTAAAGTGAAAACTGTTGAAATGTTAATGGATGCTCAGCGTAAAATGAATAGATGCGTGCCAGGAATTACAGGAATTATTGGGAGATACAGAAAACAAACAAATGAAAGTGAAAGCAAGCAAGTAAATCGCGACTTGGAACAAGGAAAACTGCGATGTCCTTGCAGAGAGTTATTCTCTTACGTATTTATACTTTTTTAATGTACACATTTAGTCAAAACCTCAATATGTGTGAGTTAGTCAATAGAATAAGCAAAAAATGTAAATTATTTGTTCTGCAGGCGTGTACAACTAACAAAAGAACTCGTAAATAATTTCTGTATAAATTTGTATTTCAGTCACATTATCCCATTATCGACCTCAATTGTATTTGAGTCAGTGCAGTTATATTTGTGTAATACGACAAATGAGTACTTTTACGTACCAAAAATGATGATGTAATGCTATTAAGGACCTGAAGAGGGGCTCTAAAAATATCGTGTTTGTTAATAAAAACCACGATTTGTGACTGAAGTCGCATTTATTTCCTTTTATATTTTACAAATTCAACTCTGCCACAGTTCCAAGTACACCATTAAATATTAGTTTACAGTGTTCCGACACTGGTTTCAAAACTGTAGTTTCCAATCGTTAAAAATAATTACTTTCGTGATTACTGTAACGACTGGGAAGCTTAAAACGAACGAGAGGTTGTTGAAATCTGTATTCAGTGTTTGAAATGAGTTAGAGGTCTTTCCACCTTCTGTTAATGAGAGAGCAGAAAATCTGGAATTTGAATTAACAGCTATGGTCTGAATAGTTGCCTGTGAGGCAAGTTCTTTTTAAAGAGAAACTGGCGGAACTCAATCAAACGTTCGCTCTACAACATTTTCCTCGTAAAGTGGGGAAAGTTATGCCTGCACATATAAGGCTCATATCGGTTTCATCAGTGAATTATAATAAATATATTGCGAAGAAACTGTAGATTAAAACTGTTACTGCGTTTCATCATCATAAGTTGCCCTATATAATGCTCTTACTGGTTTCAATGATATAAAACAAAGTAGCATGATGTAATTACATTCGTTGTCATTTATGGAGTAAATGTAAATCACAGTATAAGTAATTTTGAAAAGAAATGTGAAAGAATCTGGCATAGAATATTTGCAATTAGACATATAAGTAATAATGGAATGAATCTGTGACGTCATCACTGAGAGAAATTTTAGCGAGGCAATCTGAAGAGTTCAACTATCGTTGGCGCAGAATAATTACGTTGTACTTATGAAAAAAAAAAATAGTTTAACGTCGGAAAAAAATGTTATTCAGCGCATATAGCAGACTTCCCGCAGAGTGAAGTGAACAGCAAATTTTGTTTATTCCATATGTGGATGATTTTTGGAACAGAAGAAAAGTGGAATTAATGCGGAAAGCCGGCCGCGGTGGTCTAGCGGTTCTGGCGCTGCAGTCCGGAACCGCGGGACTGCTACGGTCGCAGGTTCGAATCCTGCCTCGGGCATGGGTGTGTGTGATGTCCTTAGGTTAGTTAGGTTTAAGTAGTTCTAAGTTCTAGGGGACTTATGACCTAAGATGTTGAGTCCCATAGTGCTCAGAGAGCCTAATGCGGAAAAAAATGGTTCAAATGGCTCTGAGCACTATGGGACTTAACTGCTGTGGTCATCAGTCTCCTAGAACTTAGAACTACATAAACGTAACTAACCTAAGGACATCACACACATCCATGCCCGAGGCAGGATTAGAACCTGCGACCGTAGCGGTCGCACGGTTCGAGACATAGCGCCTAGAACCGCTCGGCCACTCCGGCCGGCAATGCGGAAAAGAAATGGTACAGTACCACATGGTAAAACCAAAATATCGTTCACTTTAAATCATTTGACAACGTTACTGCATAGAACAGGCAACCTCATAAGTATCCAGTACAATGACAATGTGAAAAATTAATGAAAAATCTCGATAGTAATTAAGAAAATTAGCTGATTATCCAAACAGGCTTAGATGTAGAACAGTTTTTCGCCAACTATCTAAGACCGTAAATACCCGAACCTTCTGTTCCAGCCTCAGTAGACGTGAAGCGGAATAAGACGCTGTGTCGGTTGGCAGAGAGCCACTATGAAAACAGTCGAGTGTATCTCAACTTAAATATACTGTCTGGATACGTGCGTCAGATTCTCCATCACTGTGCGCATTATATAAGAGTGCAGAGCTTTTTTTATAAAAAATCTCAATGATACCCTGTTTGTTTTTCCGTACTGAGTGGACAAATGTAGAATCTATTATTGACCAGAATAACATGTTATACTGAGTACATCTTGCAGAACAGCCAATTTTTATGCGTGTGTTAGTCAGCTTGTTGTTATCGTTGTTGTACAGTAAACTGCTTCAGCTTTTGAAATCAAACATGTAACTTTAGGAGTCAGTTATAAGGTATTTCATTGCAGTCATGACACCTTCACTCCTTTGCGTTGTGTTGGAATAATAATAAAAGTAGCGGTAATACATCAGTGTACAGTGACTTAAAAGAGAAGAGAGAAACAAAACCTCTGCTTCAAAATGGTCACATGCATTTTTGGAAATTTTTGTGCAGGTTATTATTTTATCAACTATGGTTTGAGAACACCGCCGCAGCTGTTTTAGTAAATATCACAGAAGAAAAAATTATGACAACGACACTAGGTAGCTGCAGTTTTTGCTTCTGTGATGTTTATGCAGCGTTTATCGGCGAACGCTTCTTTCACAGTAGGTCGAAGCACGGAAGTAAATGATATCAATTGAAATTTGATGCAGGCTGTTGCGCATTGCGATCGTGATCGTTGTCTGTTCTACCCCAGATAGCATACCCTGTGACGACGTGTAGGAAAGGTGGATGCTAATCACAGGCGTTAATAAAATCTCCAGTAACTTCCAGCGGTCTCTCTTACACCCATAAATCAACAGGGTCGGGCATATCACGAACAGAACAGCTTACCCTAATCTTTCTGATAGAGGCTTGGAACAAAGTCCTCGCTAACGTACCTTTCCTCTGCTATCAGTCCCTGAGGCCGTCGTCGACTTTGTAACCATTTGGGTTATTAAAGCACTCTCAACAAATATATATTTGCGCCACGAACAAACTGAGGCCTCTCACGAAAATTTGAGTTCTTTTATCGATAATTGCTTTATGTGCAACAAGATAAACTTGTATTGCTAGAGCGTTTCCTGAACGTAAATAGTGCATCTTAACGTGGTTTCAATGCTGTATTTAAAGAGAGAGAGAGAGAGAAAAAGGGAATTGCTTACGACTGACCCAACCCTCACAGTATCGATTAATTTAGTGATACCTACGGAAATGGAGCTCCTAATCTCCAAATAAACAGCAGAATATGATAACGATAGAAGAACTGCACCAAAAGTATAGAGACTGATTTTAATTGTATTATTTGAATGTACGATGTGTTAATATGTGTAATAAAAGGCACATTACTCGGTCTTCATACATTCAGAACTACACTCGTCTCAAGTACTAGGATAATTTAACATATAATGTAAAATGGCACAATACAGAGTATAGAAATATAATGAGCACAAAATTCTGCTGCCTCGGAAGCAAAATAGTGTATGACGGATTAAGCATGGAGGACATCAGGAATAGGCTAGCACAAGCAAAGCGGGCCTCCTGGCGAAAATAAGTCTATTAATATCAAACATTGGTCTTAATTTGTGGAAGAAATCGTTGATAATTTACGAGAGATATTCGGAAAATAAGAAACCTCAGTGAAAATTCGATGAAGCTTTGCACAGTTGTAGGGTAGGTAGGGTAGGTTTTGGGGAAGGAGACCAGACAGCGAGGTCATCGGTCTCATCGGATTAGGGAAGGACGGGGAAGGAAGTCGGCCGTGCCCTTTGAAAGGAACCATCCCGGCATTTGCCTGGAGCGATTTAGGGAAATCACGGAAAACCTAAATCAGGATGGCCGGACGCGGGATTGAACCGTCGTCCTCCCGAATGCGAGTCCAGTGTCTAACCACTGCGCCACCTCGCTCGGTTGCACAGTTGTATTGGACATTGTCTCTAGTACGCCCGTCGATCGTTACACGTCGTGCGTAGTGAGCACATAAAGACGCGTAGAAAATAGTGTATCCCGCCAAATATGGGTGCCTGCCGAGAGATCAGGTCTGATTTCATGTACCCCACATTACGTAACTATCATGCATTTCAGTTTTCGTGACAATTCTCGGCAGCACACTGCAGGGGCAAAGAAGGCGTTTCTGCAGCGTTAGCAATGTTAAGTCTTTGATCGCCCACCATACCGCCTGATGTACACTCCTGGAAATTGAAATAAGAACACCGTGAATTCATTGTCCCAGGAAGGGGAAACTTTATTGACACATTCCTGGGGTCAGATACATCACATGATCACACTGACAGAACCACAGGCACATAGACACAGGCAACAGAGCATGCACAATGTCGGCACTAGTACAGTGTATATCCACCTTTCGCAGCAATGCAGGCTGCTATTCTCCCATGGAGACGATCGTACAGATGCTGGATGTAGTCCTGTGGAACGGCTTGCCATGCCATTTCCACCTGGCGCCTCAGTTGGACCAGCGTTCGTGCTGGACGTGCAGACCGCGTGAGACGACGCTTCATCCAGTCCCAAACATGCTCAATGGGGGACAGATCCGGAGATCTTGCTGGCCAGGGTAGTTGACTTACACCTTCTAGAGCACGTTGGGTGGCACGGGATACATGCGGACGTGCATTGTCCTGTTGGTACAGCACGTTCCCTTGCCGATCTAGGAATGGTAGAACGATGGGTTCGATGACGGTTTGCATGTACCGTGCACTATTCAGTGTCCCCTCGACGATCACCAGTGGTGTACGGCCAGTGTAGGAGATCGCTCCCCACACCATGATGCCGGGTGTTGGCCCTGTGTGCCTCGGTCGTATGCAGTCCTGATTGTGGCGCTCACCTGCACGGCGCCAAACACGCATACGACCATCATTGGCACCAAGGCAGAAGCGACTCTCATCGCTGAAGACGACACGTCTCCATTCGTCCCTCCATTCACGCCTGTCGCGACACCACTGGAGGCGGGCTCCACGATGTTGGGGCGTGAGCGGAAGACGGCCTAACGGTGTGCGGGACCGTAGCCCAGCTTCATGGAGACGGTTGCGAATGGTCCTCGCCGATACCCCAGGAGCAACAGTATCCCTAATTTGCTGGGAAGTGGCGGTGCGGTCCCCTACGGCACTGCGTAGGATCCTACGGTCTTGGCGTGCATCCGTGGGTCGCTGCGGTCCGGTCCCAGGTCGACGGGCACGTGCACCTTCCGCCGACCACTGGCGACAACATCGATGTACTGTGGAGACCTCACGCCCCACGTGTTGAGCAATTCGGCGGTACGTCCACCCGGCCTCCCGCATGCCCACTATACGCCCTCGCTCAAAGTCCGTCAACTGCACATACGGTTCACGTCCACGCTGTCGCGGCATGCTACCGGTGTTAAAGACTGCGATGGAGCTCCGTATGCCACGGCAAACTGGCTGACACTGACGGCGGCGGTGCACAAATGCTGCGCAGCTAGCGGCATTCGACGGCCAACACCGCGGTTCCTGGTGTGTCCGCTGTGCCGTGCGTGTGATCATTGCTTGTACAGCCCTCTCGCAGTGTCCGGAGCAAGTATGGTGGGTCTGACACACCGGTGTCAATGTGTTCTTTTTTCCATTTCCAGGAGTGTATATCTATGCTCACACGGACCGTTGGATTTGAAGATAACATTTCGGCACCGACAACAAGCTACAGACCAGCGTAGAGAGTTTGGTCGAGAGCACAGGCGGCTGTCGTCTATGACGAGGTTATTGGGAAGACGCTAAAACGATACGACAGGTGTCAATGGGGGAGAGGTGTTAAGACATCAAGGAGTAACGTCTATGGTAGTAGAGGGAGTTTTAGAGAGTAAAAACTATAGGGGAAGTCAGAGATTGCAAAACGTCCAATAAATAAGTGAGGATACAGGATGCAAGTGCTACTCTAAGATGAAAAGGTTACTATAGGAGAGGAATCCGTTGGGGTGCCGCATCAGATCAGTCTGATGGGGAAAAGGGGGTTGAAAGTTACGCACATACAAAAAATCGACAGGAATGAAGTAAGATATTGAAAACATTACTAACCACAATTTGATGGGCATAGTTCATCAACTGAGGCCCTGTGGGAACCAAAAATTTGATTAAAAGCAAAGAACTGCAGACAGCGTCAACGTACGGTGGGTCAAAAGGAAGATTCAGGGCCAAAAATAGTGCCCTCTATTACGTCACACGATATTAACGACCGGGAGACAGGTGTGTCCACTACACGTACCACTCCACATCTGTCGTGCTGTGGTGCACAATCTTCGTGAGGGCGATAAAAACTCTCAAGGGCTACGGAAAAAGCAGTTTATCACTCTGAGATGAAACCTAGTCTGTAAGCGACTGTTGAAAAAAGTCAAAATGAAAACCAAGAACATTCAAATTTACTGTTGTACGCAGACGAAATTAAAACTCTAAGTAATTACATATTTGTAATAATTTTGACAATATTGACAGATAACCGGAATGAAATATAGGGAGTGAAAAGTTATTTACAATGTGTACAGAAACCAGACTGTAGTAATAAGAGTCTAATTTTGTTTACCCACACAATATGGTAGAAGCATGCAGAAAACATCGCGCGAAGCCGAAGTAAGGTGAGGTGAACGAGTAGCCCACGATACAGGACTGTCGTCGTGTATAGAAACGCCTAAATATTGGGCGGCTCTCTCTACCCTGAAATACTTCCAATCATGTAAACAACAAATAAATTTGTTCAAATAACTGACGGGAATGCAGTCGAGTGACACAATCGTGAATTGCCGATATTTCGACAGGTGCACGCCCTGCCATTTCCAAGGCAAAACTGCAGCAGGTAAGCGCTGTGCACACACACACACACACACACACACACACACACACAGTAAACATTAGCGCCGCTACACAACCAAAGATGACCGATGTCAGAAGTTACGGATAGTGAATATTAATAACCAATGGGTGAGGTAGCATTACCTCTGTGCCTCTGTTTTTTGACATGGGAGAGAGTACGATTCCATGCAGAATTTAAGCAGAAGCCTCCATCTCTATTTAGAAACCTGCTTTAATCTCAACTTCTTCCTCAATAACTCTATCCCAATAGCTGGAAGTGCATGCCAGAATCTCCGTGTTGTTATGTTTTATAGGACCACTGATGCCAAGACAATGTGCTGCAAGAGCAGATTTATTCAGGTGTTGTAAGCATGTGCGTCGGTAATGCTCAGCACATCGTTCGTCCACGGTTCTGATAGTCTGACCAACATACGACATGCCCCAACTGCAAGAAAGACGACAGACATTCGCCTTACGTAAACCAAGATCATCATTCGGAATCTAAAAAGACCCTAATCTTCGATGGCGGTCGAAAAACATATGTCATATCATATTTCCGCAAAATACGACCAATCCGGTTGGAAAAGCTCACCGCATAAGGCAAAAAGGCCGTAGACTTTGGTGCCACCTCGGTATTTTTATCAACCTCCGGGTGTACGGTTGCTTAGTAACGTAACGCACGTCTGATCCACTGATCAATCTGTCACCATAACCATGTCAACGAAAGATGAGCTCGGGATGGGCCATCTCAGCTGACACACTCTCAGGGTCTGACAAGGGGAAGCCACAACGTTGGGATCGCGGATTTACTTCAAACTTTGTACACATTTAGTAGGCCATCAAAACAACATAACGTACAAGTAGTACAACTCTGGCAATTCCGAGAAAATCGCAAGAGAAGTTTTACGCTTCTGTTATGTAATTTATGTGTCTCTGCGTAGGTTCTGGACGTTAGAGTTCGTGCTGGTCAAGTGGTTAGCGTTCGAGCTTTGTAAGACGAACGTGTATGGGGCGACGGCTCGACTGCCGCTGAAACGTTCCTTCTTGTACCACAAGTGTAAATTCTGTGACATCCAAAAAATTTGTACCTGCGGTATTCGTTCTTGCTAGATTAGCAACGTCTACCCGCTGCGTTGGGTAACTGCCAAATGGGGCATGCCTCTGTCTCTGCAGCTGGAAGCGTCGAGGTGCAAACTAGTTAGGAGTACCTTAGCAGACTGCATGTATAAGGGAGTTCGCAAATCTGGACGTGAATACATTTTCAGGAACACTCCATGGTTATCGTCGTTTTCATGTCTATCGTTGTAAATATGATTGTTCTAATAATTAAATTTAATTAAAATATTAAGTACGCAAATAACGTGAAATTCACTAAAGCTTCAGGCAAATACATGTGGTTGTTTTAATTATGTTATTTCTCAAATGTCATATAAATTGAATAATAAGACCAGCGATGAAAATATAGATTTAAAATTAACTTTGAGTAGGTATCGAACCGTCGCTTCATACACGTTAGTCTCACGTATCTCGAACGGTAAGCACTTGACCACCATGAACTATAACGTCCGGCACCTAGGCACAGATACATCAGTTAAATACACTGAAGACCCAAAGTTACATACATTGAAGAGTCAAAGAAAGTTACACCTGCCTAATGTCGTGCACGGCCCGCGCGAGAAGTTCCGCATCCGCAACATGATGTAGCATGCACTCGCCTGATGCCTGATGTTGCTGGGGAAGGGGGGGGGGGGAATTGACACCATGAATCCTACTGGGCCATCCATAAATACGTAAGAGTACTAGGAGTGGAGATCTCTTCTCAACAGCACGTTGCAAGGCATCCAAGATATACTCAAGCGGAAGAGTTTAAACTCAGAAGAGTGTTCCCAGAGCCACTCTGTAGCAATTCTGGACGTGTGGGGTGTCGCATTGTTCTGGTGGACATGTCCAAATTCGTCTGAATGCACAATGTACATGAATGGATGCAAGGTGATCAGGCAGGATGCTTACGTACGTATCACCTGTCAGAGTCTGTCTAGATGTATCAAGGGTCCCATACAACTGCACACGCCCCTCACAATTACGGAGCCTCCACCAGCTTGAGCACTCCCCTGCTGACGTGCAGTGTCCATGGATTCATGTGGTTGTCTCCATACCCGCACACGTCCATCCGCTCGAAACAATTTGAAACGAGAGTCGTCCGACTAGGCAACATGTTTCAGGACATCAACAGTCCAATGGCGGTATTGACGGGCCCAGGCGAGGGGTAAAGCTTTGTGTTTGTGTCGTGCAGCCATCAAGGGTACACGAGTGGGCCTTTCGGCTCCGAAAGCCCATATCGATGATGTTTCGTTGAATGGTTCGTACGTTGACACTTTTTGATGTCCCGGCACTGAAATCTGCAGCAATTTGCGGAAGGGTTGTACTTCTGTCACGTTGATTCCCTTCACTCGTCGATGGTCCCGTTTTTGCAGTATCTTTTTCCGGCCGCAGTGATGTCGGAGATTTGATGTATTACCAGATTCCTGATATTTACGGTACACTCATACGGGATTATCTCCTCTTCATCGCTACCTCGGAGATGCTGTGTGTCCCATCGCTCGTGCGCCGACTATAACACCACGTTAAATCTCACTTAAATCTTGATAACCTGTCATTGTAGCAGCAGTAACCGCTCTATAACTGCGCCAGACACTTGCTGTCTTATACAGGCGTCGCCGATCGCAGCGCCGTATTCTGCCTTCTTACATTTCTCTGTATTTAAATACGCATGCCTATACCACTTTCGTTGGCGCTTCAGTGTAATAGATGCGTAAAATTTCTCTTACGATTTTCTTAGAATTTCCAGAGCAGTGCACCTTACTGCTTGCATTGGCTGCTAAAAGTGTGCAAACTTCGAAGTAAATCTGTGATCTCAACGTAGTGGCCTCCTGTTGTGAGATGACGTTGGCCCTGCGAACCAAGCTATGATGTACCCCTTCAGCCTGTAGATACTGTTCACATTCTCCCTACCAGGAGACCGAACAACAGAAGTATCATAACTAAGAAGGCTTCCACGGACGGTATCATCATGATTAAAATTCTTCTGGGTCCTGTACCCTATCATTGTATGAAATACTTTAATTATTAACTTAAAAACAGCTTTTCGACCGTATTACGACGGCCTTCCTCAAGGCAAGACAGGTTTCGGAGGAGTGAAGGTGACTTTATTGCAGACGAACGCCGTCTAAACGTGGACACGTAAAGGAAAAGTTCGAGAGGCGAGTGAAGTCACCTTTTTCCAAAGCTGTTTCACATAGGAAGACCGCACTGCAGTTCCTTCTCTAAACCCTCGCACAAACGAAAAAATGGCTGACATCGAAATAAGTGTCCAAGGAATAGAAAAGCAACTGGAATCACTCAACAGAGGAAAGTCCACTGGACCTGACGGGATACCAATTCGATTCTACACAGAGTAGGCGAAAGAACTTGCCACCCTTCTAACAGCCGTGTATCGCAAGTCTCTAGAGGAACGGAAGGTTCCAAATGAATGGAAAAGAGCACAGGTAGTCCCAGTCTTCAAGAAGGGTCGTCGAGCAGATGCGCGAAACTAAAGGCCTATATCTCTGACATCGACGTGTTGCAGAATTTTAGAACATGTTTTTTGCTCGCGTATCATGTCATTTCTGGAAACCCAATATCTACTCTGTAGGAAACAACACCGATTCCGGAAACAGCGATCGTGTGAGACCCAACTCGCTTTATTTGTTCATGAGACCCAGAAAATATTAGATACAGGCTCCCAGGTGGATCCCATTTTCCTTGACTTCCGGAAGGCGTTCGATACGGTTCGCACTGTCGCCTGATAAACAAAGTAAGAGCCTACGGAATATCAGATCAGCTGTGTGGCTGGATTGAAGAGGTTTTAGCAAACAGAACACAGCATGTTGTTCTCAATGGAGAGACGTCTACAGACGTTAAAGTAACCTCTGGCGTGCCACAGGGGAGTGTCATGGGACCATTGCTTTTCACAATATATATAAATGTCCTAGTAGATAGTGTCAGAACTTCCATGCGGCTTTTCGCGGATGATGCTGTAGTATAGAGAGAAGTTGCAGCATTAGAAAATTGCAGCGAAATGCAGGAAGTTCTGCAGCGGATAGGCACTTGGTGCAGGGAGTGGCAACTGACCCTTAACATAGACAAATGTATTGCAAATACATAGAAAGAAGGATCCTTTATTGTATGATTATATGATAGCGGAACAAACACTGGTAGCAGTTACTTCTGTAAAATATCTGGGAGTATGCGAGCGGAACGATTTGAAGTGGAATGATCATATAAAATTAATTGTTGGTAAGGTGGGTACCAGGTTGAGATTCATTGGGAGAGTCCTTAGAAAATATAGTCCATCAACAAAGGAGGTGGCTTACAAAACTCTCGTTCGACCTATACTTGAGTATTGCTCATCAATGTGGGATCCGTACCAGGTCGGGTTGACAAAAGAGATAGAGAAGATCCAAAGAAGAGCGGCGCGTTTCGTCACAGGGTTATTTGGTAAGCGTGATAGCGTTACGGAGATGTTTAACAAACTCAAGTGGCAGACTCTGCAAGAGAGGCGCTCTGCATCGCGGTGTAGCTTGCTCGCCAGGTTTCGAGAGGGTGCGTTTCCGGATGAGGTATCGAATATATTGCTTCCCTCGAGGAGATCACGAATGTAAAATTAGAGAGATTCGAGTGCTCACGGAGGCGTTCAGACAGTCTTTCTTCCCGCGAACCATACGCGACAGGAACAGGAAATGGAGGTAATGACAGTGGCACTTAAAGTGCCCTCCGCCACACACCGTTGGGTAGCTTGCGGAGTATAAATGTAGATGTGGATGTAGATGTAGAAGTCATTAAGCAGACTGAAAACATCAATAGAGAGGACGGCTGTAAACTTCCGGCGTCCTGGCTGCCCGCTATCCATGTCCAACGGACCGCGAGAGGTCGCGGGGCAGAAGTCCCACTGGCCACAGACGCCACAGCCTAAACGAACATCTGTAGTGGAACTGTCAGTGCATTTTCGCGCTTACCAGGAAGAAAAAGTGCCTACCTGAAGTCGTGCGCTGATTTGCAGACTGTCGCCAATCACTGACAAGCTGGCTGGCCTGTCAATAGCTTCCTTTTTTACCATCGCTCCTCCGTCATGACTAGCCTATTATATTCTACGGCCAATAAAGTTTCAAAAATACGACATATTGACATCGTTCGTTTACATTAAATAGTCACCTTTCCTCTACCAAAACCAGTCTTGTCCTGGGGAAGGCCGTTGTAATACAGTCGAGACGATGATTTTAGATTGATAAAGTGTTTTATACAATGAGGCGGTGCGACATCTAGAAGAATTTTAATAATTATAACAGAACTGTCTTCAACGTATCTAAAAAAACACACCGATCTCAAAGACCGCCGACTTCAGGGCACGTTCCTCAAAGTCTTCCAAAAACAAACTGGCAATGACATCAGGCACCCTACCGCAACTCGGTCTGACTGCCCATACTGCTGGTCACTGAATAAAAAGTAAGTGGAAATCAATACATGTCGACGTAGGTTCGTTAATTCAGCAGCAAACCTAATCTCAATTTACCATCACGAATAAACAAGGAAAACGCGGGCAAAGAGAGATGGTTCAAACGGCTCTAAGCACTTTGGGGCTTCTACATCTACATCTACATTTATACTCCGCAAGCCACCCAACGGTGTATGGCGGAGGGCACTTTACGTGCCACTGTCATTACCTCCCTTTCCTGTTCCAGTCGCGTATGGTTCGCGGGAAGAACGACTGTCTGAAAGCCTCCGTGCGCGCTCTAATCTCTCTAATTTTACATTCGTGATCTCCTCGGGAGGTATAAGTAGGGGGAAGCAATATATTCGATACCTCATCCAGAAACGCACCCTCTCGAAACCTGGCGAGCAAGCTACACCGCGATGCAGAGCGCCTCTCTTGCAGAGTCTGCCACTTGAGTTTGTTAAACATCTCCGTAACGCTATCACGCTTACCAAATAACCCTGTGACGAAACGCGCCGCTCTTCTTTGGATCTTCTCTATCTCCTCCGTCAACCCGATCTGGTACGGATCCCACATTGATGAGCAATACTCAAGTATAGGTCGAACGAGTGTTTTGTAAGCCACCTCCTTTGTTGATGGACTACATTTTCTAAGCACTCTCCCAATTAATCTCAACCTGGTACCCACCTTACCAACAATTAATTTTATATGATCATTCCACTTCAAATCGTTCCGCTCGCATACTCCCAGATATTTTACAGAAGTAACTGCTACCAGTGTTTGTTCCGCTATCATATAATCATACAATAAAGGATCCTTCTTTCTATGTATTCGCAATACATTACATTTGTCTATGTTAAGGGGCAGTTGCCACTCCCTGCACCAAGTGCCTATCCGCTGCAGAACTTCCTGCATTTCGCTACAATTTTCTAATGCTGCAACTTCTCTGTATACTACAGCATCATCCGCGAAAAGCCGCATGGAACTTCCGACACTATCTACTAGGTCATTTATATATATTGTGAAAAGCAATGGTCCCATAACACTCCCCTGTGGCACGCCAGAGGTTACTTTAACGTCTGTAGACGTCTCTCCATAGATAACAACATGCTGTGTTCTGTTTGCTAAAACCTCTTCAATCCAGCCACACAGCTGGTCTGATATTCCGTAGGCTCTTACTTTGTTTATCAGGCGACAGTGCGGAACTGTATCGAACGCCTTCAGGAAGTCAAGAAAAATAGCATCTACCTGGGAGCCGGTATCTAATATTTTCTGGGTCTCGTGAACAAATAAAGCGAGTTGGGTCTCACACGACCGCTGTTTACGGAATCCATGTTGATTCCTACAGAGTAGATTCTGGGTTTCCAAAAACGACATGATACTCGAGCAAAAAACATGTTCTAAAATTCTGCAACAGATCGACGTCAGAGATATAGGTCTATAGTTTTGCGCATCTGCTCGACGACTCTGCTTAACATCTGCGGTCATCTGTTCCCTAGACATAGAATTACTTAAACCTAACTAACCTAAGGACAACACACACATCCATGTCCGAGGCAGGATTCGAACCTGCGACCGTAGCAGAAGCGCGGTTCCGGACTGAAGCGCCTAGGACCGCTCGGCCACAGCGGCCGGCGACAAAGAGAGAGACTACGTCCAAACGTATTAGAATGTCAGTCATTCAAACGCATTCTTTCTGATCAGCGTAAGAAATCCGTCGAGTATTTAATGTGGTCTCAACAGAGTAGCTTCACGGTGTATCCGAGCACCAGTGTTGCTGGAAACCGACCTAACAGTAAGTACTTCTTTGCGGATTTTCGGAAAGCCATGTAGTCTAGTTCTATTATAGGTTGTGTGAGCATCACGTTAAGAACTCGGTAAATTTCTAACGTCGATTAGAGGGAATGCGTTTTTTACTGTCGATAACTTCTGACGTCGATCGTCTTTGGTTGCAGAGTGGCACTAGTGTTTATAGTGTGTGTGTGTGTGTGTGTGTGTGTGTGTGTGTGTGTGTGTGTGTTTGTTTACTCTTACCTTTCCGGAATTGCTCTGAAATTCCCTTGCACAATGCTATTGCGCACTTGTCAACATATTGGCGGTTGCTGATGACGTCACAAGGCTGCATTCATGTAAGTTATTTGAACGTTGTAATCGCCGGGGGACACGTTTTGCAACAGGTCAGTCTACTGAGTCATGAAAACTAGAGATCAATTGATGTCCTGTGTCTGTTTCTTTGGCGTGTTGCCTGCAGTCGAAACTGTACGAATAATATCTCGATAACGACATGTTTTGCAACTTCAATATACGCTTGTTCCGATATATGGTGTCTCATTTTATTACATTACATTTTCCGTGATGTATTTGTCTGTTCCCCATTCCGCTCTTCGTAACAACTAAATTTATACGCATAATAGTTATACGTACTCTTAGTGCAGTCGCGATAGTGATGATTAACTGATGTCACTGCATTGGATAATGCACTTAGAAGACAAAAGTCATGTGATAGCGATGGGCACATATACAGATGGCCAAGGTATCGCGTATACAAGGTATGAAATGGGAGTGCATTGGCGGAATTGTCATTTGCACTCAGGCCATTCATGTGAAAGGTTCAGACGTGCTTATGCCCGCACGACGCGAATGAAGAGACTTTGAACGCGGAGCGAAGCGTTGGAGCTACACGCATGGGACATTCCTTTTCGGAAGTACATAGAAGCACCAAAGAAACTGGTATAGGTATGCGTATTCAAATACAGAGATATGTAAACAGGCAACAGACGACGCTGCGGTCGGCAACGCCTGTATAACGCAACAAGTGCCTGGCGCAACTGTTAAATCGGTTACTATTGCCATAATGGCAGGTTATCAAGATTTAAGTGTGTTTGATCGTGGTGTTATTGTCGCGATGGGACACAGCATCTCCGAGGCAGCAATGCAGTGGAGATTTTCCAGTACGACCATTTCACTAGTGTACCGAGAATATCAGGAATCCGGTAAGACACGAAATCTCCGACTACGCTGCGGCTGTAAAAAGATCCTGCAAGAACGGGACCATCGTCGACTGAAGAGAATGGTTCAGCGCGACTGAAGTGCAACCCTTCCGCAAATTGACGCAGATTTGACTGCTTGGCCATCAACAAGTGTCAGCGTGCGAACCATTCAACGAAACATCATCGATATTTGATTTCGGAGCAGGACGCCCACTCGTGTACCCTTGATGACTGCACGACACAAAGTCTTACTCCTCGCCTGGGCTCGTCCACACCCACATTAGACTGTTGATGACTGGAAGCATATTGTCTGGTCAGACGAGTTTCGTTTCGCGTTGTATCGAGCGGAAGGACATGTATGGGTATGGAGACAACCTCATCAATGCATGTCAGCAGGGGACCCTGCATGTCAGCAGGGGGCTGTTCAAGCTGCGGAGGCTCTGTAGTTGTGTGGGGCTTCTGCATTTGGAGTGATATGGGACACCTTGTACGTCTAGATACGACACTGACAGGTGACACATACGTAAGCATGCTGTTGATCACCTGCAGCCATTCATATCCATTGTGTATTTCGACGGACTTGGACAATTCCAGCAGGACATTGTGACACCTCACATGCCCAGAATTGCTACAAAGTGGGTACAGGAATACTCTTCTGACTTTAAACACTTCCGCTGGCCACCAAATTCCCCAGACAGGAACATTATTGAGCATATCTGGGATGCCTTGCAAAGTGCTGTTCAGAAGAGATTTCCACACCCTTGTACTCTTAAGGATTTATGATCTGCCCTGCAGGATTCATGGTTTCAGTTCTCTCCAGTGCTACTTCAGACATTAGTCGAGTCCGTGCCATGTCGTATTGCGGAGGCCATACATGATATTAGGCAGGTGTACCAGTTTCTGTGGCTTTTCAGTGTAATTAGCGAATTCAGTATTTCGCAATCCATAGTATGAAGTGTGTGCCGAGAATACCAAGTTTCAGGATTGCGGCTCACTACGGACAACGCAGAAGCCGAAGACCTTTGATTGACTACCGAGAGCAGCGGCTTTTACATAGATTTGTAAGTGCTAACGGAAAACGAACACTGCGTGAAATAGCCGCAAACATCAATGCGAGACGTACGACCAACTTATCCTTTAGGACCCCAGCGAAATTTGGCTTTAATGGTTTATGACAACAGACGACCGACGCGAGTACCTTTGCTAACAGTTCGACATTGCCTACACCTCCTCTCCTGGGATCGTGGCTATAGCGGTTGGGCACTGGGCGATTGCAAAACCGTGGTCAGGTTAGATGAGTCCCGATTTCAGTTGGTAAGAGCTGAAGGTGGGTTTAGAGTGTGACGCAGATTCCTCGAAGCCATGGACCCAAGTCGTCAACAAGGCTCTGTGCAAGCTTGCGGTTGCTCCATAGTGGTGTGGCCTGTGTTGACATGGAACGGACTGAATCCTCTGGTGCAGCTGAGGGGATCACTGACAGGAAACGCTTATGTTCGGCTACTGGGGACCATTTGCAGCCATTCATGGACTTCTTGTTCCCAAACAACGATGGAATGTTTATGGGTAACAATGTGCCATGTCACCGGTTCATAGTTTTTCGCTGTAGAGTTGCAGAACATTCTGGACAGTTCGGACATATTCATGTCACATAATCGGTAGGCCAGTTCGTGCACAAACTGCGGTACCGCTAACACTTTCGCAATTAAGGACGGTTATGGAGGCAGCGTGGCTCAGTATTTCTGCAGAGGCCTTCCAACGACTTGAGTCCATGCGAAGTCGTGTTGCTACACTATGCCGGGCAAAAGGAGGTCCGACACGTTATTAGGAGATATAAATATCTCAGTGTATAAATGACCGATGTAAAAGGAGAGAACTTGACCAACAGTGATATATTAAGATGAAACGTCGCATATTTGTTTGGATTGAAGACTTCCTGCAGTTTCTACAGACGTAATAATGGATTTTGTATCACGGAAGGGGTTTAAAAATGTCTTTGTTCTTGGAACGTAATGAAAACATCAAATCTGCATGTCGCGAGTAAATATTATCTTTGTCAGAAAAAGACAAACACTCTTATATACACTTCTGGGTGGTTAAAAGAAATTAATTTCGCTGTTTCAGTCACAAATGTCAATGTTTCCACCTAACAGTTAAGACTGTGAGCAAATAATACGCACATTTCTCGATTTTATTTAAACCGAAGAGAGGCTTAAAAATTCTCACACGAGTCGAAGAAATATGGAAAAGAGTTTTTAAACGTTTTTGAAGGCTATTAAGGTAAGAAAATATGTGGTAAAGGTCCAATGATATCAGATAATTACGAATTAATTTTACTTGAAGTTCACAGATAGTTACGTATTCCACGTATTAGCACGCAGCGTGTGTAATCACGATTGATAAAATCTGCTGTGTCTTCCAAAGGGCGGTGCAGAACAGAAGACGATGGGGGCATTAAGAATAGAACACTAGCTCGGATTGTGGAACGAAATTGGCCGCACCCTTTCGAAAGAACCGTGCCGGTATTCGCCTTAATCGATGTAGAGGAAGCATAGAAAACTTTAATCTGTATGGACGGACTAGTATTTGAACTAAAAACACACCGAATACGAAATTAGCGTCCTACCTCTCTGTCATCTTGTGTGGTGATTGTACTGTGTGCGCAAAATAAAACTGTTCTGGAAAATACTTCATGCGCCTAAGACAGGCAACCCAAGTTACAGCATCTGCGCTTGAGTGCGGATGACATAAGTTTGGATGCCTGCCTTAAGGTGTATGAAGTATTTTCTGGGCCAGTTCTGTTTTGCTCATACTGTAGAACATATCACATGGGAAAAACTCACAACCGCATGATATTCCGCCAATACTGCGTTCATGACATTAACATAAATGAAATACAACCTTAACCAGTTTTAGTCAAGTGTATGTTCAAAATGGTTCAAATGGCTCTAAGCACTATGGGACTTAACATCTGAGGTCATCAGTTCCCTAGAATTAGAACTAATTAAACCGAACTAACCTAAAGACATCACACACATCCATGCCCGAGGCAGGATTAGAGCCTGCGACCGTAGCAGCTGCGCGGTTTCAGACTAAAGCCCCTAGAACCGCTCGACCACATCGGCCGGCCAAGTGTATGTAATCACATGTTCAACACATACTGATTATAGAACTGAAAGGTAGTAAGAACTGAAAGGTAGTAAAGCTAAAATGATAAGGAGAGAGCCCGATTCGACTCATTTTACGTTACCGATAAACCAGAAAGCTAAGCAAACAAAGGAATTCTCCTCTGTAAGGAATAAATGCGATTTAACTGTTTTTAAGTTACCGATAAAGCATAAAGTTTTAATATAACTATACCCACGATAGTCAACTCATTTGGTGAGAGATACGAAGAATTCGAGTACAGTACCAGTCTATAGATTTTAGACAAGAATAATGGTCGAATTTCCTTTGAAATTACGTTTACGACAGGTATTTAAAGTGTTGAAATTCTGGCTTCTCTTTATCAGACTGCTGTAGAGGAAAGAGACCGCTTTGCAGAGCTGTCACTCCGTTGCGGAGGAGTGCGGGTCCTCTCGTTTTACGACCTGCTCTGCGGTGGTCAGACGCACGCAGTGGTCGATGTTTCCCTAGTCAGGACGGCGGCGGCGGTGGCGTGTTCAGCAGGGCGTCTCGCCACGACTCGGCCCTAAACTCCTCAGGAGATACTAATCTGCGACCACCCGCCGTGACAGCAGGTCGATGCGAGGGTCGCTTAAAGCGAATTACAGTCAGCGGAAATCCTTAGCCGTGACTAGTGTGTTCGCTGATCTAAAGAAGAGCCCTGGTTGTCTGAGCTACTTCCCCGTTTCCTACAACAGCACGCTTAGTTGCGATGCAGTTCTTTAGAAAGGCAAGGGAGGCAAGGTTTCAAAATAAAACCAACAAACTATGATAGGGTATAATATGCATTGATTAAATATTTATAGAAGGGAAATTTGTTTATTTATTTAGCGTATGGCTTAAAGAATTTTATTTTTAATTTTAAAAGTACATACTTGCGATAAACATAATATATATATTCCCATCATAGCTGCATGTCGAAGCCAGTTAATTGCTTGATGTGCCTCCAAAGTCTTTTCAGGCACCCATGAATTTTCTTTTGGAGCAGTCGTGCAAAAGGTGGTCTACTGTTTGTTCCCATGTTATGCTGTTGCATTGGTCGTCATCGATCATTCCCCATTTATGTAGTGGTCACAACGTGGCCACTTCTGACGCTGTTGAGGGAGCCCCATATTTCTCTTGGTTGGTCAGACACACCGGGTAATCAAAAATGTCAGTACAAATTTGAAAACTGAATAAATCACGGAATAATGTAGATAGAGAGGTACAAATTGACACACATGCTTGGAATGACATGGGGTTTTATTAGAACCAAAAAAATACAAAAGTTCAAAAAATGTCCGACTTATGGCGCTTCATCTGATCAGAATAGCAATAATTAGCATAACAAAGTAAGGCAAAGCAAAGATGATGTTATTTACAGAAAATGCTCAATATGTCTACTATCATTCCTCAACAATAGCTGTAGTCGAGGAATAATGTTGTGAACAGCACTGTAAAGCATGTCCGGAGTTATGGTGAGGCATTGGCGTCGGATGTTGTCTTTCAGCAACCCTAGAGATGTCGGTCGGTCACGATACACTTGCGACTTCAGGTAACCCAAAAGCCAATAATCGCGCGGACTGAGGTCGGGGGACCTTGGAGGCCAAGCATGACGAAAGTGGCGGATGGGCACACGATCATCACCAAACGATGCGCGCAAGAGAACTTCCACGCGTCTAGCAATATGGGGTGGTTCTAATAAAACCCCATGTCATTCCAAGCATGGTGTCAATTTTTATCTCTCTATCTACATTATTCCGTGGTTTACTAAGTTTTCAAATTTATACTGACTTTTTTATCACCCGGTATTTTATATATGTTCTCATTACCATAGAATGATGTCCACAGATTTCTCAATTCTTCTGTTTGATTATAGCCTTTAGGGACAAGCTACCCATTGTTTATTCAGACTGGTTCTCTACATTGTCGTCGGGTGAATAAGATATTGCAGTGCCTGTATTCTTCAGAAGTACGTTGCAACGTTCCTTCGGACATGAATAGATGTCCAAAGGAATAGCCCTTATGAAATATAGGAAGTATTTTCGCAGTTGCGAATGTAGACAACCATCAGCTGTCTAACAGAATGACGACAGTAAAAATTTGTGCCGCACCGGGACTCGAATCCAGCTTTCCCACCACGTACGGGAATATACACAATGAACGTACGAGTGGAGATCGAAGACACATGTCTGACTACATATGGAAGTTTGGGTCTGGTCGTGAGTAGTGCTTAGATCGCCTAACGGTAAGGAGACCTCTCGCGATAAGTGGCAAATCTGATTTCGCGCACCAGTGTGGCATAAATTTTCATTGTTGTCGCTCCATTATACAGCCGATGGTAGAGCATATTCGTAACTGCGAATCGTTTCGTGTGTTTAATCGGGTGCATGTTAAATTGATCAATGTTTCATTAACTGGTAAGTATCTACATCTTTTGAGTTTCATCCATTCATGTACACTCTAAGACAAAAAAGAAGAGAAAAAAAGGAAAAAAAAAACACCGCACCACGAAAGAATCATTCGAAAGGAACGAAAATCGCTAGATGTGATGTACATGTAGAGACAAACAAATGATCACAATTTCATAAAAGTTGGATGATTTATTCAAGATAAAGAGCTCCACAAATTGAACAAGTCAATAACGAGTTGGTCCACCTCTGGCTATTACGCACGCAGCTATTCAGCTTCGTATTGACTGCCAGAGTTGTTAGATGTGCCAAATTATGTCCAGGTGGGGCGTTAGATCGTCAAAATCCCGAACTGGTTGGAGGGCCCTGCTTTAAACTTTCTGATTTGAGAAGGGATCGGGTGACCTTGCTGGCCAATGTATGGTTTGGAAACCACGAATTCAATCCAGTGCAACACTTGCCGTATGTTGGCAGGCCTTACCCGTCCGTATCTTGCTCAAATGTAAGCCCAGGAACGCTTGCCAAGAAGGGCAACAAAACATGGCGTAGGATGTCGATGTACCGCTGTGCTGTAAGGTGCCGCGGATAACAACCAAAGGGGTCCGCTCTGAAACGAATTGCACCCCAGCCCATCACTCCAGGTTGTCAAGCTCTATGGAGGGCTATAGTCAGGTTGGTGTCCCAGCGCTGTCTGGGGCGTCTTTAATGATCCTTGTGGTCTCCGAAGCACGAGTTACACGTTGGATCGATTATAATGACGAATCCGGGGCTCTGAATATCTCTCTGACGATTGCTCGGCTCTCGCGTTCCGTTGTCTCCCTAGGCCGACCGCTTCCTCCTTGATGCTGTATTCTACCATGGTTCACCCATTCGTGTGAACACCGTTGAAATGGTACCTATTAAAATGTCAAAGGATTTTTCAGTTTTTGCCAGTTCCTCCTGCTGGCATCACTGAGGCCAACAACACGTCCTGTCTCAAATGCGGACATTTGAGTATATTGTTCACGCACCTGTCTGCTGAGCATATTTACTGTCCAACTGAGTAAACGGAATGAAATTATCAAAAATTGTATGCCCTGGTTTCGACGTGTCTCCTCTTTACTGTCTTTGCCAGCTGCGCGGTGAAACTGAGCTGCAGCGTTACAGATTCATCTCTCGCCCGCAAAGTTAACATTTTTGCATTTTCCGCTGATACCTGTACGAATAACGATATTCCTTCACGGTGCCTCATTTTCTTTGTGTTAGAGTCTATTATTACTTGTTGTCGTCGGATATTTGGAGGGGACATACTGCTGAGTACTGATAACCATGGTAATGGTGCGGATTTAGGAGTTATTGTCACGATCCTCATGCGTCATTTAGATGGATACCTAGACTACGCTACACAACCAAAGGATCACTTTTTCGAAACACCGTAATTCCCATCCATTTCAACGCTTAAGCTTGAAATTTGGGTCAAAGGTACCAATAACTTTCGTCCATAATGGTGAAAAAGCGTGGCGATCTGCGACGTCACCTACTGGCTTGACGACGCTTCAAACAACAAGGTGTCAAAACATGTGAAAAAAAGGACATAGCTCAGTTCAGTTGACTTCTAAGGTGAGTTGATGGTGTCAGATTGGCACCAAATTTCACCACAGATCTGCTCAGTGCCACCGTGGTCTTGTCATATAACCAGGAGGTCGTTAGACCCCCTTTTGCCCACATTTCACCCGATCTTCTGACGTCTCTGTGATTGGCGTCAGAATAGAGACGCGTAGCGTTGAAATCATGAAATTTTCTTATGAGTGACCGAGGAAACATTCCAGACACACGTCCGCTGAGAATCAGCACGAGAAGGCCGCAGGGGTTGGCATTAAGTGCGTCAATGGAAGACACGTTTCCTGGGGTGTTTATTCCCACATATCTTGCGGTCGAAAACGATAATTCGCTGTGCGATGAGTAACAGGAAGACGTACTTTACAACCTTTAATACTGCTGACACCCTCAGTTGTTTCATCCTTCCTGTAAGGAAATTGTAGGGCTGCATACCTATCGAAAGTGGTCGCACCCGTTTGGAGCGTGGAGCGACCATACGTTTTGCTCTCCTGTACAGTCTGGAAGCACAGGGGACCCTTTAGGACCATTGGATGAAATGCGAACATGATCGGAAGCAGCTCAGGGTGCAGTGCTCCTGTTTTGCACCCTTCTGTGGCGTAATCATAGGGGAATGTGACATGACACATGTGCGAATATATCAGCAAAGCGTCCATCTAGAACCCTAGAGTTTGGAAAAACTCTCGGTGGAACCTGCCCACCTATATTGCGAATTTTAAAAATGTACCTGCAGGGGCAGAACCTGTGACGACAGTACGAGACGCCTGCAGGCAAGCTACGATGCTGCTCTTCCGCCGCTTCAGTGCTGCTCTTGCGCCTGACAGTAGACCATCCGGAATCGTAGACTGGCGAAGGGATTGCCGGGCTGCAAGCACCTAGGATTTCATCATGAGTTCTGTCCGTACAGGTACATTTAGAGAATTCGCAGTAAAGATGGGGGGATGACATCGAGGGTTTTGCCGAAATGAGGAGTCTTAGAGGTCCTTTGCCGTTTTATTCACATATGTGTCGATGTCGCACCGCTCCTCCGTGAGGCCACAGGAGGACAAAATAGGAAAGCTGAAAAAGCGTAAGCAGCCTTAGCTGCTCCGGATCACGTTAAAATTTCGTCGAACAGTTTTGAACGGTCCCTAGTGGTTCCAACCTGTAGAGGAGAGCAAAAACCGTGGTCGCGCTGCGATCCAAACGGGTACGATCATGTTCGATGGGGATGCAGCCCTAAAAAGTCCTTAGAGAAAGATTAAAATGCCCGAGGATGCCAGGGGTATTAAAGGTTGTGGAGAACGTCTTTCTGTTGCTTATCACACTGTGAACTGCCATTTTCGGCTGTGAAATGTGTGGGGATCAACGCCTCAGGGAAAGGGGTGGTTTCATTGACGCCGTTTACGTCACCCCCTGCGGCCTTTTGGTGTCGATTCTGAGCGGCGGTGTGTCTGGAATGTTTTGCTCTGCCACTCATAAGATAACCGCACGATTTCAGCGTTGAGTGTCGCACTTCTGACCTCCATCTCAGAGGCGTCGAAAGAATGGGTGGAATGTGGACAAAATGGAGGGAGGTGATGACCTTTTGATCACTTGACACGTCGACGGTGGCATTGGGAAGAATTGTGGTGAAATCTGGTGCCAATGTGACATCATTAACCCACTTTGCAAAACAACTGAACTGAGCTATGGCCGTTTTTTTCGCAAGTGTCGACAACTTGCTGTTTCAAGTTTCATCGAGCCCGATGGTGACGTCGCAGGTTGCCACGCTTTTGAACCACTACAGAGTAAATTTGTACGCATCTTTGAGCCAAATTTCAAAATTAGGCGTCGGATAGGTGTGCATTACGGCGTTTGGAAAAAGTGATCCTTTAATTCTTTGGTGTAATGTATTGTGTTGATATAGCTACTTCTACGCCAAACGGAACAGTATTTGGTGACAGGATACAAAAGCGCTTGCACTGAAGTTCTATTAAATGTCTAGGTAATCTAATCGTACAAAATATTAATCACCCCCTTAACAGATCACAGTGGTTGCTTTGGAGCGTAGTAATTGGTGCAAAATCGGTACCACCAAGTGATATGGCCCTCCAACGTTGACGTTAGACAGGGCAGTGAAATGATATGTAAGTACCAGTTTGTTTTGCTGAATCGTCGTAGTAAGATGAGTCGATCGATATGACAGCCCTACCGAAATGAGTTCTGACGCGTCCTCACAGTGAATGAAGTAGTCGGATTCGTTGGTTTATGATTGCGGACTGTCCAGTGTGTCTACAAGGAACGGTCTACAGCTCATAGCTGTGTAAGACAGTGTAGAATTCTGGCATTGAGGCTCACCCCTGGTCAACGACAGGAATTACTATTGTCAGTGAATGCCGATCCATCTCAATCAATTTCCAAGAGAGCATTTTGAAGGGAACTTGTGCAACGGATATTTGGAGTTTATTGTATCGCAAGAGGCTACTGTTCACAGAGGATTATATTGTACTGTATTTTCAAAGGACGAAACAACACAGAAACTTGGCAGTAGCCGAGTGGAGGCGAGCACTGTGATCGACTGGTCCCTTTTCAATTGATGCTGGTCCTCCGACGGCAAAAGGAGGCATTTAACTACCAATGTATAGAGGATGTAGTCCAGTCCTGGAAGTGGTTCTCTGATGTTTTCGGGATGCTGTTCGTACGATGACTGGGGCTTATTGATTCACGTTAACTTAAACAAGAACCGGGATACATTTCTGAACATTATCGGTGACCAAATGTTGCTCTTTCGTTTAAAACTTCGTAATAAGCTATGGACACATTCGTCTGCGTAGATGCCAGCAGCCATGTTCAAAGGTCAGCCACCATACGTATCGTACCTCGGCTGGCCCACTAAAGTGCCTGATCTTACGAAATACGTCTGGTACTATTTGGAACAGCGGAAGAAGCTTACCAACTAACATCCCTGCAATTTCGTAGCTCTACAGGACATAATCATTAATGAATGGCTTTAACTGAATGCGGCAGATCTGAAAGAAATTGTGGAATCTCTTCCTCGCCGTCGTCTAGGCTAGAGGTGGTGTTACGCAGTGTTAGCGTCATGTCTCCTCGAGGTGATACACGTTTTGTCCGGCGTGCCTACTGTTTTTAGCTGTGGAGTAATTAATAGGATTAGCTATGTTAACTATCGCATTACATTTCTGTTAAAGAGGACTTGAATCTTTTCGCACTAAGAGAAAATGAGGCCAGTAGCTCACAGTTAATCAGAAGTGAATTTCATTTAATGCAGCGATGTGGCTCCGTAATAAACGAAGTTGCAACTCTGATGTTGCCTATTATAAGTGGTTTTTAGTAAGCCTGTGACTGTGAAAACAATGGGCTTGTTTATTCATAACTTTTCTCCTACCAGTCACAATTTTCTTTTATCCACATTTTACATGACGCGTTTCGGGAAAGGATTTCCATTTTCAAGTGCGTTTCCCTTTTTCACTATGTTACTTTTACGTAATGTTTTAGATGTGTGAGGTTCTGCTTTGTTGGCTTTAGTGCAACATAAAAACGCGCAGTTTCTCCGTTAGTTATCGATTTGTATATATAGCTAGTGGCGAAATTTGGACGAATTTATATTTATAGTTTTTTTTATCATCCATTTGTGCAGAGTGTTACACACGTTAAACATCACACAAAACTTTCTGTGCACAGTATACATCTAGAATAACTTATATAAAAGAGCAGTTGCAAAGATGTATTTAGGTGTAGTAAAAGCTGCAGTAACTGCTGTAACAGTTTGTTTTTGTAAGATATACTCGGTTTATACTACGCACTGAGACTTGTGTGTGAGATTTAACATGTGTGAGACTCTGCACAAATGAACCATAAGAGAACTGTAAGTACAAGAGTTTTCAAACTTCGCCGTTAACTACATGTATAATCGATAACTAACTGACAACTGACCGTTTTTTTATGTATTGCGGTAAAGCCAACAAAACAAAGCAGAACCCGCACATCGAAAACGTTACGCAAAAACGGGTAATACAAAGAGAAAACACACTTGAATCCGGTGAACGTGCGGGACATTGTATGGTGCTTCGACAGATCAATCCACCTGTCATGAAATACACTATTCAATACCGCTTCAACCGCAGGCGAGCTATGTGCCGGACATCCATCATGATGGAAGTATATCGCCATTCTGTAATTCAGTGAAACATCTTGTAGTTAACATCAGTAGAACATTTATCTACATCTACATCTACATTTATACTCCGCAAGCCACCCAACGGTGTGTGGCGGAGGGCACTTTACGTGCCACCTCCCTTTTCTGTTCCAGTCGCGTATGGTTCGCGGGAAGAACGACTGTCTGAAAGCCTCCGTGCGCGCTCGAATCTCTCTAATTTTACATTCGTGATCTCCTCGGGAGGTATAAGTAGGGGGAAGCAAGGAGTTTGCTAAACATCTCCGTAACGCTATCACGGTTACCAAATAACCCTGTGACGAAACGCGCCGCTCTTCTTTGGATCTTCTCTATCTCCTCCGTCAACCCGATCTGGTACGGATCCCACACAGATGAGCAATACTCAAGTATAGGTCGACCGAGTGTTTTGTAAGCCACCTCCTTTGTTGATGGACTACATTTTCTAAGGACTCTTCCAATGAATCTCAACCTGGTACCCGCCTTACCAACAGTTAATTTTATATGATCATTCCACTTCAAGTCGTTCCGCACGCAACTCCCAGATATTTTACAGAAGTAACTGCTACCAGTGAACATTACGTAGGAAATCAGCATACATTGCACCATTTAGATTGCCATAGATAAAATGGGGAACAAAATCCTTCCCCCCATAATGCCGCACCATACATTAACCATCCAAGGTTGCTGATGTTCCACTTGTCGCAGCCATCGTGGATTTTCCGTTGCCCAGTAGTGCATATTATGCCGGTTTACGTTACCGCTGTTGGTGAATGACGCTTCGTCGCTAAATAGAACACGTGCAAAAAATCTGTCATCGTCCCGTAATTTCTCTTGTGCCCAATGACAGAACTGTACACGACGGTCAAAGTCGTCGCCATGCAATTCCTGGTGCACAGAAATATGGTACGGGTGCAATCGAAGTTGATGTATCATTCTCAACACTGGCGTTTTTGAGATTCCCGATTCTCGCGCATTTTGTCTGCTACTGATGTGCGGATTAGCCACGACAGCAACTAAAACACCTACTTGGGCATCATCATTTGTTGCAGGTCGTGGTTGACGTTTCACATGTGGCTGAACACTTCCTGTTTCCTTAAATAACGTAACTATCCGGCGAATGGTCCGGACACTTGGATGATGTCGTCGAGGATACCGAGCAGCATACATAGCACACGCCCGTTGGGCATTTTGATCGCAATAGTCATACGTCAACACCATATCGACCCTGGTAAACGGTCCATTTTAATACAGGTAATGTATCACGAAGCAAATACCTTCCGCACTGGCGGAATGTTACGTAATACCACGTACTGATACGTTTGTGACTATTACAACGCCATCTATCACAAAGCGAAAAAAGTGGTCCAAATAAAAAATTCATATTTCTTTACGTACTACACGAATATGTAATAAAAAATGGGTGATCCTATTTTAAAAAACGCAGCTGATATCCGTTTGACCTATGGCAACGCCATCTAGCGGGCCAACCATAGCGCCATCTGGTTTCCCACTTCAAGCTAGACAAGTTTCGTTCTTTGTAGTTTTTTCGTTTGATGCTTATTTCTTGAGATATTTGGCCCAGTCACTATCAGTGGACCACCCTGTATAAGCACCGAGAGTTGGGCAAGGGATCAGTGTGACATTCGCTCTTTCCAAAGGGTGTGCGGTAGATGCGGAAACGTCAACTATTACAATGTCATTAGAAATGCGCCCAAACAGAACCAAAGTGCTGTCATTCTTTTCTTAGTTGCCGAAGGACAAACTCCAGCAGACATCCATCGGAGAATGAAGAATGTGTATGGGTTATCATACCGTCGTGGAATGTGCTCGGCGAGGGTGCTGCTGCTCCACGTTAACGCACGTCCCCATATCGCTGTTATCGTAACGCAGAAGTTACGCCAACTCAATTGGGAATTACTCGTGTACTCGCCCTGTTGTCCTAATCTCTCCCCCATGCGATTATAAATCCTTGAAATATCGACGATTTCCGTCGAACGAGGATGTGCAGCAGTTATTTGCGGACTTATTCACGCCGCAAGATACAGTGTTTTATCATATAGGTACACTACTGGCCATTAAAATTGCTACACCACGAAGATGACTTGCTACAGACGCGAAAGTTAACCGACAGGAAGAATATGCTGTGATATGCAAATGATTAGCTTCTCAGAGCATTCACACAAGGTTGACGCCGGTGGCGACACCTACAACGAGCTGGCATGAGGAAAGTTTCCAACCGATATCTGATACACAAACAGCAGATGACCGCCGTTGCCTGGTGAAACGTTGTTGTGATGCCTCGTGTAAGGAGGAGAAATGCGTACCATCACGTTTCCGACTTTGATAAAGGTCAGATTGTAGCCTATCACGATTGCGGTTTATCGTATCGCGACATTGCTACTCGCGTTGGTCGAGATCCAATGACTGTTAGCAGAATATGGAGGGTAATACGGAACGCCGTACAGGATCCCAACGGCCTCGTATTACTAGTAGTCGAGATGACGGACATTTTATCCGCATGGCTGTAACGGATCGTGCAGCCACGTCTCGATCCCTGAGTCAACAGATGGGGACGTTTGCAAGAGAACAGCCATCTGCACGAACAGTTCGACGACGTTTGCAGCAGCATGGACTATCATCTCGGAGACCATGGCTGCGCTCACCCTTGACGCTGCATCACAGACAGGAGCGCCTGCGATGGCGTACTCAACGACGAACGTGGGTACAGGAATGGGAAAACGTCATTTTTTCGGATGAATCCAGGTCCTGTTTACAGCATCATGATGGTCGCATCCGTGTTTGGCGACATCGCGGTGAACGCACATTGGAAGCGTGTATTCGTCATCGCCATACTGGCGTATCAGCTGGCGTGATTGCATGGGGTGCCATTGGTTACACGTCTCGCTCACCTCCTGTTCGCATTGACGGCACTTTTAACAGTGGACGTTACATTTCAGATGTGTTACGACCCGTGGCTCTACCCTTCATTCGATCCCTGCGAAACCCTACATTTCAGCAGGATAATGCGCGACCGCATGTTGCATGTCCTGTACGGGCCTTTCTGGATACAGAAAATGTTCGACTGCTGCCCTGGCCAGCACATTCTCCAGATCTCTCACCAACTGAATACGTGTGGTCAATGGTGGCCGAGCAACTGGTTCGTCACAATACGCCAGTCACTACTCTTTATGAACTGTGGTATCGTGTTGAAGCTTTACCTGTACACGCCATCCTAGCTGTGTTTGACTGAATGCCCAGGCGTATCGAGGCCGTTATTGCGGCCAGAGGTGGTTGTTCTGGGTACTGATTTCTCAGGATATATGCACCCAAATTGCGTGTAAATGTAGTCACATGTCAGTTCTAGTGTAATATATCTGTCCAATGAACACGCGTTTATCATCTGGATCTCTTCTTGGTGTAGCAATTTTAATGGCCAGTGGTGTATATTCAACCTGCTGCGTCTGTGGGATAATTGCCTCGACGCTTACGGCCATTTTGCCTGATTGGCGTACTAGTTGCGGACTGTACTGCTTGGAACAAAACGTTTTGATCACTGTTTGTATTTGTATTGTTGTGACACTTTTCCTCATATACCTGGAACTTACATCTACCACATTTCAGTCACTGAAATCCACTCTTCTTTGTACGATAAATCTGTTCAGAGACCCCAGTTTTAGAGGTTGCATTTTTTTTCTTTTAACCGTGGCTGGTGTAAAAATCAAACCAATTTCGGTAGTTGTAAGTAGTTGGATACGGTAATTTTGGGACTGTTTTTCACTACCATTCAGTGGCAAGACTGACAGACTTTCCACTGCCGCTCTCTTATTTTGTTACACTTCACGAGAAGAACACAAAGAAAAATGTTCGCTGGAAAGTGTCACATTAATAAGAGATTTTCGCACCTGAATTGGGAATATAGCAGCACTTGATTCATAAACGCTGCTAAATTTGCTGACAACAGTGTAATTTAGATTAATAAGCCTGTTGTAACCTGCAGCGTGGTTGTACAGCGAAACAAAGAAATATGAGGGTGTAAAGTCTTTCTGTCATCGAATCATACAGACAGAACAATACGGAAGAATATAGACCGCGTGTTGTTCAGTGGAACTATCTCAGTGCTACCTTCTAGAGAAATCACAGAAACCTATATCTGGATGGTAGAATGTAGATGTGAATCACGATTTTTTTCTAATTCATGTCCAGCACCTTAACTGCTGCGCCACGTTACCTTACACTTAATTATTTCTGTTGATATGAGCAGCTAGTCCTGAGCTGGTGAGGCTGTTAACTAAAGTTATGTAGAGAAGATTTGTGTAGTACCACATCAGATTGGTATCGTGCTTCCTGTACTGGTGGAAACAGTGGAACGACTGGTCAATTCATTAACGTTAATTTTAGAGCTACGACTACAATAGCTTCAAGTTCTTCGAGTGGTCGGAGTTGTCATTTTGATATGAAGCGGAACTTCATAACTGACGTCATAGGCAGGAGTTGCTGCCTTTTTTGTGTAGCCTCAGTAATTATGCAGTCCTTTGTAACATATCCACTCTACCACAATCCCGCTGCCGATTCCCATCGTGTGCAGATTCTAGTGAGGTAAAAAAATTTCCACCCGATTATGCAGTATTTTGTATCGACAAGGGCAAATCAGTACGTCGGGAGCAAATTTATCTTATTCCTTTCTTCAAACATGATTTTAAAATAAATCTTATCCTACTGGGCTTGATGTATATTACTGTAATAAGTTATGTATTGAGGATTTTATTGTGTCAACTGTATCGTGGAGAAACATTCAACTATGCTGTAAGCTGAGCTCTATATTTTTACTGAAACGAAATTTCAAATGCTAACGTTGCTCCAGATACTGAATTTTATCATAGGTAAGTGGGAAGTTGTTGCGATAGTTTGCTAATATTAGTAATAACCATAATAATTCAGTGTGCCTCAACGGGCTAGTGCAAGACTTTCAATTGGATGCCGCTTCGACGCTACTAAAAATACCTCAGTAATCCTAATGGGTAGAGGGGAACCACAGTCTAACGTGGAATCTCAACCACATGTCCTTCCCGGTGAATCTGCTCATTACTGAGCGCTGGGGGCTCCTATCGGGACTCGATTCCACTAACTTTCAATTTCCAGGCATTCGCTTTATCGCTAGACCATGAGGCCCGTCATTTGTACCTATTACAAGAATAGATAAAGTCATTTAAAAAGTTACTATCTGTAAAAAAAATGCGTTTCCGTACGCAACTACACTCTTGATGCATAAAGATTATAATTTCTTTATCCGAATCAAGGTGTGTGTTTCGTCATATCGGGAAAATATCCGTTATGGAAGCGATCACGTACCCGTTGGTTGAAAATTTTTAAGCTAGAGAATGTTAAAAAGCCGTATTGGAGGTATATCAACGAAAGAATGTGGACTCAGAAATGGGGTGATGGATCCAACTTTCATAAAATTCTTCTACTAAACATGCTTGATTTTGTGCTGAAATGTCCTTAAGCAGACATCAGTGAACAATTACAGCACTATGTAGGTACAAGGGAGAATTTAATGTCCGGATTTTCTTTTAGTGTAATAACCGTGTTAGGATATTTAAAATATCGACCGTTTCTTTTCGTGTTCTAGCCCTGTTATGATGTTTAAAATATCGAACGTCTCATTTATTACGAGTCCGCCCCTGGTAGCTGAGTGGTCAGTGCGACGGAATGTCATACCTAACGGCCCAGGTTCGATTCCCGGCTGGGTCAGAGATTTTCCCCACTCAGGGACTTGGTGTTGTGTTGTCCTTATCATCATCAGTTCATCACCATCGACACGGAAGTTGCCGAAGTGGCGTCAACTCGAAAGATTTGCACCAGGCGAACGCTCTATCCGACGGGAGGCCCTAGTCACACGGCATTTCCATTTGATTTATCACAATATTATTTACCGATCATGGTGCCTGTTTGATGATGATAACTTCTTGGTCGGAACACGTTTCAACTTCCGTCCTTCTACACCACATTTCATTTCATTCGTACATTAATAAGAAGCCTTGAAAATTGTCGCACAATGTACCGGACCGTAACCCAGTTCGTTTTTATCCAAACCCGTAAATGAAAGAGACGAAAGCAGGAAGACATTTGCTTCCTACGGCTACTACTTGACAACTTGCACGCCCTAACTTACATTGTTCATTGTATTTATTCTGATTAGTTGAGACCAACTCAATACTGTGTTTTTGGGTAGACCTTATTTCCTTCTTTTCTTCTGGATATCTGCTTCACCATTCTCTATGTTTCTTTTTCCAGTCTTCTGCCCATCCTATAGCTCGTTGAAACGTATTCTCAATAACTCTGTAACTGCAGATTAGGGTTTTAAATTTTTCGCTATCTTGATATATTTCTCCATGAAGTTTAACTTCCTTCAGCTTTTCATTCATTTCTGTAAGGTAAAAGCTTCGATTCTTCACCAGTAAAGCTGAGTTCAAAATTTTCTTTGTAAGCCGCTAATTGTTCAGTGTACATAAGTGACCATAAAATAGAAATTTCCATTCTCCAACTGAATCGTTGATATCTTGACGTACTTCCTTTAATTTATTCTTCTTCCAAATTGCCTTTCATATCTTGGTCTTTGGATTTTCCTCAGAATTTTTATTCGTTGTTTCTCTTTGTATTTGACTTCTTATGTGGTACCAGCATTGAAACATCCAAATTTTCGCGCTTCTTTCTTCTCATGTCTATCCTAACGTTGGAGGCATCTGTGGTAATCATTTGTGTAGCAGGGAGCTCTTGAGACGCATCGCGGCTTAGCGGATTATCGGATCTTTGGGCTATCTACAGCACAGGGTTTGTGCACAGGGGGAGGGGGGTAGGAGAGGGAGGGGGAGTGTGCCTCCTGCGTGCCAGAGACCAAATATTTGCACAGCGCCCCACTGTTCGATCGGACATTAATTACGATGTTAACCCTAATGAACGATATGTTTTCCATCAGCGGTAACTGATACTGCGCTATTAGCAGACATTGAATTATCGACTGCCGTGCATCTGCTGGAGATCTTTATGAATATCCAACGACTTGATTGCATTCAGAAATATCTGTAAGCATACCCATGTCATGAAGGAAAAATTTATACAAGTATATGCATTCACCAGTGTGAACCACTGTTAACGAGGAGGAGGAAACAGAGGGCCAAGGAAGGAGTCGTCCACTGTAGGGGAATCACTGAATGTGGTGGGGCAACAAGCGAAACACATCATGGGATAAGGGAAGATAAGGACTCGAATAAGAAAGATATTTCACCAAACCATAACGCATTTTTTCGAGAATCGTCGTTAATACTTACCTTCGATCATCACTCGACATCCTCTATAATAGTCATTATTCATATTTCCTCTGCCAGAACTTCGTCAGACGAGACTTTTCATACATTAATCTATGGAAAGGGAAAAATAGCGGCACATCTACCGTTGCTACAAAAGCAAATCGTGGAAAGAATCTGTCCAGCGTTACTTGACTAAGAATCAATGTGGCTTCACTATTGCTTCCATTGATCAGTTTGGCAAATTGACCTTGCTAACTAAACGACTGTCTCCTACGTAAATAATTACGTACTTTGTGACTTCCAGTCTGGAGAAGAGTTTAGAGATCCACAAGACTTCTGCGTCCTGCTTGTCGGTTTCGTCACTCGTTTTATTAAGCAGCTCTTCGTGTGGCACTTTTAGGCTTTCGTTTTTCCAGCATTAAAGCCAAAATTGGTACCGGGAATCGAGTCCGGGACCTATACGGCTGCATCCGACTTACTTTACGCGACCAGGGTAAGAGCACCGCGAGTTGCTAGAAGGCTTCTCTTTCAATTGGATTCTGTTTCCTGCTTTCTGCTGCCAGTGATCCTCTTTGCCGATCTGCATCAAGTCCTCGTGGATTCCGTCTCCCCGACTTTTCTTTGATTTACCTAGTGCTCTTCTTCCGCCGCGAGTAAAGTTCAGGGACTCCAAGGTCATCGATGTTTGTCCATCCCAGCAACGTTATCTGCCCAAACCGTCCGGTTTTGACCAGGCCCATAATTTTTTGCCGGTTATACAGAGTGCTCTGAAACTCTCTTTTCAAACTTCTAGGGTCTTTAGAGGGGACTGAGTAGATAATATTTTGAACTGGGACCCACGTCTGGAAACGTACCGTTTCCGTGCTACAACTGTTTGAAAACACGTTGGTAACGCGATCACTTAATCAATTTAAAAAACACTGTTGTTTAGGGTTAAACGCAAGCCGTTTTTGTCCTTTTAAAGGATGGCTAGCATGCTGATCGACTAGAAGTAAGGTGCACACGTTGTACCTGCGAATGATGTTGTGGTACACACGTACTATCACAGCTGGCGTCTCTGCAATCTGTTCTCCAGCGACCACAACTTGTGCCAACAGATGTTCTTCTGTCTCTACAGGAGTCTCATTCGACCGCAGAGGAAAAAGTGGAGCGGAGTCAAATCCTACGATTATCCAGCTGTCTCCGAATCGTTGGTCCAGATGTTCCCGAACGTGACGTGAAAAGTAAGTGGATGCGCCGTCATGCTGAAACCATATTTCATACGGTCGTTCAGTGGCACAGCATCCAACAACAGTCCCAATTCTTGTTGTAGGAAGGTAAAGCAGACGGGTCCCGTGAGCTTGGATGGAAGCATGTATGGTCAATTACATGACCACCCAGAATACCTCTCACACATTGATATCAAATATGTGTTGTAATCCCTGGACACGCCTGACACGTGGGTTTTAGCCTTCCCAGACATTGTTGTTTCGAGAATTGAGAATACAGTCCCTAGTAAATAGTAAATTTATATTCATCAATAAAGAGAATGGACCGTGGAAGTACTAGTGGCTCGTTGATGCAGCGGCGCAGAAACTGCGTATAGAATTCAATGAGTGGTGCGAATTCGGCTGGTGTTAGTGGCTACATCCTTTGAGGTGATATGGATATAATTATTGGTTGTGCGGAACATACCAGACGGTTCTGGGAGCAACATCCATTGCATGCGCAATTGCCCGTGAAAACTCTTTGACGTGTTCTGTTCAAAGTGATGCAGTATGGTTTCTTCCAATTAGGGTGCACCGAGTCTCCTTGGTGCACCAATACCTGCTGACGGCGAAGGCACCCCTTTCTCGAAGCCGTTGTGTAACAGCGGCGAAAAGGGTATGCGTCGACTCGGACATTGTGGATAACAATCTTGATAAAGGTGAGGAGCACCTCTTCCATTACCGTGTCGATGTATTCTGCAAACTTGTATTCGACAATGTTGCTTTAACACTGCGAACATTACAGATTCATGTATGAGGCTCGAACCAAGTCAGAGAGCCGACTCGACTTAAGCACCCCCCTTCCCACAAGACTCACTGCTGCATACCTACCTAGCAAGAGTATGTTTTCAGATGACTGTAGCACGGAAGCGGTTCGTTTCCGGATATGGGTTACAATTCAAAATATTGTCTACTTAGTCTCCTCTACAAGTCCTTGAAGTCAGTAAAAGGAATTTTAGAATACCCTTCATATCTTATGCAGTTCACATTTACGTCGCTCCTTCATTAGCCATTGATCTCATCTTGAACTGGAGTAGAAATCTTCCTTAAGACTCGCCGTTGCAAAACGAGAAGATTAAGTGCGTTTTGAGGACACTCTATGTTCCACAATCACACAGCCCTAGGACCTGGATCAATATTTTTACAGGTGACTTTGGAATTCCTTGACAGATTGACTCAGCCTGAACTACGATCGTTTTCCTATTTGGATCCTCGCTTTGATCTCTGGCTCGTACCATACGTCCTACGTAACAGCAAAAAAGAAAAAAAAAAGGTGCAAATGGCTCTAAGGACTATGAGACTTATCATCTGAGGTCAACAGTCCCCTAGACTTAGAACTACTTAAACAACTTAAGAACATCACACACATACATGCCCGAAGCAGGATTCGAACATGGGACCGTTGGAGCTGCGCGGTTCCGGACTGAAACGCCTAGAACCGCTCGACTACAGCCGCCGGCTGTGTAAAAGTCACCCGCAGACATTTAAATCATGGAATCTGATGTTATAAAAGGATCAGGTTCAGACTACCAGTGGCTGGAATGAGTCTCCTGAACAGGTAGGGATTCAGCTCATTACTATATACTTGGTTAACTGGTCTTCGCTTCATTCACCAGGAGACCGACCTTCAAGTTACAGGATTCCACGTAGTCACTCATCAGAATCAGTTCTTGCTTTTCTCACCTGCTATATCGATCACTTCGAAATCCTTACTAAAAGTCTCCCTACTCATGAACCAGGATGAGCAATTTCGGTGACACATCAAATTGTCAAAATGGCTCTGAGCACTATGGGACTTAACATCTATGGTCATCAGTCCCCTAGAACTTAGAACTACTTAAACCTAACTAACCTAAGGACATCACACAACACCCAGCCATCACGAGGCAGAGAAAATCCCTGACCCAGCCGGGAATCGAACCCGGGAACCCGGGCGTGGGAAGCGAGAACGCTACCGCACGACCACGAGATGCGGGCACATCATCTTGTCGTCTCAGGCGTGTGACCCGTAGACACTAATCACTAGGCCACGGAATCAGTGCAGGGGCTACTGGGTGAGAGAAAAGGCTCCCTTACTCCAGACTGACAGGCAACTGGTAGTTACAATGTTCATTTGGTTACAATGTACATGAATTAAGCGTGACACCTAAATTTATTCATGGAAATAATACTGTCTAGCTTCCTCCTTAAAAAAAATTCAAGCGTTCGTTGTTCTAATAGCGACTACTCTCTTTTAGTAGTTCCACTACACTCTAACTAAACTTAAGACTGTGCAATAAGACGTCAATATGCAAGGTGCCCTTAGCATATAGGGAAAAAATTATACGGACGGCAGATGGTTCCAAGTTGAGTATTTGCAGATAAGAATCCAATGATGGGAAAATAATATCACAGATAATACTGTAATGTCACAAAGTTGTTGACACTAGCTTTCGTACTCCTGCCTTTTCCGCAGTCACAAGTATGTCGAGTTTGACTACGCTTTGTTTAATGGACTGTATTTAGTATCTTTCATATTTTCTTTCACGAGAATTTGGACCTGACCGTTTGGTCGTTGTGTCCTGTTTTTTTATTATTTTTTGTGATTCTAGCGAGCGCCACCGTGAGCGCCACGGCTGTGGCCGACTAGGGTTCGTCCGCTGCGTAACACGCATACGGACTGGTGTCTGTTGAGGCTCCATGGCACAACGTACACGTTTATTTTTTTAACAATTAATTATTCTCTATTGTTTGTCTGAATAGATTGGAGTAAGGTATCACAAAAGGAACAGGGCTTCTTAATTACCTCTCTTGAGCAAAAATGTAACACCGGTTTTCCCAACAGCCGGCCGCGGTGACCGTGCGGTTCTAGGCGCTGCAGTCCGAAACCGCGGGACTGCTGCGGTCGCAGGTTCGAATCCTGCCTCGGGCATGGATATGTGTGATGTCCTTAGGTTAGTTCGGTTTAAGTAGTTCTAAGTCCTAGGGGACTGATGACCTAAGATGTTAAGTCCCATAGTGCTCAGAGCCATTTGAACCATTTTCCCAACATATTTATTAGGAGAAAGAAACTTGGCTATTTTGTTAGTCCGATGAAAAAGAGATCGCAACTAATTTTTTTAATTTTCATTTAACTTCTTTTTCTCAGAACGGAGTGAACCGGCTACTGAAAACATTCTCAACAAAGGGAACCACTGTAGTATGAGGTCTCGAATAAGCAAAGTGTCTGAGGCACGTGCTTCTGAAGTGCATAACTGTGCCATAAAAAACAACTGCCTGCTTCATCGAAGTTGCGGTGCTATGTTGGAAAACAAAACACAATAGCCGGTGGTGTGCCCAATGCGGAGTTGGCCAGTGTTTACAATTCACGACTCGATGTTTTATATGGAGTTACCGGAACTCCCAGAAACTCACTTAATATACGGTGCAGCAGGACGTAGGGCCCGGAGAGCCGAACACATGTACAGAGCAGAGACAGGCGTCCCTCTAATTGGAGAAAATTTGTAGTCGCGAATAGAAAATTAAGAGCAACTACGTCGTTTGTCCCAAAAACTGCTGGCCCAGATACTCAACAAATGCTCGTACGGTAGATTGCTGAGGCTGTGTTGGATCGCTAGGCAGAAGATTAACCACCCGTGGACTTCCCCGTTAAATTGACATTCGAAAAGCGTAGTGCGCAGAGTACTGCTTCCCAAAGATTTTAGTTCACTTCGGTCGACGTATTATATTGTAACGGTCTAATGGTCGTCATTTTGAACAGTTAATATGAGATTAAGTTTTCCTTATAATTTGTGAGTGGTCTGTGTTAACAAAAAACTGAATATTCACTTCCAACCCTAAATCACTTATTTCAAAGTACCAAATTAGAATTCTCTACACCTGTACAATTTAGACCATTACATTGTTCTTGACTGCGTATGAATGGGTACGAAAATGGGACCGAAAACAGGAGAGTGACTGTAATATTTGGTGAGATTATATTTTAATCAGTTTCATTTCAATTCAAAAAACCACACTCGTCTCAGATTATTTTATTAAAAGCGCTTTAACCTCACTTTTGACGGCCCTAAATCTACAAAAGAAGAACACCTCTTCTCAACCTTATGCTTTTGGATGTAGTTACAAAAGAAAGAAAAGTAAACCTAATACTTTCAAGGAAGCGCATCTAGACTGCATTCATTAAATCAATGGAAATAAATATATAATGAAAACACAGTGACTTTAAAAGTTAAGAGTAGAATATGTTGATCGAACTGAAAGTCAGAAACCTATCAAGGGATACAAGATAAATATGGAACCGCAACGTCATGCGATGAGCTCACCTTAGTATGTTTAGAATGTAAGAAATCTATATGCCAGGATGATGCATCCCAAGTAGATTTGCTACTGTCTGTGATTAACCCCAGCAGTAATACAGCACATCCATTGGTGTGTGACGGCCTCAATGATAACATCGTCTCTGTTCTAGACGGAAAGAGCGTGACATTCTTTCGTAAAACTATTCAGAATCCAGAATTGTCTGAGCGAGAAGTTTGCCACCAGCATGAAGTCTCTCTCTTAAAAAAAAAAAAAAAAAAAAAAAAAAAAAAAAAAAAAAAAAAAAAAAAAAACAACCAACCTACCTAACTCTGCTCCTTTAAGTCTGTGTCACACTGTGGTAGATTGGCACGCTCTGATAGTGAAACAATTTTTCACAGTTTTCGGAAGCTTTTCTCTCTCTTTTTTTTTTAAGTTCAATTTTACTTTACTTTTTCCTCTTCCGTTTATTTCTTTCGCTGTCCATCCAGTCATAACAATCAGGTGCCCTATGTATATCTATGTCGTCATTACTAGTTTTTGCCATTTTCTTTTCCATGTGTTGGTCATGTATTATTGTAACCTGATTACAACTGAATAAGACTCGAAGGTAATGAGGGGGCGCAGTGGTCAGAACACTAGACTCGTGTTCTGGAGGACGATGGTTCCAACCCGCTTCCGATCACCCAGATTTAGGTTTTCCGTGATTTCCCTAAATCGCTCCAGCCATATGGTGGGATCATTCCTTTGAAAGGGAATGTCCGATTTCCTTCCCCATCGTTGACACTATCCGAGCTTGTGCTCCGTCTGTAACGTCGACGGACGTTAAACCTAATCTTCCTTCCATCGAAGGGAATGAAAGGGAAGCAGTAGTTGAGAAGGTAGTGAGACAGAGTTGTACTCTATGTTCGAAGTAATTGAATCTATATCTTGACAACGCCGTGGAAAAACCATGGAAAAATCAGGAAAGTAAAATTGTAGTTCAGGGAAAAGAAAGAAAAGCTTTGAAGTTTGCTGATGACATTGTAATTGTGTCACGGACGGTAAAGATTTTGAAAGACGATTTGAATGGAATGGATAGCGTCTTGAAAGGAGGTTATGAAGTTAATAGTAACCGAAGTAGTGGAGTTAAATCGGGCAACGGCAACGGCGAGCGAATTAAATCAAGAAGTGAAGTACTAGACTTAGAGTTTTGTTATTTGGGTGTAAGTACAGTTGCACTCTACCAAAACTATGGTTCGGTAGTTTTGGTACGCTGTAATAAATGATGTAGGAAATGACAGGATTACTGGTAGCGCCAGCCGAGGTGGCCGAGCGGTTCTAGGCGCTACAGTCTGGAACCGTGCGACCGCTACGGTCGCAGGTTCGAATCCTGCCTCGGGCATGGATGTGTGTGATGTCCTTTGGTTAGTTAGGTTTAAGTAGTTCTACGTTCTAGGGGACTTATGACCTTAGAAGTTAAGTCCCATAGTGCTCAGAGCCATTTGAACCATCTTTGATTACTGGTAGCACTGGTAGCATTGATAAGGAAATAAACATAAATGAATATGTAAGATAGAAATTAGGAGTTGAAGACTCGTTTTTATTTATTTGGTTGTTCGTTTGCACATAATTAAAGTTGCACGTTATTCAATGTTCGTCCACTGTGCACCATACATCATTACAGAATATAAATTATATTTTATAAGTAACAAAAAATAGTTGATTACGTAACTTCTGCGCTTTTATGTTGTTAAAACAACTACTTTTGAAGCAAGTACAGTTTACATGCACAAAAATACCAATAACATATTTTATATAGGTTCAGTTGAGTACTGAAGAAATGTTTGATATATCTTTGTTTTGGCGTTTTTTATTTGTTGTACCTTTTTTACATGATAAATCAGTATTGTTTTCTTTATTTTTACTACAACGTCCCTCTGTTTCACGTTACAAAGCACTAATTTTCGAATAAAACCTGAATTAACCATTGATAGTTTCAATTTTGCTATAAATAGTGTTTACCTTTAAATAACAGACAGGAGGATAACTATGTAGAAAAAAAGTGTTCTGTAGCTTACCTGCCCCTTTATTGTTCCTCACTCAGTTTCTAGACGTTTCACCTCTTCGGTCTTTAGGGGAATCTAGGAAGACACTGATCGCACATGAAGAAAGCGATCGCTATTAGGTAACGCCCGCCGCGCGAGATTAGCTGAGCGGTCTCAGGCGCTGCAGTCATGGACTGTGCGGCTGATCGCGGCGGAGGTTCGAGTCCTCCCTCGGGCATGGGTGTGCGTGTTCGTCAAATGGTTCAAATGGCTCTGAGCACTATGGGACTTAACATCTGTGGTCATCAGTCCCCTAGAACTTAGAACTACTTAAACCTAACTAACCTAATGACATCACACACATCCATGCCCGAGGCAGGATTCGAACCTGCGACCGCAGCGGTCACGCGGTTCCAGACTGAAGCGCCTAGAAACGCATGGCCACACCGGCCGGCGTGTGTTTGGCCTTAGGATAATTTAGGTTAAGTAGGGTGTAAGCTTAGGGACTGATAATCTTAGCAGTTAAGTCCCATAAGATTTCACACACATTTGAACATTGAGGTAACGCCCGACAGGTATGCAACAAGCCTAGTGAAAGGGTAACTGACCAAAGCTACTATAAAAACTACCATAGTCTAAAGTAGCCAGTGGTGGTTTTACAACTCTAGGCATAAATGATGATGGCAGAAGAAGAGAGGGTGTAAAATGATGACTGGTAATACAAAAATAAGAAAAGTTTCTGAAGAAGAGAAACATCTAACATAAATTTGAATGTTAGGAAGTCTCGTTTGTCCTGGAACGTAGCCTTAGATGGAAGCGGAACGTGGTCAGTACAGATTAGGAGAGAATATGTGGTGCTAAAGAAGAATGCTGAAGATTAGATGTGTGTATCACATAACTACTGAAGAGGTACTGAACCGAAATGGAGGATAAATTATGAGACAACCTGACTAAAAGAAAATATTGACTAATACGATACATACCAAGGCATCAAGGGATTGTCTTCTTTAGTGATGAAGGGAAGTATGGTTGATAAAAACTGCAGAGGGAGCAGGTTCAGATGGATGTAGGTAGCAATAGCTGTGCAGTGACGAAGACGCTTGCACAGTACAGACTAGCCACGAGAGCTGCATCAAATTAGCAGCAAAGAGTAGACCACAACAAACAAACAACATAATTCAATTTCAGGCCTACTTTCAAATTTTTAGTTTGTTAAGCTCTGTTATTACTCATAGGAGCAAACTATACAGTCACAGGGGATAAACAAAGGTGATTCAGATATGTTCGATTACGACATTTTCCTTCTTATTTCACAGATTAAAGATCCTGAAACTTCATTTAAAGACGTTGGGAACAACTTTGCTGATACAAAATCTTCTGCTTGATGCCTCTTTCACTTCTGTTTGCCAACATCGTGATGGTGTGAATTATAAATTTTATCTGCATACTAATGGAGACACGCAGCGTTGGCCAGGCATTTCCGTATTTATAGCTGTGCATCCATGTCTGTAGCATGCAGCGTCTGACTTTATCGGTCTTAGGCGTCTTGTCACGGTCCGCGCGGCTACCCCCGTCGGAGGTTCGAGTCCTCCCTCGGGCATGGGTGTGTGTGTCGTCCTTACCGTAAGTTAGTTTAAGTTAGATTAAGTAGTGTTTAAGCCTAGGGACCGATGACCTCAGCAGTTTGGTTCCATAAGACCTTACCACAAATTTCCTGCCTTTATGTTTAATGTTTATGGCGTCATTACTCCTGAACTATGAGGCGTACAATAATATAATTTTGTAGGGACATTTAGCGGCATACGTGGATACTCTCTGCAAAATGTGTTGAGAATGGAATTAGTAGCAACTTAGTAACAAAATTTAAACGCCTTATACGACGCGGCAGTTTGTCACGCATCTCGCTGTCTATGACGTCATATCTCCTGAAGTACGTGTCACACAAGGATATAATTTTAGTTTCATTCAGCGATATATGTGCATAGTGTCTGTGCAGTATGTCGCGAATACAGTTAGTAGTAAGGTCTGAGGCGGTATTTTACGGCATGAACAGCGAAAAAGTAATCAGCGATAAACATTTTTCCTTTCGCCATTTTGCAGGGGTTGTCAAAGAGAAAGAATTTCGTTAAGGTTTAAAATTGTGTATAAAGTTTCTTGCAAGTCGCTAATTGCTCTCATCCTCGAATAATGGATCAGTGAAGCCTGGGAATTCACGCGCCTATGGATACGCTTTTTTTCTCCGCCACCCGACTGCTTCGACAGGTAGGTGGTTTTTACCTCCCTACTACCTATCGTGTGACACTAAGGTATATGTGTACCAATTTTGGTTGATATCGGTCTAGTGGTGTAGGAGGAGATGTGGAAAACATACACACACCTATAGCTAGTATGCAGTTCATCCAATCTGTACACTAATACAGGTTGAATGAATTTTTTTGTTTCCCCACGGGCTGTCAGCAAAAATTTCGTTGTATTTTGATCCAACTACTCCTTTAAAATCTAGGAAACCCTCGCAGTGTGCTGATTTCTACAATTTCGTTCACGAGTTGTAAAACGGCATTGGTGCTACATATGGTCATGGAACCAACTAATTCCTTTGCTTGATGAAAATCTAGTGTTGCCTATTACGAACTAGAGGCTAATTCAACATATTGTATATTTTATTTCATTAGTTTTCTCTCACAATTGCATGTAATCTTTAAAGTCGACTAGTTTCGAACTCGTGTATTCATTTCCGAACCATTGCCTGTGTGCCAAATCTTTGACTGTAACACAATTCGAACGGAACATTGGAAAGATTTGTTCATACGCCAGGTCAACGTAACAAATCAATTTGTTATGTTGACTTGGTGTACGAACAAGTCTTTCGAAACTAAAGGAAGGCAGATTACGTTTAACGGCTTGTCGACGTAGATGTGATTAGAGGGAGAACAAGCCCGGATTGGGTCAAGGATGAGGAAGGAAACTGGCTGTGTGCTGTCAAAGGAACCGTCGCGGCATTTGCCTGGAACGGTTTGGGGAAATCAAGGAATACCTCAAGCGGACCCGCATTTGGACCGTCGTCCTCCCGAATACTAGTCCAGTGTTCTAACGACTACGCCATCTCGGTCGATAAGTGTTTCGAAACTAGTGACCATTGAAGATTACGTCCTACTGTGACAGAAAACTGAATAAATATTGAGCAGCTGATCATTTACGCCAAAGGAATGTTGGGATTGTACAAATTGTTCTTGCCTGTCTCCTTTCTTGTGAAATAGAACAATTCCATTTTTGACCAATTTTCTTCCATGGCATTCATTGTGTTAAAATTTTTGCAAGTTTCTTTTTCTTCAGCTTCTATTGACACCGGTGATGTTTAGCAACACCAGCAGGTGCCTTTTTCTCTCTCACATCTCCAATGGATTTATGAGTCATATGACATGCCTTCCGGGATGTCTTTATTTTCATTATTCCCCACATTTATTTTAAAGAAATCCTCCAATGTGCTTAAGTTTCTTTTTTAATACTGGTTAGTGCGCAATCTGTAATTTTAACTCATGAAATGCAACATATCGTATGACAAAAGCTGTGTATTACTTCTCGCTGCTCAACGTTAAGTCCAGAAACGCTTCCGACAGAAAGCACAGTCACTAGTTGACAATTAGCCTTCACGGCAACACGGAGTCAGTTTGTACACGCATCTGTCCGACCACCGACATGAAATCAGTGGTGTCACGGCTTATCACTTACAGTCCATACATTTAATGCTCTCTACAGTCCAATTAGGGGCCGCGTCTATGCAAACGGCTGTCCACAGTGAGGTGATGACGTAATCACGACAAAACCACTTTCTAAAATCACCAGTTCTCGCACAATATACAAGTTAATAAACCCTTTAGTTTCATGTCAGTTGATGAATTAAAGTGGTATATTAGCTTAACAATTATATCAACTGCTTTCTGAAACCCTTGTTATTCGTGGGATAAGTACGAATGACAGGTAATCGTGATGTATTTTCTAATGTTGGCAACCGATGGGGTCCTGTATAAAATTGGAGCTCACCCCCTTCGCGTCAGTTAAGTCCTGAAGATGGCGTATTGAGCCACCGAAAATGGTTGCTATATAATAAATGACAACGAAAGGACGGCGGCATGTGTTTCATTTTATCACGTAACTTTTTAATGAATTCACTGCAGTATTTCTTCTAGTGAGATCACGTTGTGGATCTGTGTATGATGAACGATCACGCACGCTAGAGATACAGTGTACTATTAGTGAAGTAGCTAATATTATGAAGTTAGTGCGTACCTATTTGCAGCGGGTTACCATAAAACATTTAGAGCGCGGAGGCGCGTCATCTATATCTACATGGATACTCTGCAAATTACATTTAAGTCCCTGGCAGAGAGTTCATCTAACCATTTTCACAATTATTCTCTATTATTCCAATCTCTAACAGTACACCGAAAAAACGCTGATTTCCCTTCCTTTATTATGACGATCGTTTCTCATACTGATAAATGATTACTTCTACTGTACCCCGAAAAATTTTATTCTTATTTTTATTATGAACCTTTTAAACTAGTTTCATGTGGGCTGTCTGTTTAGTCTACGGCAGCTGTAATCAATAAAGCGGCCAAAAAAATCTCAGATATACATCTCAAGAGTCTTAAAGCGCTTCAGCCGGCTCTCTACAATACAAAAAGAGAGAAATAAGGTAATGCATTTCTTTGGGTGGCCATCCTCATTAGCAGCTGTTATATAAATACCGAAGAGCCAAAGAAACTGGTACATCTACATAATATCGTGTACGGCCCCCGCGAGCACGCAAAAATGCCGCAGCACGACTAAGCATGAACTCGATTAATGTCTGAAGTAATGCTGGAGGGAACTGACACCATGAATCCTGCAAGACTGTCCAGAAATTCGTAAGAGTACGTTGGGGTGAAGATGTCTTCTGAACAGCTCGTTGCAAGGCTTCCCAGATATGCTCAATAATGTTCATATCTGGGGAGTATGGTGTCCAGCGAAAGTGTTTAAACTCAGAACAGTGTTCCTGGAGCCCCTCTGCAACAATTCTGGACGTGTGGAGTGTCGCATTATCCTGCTGGAATCGCCCACGTTCGTCGGAATGCACGGTGGGCATGAATGGATGCAGGTGATCAGACAGGATTCTTATGTGCGTATCACCTGTCAGAGTCGTATCTAGACGTATCACGGGTCCCATATCACTCCAACTGCACATGCCCCACACCATTACAGAGCCTCCACCCGACTGAACAGTCCCCTGCTGACATGCAGGCTCCATGGATTCATGAGGCTCTCTCCATACCCGTACACGTCCATCCGCTCGATATAATTTGAAACGAGACTCGTCCGACCAGGCAACATGTTTCCAGTCATCAACAGTACAATGTCGGTGTTGACGGGCTCAGATCAGGCCTAAAGCTTTGTGTCGTGCTCTCATAAAGGGTACACGAGTGGGCCCTCGTCTCCAGAAACCCATGTCGATGATGTTTCGTTGAATGGTTCGCACGATGATACTTGGTGATAAGCCAGCATCGAAATCTGCATGTTGAAGAATCTCTAGAGTCGTCGTTGAATCCGTTATTGCAGGATCTTTTCCGGTAGCAGCGATGTCGGCGATTTGATGTTTTACCGGATTCCGGATATTCACGGTACTCTCGTGAAATGGTCGTACGGGAAAATCCCCACTTCGTCGCTACCTCGGAGATGCTGTGTCCCATCGCTCGTGCGTCGACTATAACACCACGTTTAAACTGATGTAAGTCTTGACAGCCTGCCATTGTAGCAGCAATAAGTGATCTAACAACTCCGCCAGGGCCTTGTCTTTTATAGGCGTTGCCAACTGAAGCACCCTATTCTGCATGTTTACATATCACTGTATTTGAATACATATGTCTACACCTGTTTCTTCGGCGCTTCACTGTATATAATAATAGTAACGATGATAATAATAATAATAATAATACAGTGTCAGACCTGGTGGTCTAACGGTTAAGTGCCCAAAACTCAGTCGTCAACGGGAATTTTCAGTGTGCCTTTAATCTAGCCTTCACATCAAAATGATGTGAGGAGTCACCAGGAACGATATGTGGTTCGGAATCCACGCCAAACTGTAGGTTTCATTTCGCTAGGACTTGTGCTGGGAAGAAAAGGATCTGTAGAAGGGAAGTGTGTTATGTAACGTTGCAAAGTGTGGATATAAATACAGAGGCCTATTGTGTAAAATGTATGAAAACGTAACTAGTGTTGGGGTATATATTGGGACGACAGAAAGAAACAAAGAGTGTGATGTTTGGGCAAGCTCATGGCGTCATGAAGAGAAGGAATGGGCAAAGATGGAGAGCGAAGAGGGATGGGGGAGCTCTGATGCAGAGTGGGATAGCTGGTAGGATGAATAAATATCGAAGCGCCTTTCATCGTTTAGGAGAGGCAGTCGGTTGTAGTTGTCTTGTGATAGGAGGAGTGTATAAGTGTAGACAAGATGGGCTATGTGGGTGTAGGCACAGCAGCAAGGGGAAACCAAGGGGTCATTGGAATCGAGTTTGCGGGTAGTGAAGGTGTTCAGTGAGGGGGAAGAGGAGTGATAAAGGATCCATGTGAGGTAAGGTAAACGGATACAGAAATCAAGGCGGAGAGCATGGCGGTCAAGAGTTTTCAGGAAGTATTAGAATTTGGGTAAAGTAGATATCCAACTAACAGTGGCATAGGAAATGGTAGGACGGATCAGCGTTTTGTAGGAGGAAAATAGTTGAGGGTCGCAATCTCAATGTTCAGCCAGTTAATAGTTCTAGTCTACTGTGGAATTTCTGTTGGATGTTTAGTAGGTCAGATTTCCGTGGTGGTTTCCGGTCAAGGGTTAATCAAAGATATTTTAGTGTATTGGTTAACTGGGTAGGGCAGTTGTAAATGGTGAGGTAGAATTAAGGAGGCGGAAGCTACACGTGGTTCGCCCTGTAAGTACTGCTTGCGTCTAAGAGGAGTTTATCTTCAGGAGCCACTATTTACACCATCAGGAAAACTAGTTAAGACGGATATTTGCTAACGAATATTGCAGGTAATTATGTTTGTGGCGTTATTGGGAATTATGTAAGTGTCATAGAAAATGAGAGACTAATTTTACGACTGGCGTAGTTTTTAAAAAAATCTCTACATATTTTACGCAGCAATAACGAGTATATCTGATTATACTAGTAACATTATTTTAAGCAATTTTAATTAACATTATGTAATTTTTTTTCACTAAAAATTGTGATATGGCCTATATTGTGGCCAGATAACTGTCGTGCTCTCTAATAGTATATATTGACTCTTTGTAAAGTGTCAAATGGTTCAAATGGCTCTGAGCACTATGGGACTTAAAATCTATGGTCATCAGTCCCCTAGAACTTAGAACTACTTATACCTAACTAACCTAAGGACATCACACAACACCCAGTCATCACGAGGCAGAGAATCGAACCCGGGCGCGGGAAGCGAGAACGCTACCGCACGACCACGAGCTTTGATCGTTGGCTGTTCCCGCGTTTTTATAACGACTGTGTTTGTTTCTGTGGAAGCGAAATGAAATATTGTGCTGTTAAATACATTTAACAAGGGCTTGGCTGTCGTTCTCCAACAATAATTCAGGTACGTGACATGTTCCAAATGTGTTTCTGTAAGCAGTATCAGATGTGCAAGAACTGCAGATTCTCGACGTGCAACAAGTTTTGTTCCAACGTAACAATGAATAGTTTTTAACGTAACACACATTTCACCCCTTCAGCTGTCAGTAGTGTAACAGGAAATAACATATGCGAAATGTGACGATTTCAAGAATATGTTTTTCTTTTTACTTTGTAGGTATTGTTACTACAGGAATCTGAAAATGGCCACAAACCTAAACTGACCCGTAATGAAATGTAATACATAATAGAAGTCATCTCGTGTAAAGAATCTGACAGCCTTCGGTGGACATTTAAAATGGTTTTAATGTTCAGAAGTGATGTCGAGTTATAGACTCGTACATGAAGAAGCTAATGGAACTTTCCCGTCTTTTATTAATTCATATTTCGCTATCGATAACGCCTGACGGGACGAGTTGCTGAGGTACTGGTGTAAGTAAAGCTGCGAGGACGGGTCGTCATGTCCCGATTTCGAGTCTCGGTCCTGCCGACAGTTTTAATCTGGCAGGAAGTTTCTTATTTATCTTTGTCTGTGTGATAGCGCTACTTGTTTGCGGTGTATCTCCCTGCATACGCCGCCATTTGCTTCCTCGTTGATGTTGCCCCATATACCGGGTGTTTATGTTGCGTTTGGGCCGTGAAAATTACGGTGTGTCCACCTCGTAATATTGGTGGTTGCCAAGGACGTCACCCAGCTGCATTCCCACAATTTATTTGAGTATTTTGTTACGTTGTGTATTTCCTGTGAATTTCAAACTAGATTTCATTTTTAAACAGATGTGATTGAGTCCATCAGGGTTAACCACAACCCTCTAGAGTTTCAGGTGGGCGAAACTACATTCAAAGTCTAAATGAACGCCGTTATTTCAGGATTGTTATTTATAGCTCTTCGTAAAACTTATTTTTGATAATAGCTGTAACAACCTTACGCTGTCAGCTTGGCTATTTACTGATAAAATTATCAATAAAGGAAATGAATTTCCTGGATGAGTCAGCGATTATTGTAGTCATTTTGTGAATAAAGCAGTCTACATAACTTAATATATTTATTTGTTTATAACATTGTTTCCTCTACTGCCATCATGAGATCTGTAAGTTTAAAAAGACATAACAATGAGAGATGTTTCTCATACATTAAATTTTCATCTTTTGTAGCCTCATAGTGTGTAGCGAGCACCCCTCACTCTTATGTCCCTGAAATCTAATAACAGAACAGATAATACCAGTAGCCAAAACGATGTTACAAATAAAGACAAATATTAGTTGATCTTGGGTACTTTATTCAGGAGATATCTACTGACCACAATTAAATATAGTGAAGGGAACTTCGATAACTGCGTTACACTCTATGGTAGATGACGCCGCCTCTACAGATTAAATGGCTTGCGGTGTTTGAGCAGGAGCTTAACAAAATCCTGCACGTCTGCGATGCATATCTAATGCACTGAGTTTGATAGACACGAAATCGAATTTTTGTGAAAGTATTTCTGAATATGATATGAATCGATTTCTGCATATCTGGATGAATGATATGAACATTGTTTTTTATATTCCTTTCGATAGGAATTTGATACAACAAAATACCATTTCACAAATCACGTAAACTTAGCATTCGACAAAATTTATTGAATTCTAGGCATTTCTTGATGTTTAGAAGCAGAAAAATATACCATTCAGCCCAATATGAGAAATGAGATGAGTACAGAGAGAATGAAGGAGTACAGCTCGTTACACTTAACCACCACAGCTAATGGTTCTGTACAGGCATCACTCTGGTAGTAAGTGGCTTTTTACTAGCTAACCTTTTTCACTTTCTCGTTCAGTTTGCTACACAAAAAATCCAATGAGTGAAAGAAACACATTAACTTCCGTTTCACGAAACAATTTGCCCCCCCCCCCCCCTTCAAGTGTGAAAAGAGAAATCCAAGGCAGGAAAAGATTAAGTGTAATTTCAAAAATATTATTTTCTAAAAGAAAGGAAAACATGTAAACACACTAAAAAAACAAAAAAAACAAAAAAGCGGTGCCCCGCAAAGGAATTATACGAATGGGGCGGAAAATGGTAGATGTAATCCACATGTACAGAAAAACAAATGATTACATTTTCAAGGAAACTGGATGTATTTATTAAGAGATAGAGCTTCACAAATTTACCATGTCAATTACGCGTTAGTCCACCTCTGACCCTCAAGTAGTTATTCGGATTGTCACTGATTTACAGAGATGCTCGCTTTCCTCTCTAGGGATATCGTCACAGATTCTGCCTAACTGGCGAGTTCCATTGTCAAAACTCTGAGCTCGTTGGAGAGCTCTGCCCATAATGTCCAAAACGTTCTCAATTGGGAATATATCCGGCGCCTGTCTGGCCAAGGTAGGGTTTGGCAAACATGAAGACAATCAGTAGAAACTCTCGCCGTGTGTGCGCGGGCATTATCTTGCTGAAATTTAATCTCAGGATGGCGTGTCATGAAGGCCAACAAAACGGGACGTAGAATATCGTCGACGTATCACTTTGCTGTAATGTCACGAATGACAGCAAGATGAGTACTGCTATGAAAAAAATTAAAAATAAAAAAAATGGCGCACCCAGACCATCTCTCCTGGTTCTCAGACCGTATTGTCGGTGACAGTCAGGTTGGTATGCCGCTACCTGTCTGGGGCATCTTCATAGTCGACACACGTCTTCGCTGGTCACCACGCCTCAGTTCTTAGAAGGACACGTGACGTAATGCAACTGCACTCCAGTCACTGAGATTTCAGGCCGAAGACTTGTCTGGGGACGTGTTGGACAGCGACAGGATACCAACCTGACTGTTGCCCGCTATACGGCAGGAGTGATGGTTTGCGGTGTCATTTATATTTCATAGAGGAACCCTTTTGTTGTCATCAGCGGCAACCTTACAGCACAGCAGTACGTCGACGATATTTTACGCCATTTTTTGCTGCCCTTCGTGGCAAGCCATCCTGGGTTTACATTTCAGCAACAACATATCAACACGCACAGGGCGAGAGTTTCTGCTGCTGGGCTTCGTGACTGCCAAACCCTGCTTTGGCCAGCAAGGTCGCCACCTCTCTCTCCAATTAAGAACTGTTGGAGCATTACGGGCAGAATCTTCCCACCATCTTGGGATTTCGAGGATCTGATGCGCCATTTAGGCAGAATTTTTCACTATGTCCCTTAGGAGGTCATCCAATAACTCTGTACATCAATGCTAAGCCGAATAACTGCTTGCACGAGAGGCAGAGGTGGACCACCGAGTTACTGACATGCTAAGTATGTGAAGCTCTCGTGAATAAAATATACACTACTGACCATTAAAATTACTACACCAAGAAGAAATTCAGATGATAGACGGGTATTCTGGACAAATATATTATACTAGAAATGACATGTGATTATATTTTCACGCAGTTTGGATACATAGATCCTGAGAAATCAGTACCCAGAACAACCACCTCTGGCCGTAATAACGGCGTTGATACGCCTGGGCATTGAGTCAAACAGAGCTTGGATGGCGTGTACAGGTACAGCTGCCCATGCAGCTTCAACACGATACCACAGTTCATCAAAGAGTAGTGACTGGGGTATTGTGACGAGCCAGTTGCTCGGCCACCATTGACCAGACGTTTTCAGTTGGTGACAGATCTGGAGAATGTGCTGGCCAGGGCAGCAGTCGAACATTTTCTGTATCCAGAAAAGCCCGTACAGGACATGAAACATGCGATCGTGAATTACCCTGCTGAAAAGTAGGGTTTTGCAGGGATCGAATGAAGGGTAGGGCCACGGGTCGTAACACATCTGAAATGTAACGTCCACTGTTCTAAGTGCGGTCAGTGCGAACAAGAGGTGACCGAGACGTGTAACCAATGGCACCCCATACCATCACGCCAGGTGATACGCCAGTATGGAGATGACGAATCACGCCTCCAATCTGCGTTCACCGCGATGTCACCAAACACGGGTGCGACCATCATGATGCTGTAAACAGAACCTGGATTCATCCGAAAAAGTGACGTTTTGCCATTCGTGCACCCAGGTTCGTCGTTGAGTACACCAACGCAGGCGCTCCTGTCTGTGATGCAGCGTCAAGGTAATCGCAGCCATGGTCTCCGAGCTGATAGTCCATGCTGTTGCAAACGTCGTCGACCTGTTCGTGCAGATAGTAGTCGTCTTGCAAACGTCCCCATCTGTTGACTCAGGGATCGTGACGTGGCTGCACGATCCGTTACAGCCATTCGGATAAGATGCCTGTCATCCCGACTGCTAGTGATGCGATGCCGTTGGGATCCAGCACGGCGTTCCGTATTACCCCGGCTAACAGTCATTGGATCTCGACCAAGGCGAGCAGCAATGTCGGGATACGATAAACCGCAATCGCGATGTGCTACAATCCGACCTTTATCAAAGTCGGAAACGTGATGGTACGCATTTCTCCTCCTTACACGACACATCACAACAACGTTTCACCAGGCAACGCCGGTCAACTGCTGTTTATGTATGAGAAATCGGTTGGAAACTTTCCTCATGTCAGCACGTTGTAGGTGTCGCCACCGGCGCCAACCTTGTGTGAACGCTCTGAAAAGCTAATCATTTGCATATCACAGCATCTTCTTCCTGTCGGTTAAATTTCGCGTCTGTAGCACGTCATCTTTGTGGTGCAGCAATTTTAATGGCCAGTGGTGTACAATCTTATGAAACTGTAATCATTTGTTGGGCTGTCCATGTACATCAGATCTACCGATTTGCGTCCCATTCAGATAACTCCTTCTCGTGTGTCGTTTTCTTTTTTTGTCATAGAGTGCAATATGACCACCGTAGTGGCCGTGTGTTTATATGTTTGCAACAAGAATATGTATCACAGTGGCATAGACAAACTACATCAAAGGCTATGAAGACTCAAGACCTATAGTTCGTTGTTCTTTAAATACTGTTACAGGATTACCTAGAGAGACAACATGCACTTGCTTTCGTAAGAACGAGAAATGGAAGCATGCAACATACCGTAAACAGCTGATGGACGTCCTTCAGTAGTAAGTATCATTAGGCTAAGCTGTGGCAGCGTGGGTATGTCCATGTTTGGAATTTTATGGTACTAATATTGCATGTCTGGTCCGTTCAACAGGGGCTCTTAGAGATGCAGTACTTTAGCAAATGGGACAGAGGTCGGCGCAGACTTTACGTAAGAGCCATCCGCCGGCGGCGGAGCATGTTGAGAGCTACTACGACAGCGGGAGCTGACACGACTCACATGTGCACCATTAATCACGGGTAATGGCTGCGCCCGGCGAGCAACTGGAGCCGTGCGCAGCGCGGTGGCCGCTTGCGTGTCTGCCCGGCTGGAATTGGCCAGCCGCCCTAAAAATACTCGCAGCCGCGACAGTAAACATTTAATTAGCAATTAGAGGTCTCTGGAAAATTTCTTTAAGTCGACAGCGCGAAACGTGCGTTCACATCATGATTACCCCGTTGTTGTACACATACTGTATCAGTTTCGACTGAATTAATTACAAGTTTCTGTGATTAGACATGAAACGTATCGTAAAATGCAAGCTTTAGAGCCAGAAAGATTAAAATTACTAAAATTGATAGATAACCCAGGATGGTAAACTCAGCCACTGCGCACAATGACAATCTAGTCACACGGACCGTTATTTGGAATATAATTTAAGTCACCATGCACTGCAGAAACTTGGGCTTATGAAGTTAGCAGAAAGGACTAGGATAATCTGTTAGCACGGAATGGTTCCAAAGAAATGGTAGGTCTCATTCCTCTCTGTTGAAGAATGAGTATTCGTTCGTCAACATAAGGAGGATGCTAAGCGGTCGCGAAGAGGCTGCAGTGACGTTCAAGTATCTCCTAAATCAGAGGTCTTATTCCAATGAAGAGCCAAAGAAACTGGTACACTTTCCTAATATCGAGTAGTGCTGAACCACGACGTGGCAGCCGGTGGTTTTAGTCGCTTCAGTCCTGAACCGCGCGACTGTTACGGTCGCAGGTTCGAATCCTGCCTCCGGCATGGATGTGTGTGATGTCCCTTAGATTAGTTAGGTTTAAGTAGTTCTAAGTTCTAGGCGACTGATGACCTCACATGTTAAGTCTCATAGTGCTCAGAGCCATTTGAACCATTTGAACGAGGTGGCATGGACGACAAACGTCTGAAGTAGTGCTGGAGGGAATTGATACCACGACTCCTGGAGGGATGTCCATAAATCCGTAAGAGTACGAGGGGGTTCAGATCTCTTTTGAACAGCTCGTTGCAAGGCATTTCAGATATTCTCTGGAGCCACTCTGCAGCAATTATGGGCGTGTGGAGTGTTGCATTTCCTGTTGGAATTGCCCAAGCCCATCTGAATGCACAATGGACATGAATGGATGCAGGTGATCAGACAGGATGGTGAAGTACGAGTCACCTATGAGAGTCGTATCTAGACATTAGGGAGTCCCATATCACTCCAACTGCACGGCTCCCACACCATTACAGAACCTCCACCAGCTTGAACAGTCCCCTGCTGACATGCAGGGTCCATGGATTCATGAGGTTGTCTCCATACCCGTAGATGTCCATCCGTTCGATACAATTTGAAAAGAGAGTCGTCCGACCAGGTAACATGTTTCCAGTCATTAACAGTCGAATGTCTATGTTGTCAGGCCCAGGTGCGGCGTAAAGGATTGTGTCGTGCAGTCATTAACGGTACACGAGTGGGTCTTCGGCTCCGAAAGCCCACATCAATGATGTCTCGTTGAATGGTTCGCCCCGCGACACTTGTTGATGGCCCAGCACTGAAATCTGCAACTATCTGCGAAAGGATTGCACTTGTGTCATGTTGAACAATTCTTTTCAGGCGAAGTTGATTGCAGGATCTTTTTCCAGTCGCATCGATGTCGGAGATTTTATGTTTTGCCGGATTTCTGATATTCTTGGTACACTCGTGAAATGGTCGTACGGGAAAATCCCCACTTCATCATTACATTGAAGGAGCTGTGTCACATCTCACGTGCGCCGACTATAACACCACGTTAACCTGCAATTGTAGCAGCAGTAACCGATCTAACAACTGCGCCAGACGTTAGTATAGAGGCGTTGCCGACCGCAGCGCCGCGTTATGCCTGTGTATACAGGATGGTCCATTGATAGTGACCGGGCCAAATATCTCACGAAAAAAGCATCAATCGAAAAAACTACAAAGATCGAAACTCGTCTAGCTTCAAGGGGGAAACCAGATGGCGCTATGGTTGGCCCTCTAGATGGCGCTGCCATAGGTCAAACGGATATCAACTGCGTTTTTTTTTTAATAGGAACCCCCATTTTTATTACATATTTGTGTAGTACGTAAAGAAATATGAATGTCTTAGTTGGACCACTTTTTTCGCTTTGTGATAGATGGTGCTGTAATAGTCACAAACGTATAAGATCGTGGTATCACGTAACATTCCGCCAGTGCGGACGGTATCTGCTTCGTGATACATTACCCGTGTTAAAATGGCCCGTTTACGAATTGCGTAAAATGTCGATATCGTGTTGATGTATGGTTATTGTGATCAAAATGCCCAATGGGCGTGTGCCATGTATGCTGCTCGGTATCCTGGACGACATCATCCAAGTGTCCGGACCATTCGCCGGATAGTTACGTTATTTAAGGAAACAGGAAGTGTTCAGCCACATGTGAAACGTCAACCACGACCTACAACAAATGATGATGCCCAGGTAGGTGTTTTAGCTACTGTCGCGGCTAATCCGCACATCAGTAGCAGACAAATTGCACGAGAATCGGGAATCTCAAAAACGTTGGCGTTGAGATTGCTACATCAACATCGATTGCACCCGTACCATATTTCTATGCACCAGGAATTGCATGGCGACGACTTTGAACGTCGTGTACAGTTCTGCCACAGGGCACAAGAGAAATCACGGGACGATGACAGATTTTTTGCACACGTTCTATTTAGCGACGAAGCGTCATTCACCAACAGTGATAACCTAAACCGGCATAATATGCACTATTGAGCAACGGAAAATCCAAGATGGTGCGACAAATGGAACATCTCCGACCTTGGCGGTTTAATGTATGGTGCGGCATTATGGGAAGAACGATAATTGTCCCCCATTTTATCGATTGCAGTCTAAATGGTGCAATGTATTCTGATTTCCTACGTAATGTTCAACCGATGTTACTACAAGATGTTTCACTGCATGACAGAATGGCGATGTACTTCCAACATGATGGATGTCCGGCACATAGTTCGCGTGCGGTTGAAGCGGTACTGAATAGCATATTTCCTGACAAGTGGATTGGTCGTCGAAGCACCATACCATGGTCCGTACGTTCACCGGATTTGACGTCCCCGGATTTCTTTCTGTGGGGAAAGTTGAAGGATATTTCCTATCGTGATCCACCGACAACGCCAGACAACATGCGTCAGCGCATTGTCAGTGCATGTGAGAACATTACGGAAGGCGAACTACTCGCTGTTGAGAGGAATGTCGTTTCACGTATTGCCAAATGCAGTGAGGTTGACGGACATCATTTTGAGCATTTATTGCATTAATGTGGTATTTACAGGTAATCACGCTGTAACAGCATGCGTTCTCACAAATGATAAGTTCACAAAGGAACATGTATCACATTGGAACAACCGAAACAAAATGTTCAAAGGTACCTGCGTCCTGTATTTTAATTTAAAAAACCTACCTGTTATCAACTGCTCGTCTCAATTTGTGAGCCATATATCTGTGATTATTATAGCGCCATCACAAAGCAAAAAAGTGGTCCAGCTAAAACATTCATATTTCTTTACGTACTACAGGAATATGTAATAAAAAATGGGGGTTCCTATTTTAAAAAGCGCAGTTGATATCCGTTTGACCTATGGCAGCGCCATCTAGCGGGCCAACCATAGCGGCATCTGGTTTCCCTCTTCAAGCTAGACAAGTTTCGTTCTTTGTAGTTTTTTCGATTGACGCTTATTTCGTGAGATATTTATCAGCACTTCAATCTCAATGGAAGTATGAGTAAAGACATGGTACGTGAATTGTTTGAGGCCTCTCAGACCATTGAAGCAGTGGGAGAAAATCGTTTCCTATGTTTCCACTGCGACCCTTTTTTGTTTAGCAACAAAGTGAGCTACAAAATTCCACCGAAATTGTGACAGAAGTGGAGATTCATTTCCGTTGCATAGTTTAACATTTCCTTTCCTCAGAGGAGCATTATCAGTGGCGAGTTCAGAATAACTCCTAAATTTCTCTTGCTGCCCTATAAAATCTTGCTTCTTTAACATGGAGGAGTTGATACAACTTCAGCTCACTAATATTCTCATGCTTTTGAAATTTCAAGAGAATTCTGATTCTAGTGAAAATTATCTTCTAAAACGATAAATGCCGGTTGAAGGAAACATCGATTTTGCTCACTTAGTTTGTTACATACCCACAAAATTTTTCCTTCATCTGGTATCAACGGCCTTAAAAAGTGTTTTGTTCCATTGAAAAATCTGTAGTTACTTCTATCATGATAGTAAAAACGTTTTGCATATCATCCACATGTCAAAATACACTTTTGCGTGCTATCATTTGCCATAAAGTCGTTTTGATATCCTTAAACGTTTACGAAATATGATAGATTTTGTGAATGAATTATTCTTGCTGTAATGCAGTGCAAGCGAGCGGCAGAGATTGTGCCACATGAAATACAGTTTCTTCGAGGTTGGAGACAGATATAGTCCTCCCCCAAAATGTAAAAGAATTCAATATTAGCAACATTTCATACACAGCAATGTATAACCTAATGTGCACCAAACATAAACTCATGGCTACTACTATTTTTTACTGCGAATCATCCGAATTTTGTGCAGTGATTACCTAATTTCCAAATATCATAGTAATTAGCTGACCTATGAGGCTGTACGTAACGAAAGAATCAAAAATTTTTTGCAAATAGTTTCTGAATGATCGTTTGAGAAAGATTAGAGCAGCCAACCTGCACATGCCTCCATTGTGCAGTTTAGCGGGTCGGCCACCTACCATGCTGAAGTGGGCAAAAAATGTTTCTATCATTCTGGCTAGGCAGGTGGCGCGTGTCCGCCGCCGTTGGTGGAGCCACCCGGCTGCCACTGTGTGCTGACCCAGTATGACACTGGGATATTCTTCGTGCTGTTTCGTCTCACCCACACTGGCAGCCACTGCACAGGTAACCCACTTACCTCGTGTGCACAACCTTTAAGGTGAGTGTTGCGCTACAAAGTTTCTGAATGAAGAAAAGCTGCAAGTGGATGTATGCGAGAATTTTTGTGTTGCTTTCCAGAGGCCGACACTCCTTTTACAAGACTTGGTAGTGCACACGACCAACGGCCTTGGCGCAGTGGTAACACCGGTTCCCATCAGATAACCGAAGTTAAGCGCTGTTGGGCGTGGCTAGCACTTGGATGGGTCACCGTCTGGGTTGGCTGTGGCAAGTGGAGAGCACTCAGCGTTTGTGACGCCAATTAAGGAGCGATTTGACTGAGAAGTAGTGATGCCAGTTACGGAACCTGACAATGACCGGAAGAGTAGTGTGTGCTGATCACATGCCCCTCTGTATCCGCATCCAGTACGCCTTAGGACTGAAAATGACAACACAGACGGTCGGTACCATTGGGCCTTTAGGGCGGTTAGAATTGTGTTTGTTTTTGGTAGCACACACGGTTCGTGAATAAACTACCTAAGGGCAGGAGTGTAATTAGCGTCCAAAGAATTGTGATTAAATGCGGTCAATTTTTGTACTATCTCTTTATTGAAAAATGTTATTAGTCAATATCGAATATTCAGTCGTTCTCGAGAAGGCGTTTGGATTAACTGTAGGCACTGGTGCTGAAACGCAAATGCGCTTGGAAACCTACCTTCAAGTCCAGCGAAAGCTTCAGGATCGATGTGAGTGATTTGGTTGCCATCCAGTTCCAGTGAGTTCAGCAGCGTCAGGTGGGAGAAGACGCGACCCGGCACCTCCTTCAGCATGTTGTGCGCCAAGCCCAGAGAGTCCAGGCTCCTCAGTCCTGCAGGCAGAATGGAGAAACTAAGATAAGCATATCTTCCGGCCTCATCAACGTGGTGCGTCAGTATTGGCGCACACCTCATCATTGACAGTTAAATTTGGAGGGACACTGTTTACAACGAGTAGCTATCAAGTGCAGTTATATTTTCATTAGTCAAAGGTCAGTTATACACTTGTGTGTGTCTAAATTGTGACTCTAAAAAGAATATTGCTGTTGTGATTTGCAGTCCGAAGATTTGTATGATGAAACTATCCAGGGTAATATACCTCAACGGTCCAAAAAAGTTTCTAGACTGGATTATAAAAAATAGAGAAACGTTACGATAGTTATAATGTTTCGGGTGTTCTACGTGGTCTCACTTGCACCCGTCCACCCCGACACACAGAATCTTCATATAACCATGTGAGACTATCAGAAAAGTCTTTCTTTGCGATTTGTGCAATTCGCTCAACACACTGATTTAAATATCTTCTATGTCGTCAAAATGACCTCCTTTGTAGTCGTTTGTACTGATTACACCAAGACTCGTGAAGACATGTTTTCAGAAAAGAACTGTCCGCATTTTGCATCACAATCAAGTCACAGGAAAAATCTACTCGTCATTGTTTGATCAAAAGGCAAGAGTGTGGGGCAAACGTGCACACGTTTTTCTCTTCTTCAAAACGTTCTGTAGAATTACTTGACCATTTGTCTTAGAGATGTTGCTTCATTCCGATTTTTGATACCATAACGTTGACAAAATAGAGCCACATGTTCACACTTTTTACTCCCAACTGACTGCTCATACACACAACTTTTGTTTTATTAGTTTAAGCTGCCACCGTAATTATTACGCTGACATCATTTATACACCGGGAATAAACTCAGTCTTCGAACTTTTCGGACAGACCGCTATTACAACCTACATCTATTTGAAACTGCTTACTGTAGCCAAACTCGGTCTTCCTCTGCAGTTTTTATCCCCCCAGAACTTCCCTCCATTACCAAATTTAAGATTCCCTGATGCTTCAAGATATGTTATATCAACCAATCCCTTCTTTTAGTCAAGTTATACGAGGGCCATTTTTGTTTTGAACCTCCGATCACTTTTGAAAAAGAAAACCACAGTGAAAATCAGAAATACGAGTTATATTTTATTTGCAACGTTCAGCTACACCATGCTGCTGCTTCTTTACATAGCCGCCATTTCGACATAGACATATGTCGTAGCATCATACCAGGTATCCAATACCTTCGTCATAGATGGCAGCCGCCTGTGCTTTCCGCCAATTCCCTTGTTGGTGTACAGCTCGTTGTCTGTGACAAAATTCTGTCCTCAAAGCCAGCGGCTCATGTGAACGAAGAGATGAAAGTCAAAGGGAGTCAACTATGGTGGGTTATCAAAAACTTTCCATCGTAAACGGTGCAGCAGCGTCGTTGTTGCTTGCACCGGCAGTGTGCGAAGGAGCGCTGTCATGAAGAAGGAAACACGTGACGGTCATGTTATGTGGGCTGCATGAAATTAGGCGGAATCCCTCAGCAAGCACTTCATACTTGATGGAAGGCTCTACTGTTCTTAGCATCTCTACATGTTCACTGTGCACTCAGAACTGAAAACTGCCATGTGACGCGATCGATGGGCATACTGGAGACACTGTACAACATATCTGCTCAAAGCTTCATAACAATTTCACTATGGTTTTAATTCTGCGACCGATCTGAGGTTAACAAGAAATAGTCTTTACAAGCAAAATTATTTTATTCACAATTAGATTTACTACCTCCTAAATAGTGATCTGATCTACCTGTATCTTCTTCAATGTTTTTCAGAAGTTCGACATTTCAAAAGCTTCTATTCTCATCTGTTCTGAGCTGTTCATCATTCAAATGAGCACTATTGGACTTGACATCTATGGTTATCAGTCTGTTCATCATTCACATTTTACTTCTTTACGAGGGTATAGTCTACACAAATACGTCCAGAAATGACTTAATAACAGTTAAAGTGAAACTATAGTCGTAAGTTCACATGCTTCCATTCCTCAAAAATGTTTGTCTTATTGTCTACCTTTTATACACTGCCCACCTCAGCCTTCCTCCGTAATTTTGCTGTCCAAAAAGCAAAACCCCTTAGGAGACACACTTTCTGGCGTGAGTCTTTTGACGTTTCTTTTATCTTCTGTCTGCCTGAATGTGCGTTTTCAAAGGCCAGTTCACATGTCTAACCCGTAAAGAGTAACTAGGTAATCCGTGATTCCCAGCATTTGTGTCAACAGGTAAGGCATGCATGTACACCCTGGTAACAGCAAGGCAAAGGAAGAGGTAACTGCTGGATATGCCACTTTCCAGTTTGCAAATAGGCCCTTAGGCCCTTTTGGCTGGACTTTGAGAGGTGTGACCTGAGGTGGCAACAGTCACTTAAGGCGAGTTACTATTCCAGTCTGAGGAACTCCCAGAGTGATCGCATCATCGGCAATAGGAGGGGATCGAATCACAATGATCACCAAACCAATTCTCTCAACCTTGTCTAACAAACGGAAAGAAATAAAGAAATAATATGTTTTCGATCAGTACCTTGCTACTTATTACTGTTACGCGTGGAAGAAGGTAAGAGTTTTGTTAAGCTAATTCCGTTCATCATTCAGTAAAATGTGGGTGCAATTGCAATTTCAGTGAAGTCATTCTCTCGCCCACGCAATGGAACTTTCCTAATCGGGACAGTAAGTGCGATTCAGGCCCAAAATCCTTTGGAAGCTACACTTCCCTACGGATATGAAATTCGAATGGAGGCCCATCCCATACTGAAATACTCGGTTTTGTTATCACTTGGCTGCTTGATGGGCGGACCAAGGGGCGAATCTAAGGATATATGATTAAAGTGTAACCGCAATCAATAAAGTTACGAAGTGCATAGACAACGAATTTACATACCCTATTTCTCACAGTCGATCGAATGGGGCAGTGGATGTGTAAATGCTGTAGAGAGCGAGACTGTACGCCTATTTCCCCAGTTGCATTAACTCCACAGGAGACCACGCCGCTTCGTAGTGAGAATGCCCTGCGTATCTCGATAAGCGGGATATTCTGATGATCTGAGTCAGAACGAGGGTTTCACTTACTATTGCGGAGCAAATATTTGTCATACGGAAACATTCCATGACACCGTCCGTCGGTTAAAGTACTCTCTTGGCCGCAACACGACTATAACAGGATATAGCCAAACAGTCCTTCGATCACCAGCTCGACGTAACAATTTTAAAATCCCTGAACACGTATTGGAACAAAATCCATCTGATTCTGAATCGTGTCGTCAAACGTATACAAAACCATACGTTCCAAAGCTGCCAAGGAAGTCACCAATAACGAAACTACTATCTGCTATTCTTAAATATAGCCATCCTTCGATGGAATGTATGCAGCATCAGGTTTCGTAGGGTAGAACTGCAGCTCCTAGTAAGTTCAGCATCCCTCACACTTCTTCCCAATACATCACGACCTTCCTCCGGAAGAGGGAGCTCTACCTCACGGGGGTGTAATGAGGCTCATCTGAGACAAAGTCTACAGCCAGATCATTCCGTTGAAATACTCGGCTGTAAGCTCTTGTTGTCCATATTTTCCTTCCCAGATTTATTTTTCCTCTTTACAGAAACCACAGACCCCCGTCGCTCGTTCTTACGAGGGCGGATATACTAGAGCTTATCGCCCAGCTCACAACACCTTTTCTTGCTGCTCGGTCACTGAAATGACCACCGTTCCATCCGGGACTCTCGCAGAGCGTGTGTAGGGAGCTTGCCCCTATTAGGTATTCTGGACCAGCTTAATATCGCTACCAACAACACAGGCGAATCTACATTTCTTTCAGATTCTACACATTTGCTGTCACACTTGCAGCTCACAGCTTGCTCACCGTTTAGAGTTGTCTATCGTGCAGACACACCGTCGAGCAACAATGTCCGATGCGTAATTCACGTGGTGAAGCACATACAATCCATGCGTAAAACGACTTGGCAACCTGGAAGCTTTACTCTGTATTGGTGACCTTTGATAAACAAGAATTACACAGCAGTTACGTCCAGGTAGAATACATTACGAAAGTGATCCTCTCAGCCACTGAACGTTCCAGTTCCCGAACATTTTCCCTCCTGTGACAAACCCCAGACCCATGGTGGACACAGCACGCAATTCCTGCGTGCAGGCCTCCTTTCTGCATCTCTGAGCGCCATTCAACGGTGGGGACCTGTGTAAAATAACAACACATGAGCGCAGAGAGCCGTAGAATTGTTAGGGGCAGCAAAAGAGCCTCTTTTGTTTCATTTGTCAATCCTCTTAATTGTTTTACTGCTTCTTCTGTCTTAGGAACTATGTTCGTCGTCTATCACGAAAAATGTCTATCTTCCAATACCCGGTAATGAGCGGAGCGTTAAGACCTCTGTGAAGTGGAAGCCCATGGTGCTGGAGATTTCATAATGATTCACTATAATATCTTTTGCAAAACGAAGTGTAGGAGTCAGCTTCACGTCGATGATGAAGTTATCAATGACTGACCATAGTTCGTATTGCGGGGACAAAGGTGGGCAAGCAAGTCAGGAGCGGAATTTTCAAACCATTGAGACATACACTTTCATCGAAATCGAGAAACCACAGGAAACGTAAATGGTGATGACCGAACGAGAATCTGGAGTATCATCCTCCAGAATGCGAGTCCAGTATACTAACCACTACGCCGCTTCGCTCGTTACATTTTCACTGAATATTTGTGTAATGTGGATGACTATAATGAGTGTCGTATTTGAAATGTTGGGGATATATATGAAACTGAAAGTAAATGAATTGATCTGTATTTCCGTTAACCACAGACAGGATCTCAAAATGCTAATATTGCCACCCTATGGACTATGAACAACATTGTCCTGCACCTAGCTCCATGTAAGACAGCAGACAGGTTTGGAATTGAGCTCAGAACGTTAGAAAACAATCTAACGACCAGAAATTTTCCTCAAATATATTTTCAACGTTTGTTAAATTGAGGCTCTCAGCGGTTTTAGTGTCACTTGGCTTGTGGATAAGCAACACAGCATCTTCATCATTTAGCGGTATGTAAACGTGGTAAGTGTAATTCAATCATTATCAACAAAAAGTTATCTCGCTGATTCACTCAAAATATCTTCGAACACTATCAAAATCTTCCTAACGGCTACGAAAAAGCAGTAGCATTTGTATTCTCACAATGTGTTTTGCCCCTCTCAGCTTATACACTTTCCTCACAGCATTTCCAATTCGGCGAACAGACCTGGAGCGAGCCTGTGCGATCGGTCTTAAGTCCGCCAGGGAATTTAATCTTACCTGCTTGTGCCGAATCTCCGTCCTCTGAAATTGCATTCAACTTCGGAAATAAGACGAAGTCCACAGAGACCAGGCCCCTAGAATTGGTAGGCTGATGAGATACTTTCTGCCTCGTGCCGGCCGCGAAAGCTGTGGATCGGCAAAGCCCGAAAATCGTGTTTTGAAAATTTAGTTGCAGATGTGACGAGGAGAATGGTATGTGTATTTATACTGCTTCCTACTTCAATATACGAGTCATTATTGTAAACTCATGTACTTTATCTACAGATTGATATTGCTCCTGTGTGACTTGCTAAGGTCATTTTACTGCTACTTGCAGGAATCAACCTTCAAATCATCGTTGTGGAAAATTGTTCGCTTTTATTTTAAAATCTTTGTTGTTGATCGATCGTGAATAACGTAGCTCTTGGGACTATCAACCACATAGTATAAACCTGATTCCCATATTCTCATTAAATGCAAATCATATCAGGATCATCTGTATGTGGCTTTCACCTCATTTCTGCAGTTAAGATAAAGGATAAGAATCATTGGATTAAAAGATGGTTTCATAACGACAACAATATGCTAAACGCGTCTATACTCACGATATTCGGGAAGACTATGTCGGAAGCACGCTACGAATTGGCGAGATTTGCATCTGGAGAAAAAACGACAGGACATGAAAAACTTAGTCTGTATGCAATAAATCGAATTGATGAGCAATGAAAATTATTGACCATTTCATCATACAGGCAGGACGTCCAAGAGATCGTGAAGCCCTGGAAGCAAATTCGAACAACCAGAACAAGACTGGGTGGCAGCTCGGTGAAGGTACCAAGAGGTCAGAGAAACTCTAGATTCATTGAAACCTAAAAAGGCAAGTAACAGATTCAGGCAATTAAAGTTTATTTTAAAGTCGCGTTTTTCTTCTTGGATCAAGACTTTTCAAACGATTTTTGTTAGTGTGGGGAATTTTAAAAATGGAATTATTATGTCAAGAGCGATCAAGAAGTTCCCGTTTGAGGGCGTTGCTGCAGCGTATATGCAACGTAGTGCGATTCCGATGCAGTTATATAAGCAACGGCATGTACCTAAGGGGACAGTGTAGCATTCATGTCTTTCTGACACGCGTACGGGAAAATCACGAACATGAACTATGCTTATGTTATTATCAAATGCTTCCAAACAGGACCAACGTGTTGTCTTTCTTTTCTTGGCTGCCGAAGGACAACACCGATAGACATCTACCGGCGAATGAAGAACGTGTATGGGGCACCATGGCTGTTGAAAACAACCGTTGTGAGATGGTGCGCCAGGTTCCGTGCTGCCTCATGATAACGCACATCCCCATATCGCAAATGTCGTGACGCAGAAGTTACAATTCAAGTGTGAGACACTCGAGCACCGAATCTATAGTCCTGATCTCACCCCCATGCGATCATCACGTCTTCAGTTCCTTAAAAAGAAGACATTGAATGGTCGGCGATTCCTGTCTGTCGAGGATGTGGAGCAGACAGTTACGGAATTCTTCACGGAGCAGGACACCGTGTTTTACCAAACGGGTATCTTCAGCATGGTGCGTCGATGGTACGACTGCCTCAATGCTCACGGTGATTTCACCTCACTAGCATTACTATTCTGGGATATCAACCTTCGAACGGAAACTTTTTGATCGCAGCTGATATTTATCTACAATACGTGGTAACAAAAGTGAATCACCCAACAGGTGAGGACGAAACGAAATAGGTGATGTTGATTCGATTACAAATCGAATCAAATTTACAAAGTAGAAGGTGACCCAAAAGTACGTTAACATTTGAAAAATCTGTAGTTCACGGAATAATGTAGGTAGAGAGGTAAAAGTTTACACTCGTACTTGAAACGACACGGAATTGTACTGAAACCAAAAAAGTGCTCTAAATTACCAACAGATGGTGCTTTATATGACACAAAACCAATAAGTAATATCACAGTTGACTGCTATCGGAGAGGATGTTCTTTATAAGGAATACTCAACATGTCGCCGTCGGATGTTGTCTTTTAGCACTGCCAATGAGGACGGACGAGCGCGGTAGACCTGCGACATCAGGTAACCCCACAACAACCAATCACACGGATTAAAGTCTGGGGACCTGAGGGGCCAAGCATGACGCAGGTGGCGGCGCAACACGCTATCCTCACCAAACTAAGTGTGCAAGAGATTGTGGCGACAGGATCGTCAAGCCGCAGTAGCGGATTCTCCATTCTGATAGTAAAAGTTCACTAACAGTACTTTTCCTGGCAAAGTCAGCATGCTGCGGTTGACAAACTGCCTATTAGCTCCTGTCTCGGGTTCTTCGGCCGACGTTCATCTAATTATTTTACTGACGTTTCGCCAGCACGAGTGGCTGGCATTGCCAAAGCTTCACCCTCCATTGCCGGTGGTGAACAGGAGCCGAACTCGCGGCCGCAGACTATACGTACCTGACGCGCCAATGTCAGAGAGCTTCTCCGCGGTCATTTCCGGTGCGGTTCTCCTCTTGCTACCTACGACGGTCGTTCGCTGCAGTACGGGAAACGTCACTAAAATCATTAGATGAACGTCGGCCGAAGAACCCGAGACAGTAGCCAACAGGCAGTTTGTCAACAAGTGGCCACGAAAGCCTTAACAATTTTGTATTATGCTGTGCTTACTGGCGCATCTGACTTCCTCTCTCACTACAGCTTATTTTACACACGATTCTCACGCGTTGTCACTGACTTGTTGCTGTACAGCGCCATCTGTTGGGCGGTTTTGGCATTCGTTTCTGGGTTCCATAAAACCCCATGTAATTTCAGACATGTGTGTCAAGCTTTACCTCTCTACCTACATCATTCCGCGAATTAATGCTTTTCCAAATGTCGATGGAGAACCCTGTGCCTCACAGTATGAGCCCAACCAGTAAGAGACTATACCCCATTGTGGGTGGTGTTATAAAGCCGTTAAACTCCTCAGGCAGGCTGGCCCACACATGTTGGTAACTGACCCGTGATATCCCGGATACTCGCAGTAAGACAAAGGTGACGTCAGAGCTTCTATCAGGGACGGATCAGGAGATTTTCCTGAGCACAGCAGTACCTCAGCATCACGGATACAGTTCTTAGAGATACGTGTCATGTGTGGACGAGCTTTGTCCTGCTGAGAAATGACACCACGTTACTGTCACATGAGGGGTAGCACATGAAGACGCAGGATGTGCGCGACGTACCTCTGTGCCACCAGACTTCCCTTAATCACTTACGCCGTGATCTAAAGTCACACAAGATGGCGCAGGGCGCCACGACCCCAGGAGTAATACCACTATGACTCTCCAAAAGAACGGAAGAATTGGACCCCACATCACGTTGCCGAAATATAAATAGGCCTAAAATGTGTATTAGTGCGTTATCAATGTCATTGTTTGATTTTTGTGTTCTTGATAAACTGTTTTTGGACAAATTTCTTTTTTCTCATCTTAATAATGTCACAACCAACCCGAAATCGGGGTTGCTTTCTGCAAAAATTTACTCTGACAGAACGTTTTTTCTTGGAAAGCCGAATGCTACTGTGGTATAAAATCTATGGAAAAATGAAGCGACGGATACGTATTATGAGATACAGTGATGACATGAAGGCAAAATGAATGCTGTCTCTGCCGGCCGGTGTGGCCGAGCGGTTCTAGGTTCTTCAGTCTGGAACTGCGCTACCCCTATGGTCACAGGTTCGAATCCTGCCTCGGGCATGGATGTATGTGATGTCCTTAGGTTAGGTTAGGTTTAAGTAGTTCTAAGTTCTAGGACTGATGACCTCAGATGTTAAGTCCCATAGTGCTCAGAGCCGTTTTTGAACGCTGTATCTTCACAAATTAAAAATCATAAATTGTGTCAACTTCTCGATTCTCCCTTGATCTTGTTTCCAATAACATGTGCTTCATTTTCTAAAGACCTTAGTTTTTTCAGTTTACCGAAATTTCTTTCTTCAGAACTCACTATGTTTGAAAACATTAATTTTGTGTATCTACAGACACGTTTTATAAGGTATCTACTGATGTCGCTATTACTATTATTATTAGTTGTAGTAATTGAAGCAGCAGTTGTTGCATCGCTATTATTAATGCAGTTAGCTTTCCGTCTGTACTGTTAGTCACATTGTTATTACAAACATTCAAGTAATTTTTAACTCTATTAATCAGTTTTATTACAATTTAGCGTTTTAAAATTATTGTCATATTGCAAATAACAGAGATATATAAGGGGCAGTCAAATGAAATCGAGATAGGTAGGAAAACAGTGATTAAACTGTTTATTTTTGCAAAATAATCGCCACAGTTGTTAGTGCATGTATCTCACTGTGAGACAAGACGGTGGATGCCTTCATGGAAAAATGCGTTCGGAACCATCTACATCTACATGGATACTCTGCAAATCACACTTAAGTGCCTGGGAGAGGGTTCATCGAACCACTTTCTCTATTATTTCGTCTCAAACAGCGCTCGGAAAAACTAACACCTATATGATTGCACCCAGGTGTGCTCCTATTCGTCCGAAACACATCGAAGGCCACGAATGTCTTTCTACAAGAGTCCAAAAATATGGAAAATGCTTGAGGAGAGATCAGGACTCTCTGGGGGATGTGTAAGGGCTTCCCAGCGGAACTTTTGCAGCATACTCGAAACAACATTGCAACATGCTGGCGGGCATTATCCTAGGACAGAATGATGTCGTCCGCCAACTTTCGTGGGTGTTTTGACTTGGTGCCGCACTTCAATTTTTGCAAATTCTCCACATACCTCTATGTGTTAATTGTTGTGCCGCGTTCCAGAAAGTCAATGAGCAGCGGGCCCTTGAAGTCAAATAAAAAGGTCAACATGACATTCCCGGAGATGCTGTGCCTGTTGTTCGACTATGCAGCAGAAGTATCACTGTGAAGCACTTACACATCCCCTACGCAGTCCCGATCTCTTGTCATGAGATTTTCATATTTATGGAGCCCGGAAGAAACATATTCGTGGCCGTCGTTTTTCTTCGGACAAAGAGGTGTATGCCCGCAGACAATCGCAATAATTTTCCGTGAAGAAATTAACGATTTCGTCTCATTGTGGGTTCAAAAAATGGTTCAAATGGCTCTGAGCACTATGGAACTTAACATCTGAGGTCATCAGTCCCCTAGAACTTAGAACTACTTAAACCTAACTAACCTAAGGACATCACACACATCCATGCCCGAGGCAGGATTCGAACCTGTGACCGTAGCGGTTGCGCAGTTCCAGACTGAAGCGCCTAGAACCGCTCGGCCACTACGGCCGGTTCTCATTGTGGGATAAGTGTATTAACAGTTAAGGCGATTACTTTTGAAATAAACAAAAGTCATGTGGCTAGGGCCTCCCATCGGGTAGACCGTTCCCAGGGTGGAACTCTTTCGATTTGACGCCACTTCGGCGACTTGCGCGTCGATGGGGATGAAATGATGATTAGCACAACACAACAACCAGTCCCTGAGAAGAGAAAATCTCCTACCCAGCCGGGTATCGAAACTGAGCCGTTAGGATTGACATTCTGTCGCGCTGACCACACAGCTACCGGGGTCGGACACTTTTGAAATGATACACAGTTTACATACTGTTTTCTCCTCTGCCTCATTTTCATTTGAGTGATCCTTATAAAAAGAAGGGAATGTGTAAAGAGATGGTCTGATGCAAGAGTGTGCCTAAACATCCTAAATAAGTAAAAAAAAAAAATAAAAAAATAAAGAACTAAAAAAATATTTTTATCTTATGGAAAGTAAAATATTTCTTTGATGCCTTAGTATTTTCACAAAAATACGCATGTATTGAGCAATAATGTGTACCACTTCTTTCTCCACCTTTTTCAAAATCGCTAGCGGGAACAGACTGCCGAATATTTTTCCCATCCTTCAGATTCACATTGCAGCGGTTTATAACCTGACAACAAACAACATCTGCAGTTCGTCTTCACTAAATTAGATTTGTAATACCAAGTGAGTTGGCGACTCGCATGCAGAACTGATTTTCAGATCCAGGGCATCCATCCAGAGCTACGTTTTCCGGATGCCGCAAGGGTTCTTTGGAGAGTAGAAAACCGATTTCGATCGCCATTTATGGTCCCCATATAATGAACTTAGCGTAGACGGTAGGTTAAACTCCAGTCTACTTTCCTTGCTTTTCAGGTTAGTATGTCCTTTGACTTCACATCATAGAAATAGCTAAATGCAGTAATTTAATCTGAAATGAGTCCATTCTTGAAGTTGATAGGAATATGACATTTAATGTAAATGTATTGTAACATAAATTCAAATTTTTAGATATAATTGGAGTTCATCGCTGCCCATAATGTCATAGTTTCCCTTGTGTTGCAAGAGCGAGTAAACACCAACGCTGGGATGCACATAATATCTTTGACTGCCGAAACAGAATATGCTAGTATTATTTTACTTATTGCTTTTCCTGTGTCGCTTTTTGCATGCCTCTCACCACATCCAAGTTGAAACGGAAGTCCATTGTCGTATCTAAGACTATACTCCCAAGTAAAAGGACATGAAACCAGAGGAATGCTGCACGTTGCGCCAGCAATATCGCTGCTTCATCAACTAACATTAAGCTGAGCCGTGCCCAATGGTTTCTTTGCCGGCGCCCGCTTATCGGACGCTGTCGGTGTACCGGTGTTATTGCCAACGTGCCCAGTTGCGGTGCTCCGGCTGCTTGTTCCTCATACTGCCGCTTAGGGGCCATAAGCCCGCTCATTTGCGCCGCAACCGCTTATTGCTGTTCCCCTGTTTGTTGGTGCGGTGACTGTTATTACGTACTGCCCTTTACAGTATTTGCCCCTTCACCCGCCCGTAGTTTCTTCGGACTAGGGTTGACTGGCTGCGTAACATGGTACATTAGCGCGGAACTATGTGAGATATGACACTGCGTAATATCCGGCGGTCTTAAAATGGTCGTAAGGTATGAGTGAGGGAAACTAAGATGACTGCAAACCCGATACGTAGTGTTTCAGCCGGTGTATCGGGAAAAGAGGACGACTCTCATCGCGGTACTGTATTTAAACCTCTATCAAGGAAGTTTGAATGTCAGAAAGCAAATCCAGACTCTAGTACATTACGTCAGCTGCAGTTTGCCCAGCCCTCTTTGACGGAACACTTCCTCAGTTCTTGGAGGAATTCTACGTGTATAGTGCGTTATACAGGGTGAGTCACCTAACGTTACCGCTGGATATATTTCGTAAACCACATCAAATACTGACGAACCGATTCCACAGACCGAAGGTGAGGAGAGGGGCTAGTGTAATTGTTTAATACAAACCATACAATAATGCACGGAAGTATGTTTTTTAACACAAACTTACGTTTTTTAAAATGGAACCACGTTAGTTTTGTTAGCACATCTGAACATATAAAGAAATACGTAATCAGTGCCGTTTGTTGCATTGTAAAATGTTAATTACATCCGGAGATATTGTAAAATAAAGTTGACGCTTGAAACCTCCGACGTTCAGTTGCGTGTTGTAACAAACACGGGCCACGGTCGGCGAGCAGCATCTGCAGGGACATGTTTACGATGACGACCGTGTTTACGAGTGTGGCTGTAGTGCACTGTTGTGGTTTGGTCTAGCTGTCGCAGTGTCCGCATGTAGCGCTTGCTGCTATTGTTATTCTGCATTCGTCTCCGCACGCAGACCAACTGTAGTACACCGTGTTACCAGACGTCTGTGATAGTGTAGTGTTGTAGGAACTGTGACCATGGTGTATTCGAACTCTGAAAAGGCGGAGATGATACTCATCTATGGCGAGTGTCGACGAAATGCAATTGAAGCCTGCAGGGTGTATGCAGAACGGTACCCGGACAGAGAGCATCCAACGTGCCGCACATTGCAAAACATCTACCGTCAACTGTATGCAACAGGTACGGTCGTAGCACGCAAACGGGTCCGTAACAGGCCCGTCACGGGGAAGCGGGTGCAGTTGGTGTGTTAGTTGCTGTTGCCATGAACCCACACATGAGTACATGGGGCATTGCGAGAGCCGGTGGACTGAGTCAAAGTAGTGTCATGCGCATACTGCATCGTCACCGCTTTCACCCGTTTCATGTGTCGCTAAATCAGCAATTACATGGTGATGACTTTAATCGTCGAGTGCAATTCTGCCAATGGGCATTAACAGAGAATGCGTTGCAGTTCTACCTGTTTACCGATGAAGCGTGTTTCACAAACCACGCGCCAGTGAATCTACGGAACATGCATTACTGGTCCGTGGACAATCCTCGCTGGCTCAGACAGGTAGAGCGACAGCGACCGTGGACTGTAAATGTATGGTGCGCAATCATTGGCGACCACCTCATTGGTCCTCACATCATTGCAGGCGCCCAAACAGCTGCAACATACATCGCGTTTCTACAGAGTGATCTGCCAACGTTGCTCGAAAATGTCCCACTGGAAACGCGTCGATGTATGTGGTATCAGCATGATGGTGCACCTGCACATTCCGCAATTAACACTAGGCTGACCCTTGACAGGATGTTCGACGGGCGTTTCATAGGACGTGGAGGACGCATAAATTGGCCAGCCCGTTTTTATCTTACACCCCTGGGCTTCTTTCTGTGGGGTACGTCAAAGGAGAATGTGTACCGTGATGTGCCTACAACCCCAGAGGATATGAAACAACGTATAGTGGCAGCCTGCGGCGACATTACACCAGATGTACTGCGGCGTGTACGACATTCATTACGCCAGAGATTGCAATTGTGTGCAGCAAATGATGGTCACCACATTGAACATCTATTGGTGGTGGTGGTGGTTAGTGTTTAACGTCCCGTCGACAACGAGGTCATTAGAGACGGAGCGCAAGCTCGGGTTAGGGAAGGAGTGGGAAGGAAATCGGCCGTGCCCTTTCAAAGGAGCCATCCCGGCATTTGCCTGAAACGATTTAGGGAAATCACGGAAAACCTAAATCAGGATGGATGGAGACGGGATTGAACCGTCGTCCTCCCGAATGCGAGTCCAGTGTGCTAACCACTGCGCCATCTCGCTCGGTGAACATCTATTGGCCTGACATGTCGGGACACACTATATTCCGATCCGTAATTGAAAACGGAAACCACGTGTGTACGTGTACCTCACCCCTCATGGTAATGTACATGTGCGTCAGTGAAAAAGACCAATAAAAAGGTGTTAGCATGTGGACGTAATGTGCTATTCCCGTCTCTTCTGTACCTAAGGTCCATCACCGTTCCCTTTGGATCCCTACGTAATTTGGTGCTCTCCGATACACACGATCGAACACGGAGGAGTGGTACTCAATTAACATTTTACAAAGCAACAAACGGCACTGATTACGTACTTGTTTATATGTTCAGATGTGCTAACAAAACTAACGGGGTCCCATTTAAAAAAACGTAGGTTTGTGTTAAAAAACATACTTCCGTGCATTTTGTTATGGTTTGTATTAACCAGTTACACTAGCCCCTCTCCTCACGTTCGGTCTGTGGAATCGATTCGTCAGTATTTGATGTGGTTTACGAAATATGTTGTTGTTGTTGTTGTCTTCAGTCCTGAGACTGGTTTGATGCAGCTCTCCATGCTAATCTATCCTGTGCAAGCTCCTTCATCTCCCAGTACCTACTGCAACCTACATCCCTCTGAATCTGCTTAGTGTATTCATCTCTTGGTCTCCCTCTACGATTTTTACCCTCCACGCTGCCCTCCAATGCTATATTTGTAATCCCTTGATGCCTCAGGACATGTACTACCAACCGACCCTTCTTCTAGTCAAGTTGTGCCACAAACTTCTCTTCTCCCCAATCCTGTTCAATACCTCCTCATTAGTTACGTGATCTACCCACCTAATCTTCAACATTCTTCTGTAGCACCACATTTCGAAAGCTTCTATTCTCTTCTTGTCCAAACTATTTATTGTACATGTTTCACTTCCAAATATGGCTACACTCCATACAAATACTTTTAGCAACGACTTCCTGACACTTAAATCTATACTCGATGTTAACAAATTTCTCTTCTTCAGAAACGCTTTCCTTGCCATTGCCAGTCTACATTTTATATCCTCTCTATTTCGACCATCATCAGTTATTTTGCTCCCCAAATAACAAAACACCTTTACTACTTGAAGTGTCTCATTTCGCAATCGAATTCCCTCAGCATCACCCGACTTAATTCGACTACATTCCATTATCCTCGTTTTGCTTTTGTTGATGATCATCTTATATCCTCCTTTCAAGACACTGTCCGTTCCGTTCAACTGCTCTTCAAAATCCTTTGCTGTCTCTGACAGAATTACAATGTCATCGGCGAACCTCAAAGTTTTTATTTCTTCTCCATGGATTTTAATACCTACTCCAAATTTTCCTTTTGTTTCCTTTACTGCTTGCTCAATATAGAGATTGAATAACATCGGGGAGAGGCTACAACCCTGTCTCACTCCCTTCCCAACCACTGCTTCCCTTTCATGCCCCTCGACTGTTATAACTGCCATCTGGTTTCTATACAAATTGTAAATAGCCTTTCGCTCCCTGTATTTTACCCCTGCCACCTTTAGAATTTGAAAGAGAGTATTAAAGAGAGTATTCCAGTCAACATTGTCAAAAGCTTTCTCAAAGTCTACAAATGCTAGAAATGTAGGTTTGCCGTTCCTTAATCTTTCTTCTAAGATAAGTCGTAAGGTCAGTATTGCCTCACGTGTTCCAACATTTCTACGGAATCCAAACTGATCTTCCCCGAGGTCGGCTTCTACCAGAATCCGCGTTAGTATTTTGCAGCTGTGACTTATTAAACTGATAGTTTGGAAATTTTCACATCTGTCAGCACCTGCATTCTTTGGGATTGGAATTATTATATTCTTCTTGAAGTCTGAAGGTATTTCGACTGTCTCATACATCTTGCTCACCAGATGCCAGAGTTTTGTCAGGACTGGCTCTCCCAAGGCCGTCAGTAGTTCTAATGGAATGTTGTCTGCTCTGTGGGCCTTGTTTTAACTCAGGTCTTTCAGTGCTCTGTCAAACTCTTCATGCAGTATTGTATCTCCCATTTCATCTTCTTCTACATCCTCTTCCATTTCCATAATATTGTCCTCAAGTACATCGCCATTGTATAGACCCTCTATAAACTCCTTCCACCTTTCTGCTTTCCCCTCTTTGCTTAGAACTGGGTTTCCATCTGAGCTCTTGATATTCATACAAGTGGCTCTCTTTTCTCCCAAGGTCACTTTAATTTTCCTGTAGGCTGTATCTATCTTACCCCTAGTGAGATAAGCCTCTACATCCTTAAATTTGTCCTCTAGCCATCCCTGCTTAGCCAATTTGCACTTCCTGTCGATCTCAGTTTTGAGACGTTTGTATTCCTTTTTGCCTGCTTCATTTATTGCATTTTTATATTTTCTCCTTTCATCAATTAAATTCAATATTTCTTCTGTTACCCAAGGATTTCTACTAGCCCTCGTCTTTTTACCTACTTGATCCTCTGCTGCCTTCACTACTTCATCCCTCAGAGCTACCCATTCTACTGTATTTCTTTCCCCCATTCCTGTCAATTGTTCCCTTATGCTGTCCCTGAAACTCTGTACAACCTCTGGTTTAGTCAGTTTATCCAGGTCCCATCTCATTAAATTCCCACCTTTTTGCAGTTTGTTCAGTTTTAATCTACGGTTCATAACCAATAGATTGTGGTCAGAGTCAACATCTGTCCCTGGAAATGTCTTACAATTTAAAACCTGGTTCCTAGATGTCTGTCTTACCATCATGTATTCTGTCTGATACCTTCTAGTATCTCCAGGGTTCTTCCATGTATACAACCTTCTTTCATGATTTTTGAACCAAGTGTTAGCTATTATTAAGTTATGCTCTGTGCAAAATTCTATCAGGCGGCTTACTCTTTCATTTCTTAGCCCCAATCCATATTCACCTGCTATGTTTCCTTCTCTCCCTTTTCCTACTGTCGAAATCCAGTCACCCATGACTATTAAATTTTCGTCTACCTTCACTACCTGAATAATTTCTTTTATCTCATCATATATTTCTTCAATTTCTCCGTCATCTGCAGAGCTAGTTGGCATATAAACTTGTACTACTGTAGTAGGCATGGGCTTCGTGTCTATATTGGCCACTATAATACGTTCACTATGCTGTTTGTAGTAGCTTACCCGCACTCCTATTTTTTTTATTCATTATTAAACCTACTCCTGTTTTACCCCTATTTGATTTTGTATTTATAACTCTGTATTAACCTCACCAGAAGTCTTGTTCCTCCTGCCACCGAACTTCACTAATTCCCACTATATCTAACTTTAAGCTATCCATTTCCCCTTTTAAATTTTCTAACCTACAAGCCCGATTAAGGGATCTGACATTCCACGCTCCGATCCGTAGAATGCCAGTTTTCTTTCTCCTGATAACGACGTCCTCTTGAGTAGTCCCCGCCCGGAGATCCGAATGGGGGACTATTTTACCTCCGGAATATTTTACCCAAGAGGACGCCATAATCATTTAACCATACAGTAAAGCTGCATGCCCTCGGGAAAAATTACGGCTGTAGTTTCCCCTTGCTTTCAGCCGTTCGCAATACCACAACAGCAAGACCGTTTTGGTTAATGTTACACGGCCAGATCAGTCAATCATCCAGACTGTTGTCCCTGCAACTACTGAAAAGGCTGCTGCCCCTCTTCAGGAACCACATGTTTGTCTGGTCTCTCAACAGAAACCCCTCCGTTGTGGTTGCACCTACGGTACGTCTATCTGTGTCGTTGAGGCACGCAAGCCTCCCCACCAACGGCAAGGTCCATGGTTCATGGGGCGAAGTACGAAATATATCCAGCGGTAATGTTAGGTGACTCGCCCTGTATAGCTTGGATCTTTTATCAGGAATGTATGGAGCGAGACAACAGATGTGGCCTATTTGTCGACCGTCTGCCATATGTAAAAGACGAGTGATTGAGAAACTGTAGTTTATTTCGTATTTTACAAATAGATGTCTTGCACGAGCTAAGATGGATTGGCGTGTAGTCTCCAGTTTCTTTATGAACAGATTATGAACCAAAATCCTCACAGATCGAAGGGCGTCTTGTGTCGAAAAGCGGCCAACACGGACCTTGGTGCATCATTCCATAACGGTGGCTTCCGACAGACATACTGCCCTATACACATTCTTCATTCTCCGATAGATGTCTATCGCTGTTTTTCTTTAGGAACCGAAAGAAATAACAACAGCGCGCTGGTCCTGTTTGAATGCATTTGGTAATAACGTCGCCACAGTCCACGTTTCCGCACGCACTTGGGAAAGATACGAATGCTACCCTAGACCCTTGCCTAGATGTTGTTGCTTATGTACCAGCTTGGAAATCGCACTACTTTGCTTATACACTTCAGCAACGCTCTGAAACAGAAGGATTCTGATCCTCCCTTATATATTTAAAAATCGATTGATATTCTGTTATTATTAAGAGTATATACGCCAAGAGAAAGGATGCAAGCTTTAGTTCGTGCGATAATTTAATTTTTTATCTTTGCAACATGAAAAAAGAGCACAATTTATACACCAATGTAACTTTTTATGAGTAAAATAATTACGACGTGAAGTGTTAAACTTCTCGGTACCTCATTTCCAAAGATAGCAGCAAGCTGTTGGTGAAATATTTCAGTTTTTTCTCAAAGCACTAAGTTTTTCTTAATTGTCATGATTACTGTGAAGTAATTAAATATTTCTTTACAAAACGATACCCTTTATCTTTTTGTTGATGTCATTGAAGGTCATCCATAGGTAACCTATTTAATTACGGTATTGAACCGAAATACATTGTGAAACGCGAATGAGAAGTTTGTTATGGAAAATGTTTCACTAAATTATACTAAATTGTCGTCAACGCTTTCCCTGAACGATCAGTATTTTCACTGCTTCATAATTTGTGACGTGCATCCATTTTCCACACCTACCTATGTAAATAGTGGGATTGTACCCATGTCCCGCCTGAGATACACGATACTCTAATACAGGATGTACATAATTGCATTATTGCACAAGAACCAAACGTTGTGCAGATATCATACTATGTCATTTTGAAGAGAAACCCTGGACGTTTTTTTCACGTATACAGCTACAGCGTAGTTCGGTAATTTGCCGATAGTCACCGCTAGTCGCAAAGATGGCGAGTTCAGGTGCGGAGCGAGCTTTCTGTGCGTTGGAGTTCCCCGGACACTCGGTCTCACTCCGTGTGACTTTTTCTGTGGGGGCACATTAAAGATCTGGCGTACGTACCGCCCCTACCACGTGATGTAGCAGAGCTCCGGGAGATAATACGGGTAGCAAGTGCCACAGTCGACGGTGCCATGGTGGGACGGGCGTGACAAGAATTAGATTACCGTACTTGCGTCTGCCGGATCACTGATGGTTCGCATATCGAATGTTTGTAAAAAAAACTTTCAGAGTATCTCTTCAAAATGCAATCTGTATGACATCTGTACATTGTTTAGTTCTTGTCCAATAAATAATTGAAAATGTTCACGGACTTTATGTACACCCTGTATTTAGCAAACTTTTTCACACTAGTACATAATTTATCACTATACGCAGGCATGTGAGGTACTCGTAACCCGTGGAAGTGGTTGCATCGGTAAGGGCATCCGGCTAACTACATCTGCGTCTGTATACTTATTCTGCAAGCCAGCGCATTGTGCGTGGTGGAGGGTACCCTGTACCACCATTAGTCACTTACTTCCCTATTCCACTCGCAAACAGAGCGAAGGCAAACGACAGTCTATATTTCTCTGTACAAGTCCTAGTTTCTGTTACAGTCGTGGTTCTTACGAAAAATGTACGTTGGTGTCATTGGAATCGTTCTGGGGTCAATTTTAAACGCCGATTCTCTAAATTTCTCAATAGTGATCATCGAACAGAACGTCGTCTTCCCTGCAGGGGTTTCCGCTTGAGATCCTGGAGCATCTTTGTAATACACACCGGTAGCAAATCTGGCAGCCCCCACTGAAAAACTTCGATCATTTCATCCGACCTGGTGCGGATCCATAACACTCGAGAGCAATATCCAAAAAAGGGTCGATCTAGTGTTCTTTACAAATGAATATCACTTTCCTAAAACTGTCCCAATAAACAAAGTCGCCCATCCGCCTTCGCTACTAAACTCCTTACATGCTCGTTCCAATTTACATCGCTTCGCAACTTTACGTCTAGATATTCAGTCGACGTGACTGCCTGCATTAAGTAGCCCACTACTAACACACTACTCGAACATTACGGGTCTGTTCTCCCTACTCACCTGCATTGACTTACATTTTCCACATCTAGATCTAGCTGCCATGCATCATACCAACTAGAAGTTCTGTCTAAGTCATCTTGTATCCTCCTGCAGTCATCCAATGACGATACCTTCCCTACATCAGAGCTTCATCAGTAAACAGCCGCAAATTGCTGCTCACCCTGTCCGTCAGATTACGTATGTGTACAGAGAACAATAGTGGTCCTATCACGCTTTCCTGGAGCACTCCTAACGATAGTCTTGTCTCTGAAGACCACACGCTGTCCAAGACTTCGTACTGGGTTCTGTAACTTAAATTTTCTGAACTTCTGCTAACCAATTCCGAATGCTTGGACCTTTTCTCAGTTTGCAATTGGGCATCGGGCCAAACGCTTTTCGGAAATCTAGGAATCAAAAATTTGCCTGTTGCCCTTAATCCGTAGTTCACTGGAAATCATGTGAGAAAAGGGCAAGCCGAGTTGTGCACGAGCGATGCTTTCTAAAGCCGTTCTGATTAGTGAACAGAAGATTGTCCTTTTCGAGGAAACCTGTTGTACTCGAATCGAGAATATATTCAAGAATTATGCAACAAAGTGATGTTAAGGATACCGGTCTGTAATTTTGCTGGTCCGTCCTTCTACACTTCATATATACGTGAGTCAACGGTGCCTTTGCCAGTCACTAGGAACTTTGTGCTGGGTGAGAGATTCGCGATACATAAGGGACCATTACCGTGGAGTACTGTTTGTGACACCGAATTGGGATTCCTTGCGGACCTGGCAAGTAATCTGTTTTCAACTCTGTCAGCTGTTTCTCTATGCCAGGATTGCCTATTACTATGTCCTACACACGGGAGGAAAGATGTACTGTGATTATAATGAAAGGTACACGGGATGGAGCAATATATGTTACAACGCGAATATTTGATGAATGGACCAAGACAGATCTTTGCAGCCTACCAAGAGGTCGGGGAAGACCGAGATTATGAGCTTATAGAACGTAAATATATGACATTAGAAAACATTCAGGAGAAACACTATAAGGGACGAAAAATTTGGAGGAGGTCTTCAACCAACAGTAGATGTTAAATGGATAATGGTAGTGGTGATAATATGATGACGGTGATGATACACTATGGAGTGTTCCCGGGTCGTCGAAAATAAAAACCGCAGGAGACCATTGAAGGTAAGTAGTGGTGCACGATATTGCCGTGTATGGTAATAATAACGGGTGACTCAAAGAGAAGGAGCAGATTTATAACGTTTATTACAAACAAATTATAAAATATAGAAGCCGGCCGCGGTGGTCTCGCGGTTCTAGGCGCGCAGTCCGGAACCGCGCGACTGCTACGGTCGCAGGTTCGAATCCTGCCTCGGGCATGGATGTGTGTGATGTCCTTAGGTTAGTTAGGTTTAACTAGTTCTAAGTTCTAGGGGACTGATGACCTAAGATGTTAAGTCCCATAGTGCTCAGAGCCATTTGAACCATAAAATATAGAAACACGCACCACGCCACGGTCACAGGCCGTTGGGCCGGTGTTATGTTATTGAGGACATTCACCTGAGCTTCCATGGGAGCTGTAGTAGTAATCGAAAGCTACCTGCATCCCTTCATACTAGATGTCTACGTCTTCCACCAGGATAAATACCAATGTTACAAGGCCAGTATCGTACAGCAGTGTTTTGAGAAGCATGATAGCGAACTAATTCTGGTGATTTAGCCACCAAATTTGCCTGATCTGAACGCTACGGAATCACTATCGGGCACCAGCAAGTTAGTTAGATAGTTAATTGGTTACAGGTTCCATAGACCATTTGAACGATTCTTTTATCGGAAAGGTGTGGAACGAGTCAGCTTACAGCATATGTATATATGACTAGTGTTAACATTAATGAGTACATCCTACTCATGTAAGTAAACTTTATTTTTTATTTATTATTTTTTGCTGGCTACTAGTTTCTAAGCAGAAATTCGTCAATGAAACTGGTGTTGTCCGTGAGAAATGATTTTAAATTAGATTTTAAAACATGTCAGACTTACAATGTTATTGGGCAAATGATAAAAAAAATTTTGTTGCTGCATTTTCAACTCGTTTCTTGGCCACATTTACCAATGGGTAATACAGGTTATTTTTCCCTCTAGTGTTGTGAAGCGGATAATATAGTTCTTCTCAAGTTGTGATGGATTATTTACGATGAATTTCATTACCGAATATATGTACTGCGACGCCGCATTTAAAATGACTAGCCCCGTCAGGAGGTACCTACATGACGTTCGTGGGTGAACACCACATATTATTCTTTGCTTGGTTGGTTGATTTGGGGAGGGGACCAAATAGTGAGGTCATCGATCCCATCGGATTAGGGAAGGATGGGGGAGGAAATCGGCCGTGCCCTTTCAAAGGAACCATGTCGGCATTTGCCTGAAGCGATTTAGGGAGATCACGGAAAACGTAAATCAGAATGGTCGGATACGTGTTTGAATTGTCGTCCTCCCGAACACGAGTCCAGTATGCTAACCACTGCGCCACCTCGTTCTTTTATTATTGTTACTGCTTGCTTTTGAGCAATCAACACCTCCTTTGTAAGTGATGAGCTGCCCCATAAAATTATTCCGTAAGACATTATTGAGTGTAAATATGCAAAATATCTCAGGAGTTTGATGAATTTGTTTCCAAGGTTAGGGATAATACGGAAGGCAAAAGTAGATGAACTTCATTGTTCGAGAAACCCAGTAAAATGCTTCTTTAATTTCAAGCTGTCATCAATACCTACACGTAAAAATGTGGAGCATTGAAATCTAATTGCTGACTCCTGCTCATGTGCTACATCAGTTGTTGGTATGTCTATTTGTTGAACAGAACTGAATGTAGAGTCCTTTTTTCAAAATGTAGGGAGCGTCCGTTTTCAGAGAACCACTTTATAATTCCTCGAGAGACATCATTTAGCAACTTTTAAGTGCTTGTTCTCTAATGGGATTTATCACAACACAAGCATCGTCTGCTTGGTTGCTGCGTAAGTTCGTACCGTTTTTCAAATGGTTCAAATGGCTCTGAGCACTATGGGACTTAACTACTGAGGTCATCAGTCCCCTAGAACTTAGAACAACTCGAACCTAACTAACCTAAGGACATCACACACATCCATGCCCGAGGCAGGATTCGAACCTGCGACCGTAGCGGTCACGCGGTTCCAAACTGAAGCGCTTAGAACCGCACGGCCACACCGGCCGGCGTACCGTTTTTGTTTTGCCTGCTCATATTCTCTTTACTTTAGGTTTATTTATCGATTGTCAAGTATTATTTGTAGATCACCGTTGCTAACCGAGTTTACATATTATCATTTTGTTATTTGGAGATAGTGAGTGCAGTTGTGGACGCCAGAAAATGGAGTGTCAAGTGGAGAAATCGGCGCATTTTGACAGATTCTACTATTTGAGTTCAATAGTTGGATTACAGCAGCGGATGCAGCCATAAACATTTGTGCCGTGTTGGGGGATAATGTCATTGGACAGAGCACGGCAAGAAAATTGCCTTTCTCGTTTTAAGGAGGATCGCTTTGACATTAGTGACTTTCAACGTTCAGGAAGACCTTCAGGGTATGATGAATATCGTTTAAACGCATTAATCCACAATAGTCCAGTCAGTGTACTCGAGAACTGGCAAATGTGATGAATTGTGATCATTCCACCATCGTGTGACATTTGCATGCAGCGTGGAAGGTTAGAAAATCAGATGTATGGGTTACGCAAAGCTTAAGCTAACATCACAAAAATCAGCGGATGGCCGTGTGTGCATCTCTGCTTGGTCGACACCAATCGGCTCGCAAACGACACCTTACATTCGTATCCTGTATCATTACTAGTGCCGGCCGGAGTGGCCGAGCGGTTCTAGGCGCTTCAGTCTGGAACTGCGCTACCGCTACGGTCGCAGGTTCGAATCCTGCCTCGGGCGTGGATGTGTGTGATGTCCTTAGGTTAGTTAGGTTTAAGTAGTTCTAAGTTCTATGGGACTGATGACCTCAGATGTTGAGTGCTATAGTGCTCAGAGCCATTTCATTTCATTACTAGTGGCGAGATATGGTGTATATATTTTAACATAAGGGAAAAAATGGAATGGTTGAGCCCAAACTAAGCGGCAACTCCCCGTACAAAGACCTACGCGCGTCCACAAATGATAATGTTATGCACCAGGTGAAACAGCGTCGGTGTGGTAAGCTATGAATTGCCTCTCCGACATGTAACCATCACTGCTGACAGTCATTCCCACCAACAGAGGTGTCTTGTACACGCAATACAAGAACAACGGCCAGGAACGCTGTGTGAAGTGATGCTACGCCACGACAACGACCGTCCGTAATCTGCTAGACGGACAAAAAACACTACACAGGAGCTGAGTTGGGAAGTAAATCGGCCCCCACCCTTTCGCCTGATATTGCGCCGCCAGATCTTCATCTTTTCCGCTCTCTATCGAACAACCTTCAAGTAGCTTCCTTTACGGATGAAAATGCGCTCCGAACCTGGTTCGACGAGTTCTTCGCTTCAAAAGAACGTACTTTCTGCAGTTTCGGTATCGAAGAGTTACCCCAGGTTTGGTAGACTGTTGTAAATAGTGAAAGAGAATACGTTACTCATGACTGAAGTCTCTCTTAAGTGCAACTGCTGTGTTTATTAAACGCTACGAAGTGAAGCACCAACCCAATGCAAGGAATGGGAGTGGACCCAAAATTGTTATTTTTTTCCCCTCAGTCACTAAAATTTTCTATCTTTCCGACATTGTCTGAATTATTCAGCACGCTCTTTTGCATTCTGCTTCTCCGCTACCACAGGTCAACGGTCAGAAATTTTCGGAACCTGCCTGAGTTCTGTGTAGGCATCTGGTGTCGCTTACCTGTGGGAACCTACCAAGGGCATAACGGCTGTTGTATTGTGTTCCAAAGATGCATAAATAAGCTATTAACCAGGTGGTCGTAATGTTTTGGATCTTCAGTGTGTAGTCAGTGTGTAACCTGTCTGACAAAGGTAACTGAAGGTGTGAATTAAAATATCAGAGGTCGCTGCGGCGTGATGTAGAGCCCGTATTTTAAAACAAAGCTGTACTCGTGCTGCCAAGTCGTAGCGGTTATTTAGTATCTTGCTCGCAGAAGGGAGTCTGTTATTAAATTCAATTTTGTTTAAAAATGCAAATTTATTGCTACCTAAGCCAGTTTTTCGATGTAATAACTTTCATTTAAGATATTTTTGTAAATTATTTTGTTTAATATAAAAGCCGAAGAATAAATACAGGGTATTTATGAAGTCCACGAAATATTGAAATAGCTGATGCAGATAAACGGCGTAACTCTCAAAAAAAATTTCCGCTGTTTATAAATGTTCTGCGTCTCTACCCTTCTTCAGATGATGCACATCAAGTAGGTAGTCCGACTGTGCTCGCAACTGACCCAGCATATTAGGTGTGATAGTAAGAACAGCTGCTGCGAAACTGTGTCGTAAGTTTTCGAGATTCTATTAAAAAAAGAAGGGACACTAACCTTGATGTAATCCCAAAAGAAAAAAAAAATCTAGACGTCAAATCTGGCGACAGTGGTACCATGTGAGTAGCGGCATGTCAGGTGCCTCAACATAACCTATCCAGTTACTCTTTCAGGCAAACTCGTACACAGCTGTAAAAACGGGGAGGCGCACCATTTTTTTGGAAGATGGAATCCCTGTATCAGTATGGCATGAGCCACCGTTACAGCACTTTGAGCCACTCAGAGAAGAACAAGGGTCAATAGACTTGTTGAGCATGCCACAGAACACTTTAACTTTTTCGGAATCAAGAAAGTGTTTTCACTTGCATGTGGATTCTCTGTCCCCCATCTGCGTGTGTTGTGTCGGTTGACCTTCACCGAAAGATGAAAAGTGGCCACCTCTCTGAAGATTAACTTGTTTGAGAAGTTGTCATTATCAAGATGCTCCTGCGTGTCAACGCAGATCTGTAGTTGGTGCAGTTCGTCGTAGTGGATTTATACTCACAGGAGCACGGCTTCACTTTTAATCGCTTTCGAAGAATTTTCCGCTCTGTTGTATCCCTCTGCGCTAGCTTGATGGGTAGACATTTTGGGACTTCGCAAAATTACGCCTGGTCTACCAGAAAGTTTTGCATGACACAAACAACTATTCTCCTCGAATTTACTTGCAACACTTGCCTGTGCTGTTGTAAGTCGGAGGTAGCTTGTGAAACTACCCACGGAAAGTTCTTAGCACACTCAATTCTGATTAGCAACGGGAAAACTCTAGCACATAAAATGATTCCTTTGCCTAATTGGCAACCATTATCAGCATCTACGAGCTGTTTCTAAAACTAACTTGCTGGTATCACTTAAAAAAAAGAAACATAAAAAATAAGAAACTAAACTACTTTCAGATAGCGCTTTCACGTTTTGTTAATTTCATTATGTTATGATAGCCAGTTACACGTACTAGTTTTTTTTAAATGTTTCATTGATTCATTGATTTTATAGTTACCCTGTACCTTGCGCAAAAAGCAGATGATGGACGAGAATATATCTAATTTTACATAACTCTGTCTGAATTTGCATAAAACTGTAGGAGAATTTATAGCCAGTCAGCGCCATAGTCGTGAGGCATGTTGTATGCGATCAAGTATAATTAAAAACAGTGGGGTATGGTCTACAGCTGAGATATAACGATATTAAATGCTGTAATAAGTACCGTTCATGATATCCTGGAGTAATCCTTCATTATCAGTCCTGTTTCTAGACACATATCTTGTGGTAGCTACGCCCTGTGAAGAACTATTTGTCGATGTGCTACCTCCAGTGGGAGGGCGGAAAGAGATGCCAAAAGAGAAAATATGCGACTCTTAGATCTGATTCCATCACTAATGCTCACTGCACGGCGCTGTTCAGGGATTAGGCCGTTTTTGCGTAACTGTTTTAAGCGGCACGCGCTGACCAACAGGTGGGAGAAAGTCCCATTCATACGACAGTCTTCCAAGCTATTTTTCCTTCCTGTATTTGTTCAGGCGAAGTAGTCCTTAGAGAATTGGGCACATCAAGTCATCATACTCTCTAGATGCCCGTATGGTTTCTTCATGACGCAGTTCCCATGTTATCTACATGACAACACATGTCCCGCAAAACCTGTCACGCTGCATTTTTAACATTACAGGCCCACACATAGAGACGTTTACACGACTTTGCGATAGTATCAGCCGCTGTTAGGAACATTCGCTGGTCGTCGAATCTGGAGCGCGGACATGACTTGTTTGTGTGGTCCTCAATTCTTTCAGCATATCATCTTTTTAACTTCGTATTAGTGTGACATTCCGCTCAAAACCATCGTCATCTTCAACATCATCTACTTGACTGGTTAAATTTTTGGACAACATGGTTGTGGAGATGAAGCAGCGAATAGTATGATTAATCAGTTATTCGAAAATTGCATTTATTATTATTATTATTATTATCACTATACCGCCAACCGGTTTCAACCCGACGTAGGGGTCATCTTCTGGGCGTTTACACCAGCAGTCGACCAATGGTGTAAACGCTCAGAAGATGACGCCTACGTCGGGTTGAAACCGGTTGGCGGTATAATATGGTTCAAATGGCTCTGAGTACTATGAGATTTAACATCTGAGGTCATCAGTCCCCTACAACTTAGAACTACTTAAACCTAACCTAACCTAAGGACATCACACACATCCATGCCCTAGAGAGGATTCGAAACTGCGACCGTAACGGTCGCGCGGTTCCAGACCGAAGCGCCTAGAACCACATGGCCACACCGGCCGGCAGTGGTATAATAATAATAATAAATGCGATTAAGACTGTTTTTGAATAACTGATTGGTTAAAACTGATGGTCAGTTCTAGTCCGGCAGTCCGCCTCTCCCTTGGATTTCTCAAAAATTCTCGTATTTTTCTACCAGTGGGCTCTGGAAGCCGCTCATTGCTGATTCTGACGATCTATTTGAGTCGCAGTAGGGAAAATATAAAATGTAGCCTGACAATGGCAAGGAAAGCGATTCAGAAAAAGAGGAAACTGTTAACGTTGAGTACAAATTTAAGTGTCATGAAGCATTTTCGGAAAGTATTTTATGGAGCGTAGCCTTATATGGAACTGAAACTTGGAGAGTAAACAGTACAGAGAAGAAGAGGTTAGAAGCGTTTCACCTGTGGTGCTACAGAAGAAAGCGGCAGCAAAATTGGGTAAATCGAATAACGAACACGTACTGAAGTGAATCGAGGACAAAGAAGTTTATGACACAAATTCATTTAAGAAAGGGGTCAGCTGATAAAACACATTTTGAGGCATCAACGAATAGTACGTTTAGCAAAGGAGGAAGTTTGGATCGACTCGGCTGAGGAGAGACAGGAAAGAGGAGGAGATGGATAGTGAAAAGAGGGAGGATGAGGCGGATAAAGGCGGAAGAGGAAATGGACTGTAGAAGTGGGAGTAGGAGATAGGCGTAAAGAGAGGGAAAGGAGGATATGAACAGACAGAGAGAGTGGGGAGAAGGAGACTGATATAGAGAGGGAGGAGATGGATACAGAGATGGGGAGGAGGGCATGGTAGAGAGGAGGAGGAAGGAATGGGCATAGACAAGGGGAAAGAGAAGATGGAAATGGAAAGAGGGGGAGAAGGAGAGAGAGTTGGAGGAAAAGAAAGACAGAGAGAGAGAGGGGAAAGATGGATGGAGAGGGGTGAGGATAAGCATGGGGGGCACAGAGAGATGGGGGGGGGGGTGTACATTGTTAGTTAGTTGAAGTGTGCTCTGTCTAGAAAACCAGGATCTAGTAAACACAGGGAAAAACAGCTGCGTGCCTCAGCACGCCATTTCCGAGATTCGAGGAACTCGCGCCGACCTTGGATCAGATCCGAACGGCGAATTAATGACTTGGGCCAGCCTGTATGTGGTTTTTAGCCGGTTTGCCGCATCAGACTAGGCGAATGCAAGGTTTGTACATATGTCCTGCCTCAGTTACACGACTAACAAATATTTAGAAAACGTTCACAGTTTTTCTCGTTACGTAACACTAGACGCAGCGTGAAATGTGATCCACAAATTCCGTTTCAGGGGTGAAGGGTTGATTACGGGTAGGACAACCGCCCTCCCCTGCCAGTAACGTTTCCAAATCCAGATCAACATGCCGATCCTGTGAAGACACGGGATAAAGCCATAAAAATGAAGAAGAAGGAGTCCAATACAAAATACACTTCTGTTCGGAATCGCTCATACGTTGCGTAAACTGAATTAAATTGCAGAGACTACCGCCGATGTAGTTGGAAGTAATATGGAGTAGACTTGGCCTCATCCCGCAATGTAATCTATGTTGTGAAATATAAAAATGAGATTAATAATAATACTGAGAATAACAGGTACGAAGATACTTCAAACAGCAGAAGGTGATAGCAAAAATGCAATTCGCAGTGCTGTCCGCTTACCTGCAAAGTCGCCCTCGGAGATCTCGGTGATGCGGTTCTCCTGCATCTCGAGCTTCTTCAGGGTGTCCAAGATGTTGAGAGCGTGCACCGGCACCGCAGTTAGTTCGTTGCCGCCCAGATTCAACCGCTTCAGTTTCCTGCAACAGGCGAACCACGAACGTCACTCAAGAGGAAGTTCCACCCACACTGTCAGTTCCGTTGACTGTAATCTCGTTGGCTGTAATCTCCTAGTCTGTCAGCAAGCCATAACTATCCTGAAATCGCTGGGTGCTTATGAGTGACGGAAATAAAATCGCACCACCAAGAAGGAGCCGTGCAACAGAAACGAAAGTTGGTAGGCGTGTTTCTGCATCTGAAAGATGTCTATTCAGATTATGCAGTAACGATCGTGAACGTTAGTTATCCTTGAGGTTGGACGTGGTGAGTTTATATTAATCAAGACTGCCTTTAAAGTGAGAAAGATGGCATTACGAACACCTCACCGAGTTTCAACGAGGTCGTGTAATAGGGCTAAGAGAAGCAGAGTGTTTCTTCTGCGATGTTGCAGAAAGACGTGGTAGGAACGTAACCACTGTAAGTGACTGCTGGCACCGGAGGTCACGCGAATGTACGGTGACACGAAGCTGGGCTCCGGACGGACACGTGGCACTAATGAGACAGAAGACGATCGTGTTTGACGTACGCTCTGGCGCATCGTAGTACGCCTGCAGCAGCAATCTGAGCAGCAGTTGGCACCACAGTGACGCAACGAACTTTTACAAATCGATTACTTCAATGACCGCTCCGAGATAGACGCCCTCTAGCGTGCATTCCACTGACGTTCGAGTATAATGACTTTTCTGGAGACTAGAAATCTACTCTGTAGGAATGAGCATGGGTTTCGAAAAAGACGGTCGTGTGAAACCCAGCTCGCGCTATTCGTCCACGAGACTCAGAGGGCCATAGACGCGGGTTCACAGGTAGATGCCGTGTTTCTTGACTTCCGCAAGGCGTTCGACACAGTTCCCCACAGTCGTTTAATGAACAAAGAGCATATGGACTATCAGACCAATTGTGTGATTGGATTGAAGAGCTCCTAGATAACAGAACGCACCATGTCATTCTCAATGGAGAGAAGTCTTCCGAAGCAAGAGTGATTTCGGGTGTGCCGCAGGGGAGTGTCGTAGGGCCGTTGCTATTCGCAATATACGTAAATGACCTCGTGGATGACATCGGAAGTTCACTGAGGCTTTTGCGGTTGACGCTGTGGTATATAGAGAGGTTGTAACAATGGAAAATTGAATCTCAATGCAGACAAAATTGAATCTCAATGCAGATAAGTGTAATGTGCTGCGGATACATAGAAAGAAAGATCCCTTATCATTTAGCTACAATATAGCAGGTCAGCAAATGGAAGCAGTTAATGCCATAAATTATCTGGGAGTACGCATTAGGAGTGATTTAAAATGGAATGATCATATAAAGTTGATCGTCGGTAAAGCAGATGCCAGACTGAGATTCATTGGAAGAATCCTAAGGAAATGCAATCCGAAAACAAAGGAAGTAGGTTACAGTACGCTTGTTCGCCCGCTGCTTGAATACTGCTCAGCAGTGTGGGACCCGTACCAGATAGGGTTGATAGAAGAGATACAGAAGATCCGACGGAGAGCAGCGCGCTTCGTTACAGGATCATTTAGTAATCGCGAAAGCATTACGGAGATGATAGATAAACTCCAGTGGAAGACTCTGCAGGAGAGACGTTCAGCTGCTCGGTACGGGCTTTTGTTGAAGTTTCGAGAACATACCTTCACCGAAGAGACAAGCAGTATATTGCTCCCTCCTACGTATATCTCGCGAAGAGACCATGAGGATAAAGTCAGAGAGATTAGAGCCCACACAGAGGCATACCGCCAATCCTTCTTTCCACGAACAATACGAGACTGGAATAGAAGGGAGAACCGATAGAGGTACTCAAGGTACCCTCCGCCACACACCGTCAGGTGGCTTGCGGAGTATGGATGTAGATGTAGATGTAGATGTAGACTCCAAACCACCGCCAGTTGCGACTTCAGTGGTGTCAAGCGAAAGCTAATTGGAGGACAGGTTGGAGGTCTGTTGTGTTTTCTGATGAAATCTGGATCTTCCTCATTGCCAGTGATGGCCGTGTGTTGCTTAGAAGGAGGCTTACAACCAACCCGTCTGCGTGCTAGCTGCACTGGACTCACATCTGAAGTTATGGTCTGGAGTGCGATTTCATACGGCAGCAAGAGCACTGTCCTGGTTATACCACGCACACTGCAAATTTATTCGTCAATCCCGTGATTCGACCTGTTGTTCTACCGTTCGTGAGCAGCATTCCAGGGGTGTTTTACAACAGGAGAAAGCTCGCCCAGATACTGTTGTTGCTACCCTACATGATCTACAGAATGTTGACATATTGACTTGGCTTGCTCGATAACCAGATCTGTTTTCAATCGAGTACATATGGGATATCATCGGACGACAACTCCAACGTCATCCAAAAACCACCGTTAACCGTCCCTGTATAAACCGACCAACTGCAACAGGCATTGAACTCTAGGCCACAAACTAACATCTGGCACATTTAAAACACATGCTTGCATGCAATATTCCGGCGGTTACACTTGTTATTATTATACCTTCATTTCACATTCTCAATGGCGTATCTCGCACTTACACTGACTTGTGATCTTGGAATGTCAGTCATTTAAATATGTTACTTAGACAAAGGTATTTCCGGAATTCATTACTGTACATTAATAATTCTTTGATGTTGCGATTTTCTTCCGTCAGTGCAAGTAGCCCGCTGTATGAACAGCTTCAAATTGAGTAGCCCTTGCGATGTGGAACACTGAATCGGTTGCAGAACTGTAGAGGAGAAATTTGTTAGTAAGACCATACAAACTTGTCAACGAAAAGCTTGGTATATACGCAATTGATAACAGGTTTAACTACCAAACGTCCTCCGCACAGAAACGATTCAAAAACTTGAAGAGACTCAAGTTTAATTACACCTATGCCATTTTCATCATTTTTTGGTAAATCTCACAAAAGCAGGATATCCGAAAAGCACTACGTCCGTCAAAAAAGTTCAGAGATTTAATTCATTTCCGGAGTGTAAGCGACGTCACCGCATTACTACGGTGGCAGCTTGAACTGACAACTGTAAACAACATATATCCATTTGACCAGTCAGTTGAGAGCAGGCACTATTAAATAGTGACAACCAGGCCGCGATGTGTCAGAGTTGTGTCACAACAACTCTACATCAATTTTTCGCACGTTTTTCACAATGTAATGAACAACAGACAAGGGTGTGGAAAAATTTGCCCCGCACACCTTGACTCCCGAACAAAAACAACGACCGTGGACGCCTGCCGCAACTTCTTTGAAAAGCAAAAAGTCATCAGAGGTGTCGGTTCTTGGCGTTATCAGCACAAAACGACAAGGTGCAAAAATTCATTAGAAATGTCAACGTTTTGACGACATAACCGACAGTCAAGCCAGTTTGACGCGGGAATTGAGCAACATCCAAAAGAAGGACGTATGACAGTTTCGATGGGTTTATAAGTGGAAGGGGGGCAGGGGGCGGGGGGGACCTGTGAAGAGCACCTGAAGCATTAAAACGACCATCTTCACTATTCTCTAGTTATCATTAATCCAGTCGTAACTTCTTCAACTGACGGGTTGTAACGCATTATTCAGTGTTAATAAAGTGTTGTCACTTGCCAGTAACAAGCTGTATACACCTTCACAATTTTTCTAACTTAATATGTACGGTCTGTTACAGTTTTTTCTTTCTTGTTATTTTATCCTACTCGCCTCAGATGGGCACGGCTGTGTTGTCAGCATTTATAATCCACAGATCTTCAGCGAAGCGATTTAAAAAGTTTAAAAAGTTGTAAAGTTTTTTACATGGCATTAAAGACTTTAATGTTTTCAACAACAAAAATACAGATGGTGAGTTGTGTTGGTTAAAAGACAAAAGAATGATACTCCATAGAGAAGAATGAGGTGACGAGTTGTTGTAGACTACCAGGGCTGAGGGTGTTATTGGATTTGTAGGATTTTGTGTGGTATTTGTTATGAGCGTACTGTGGGTGTATGTTTTGTAGGGTAATGAGGGATAAAATTCCAAACTAAGGCCTAGATGTTGGTGGAGGGGAGTGATTAGGATAGCAGCTCTAACAAGAGATGTCTTGTAGGGCGGGGTGGATTATATGGTCGTGTAAGGAGAGATGATTGATGCTTAATGGGAAAGTATGTGGAGGGTAGTGTGGGAGCAATGTGTTGGTGCATGTGGTGCAAAGTACTAGCATCGAAGTGGAGGGGGAAAGTATAAAGTGCTTAATGCCAAAGTTTTGAGTAACATGGACATGTGGATATGGGGTCTGCATCCTTCCACCATCCTTCACACCTACAAATCCTTGATCCATCCCATCATCTTTTACGCCAGCATGGCTTGGATTTCCGCCCCTCCCAGAGTCTATAAATCCCTCCAAGTCGTCGAACACCATGCGCTCTGCCTCACCTTCTGCATCCGTCTTTCGTCCCCCACGCACATCCTCTACGATCTCATCCCCTTCCTCCACCTTCTCCTTTTCCTTGAACACATCCGCACACTATATATTGTCCGCTACATTGATCCCCCTCACCCCTGGTGTCTCCCTTCCTCTCCACCCCCAGCCCATTGCCGCGCCTTTAGTATTGTGTCCCACCTTCTCTCCATCTCCACGCCCTCCGCCTCCTTTTACAACGCAACTTCCACCATCTACCCCTCCCGGATGATGAGCTTCGCCCTGACATCTACCCTTCTACCAACTCTAACCCCATCTTCCTGCTGCCTCCTCCTCAGGCTCCCTTTCCACCCCCCTCCCCCCTTCTCCTGAGTGGCTTTCGCCACATACTCCCCCTACCTTCAGTGTCTCTGCACTTCCTCCTGCCTTGTCTTCCCTTTTCATCTCCTGCCCCCTCCCATGCTGCACCTTGCTCTTCCTCCTTTTCCATCCTCTCCAGCCTCTCCCTAGGCAGGTCCCACCTGGCAGTTTTATTCTTCATCATGTGTGCTCCAAGTGGGTTTAAAGTGTGTTGTTCTGCAGTGTTTTTAATACTGTGGACAACTTTTAACCTGTGCGTGTGCCTTCTGTGTCTTCTTTGTGTTTTAAGAATCGCCAACTGTGTTTTTTAACGTTATGTCGACTTTTTTAATTGTCCCCCCATGAACGTCTCCATGTCAGTGTATTTTTACCTGCATTATCTCTCCTTAATCTATTTTATGTCCCTCTTTTTTATCGCCTTATATGTAACATTTTATTCTCATATTAGTTGTCATGTCACTCGGCTGAAGAGCGGCGGATTGTGCCGCTGACAGCCCTCCCCTGCCTCATATGTCAAATGTGGAGGATGCCCCAAGATCAGGCCAGGCTCACCATATGGAGACGAATGAGAACATTGCGTTAGTGGAGGAGCTTGTAAAGGAGAACAGATGCTTAACTCTGAACGAAATAGCAACACATCTGCATTTTAGTATTGGCTCAGTGCAGAATATTGTTCACAATATACTGCACTTCAAAAGGTGTCTGCAAGATGGGTGCCACATCAGTTGACAGCTGAGTTGAAACACAGTTGCGTCGAAGCCTGTGAAAAACATTTGCCTCGTTTCCACGTCCAAGATGATACATTTTTGAGAAAAACTGTTATAGGCAATGAGATTTGGGTCCACCGTCAACAACCAGAAATGAAAAGGTCAAGCAAGGAATGACGCTACAGCTCATCGCTGAAACCAAAAATTCCGCACTCAACCATCTGCTTGAAAAGTGATCCTCATTATATTATTGGATTCGACAGTAACCAGTACTTATTATTCAGACATGTTAAAAAAGCAACTTCCCCCTGCAATCAGAAGAACGAGGACTTCTGACTTCAGGAGTATTGCAACAGCATGACAACGGCCGACTGTATACAATGCGTAAGACGTTTGAGGCTATTCACGAAATTAAATTTGAATGTCTGGTACAGCCCTATTATTTACCCGATCTCGATTCTCATGACTTTCATGTGTTCGGTGCACTAAAAGAAGCAATGGAAGGCAGGCATGTCAGAAGTAAATAATAGGTGAAAATGGCGGTGCATGACTGGGTACACACACAACCAAAAGAATTCTTTCATCTTAGTGTCTAAGCACTTCCGAAGCGGTGAATATGTGCAAATAGTTCAAATGGCTCTGAGTACTATGGGACTTAACATCTGAGGTCATCAGTCCCCTAGAACTTAGAACCACTTAAACCTAACTAACCTAAGGACATCACACACATCCATGCCCGAGGCAGGATTCGAACCTGCGACCGTAGCGGTGGCGCGGTTCCAGACTGTACCGCCTAGAACCGTTCGGCCACCCCGGGCGGCAAATATGTGCATTCAGCGTCAGGGAGATTACGTCAAAAATGACATATAAGTAGTGTTACAATCATAAATTTTATAGCATTTTTAAAGCTTTTATTTGAATCACACTTGTACATTTATGTTAATGATATTAAATGCAGGAACCGTTTTGTAAGTCATTTTGTTAACGATGACATGTAACAACTTCAGAGTTAACATTGTGCTAAGTACCTGATACTTCCACTGCGTTTACTAACATAGTTTTGCAGAAAATTGTTTTCACATTTCGCATAATATTGCAGTTACAAATGATAACAAAGTTTTCACCATATTTCACCGTCATATGACCTTTTTACAGTAGGGTAGCACGTTGCGTAGGACCCATCAGGAAAGTTGATTTGTAATGGGAAGAAATATATTTTGGAAAACAGAAACAAATGTTATGTTTACTGAAAATTTAATCAGAAACTTTGCCTATTATTTAAATGAATATGACGGTTGGGGATTTAGCAAAAGAGCCCGAGATATGCGAGCTAGGTGTTCAACGATTGACTACAGTGAACTAATGTCAGCAACAAGATAAAACAGGTAAGTGAAAATGAAGTTGTACTGCATGTTCTCAATTATCCATCAAATGTGCTTAATATTCGTCTGCAACACATTTATTTCTATAGAAATATTATTTTTCTTTTATTTCAAATGTTATTGTGATTATTATAATATTGTATAAGTGTTGTGAAACATATGAAAACTTTGTTATCATTTGTAACTGCAATATTATGCGAAATGTGAAAATAATTTTCTGCAAAACTATGTTAGTAAACGCAGTGGAAGTATCAGGAACTTATCACAATGTTAACTCTGAAGTTTTTTGAGTAGCAGTCAGAGCAGAGTCTTCTTCTACACTACAAAGGAAGTCTTTGGAGCAGCCGAATACCAAAAACTTCATGATCAGGAAGCAATGTATCACGTTAGAATGAATAGAGCATTGTCATTATCGTTCTAATTCTTCTCGATTACAGCAGTAAAACTTGAGTCAACCACTACAGACTGTTAGCTGTGTAAGAGGCTTGCCATTTTGTGCATTATATGGACAAACAATATAATTTTGTATGAAATATGCCTGTAGACACTGATAACCATTTTCTCATGTCTGTATTACTTGGAGAGGGATCTAGTCTTTTTTTTTTTTTTTTATTCCGATTGCCACTCTTGGTTGGCTATTAATATGAGAAATAATGTTCAGTTATGTTACCTGGAAAAAATTAAATTAGATTATTTCAATGTAATTTATGAATTTTGAATAACAATATTAGTATTAATAACAGAAGTTTTCAGTTCGTGTTTGCCATTGTAGAGAATGAAATCTGGCAATTCCAGTAATATCATTTTTATGTAGTTTATTTTGTGCTTATTGTAACTATGTGTATCGACGCCGAGTACTAGAGTTGCATCAGATTTTGTTGCTAACCTGAAAGTACTAATATCTCCACGAACGAATAATGAAAATAATATTTTGATACCTGCAATGTAGTATTGAAAATAATCTGTGGCAGTACGGGTTACAGTGAGGTCATGCAGTATCATTATTAACATACTGCATACATCATTTTCAGAATTTTTAACATTCTATTTATCACATTACATTGTAAATTCATAATTATCTAGCCTATCGTAAATGCGTTTTACGATTCTCCGAGGACAGACTGACGTCATTACCTCATTATTACGAGTGTAACAAACTGTTACGTGAATCCAAATGCAATCATGGCTAATGGGTTCATGTGCGTGTTGTCCGCTGGTCTGTCGACCGTATTGTTTTGTAACTTAATTAGTATCTCACTGAAATGCGAATACTGACATGGCATAGTTCCAGCTATACTGTTTCACTGCAACTGCAGTATCTTTACGATTTATTTAATTCATTATGGGCTAAGACATTAGAATACCTTACCATTCTTGTAGTTAGAAGTGCATTTTTCCGTGTAGTTTATGATGGAGTACTTCGGAATCTACAGATTATTCGATATTTTTGAGACAGATAATAGCAATCTTATCAATTAAGACGAACGAAGTGGGAGCGTGGGTGGGGCTACGAAAGCTGCCAGTGTACCGTGGAATCTATTCCACGAAGTGGCGACGCCTTGATCAAGACGCAGACATACTATACGCGCAAATTAAGTTGACACTCGGTGCAGTGCCTGATGGGAGCAAGTGTAAATGAGAAGTGCCATTACGGTCGCTCCCATCAGCCACCGCGTCGAATGTCAAAGTTCAAATTTTTATGCATTCATTGTGAATACCACATGTTACACGACAAACATCAAATCGATGCTCATTTCCTCTCTTGTTACCGAATTCCCAGCTTCAACAAGGCGATGTTACAGGCTTTCAAGCGTGTCAGTTGTACGGGGATAAAAACGCGGCTTTTACATAACTACACAGATAAAAGTCACAAGGTGAGATCTGGAGACCAGCGAAGCCACCGCCGATGAACTTCATTTTCTGCTGCTCCTCTTCCAATCCTGAAATCTCGCTTAATTTAACTGTGTTACTATGATGTGTGTATTTGTTGTAGTTTACATTAAGTTAATAGGTGCCTTTAGTTTCTGGTGACTTTCGTACATTAGTCTCTTATATTAACTGATAATTTTGCGTGACTCTCTTCTCAATGACTCAATGGATTGTTCAGTTAACAGCAATGAATATTACAACAAATGTAAAAACTGCATCTTTCGGTCAATATTTCGTCCCTTTAGAAAGATTTTGCTGAAAGTGGATATTCAATTGGTATTCAGGCTGAATGCACATACACTGAGATGACAAAAGTCATAGGAGAGCGGTATCCACATATACACATGGCGGTAGTATCGTGTACAAAAGATATAAAAGGTCACTGCAGTGGTGGAGCTGTCATTTGTACTCAGGTGATTACTGTGAAGAGATTTCCGACGTGATTATGGCAACACGATGAGTGAAATCGAAACGCTGAGACATTTCATTTCGGAAATTACTAGAGAATTCAGTACTCCGACATCCACAGTGTCAAGAGTGTGCCGAGAATACCAGATTTAAGGCACTACCTCTCACCAAGAGCGCACTGGTCGACGGCTTTCACTTAACGTCCGAGCGCAGAATCGTTTGCATAGAGTTGTCGGTGCTAACAGACAAGCAACGCTGCCTGAAATAACCACAGAGATCTGTGTGGGACGTACGATGAACGTATCCGCTTGGGCAGTGCGGCGAAATCTAGCGATAATGGCTACTGCAGCAGACGACCGAGGAGTGTGTCGTCAACAGAACGACATCGCCTGTGATCGTGACCGTATCGAATGAACCCTAGACGACTGGAAAACCATGGCCTGGTCGGATTATTCCCGATTTCAGTCAGTAAGGGCGGATGGTAGGCTTCGAGTGTGGCGCAGACCCCACGAAGCCATGGACTGAAGTCGTCAACAGTGCTCTGTGCAAGCTGGTGATGGCTCCATAATGCTCTGCGTTAACATGGAATTGATTGGGTCCTTTGCTCCAGCTGAACCAGTCATTGACTGGAAATCGTTAAGGTCGGCTGCTTGGAGACTATTTGTAGCTATTTATGAATGTCATGTTCCCAAACTAAGATGGTATTTTTGCGGATGACAATGTGCCATGTACTGGGCCAAAATTGTTCGCGATTGGTTTGAAAAACATTCGGTACAATTCGAGTTAGTGCTCTGACCGTAAAATTTGCCCGACATGAATTCCATCGAACATTTATGGAGCATAATCGAGAGGTCAGTTCGTGCACCGGCAACACTTACGCAATTATGTGCCGCTATACAGGCAAGAAGGTTCAATATTTCTGCACGGGACTTCCAGCGACTTGTTGAGTCCATGCCGCGTCGAGATGCTAGAGTACGCCGGGCAATACGAGGGCCGACACGATATTAGGAGGCATCCCGAGACTTTTGTCACTTCAGCTTAAGGGAGTAGATCTCCTAATAGGAGACAGACGTACGGCGTTTAGTAGTCACCAAAGAATTTATTTAACAAAATTAATTTTGAATCTAACATAGCCGGAAAGAGACATTGTTCCAACAATTCTGATCTTACTATCTTGCGAAACTTGATTACATAGGAGAGGACAGGTACAAGAATGTAACTTAAGAAAGAAATTATTATCTCGTACTCTTCTGTCGTTCTTTGGGATCGCAGCAAGTAACTGGTAGGTGTGAAGCATACTGTCTGGCACTGCTGGGGAAGTCCGTTGCAGCCCTGCGCGTACGGGTGTAAAGGGACGGGCAGCGGACCGCGGTGCTAACAGCGAGGGATGGCGACAGCGGAAACCTCTCCGCTAAGCCAACACAGCCGGCGCCGCCGGACTCGCGCCGCAGAGGTGACGGCGATGGGCGGCCCAACAGATTTGTGGCAGCTGTCTGAGCTTCCTGCCACGCAGAGCTTCAGCTCCACGCCTCAGAGGCTGTCGGCAGCGAAGTCACCACAGTCGCACTGATATGAACAGCGCTGTCCTTGGTGAATACTGAACAACGTTGCACACTGAATCTCTGTACATTAATATTAGCTCGAAGTGCCTGGTTCTTCAATATAATCATTTTCTTCTTATTTCACATATGGATGCCGAGAATACATTTTGTTTAACAAAAGATTCATCCGACTTTGTAAGAATACATCTTGCGCATGAATGAAGATAGGAACTTAAAATAAATTTTACTATTACATCTACATCTACAAAAGTACCATGAGATTTTAATATCATATACCCGTTACATGCTTGCGCATAGAACGTTGTAGTACCTTCATGAGTATTAATAAACTGCTTCAGCAGTGTTTAGTCCTTTATGTCTTAGATCATTACGTTTCATGGCACCAAAAGCCAGGTCTTGAGGTGAACATATAACTAAAACGAAAACAACAACAACAACAAAAAACAACAAACACCGTCCGAACAGTCCTTGAAGAGCCAATTGTACCGTCCTGCCGCTGAGTTATCCTCAACCCTTACGAATCACCGGATGCAGACATTGAGGGTCATGTGGTCAGCACATTTTCTCCCGGCCGTTGTCAGATTTCGTAACTACACTACTGGCCATTAAAATTGCTACACAAAGAAGAAATGCAGATGATAAACAGGTATTCATTGCACAAATATATTATACTGGAACTGACATGTGATTACATTTTGACGCAATTTGGGTGCATAGATCCTGAGAAATCAGTACCAAGAACAACCACCTCTGGCCGTAATAACGGCCCTGATACGCCTGGGCATTGAGTCAAACAGAGCGTGGATGGCGTGTACAGGTACAGCTGCCCATGCAGCTTCAACACGATACCACAGTTCATCAAACAGTAGTGACTGGCGTATTGTGACGGCGAGACAGTTGCTCGTCCACCATTGACCAGACGTTTTCAATTGGTGAGAGAACTGGAGAATGTGCTGGCCAGGGAAACAGTTGAACATTTTCTGTATCCAGAAAGGTACGTACAAGACCTGCAACATGCTGTCGTGCATTAGCATGCTGATATGTATGGTTTCGCAGGGATCGAATTAAGGGTACAGCCACGGGTCGTAATACATCTGAAATGTAACGTCCACTGTTCAAAGTGCCGTCAATGCCAAGAAGAGGTGACCGAGACGTGTAACCAATGGCACCCCATACCATCCCACGCCGGGTGATATGCCGGTATGGCGATGACGAACACACGCTTCCAATGTGCGTTCACTGCGAGGTTGCCAAACACGGATGCGACCAAAATGGTTCAAATGGCTCTGAGCACTATGGGACTCAACTGCTGTGGTTATGTCCCCTAGAACCTAGAACTACTTAAACCTAACTAACCTAAGGACATCACACACATCCATGCCCGAGGCAGGATTCGAACCTGCGACCGTAGCAGTCGCACGGTTCCGGACGGCGCGCCTAGAACCGCGAGACCACCGCGGCCGGCACGGATGCGACCATCATGATGCTATACACAGAACCTGGATTCATCCGAAAAAATGACGTTTTGCCATTCGTACTCCCAGGTTCGTAGTTGAGTACACCATCGCGACCGCTCCTGTCTGTGATGCAGCGTCAAGGATAACCGCAGCCATGGTCTCCGAGCTGATACTCCATGCTGCTACAAACGTCGTCGACCTGTTCGTGCAGATGGTTGTTGTCTTGAAAACGTCTCCATCTGTTGATTCAGGGATCGAGACGTGGCTGGACGATCCGTTACAGCCATGCGGATAAGATGCCTGTCATCTCGACTGCTAGTGATACGAGGCCTTTGGGATCCAGCACGGAGTTCCGTATTACCCTCCTGAACCCACCGATTCCATATTCTGCTAACAGTCATTGGATCTCGACCAACGCGAGTAGCAATGTTGCGATACGATAAACCGCAACCGAGGTAGGCTACAATACGACCTGTATCAAAGTCGGAAACGTGATGGTACGCATTTCTCCTCCTTACAGGATGCATGACAGCAACGTTTCACCAGGCAACGCCGGTCAACTGCTGTTTGTGTATGCGAAATCGTTTGGAAACTTTCCTCGTGTCAGCACGTTGTAGGTGTCGCCATCGGCGCCATCCTTGTGTGAATGCTCTGGAAAGCTAATCATTTGCATATCACAGCATCTTCTTCCTGTCGGTTAAATTTCGCGTCTGTAGCACATCATCTTCGTGGTGTAGCAATTTTAATGGCCAGTAGTGTAACTAAAAGGTTAGAACTAAAAACCTCAGAACTTTGTACCCAACATTCATTGTCCGTCAGAACAAAACACCGCTGAAAGGTGGTATGTCACTGAATAAAACTGCCGCATTCCAATAGAATGTGGTGGCTTGGTCTCTACGCAGTTGTGGACAGGGGACGCAGTTACCTACAAGATTATCCTGTAGTTCCTTTTACAATTACTTTTAAGACCGAAGTTTTAATTCACTGTTCACATATTTTGAATATCTCGTCCACTGGGCACACAACGAACGTCAATTGATAGTCAAATTAGTTCCATACTATTGTTAGCATGTGTGAAATTACTGTATTTACTGCCATTGTTATGCGGTGTCGCCATTCACCCATAGTTGCTGGAATGGGAGGCACATAGTTGGTGTCTTTCAAAACTCTCCATATACACTGAGGCGGCAAAGATCATTGAATACTTTCTAACGTCACGCCGGACCACCCTTCGCTCGGCGTAGTACAGCTACTCAACATGGCACGGACTCAACAAGTTGTTGGAAGTCTCCTGCAGAAATATTGCACCATTTTGCCTTTATAGCTATCCGTAACTGCGTAAGTGTTGAAGAAGCTGCATTATTTCCCATAAATGTTGATGGGAATCATGTCGGATGACATGGGTGGCCAAATTACTCGCTCGAACTGCCCATAATGTTCTTCAAACGAATCGTGAACAATTGTGGCCCGGTAGTGCAGCACATTGTCATGGGAGCATAAAGTCCATCAATAGCTCCAAATGATCTCGAATTAGCCCAGTATAGCTATTTACTGTCACTTATCGGTTCAGCTGGACCAGAAGACATAATCCATTTCATGTAAACACAGCCCACACCATTATGGAGCCACCACCACCTTCCACAGTGTCTTGTTGATACCTTCGGTCCATGGCTTCGTGGGGTTTGTGCCACACTCGAACCCTACCATCAGCTCTTACAAACTAAAATCAGGATTCATATGAACAGGTCACGGTTTTCAAATTGTCTAGGGTCCAACCGATATGGTAATGAGGTCAGCAGAGGCGCTGCAGGCGATGTCGTGCTGATACGAAAGGCACTCATGTCGGCCTACTAACGCGGCGTTTTGCCACATTGTGCAAACGGATACGCTTGTCGTACGTCCGATATTGGTTTCTGCTTTCACGCACTTGCTCGTCTCTCAGCACCAACAGCTCTGCGCAAACGCTGTTGCTCTCGGTCGTTGAGTGAAGGCCGTCGGCCACTACGTTGTCCGTGTGACGCGCAATACTTTAAATGTGGTATTATAGGCATTGTCTTGACCATTCTGCGTTCAAAGTTGGAGGGCCCTGTCCATAATGCTCCAAACGTCTCAATTGGATAGATATCCGACGATCTCGTTGGCCAAGGCAAGATCTGGTAAGCACGAAGACAAGCGGTAGAAATTTCGCAGCATGTGGGCGGGCCTTGCCTTCCTGAAATATACGCCTAGAATGGCTTGTCGTGAAGGGCAACGAAACAGGGCGTTGAATATCGTTGACAAACTGCTGAGATGTGAGGGTTCCGTGGATGACAACCAAAGGGGTGTGATACGAAATGAAATGATACCCCAGACCATCGCTTCCGGTTGTCGGGCCGTCTGACAGGCGACAGTCAGGGTGGTACTCAAGTGCTGTATGAGGCGTCTCCAGACACACCTTCGCTGGTTATCGGGACTCAGTTCAAAACGGGACTCATCACTGAATATAACTCTACTCCGGTCACTGAGATTCCAGATCGACGTCAGTCTGGAGACTTTCCTGATAATGGTGACACACCAATCTGCGTGTTGCTCGCCACGTGGATCGAGAACCAGAATTGATGGTCTGAGGTGCCATTTCATTCCGTAGTAGCACCCATTTGGTTCTCATTTGTCGCACTCTTACAGCACAGCGGAACGCCGACGATGCTCTACGCCCCTTTTCGTCGCCTCTCATGGCAAACCATCCTGGGCTTACATTTCAACAAGAGAAGGCACGCCCGTACACGGCGAGAGCATCTAAACACTATCTTTGCAAGCACGGTCACCGGATCTCTCCTGAATTGAGAACTTTTGGAACGATGTAGACAGGGCCCTCAAACGAACTAGGTATTTTGACTGTCTAACTCGTCCGTTAAGTATGATTTAGCACGATATCTTTCAGGAGGACATCCAACAACTCTGTCAGTGAATGGCAAGACAAGTAACTGCTTGCATAAGTACGTGATGTGGACCAACACGTTACTGACCCGCTCAAATTGTGAAGTTCTTTTTCTTGAAGAACTCATACAATTTTTCTGAAATTTTAATCATTTGTTTGTCTATACATGTACATTACACCTACCGATTTCCACCCGTTTCGGATAATTTCTTAGTGATGCTTCGTTTCATTTGTCTTGGAGTGTATCTAATAAGAAATGAAAGAACGACCATGTTCCAGAATGTTGGCAAAGCCCAGTGGTCTTATCTTTGACAAAGGAGAGCTTAACGACTACAGTAACTAGAGGTATACGTCTAATAAGCTGTGAAATAAGAGACTCGTACTTCCCGAAAGATTAAATGCTGTAACAGAGACTTTTCTGATCTGCTGGAAGAACAAATTGCCTTTACGCCAGGAATATTATGCAGGTATTGTGTTTTCCCCATAATCCACACAATAGGAAAACATAGAGAATATAACAACCCGACGTGTGTAGCTTTTGTGAATTATGAAAAGGCCTTGGACACGTCGGTGAGTTCAAAACCATGGGAAATTTTAGGAAAGTATGGATTTCTTCAATATTTAATGAGGTAAATCCAGAGTTTGTATGCTAATAGCAGCAACCAGTCAATGATAGTAAATGAAAATGTAGAGGGGGGGGGGGACGAGTTAACTGCAGCGAAGCCTGTCCAAGAATACTTTGCAAGCATTCGACAGTTCACGCAGTACGGTGTTTGACGAAGGTTGTTGTGGAACAGATTAGTGCGACATTTCGTGTTGTAGGGCAATATATTTGCAAGACGTCATTTGAGTCCTTACGATCGTGGACGAGCAATTGGACGGCCCGAAGCCGGTTAAAGTGTCACTACAGTGGCTAAAGTAATGGATGTGACAAAAAGTGTCATCTCGCTGTCAAAAAAGGCCGCTGAGGGTTGAAATGCTATGCGAAAGTATGCTGGTAGTCGTAGACGGAACACCACACTACAAGAAGAGGTGCGACACACAGTCCTAGTGGCGAAAACGAACAGACACCTCACTCCTAGGCAGATCGCTGCATACCTTACAACTGGTACCGGTGCCCGCGTTTCTGACGGAACCATTTGGTGACGATTGAGTCAAGGTGGTTTGTACGCTCGGAAGACAGTTAAAAGCTACCCACTTCAACCACACCATCGTCGAGAAAGAGTTCTATGGTGTAGGGAGCACGTTGGTTGGGGTCGGCGACAGTGGTACAGAGTGATGTTCTCCGACGAATCCCGCTTCATTGCGGCAAGTGATTCTGGCCACCAGTTACTGTGAAGACAGACACATCATAGAATGCTTATGACGGCCATCAATATGGCCTAGATGTTATAGTGTGGGCGGGAATTATGCACAATGACCGAGCACTGCTGCATATCTTTGGGTGAGGTACCGTTACAGCACAGCGGAATTGCAGGGAGATTATTCTGAGTGAAAAAAAAAAAAAAAGGTTCAAATGGCTCTGAGCACTATGGGACTCAACTGCTGAGGTCATTAGTCCCCTAGAACTTAGAACTAGTTAAACCTAACTAACCTAAGGAAATCACAAACATCCATGCCCGAGGCAGGATTCGAACCTGCGACCGTAGCGGTCTTGCGGTTCCAGACTGCAGCGCCTTTAACCGCACGGCCACTTCGGCCGGCATTCTGGGTGACATCCGTCTATTTAGAGGTGCGGTAGGTCCCGACTTTCTGTTTATGGACGAAAACTCCCGACCACACAGGACTGTCGAAGTGTCAGACACAATGGAAAGTGAAGGTATCGAGCATATGGAATGACCCGAGTACTCCCCAGACGTAATCCCTATACACTGAAAACACCTTGAGAGAAGAGTGGGACAATAACCCTCAAACACCCCTCAGCAGTTTGGTAGTCAGCATGAATGACAGGTGCAGAGTGTGCATTCGCGTCCGAGGAGGCTACATTCCATACTGAGAGTCCGACATCGACCTTTATGTTGAGAGCCTGACATCCGTCAGACATGAACGTTATTTATGTTTGTCATCCGGATTTCCTATGTGGTGAAATCTTTACCCTGTTTCATTATAAATTTACTCCTCCACCTCCGCTATGTCATGTTCCATCATCCTATGTCATTGTCCATCATTTCCTGTGATTATTGCAGTCCAACAATGTCTCTGATTCTCGGCAGCTACCAAGCAGTGTATATTGGAATCGTATTCAAGTATTTTAAGAGGAATGCCTGGATGGCAACTTCACTATTTGTTTGGAGCATCAGTTCACAGTATTTTCGTTTAGCATGTTGGTATTCCAGTTGCTGTGATTTTCTCTGGCTATTGTCATTTTTTATATGTAGTTCACTATTGCTATTGAAGTTTATATATTGTATTTTTTTTCATTTTGATATAGTGAGTTGAGCTGAGGACGCTATAAAATGGAATGCCAAATGGAGAAATCGGAAGATTTCCGACATATTCTTCTGTTGAGTAGAGGGGCGACAGCAGTGGAGGCAGCCAAAACAATTGCACCATGTATGAGCATGATGCCATTGGACAGAGCATGACAAGAAAATGGTTCTTTCGTTTTAAAGAGGATCGTTTGACATTAGTGGCTCTCCAAGTTCAGAAAGAGCTTCGGGGTTTGAATAGGTCGTTTAAACGGGTTAATCCACAATGATCCACCTCGTTACTGGTGATGACAAATACTGTCTTTGTGCTAAGACAAAAAAAGAACTGAATTTTTGAGCTTGCACAAAGCAGCAACTGCCCGTAAAAAGATCAGCGCGCATCCGCGAAAGATAATGTTATCCATCTGGTGGAACAGTGACGATGTGGTGTACTACGAATTGCTTCCTCGAAGTGTAACCAACGCTGCTCACATTTTGCTGTCAACAACTGAGACGTCTTGCGGACGCAGTCCAAGAAATATGACTGGGAAGACTGCGTGATGTGATGCTGATCCACGATAAAACCCGTTAGAATGACAGAAAACACTATACGGGAGTCGGGTTGGAAAGTCATTCCGCACCCATCTTATTCACCTGATTCTGCATCCTCAGATTTTCACGTTTTCCATTCTCTATCGGACAACCTTCAACGAACCTGCTTTCCGGATGAAAATGCGCTCCGTATATGGCTCGACGAGTTCTTAGCCTCAAAGCGAAGAAATTTCTACAGTAGCGAAATAGAAAAGTTACCCCTGCGTTGTTAGGCTGTTGTAAATAGTGAAGGACAATATATTATTGATGGTTACAGTCTCTTGTGTACGTGTTGCGTTTATTTAAAGTTACGGGAAAATGCTACGAACTTAAACACCAACTCCATAAGCGACAAGTGACATTTGAATCCTTGCCGACATGAAACAAAGTTTGTGTTCATTGTCTAAGGGCCTCGCTAAGCGAGATGGAGGTTGTGTTCTCATATTAGATTTAAATTTTACTTTGATTTGCTGAAATCATTGTACACGAATGGCTAAATAATTGTTAGATAATGCCATGACCGATTCTTTCCTCGTCTTTTCTCAATATTAAACAGTACAACAGCCCTACTGATATCCTCGTTCTACGAGACGTTTAACCTTTCTTTCTGCCTTGTAACGGTCTCAGCTCCAAGGGGACAATAAACTCTGACATTCCATCCGTACGTCACCATCGTTAAAGGACATGCGAGACCAAAGCTCATATTCCTGGTAATTAGCGGTGAAAAGATGCTGTTTCAGAATGACCTGCTGATAGAGGAGAAGGGCAGGGCGACTCTCTTTACTAATTATCTAAGAATATGAATTATGTGCAGCATCGTACTTTCAGAGGGTTTACCGTAACGTACGAATTATTATAACATTTACTGCTTTCATTTTTTATAAATGTTTGTTAAAAGCGGTGCAATTAAATCTACAGATTATTATTGATACCGTAGTGTAATGAACTAAGAAGAGACCGGCTATCTCTCTTACAGAACGATCTTCTGTTGTGGTCACTTAGATGAGAGCAGTTCCTTACAGCGCTCTCTTGGAAGTTGTTGGCGGTACCGGGAATGGAACCACAGTCCTCTGCGTAGCGCTGAGAATCTAACCCTCGGATACGAGAGTGGGCAGTGCTGCTATTATTTGTGGCACATGGAAAGTATTTTACAGGATGGAAGTTGCAACAGGATCCCTGCTTACTGCGGACTACCTTGTGTTACAGCAAAAACTGAGCTTCGAGTATGATTTTACATCATCTCCATTTCACCCATGTCCATGTCATATCCACTTAAACTGTTCTCTGTTATTTTCAGCTGTGTGAAAAATCTTATTTTCCTCATTTTCAGTTATAATTTACTTCATTAAGGGAAAAAAGAATATACTTGGAAGCAGATGCTGTAATTTGTTAACTGTAAATGGCATATCGTATGTGTGCCCTAGACCACTAATCTGTTCTTGGGCTGCATTTCGATTCACTGGTAAACTGAGCTGAAACATGTATGTATGTAATACGTAAAGGGGAAAGATTGTTACCAAAAATCTCTAAAAGTTTTTTGCCGATTTGCTTTAAATTTCTACACGATCCCCTAATGAGCATATCTGCGGACATTCGTTTGAGAAACGTCGTTACCAAACATACATCTCGAAAAGTACTTGACCGATATACTTTAAATTTGTAGTTGCCTTTGTTACATGTGACAAATCGCTTGTAGATAGTTTAGCCAGCTATTTTTTTTATTAACATCCACAGTGCCATACAAACGCTAAGGCAGGTCGTAGACATAGTACCAACAGAAGTCAGTAGATCGGGGGCCGATCGAAACATCGAACAGAACCAGAGATTTCCAGACATGTGAAGCGGTTCGAACAGCTCGAGTCGTGCTCAAACACAGCCCTAATTGGAACAATGAAAACTGAACTGAAAAAAAAAGAAAAAAAAACACTATTCTCCAAAAACGCAATGCGATAGGCCCACGTGTCGCAAAATGTACAAACAGACGGCACAACTGATTATCTTTTCACGCAGATGAAGACGTATTCATTCGTCGCTTTCCGTTGACACCCAGTGATTCAAACATGCTCTTCGACTAAAAGCGACTGCAGATGCTACTTGCATTCGCTATGAGTATCAACAGTCACTTGGTGTGGCAGATATTAAAAATCCCGGGCAACGCTGGGCATTGCTTCTAGTTATTCATACGTTGGGGGCACGGAACTAACTGCTATCCACATGAATGCTTTTCTGTATTTATGACATTATGTCTTTCATACTTCACATCTCTTGAGAAGAGCCGTTAATCAGTAGTACCAGAGACTGTTGACCTCCCGTTAAGTTGCCGCAGATGGAGGACAGACGTCCGCAGCTCGTGGTCTCGCGGTAGCGTTCTCGCTTCCCGAGCAGGGAGTCCCGGGTTCGATTCCCGGCGGGGTCAGGGATTTTCTCTGCCTCGTGATGACTGTGTGTTGTGTGATGGCCTTGGGTTAGTTAGGTTTAAGTAGTTCTAAGTTCTAGGGGACTGATGACCATAGATGTTAAGTCCCATAGTGCTCAGAGCCATTTGAACCATTTTTTGGAGGACAGATATTTTTGGCGGAAAATGTTTGGTTTAATAGAGGAACCCAAGAGATGTTTTAGTCTGAGCTTCCTTCCGTCTTATTAAAGGTAGTAAAATGTTTGACAGCGTCAGAATAAGCAGGCTTGTCTATTGTAGACCTTAGTCAGAACTTTGTTATTTCAGTAGACATGCGACGCCATTAACAGGCCTCTTTGTCTTCATACCAGTCCACACTTTCACTGACCTACCTTTTTTTGTTTTGTTTTTTTGTTTTTTGCAGTCGCCATATCAGAACTGACTGATTACTGCGAGGACACAGGCATTCGGTAGTTATTCTTTCGTGCTGCACTCGAGAATACAACACAAAGACATCCTAATACGTGATATAATAGGAAGTACCTTCTGCCATACACCTCACTGTTTCGTGAAGTTGAAGTGTTGAAGTAGTTACAAGAACCAGCATAAACTATGTTGGGAACAAAGCCGCATCACTGTTTAGGGGAGCACAGTGGCTTCGCGTATGGGGATTCTTTGTAATAAGAGGGGGCACCGGAGTATAGCGTCCCGCCTGCTATCACGCTACGGCCAGGAGCCAATACAAGCGACCCTCGTACTCGCTATTATGAGAGACAAACTGCCGAACTGCTGTCAAGGGCTCCGCGATAAAAGTCTGAGGAAACGAACGACCACTCCATAAACCTGTACAGCGGGGCCAGCGCCTGCTTTACGGCATTCCCACCTCTCTTACTCTTGGCTCTACAGCCTTCGAACTACACTGTAACGATCTGAAACACCAGTTAGCATTAACATGAGTTATCCTGTAGTAATCAGACGGCTATTCAACAGGGAGGAGGAACCGATCTCTCCTGCAGGAGTTGATAGCTGAAAATTTGGCCAGCACTCGTTATGAATAGGGTTCCAGGCGTCGTAAGTCCAGGGATCTGTCAAGGAATATTGTTCAATCAGTACATTTGTGCCCCTGTGTCCGACACAAATGATGGCCGACACATTACATCGTCTCCGACGGGCCATCCGCCAAGCTTCCGTTGTATGTACATTTTGGAATATCGGAAACCTCACTACAAACCGCTGTACTGGTGCAGTGACTTTTGTGCTAAACGTAGTTTATAAGACTAGTCTGGGGTTAAATGAATCGTGAAATACTACACTAACGTGTAAGACCTACACCAGATAGGTCTATCAGGAGGTACAGGGGATATACACGAATGGTAACAGAATTCTTTGACCCACAGGAGGGTGTCACGGAAAGGCTGAGGCACATGAGATGGCAGATTCATGATGTTACGAAAGCCTATTTAAAATGGTTCAGTAACGTGTACATAGTGGTACACTGAGGTGATAAAGACATAGTATAGTGATATGTTCACATACAGACAGCGATGGCATCGCGTACACAAGGTATAAAATGGTAGCGGAACGGCGCAGCTGTCGTTTGTATTCACGTGATTCATGTGAAAAGGCTTCCGACGTGATTATGGCCGTACGACGGAGATTAACAGACTATGAAAGTGGAATGGCAGCTGGAGTTAGACGCATGGGACATTCTCTTTTGGAAATCGTTAGGGATTTCAATTTTCTGAGATACACAGTGTCAGGAGTGCGCCGAGAGTACTAAATTCGAGGCATTATCTCTTACCATGGACAACGCAGTGTCCGACGGCCTTCATCTAACGACCAAGAGCAGCGGCGTTTGCGTAGAGTTGTCAGTGTTAACAGACAAACAACACTGAGAGAAATAATCGCAGAAATCAGTCTTGGAAGTACGACGAACGTATCTGTTAGGACAGTGCGGCGTAGTTTGTAGTTATTGGGCTGTGGTAGCAGACGACCGCCGTGATTACCTTTGCTAGCAGCACGACATACTCTGTAGCGTCTGTCTTGAGCTCATCATTTCTGTTGGACTCTAAACGATTGGAAATCCGTGGCCTGGTAAAATGAGTCCCGGTTTCAGTTGGTAAGGGCTAGTGGGTTCGAGTGTGACGCAGATCCCACGAAGCCATGGACCCAAGTTGTCAACAAAGCACTGTGGAGGCTGGTGATGGCTCCATAACGGAGTGAGCTATGTTTACATGGAAAGACTGGGTCCTCTGGTCGAACTAAACCGATCATGGACTGGATATAGTTATGTTCGGCTACTTGGAGACCATTTTCAGCCATTCATGGACTTCATACTTCTACGACACCGTGCCGTGTCACCAGAATACACTTCTTCGAGATTCGTTTGAAGAACATTCTGGATCATTCGAGCGAATGGTTTGGAGGTCCAGATCATCCGACATGAATCCCATCGGTTATTTATAGGACATAATAGAGAGAGCATATCTTGCGAAAAGTCCTGCACCGTAACACTTTGGCAGTTATGGACGGCTATAGAGGCAGGGTGGCTCAATATTTCTGCAAAGGACTCCCAACGACTTGTTGAGTCCATGCCAGGTGGAGCTGCTGCATTATATCGGACAAAAAGATGTTCGAAACGTTATTGGGAGATATCCCATGACTTTTGTCACCTCAGTGTAAATCTAAGACTATACTAGTGCTTCCTCTGTGTCGCTCCTGGAGGGATCGAGACGAAAATATTACAATGAATACCACGAGGAGAGAAGCATTCAAGCGGTTATTCCTTCCGCGCTCCAAACGAGAAAAGAATACAGATATAGCCTAATACATGGTACAATGGGATGTACCTTCGGCCATGCACTTCACTATGGTTTGCAAAGCAGGGATGTTGAAATAAATACACATGAATCATCCTTTAAAACTTGAGATTAGCCGTTTCGGAAGCTATTGACACCATCTCCTAGCCATAGTCGCCGCCACGCCTCTGGTGTAAAAACGCCAATGCCTGGAGACCCTAACCCAACCTATCAGCGTCCATCACCAGGGATAAAGTAGATCGACCATCCGTGGCTCGTAAGCCGAAACCTGAACAGGTGCAAACATTTGCGAACATTGCCGCACTCAGAAGTGTATGTGTGAGTGAAATTAACTGCATGCTCAAAATTAGTTACGCGCCAGTTCGTTATCATTATGGTTATAAACTATACAACATAGTTAAAGTATCATTTTTTCGAAACCCCGTAATTTCACCCATCATGAGGCTTAAGTTTGAAATTTGGCTCAAACACGAGGCTTAAGTTTGAAATTTGGCTCAAACGTGCCTACAACATTCCTAACGGCCCTGAGTTGTCACTCTCTGGCTCCACAATACGTCAAATAGCAAGGTTCTGAGACGTACGAAAAAAGGCCACAAGTCAGAAGCTCACGTGACATGTAAAGTGAGTTAATGAGGTCACATTGGCATGAAATTCACCAGAACTGTGTGCAGTGGCACCATGAACGTGTCACATAATCGGAATGTCTCCACAACCCCTCTCTCCAATATTTCATCTCTTCTTTTGGCGCCTCTACCATGGAGACGAGAAACGGGACCCATTTCTAAAATTCTCATAATAGGTGGACAGGTGCCACTGAGGGTTTTTCTGAAGTGGGAGACCTTGTTGATGCATTTGTCAATGTCGCATCTCTTACTGATCACGCCGCAAGAGGACACAAAGTAGGAGCACTGAAAAAGCATAAGAACCCTTAGCTGCTTTGGATCACGTGCCGCGCGGGATTAGCCGAGCGGTCTCAGGCGCTGCAGTCATGGACTGTGCGGCTGGTCCCGGCGGAGGTTCGAGTCTTCCATCGGGCATGGGTGTTTGTATTTGTCCTTAGGATAATTTAGGTTAAGTAGTGTGTAAGCTTAGGGACTGATGACCTTAGCAGTTAAGTCCCATGAGATTTCACACATATTTGAACATTTTGGATCACGTTTTGAACGGTCCCTAACGGTTCCAACCTGTACACGAGAGCTAAAATTGCAGCCCCTCATTTTCCTTAGAGAAGAATCCATCCGCCAGAGGGTGTCAGAGATTGTGGAGAACGTCTTCCTGTTGCTGACTGCACTGCGAACTGTCGTTTTAGACATCTTGATTTCAACGGTGGGCGTCGTGGTTCTGACCTCCTTCGCAGAGGCGCCAAAAGCAGGAGTGAAATGTGAGTAAGAGGCGTTCTGACGACATTCCGATCATGTGACACGTCCACGGCGGAAATGGGCAGAATTGCGGTGAAATGTGGTGCCAGTGTGACATTATTAATCCACCTTACACGTCACATAAACTTCTGAGCTGTGACCTTTTCTTCGCACGTGTCACCTTGCTGTTTGAAGCTTCGTCGAGCCAGAGGGTCACTTTGCAGGGTGCCACGCTTTTGCAACATCACGGAAGAAGTCTGTAGGCTCCTTTGAGCCAAATTTAAAACTGAAGCGTCGCAATGGGTGGGAATTAAAAGTTTTCAAAAAAGTGATTCTTTAAGACTGTCGCCAAGTGTAGTACTCTACACGGCGTCTGCCGGCCGGAGTGGCCGACCGGTTCTAGGCGCTACAGTCTGGAACCGCGCGACCGCTATGGCCGCAGGTTCGAATCCTGCCTCGGGTAGGGATGTGTGTGATGTCCTTAGTTGGTTAATGTAGTTCTAAGTTCTAGGGGACTATTGACCTAAGAAGTTAAGTCCCATAGTGCTCAGAGCCATTTGTGCCATCTACACGACATCTGATTATGACAACCCAGTGTGACACGAAATACTACAGATATTTTAATCGGGGCTAAACATCGTGTCAGTGAATTAACGGAGGTCGGGGAATTTCGCTGAGGAGACTCACTCTGCGGAAGTCCGCAGAACATTGATGTTGATTATTGGAGCCGCACGGTTAGAGGCGCCATGTCACTGATTGTGCGGCCCCTCCCTCCGGAGGTTCGAGTCCTCCATCGGGCAAGGGTGTGTGTGTTGTTCTTAGCTTAAGTTAGTTTAAGCAGTGTGTAAGTCTAGGGACCGATGACGTCATCAATTTGGTCCCTTTGGAATTCACATACATTGATTACTGGACAACTTTGACAAAAGACTTGTTGCGCTGTTACACGCCAGATATGATCCGCGGGCGACATATCAAGGGAACGCACTGAGGTTTTCATCAGACACTGATTCGGATTCCCCGATAAGTTCGAGTCTCTATACCACTGATCTCTATACCACTTTAACTTCATGTAGAACTCTGGTCATTGAGCACAGAAGTTCGTCATGTCTGCTCTTTCCTGTCATGCGCATCTTTCGCCATGTTGCGATGAGGCAAAAATATTTCCAAGCAGCTTCAAGTGGTTCAAATGGCTCTAAGCACTATGGGACTCGACATCTGAGGTCATTAGTCCCATCAGAAATACTTAAACCATGCTAGAGGCAGGATTCGAACCTGCAACCGTAGTACCAGCATAGTTCCGGACTGAAGTGCCTAGAACCATTCGGCCACATCGACCGGCCCAAGCAGCTTCACATGATAAAGAATTATAGAGAGAAAATGGTAAAAGTAACTCATGATTCTTAAACGTAAATAACGCAACATGAAAATTACATTCAGAAATGTAATGATTTTTTTTTTGAGAGAGTGGTGTGTGTATTTGAATCACATTCACGTAACTTCTGTAAATGATATAATCCAAATGAAGACCTTCCCTACATATCTGCATTGTTAAACGGTTATCCCTGAACCCCGAATCAAATACTAGTTGCAGGCTGCCTACGTAACGCCTTCCAGGGCCAACAGAAATTAGAATTTCAACATTTGACGTAATTATTGACCGAATTCAAAAACTTAAAATGCTACCATAATGTACTCATTAAGAGGTATAATATTATTACAGCCAGGAACTGAGTGTTAGCTTTGAGGCAGCCTAACGGACGGCACGGAAATATCCGGACTTCATTCATGCAGTATTTGAGACTGATCGCACTTCAGAGACTTCCAAACAACTTAACATGTAATTTCAAATCTGTACGAAACATTTTCTCGCTAACATCTCTCACAAAAAATTAAAAGAAAAATGTTTATCTCGTACTATTTTTTCGCCGTTCATGTGGTAAAATTTCAGCATCAGTGATTACGTTTTAATTTAGATTTCTTTACTACCGTCTTCATTCGCACACAATTTTCGTATAGTATCCACATATAACACTGAATGTATCTACAAAATTAGATCATTGTCCGACACATAATTCTGGAGACACAGCGTCATAAACATTGAGATGCGTGAAAAATTTACATTTGATTAAAATATAGGGCAAATTACCCAGACTATTTTCATCCAGTGTTTCGTAATGATGGCACTTATCGACTTCCAGTAAACTTTAAGGGTATCTTAAACCTCTTCTAACCTTTATCTTTCCTACGTGTGCAACGCCAAATATTCAAGCACTGACCCATTTTTAAAGTAATCAGATGTGTGAGGCTGTTTTATACGTGCCAATTCTCTTCTTTAAGGAACTGGAGGTTTACTGGTATAAACTATGTTTGAAAATGATATAATCCAAATGACGACCTTCCTTTTCTATGCACATGTAATGACGCCGCCGCTGGTCATGTCTGCGGTATTGTGTCTATTTCGTGACGACTGGCAAGGTCATGTAGTGTTCGTGGCCGACGAGGGTATCCACAGGGAAAGAAATCGCAGGGAGCTGGCCACGGAGCACCGACCCCTTAGGAGTTCAGACGCCGTGCAAACATTTCTCTGGCGAGGACCATCGATGCCCTGGCTGTGTGTGCAGTGGCACCATCACACAGCACGATGTCGGCTGCTGCAAGTTCCATAGCAACTCTCGTGACGATCAGATGATACTGACAAAATTGTGTCCTCTTCTTCAGAAACGTATGAGCCGACGATTTTAAATCGGCGACAGCACGCCAAATAGTAACAAGTCGCTGTGGAGAGAGCACTCGAGGATCTGTCGAATTGCGGACCAGTGACCAACATTTCGTTGATTGACGAGGCCTGACAGATGAAAGTGCTGTTTCCATCTGCTACATCTTCCATGAGGGCGTCAAAACATTATCTGCGACGGACCCAACCACGTTCACTGAGCTCCTGTGCACTCATCATTTTGGGCAGACTGTACTTCCTCTCTGCGTGTAAATTCTCCTAGCGGTGCGCTCCGAGAGTAACATAGCAATTACATGCCTACATACCGAGGGTTGAGATTAGGTAAAGGCAAGTTTAACTGCACGTATGTTCTTTCGTGTTCGAAGCCAGGCGGCTTTGTTTTAACATTCGAACCCGTCCTTCTTAAATTACTGACCTTACAACATTATGGTTTTCCTACCTGCAACTATTACATTTCGACGTGGTACAAAGTGTACGAAATAAATGGTGTGTTGCAGTAACAGACACGGCAATTCTGAATTAGGTCTCAATCACGAAACCTCGATGTTGTCCACTCCTCGTCATGCTAGTGACTGACTAGTACTGACGAGGCGGTGCAGCGGTTCTTCAAGGCCGCCACTGAGCGTGGCGGTGCAGTGGTTAACACAAAGCACTCGCATTCGGGAGTATGACTTTACAAACCCGCGTCCGACCATCCTCATTTGTATTTTCTGCGATACCCCTAAATCGCTCCAGAGAAGTGGCAGGATGGTTCCTTTCACAGGGCACGGCCATTTCCTTCTCTATCCTTGGTACAATCCGAGCCTGTGCTACGTCTGTAATGATCTGAATGTTGACGTGAATTTAAAAAGTAATCTTCCTTCCTTCCTTGCAAGGCCGTCCCCCTTGCTGCGCGCTGCCGTGGCACAGCAATATAGGTGACATAATGGTCGACACTACTCTAGACCCACCAGGTTGGCCGAGAGCGCTAATGCGCTGCTTCCTGGACTCGGGTAGTCGCGCCGATCCCGGATCGAATACGCCCGGCGGACTGACGACGAAGGCCGGTGTGCTGGTCAGCCTGGATGTGGTTTTTCGGCGGTTTTTCACATCCCGCAAGGTGAATACTGGGCTGGTCCCCACGTCCCGCCTGAGTTACACGATTCGCAGACATCTCAACATGTTCACACTATTCCATGGGCTACACTAGACGCAGACAGCTGGGGTACACTAATTCCGTCCTGGGGGGGTATAGGGTGGCGGGAGGAAGGGCATCCGGCCACCCCTTAACATTAACCCTGCCAAATCCAACCCTAACCATGCCGACCCTGCGAAACCGCGGGATAACGGCCAAGCAAAAGCAATGGCCGACACTACTCTTACAAGCGGTGCATTAAATTAGTGAATGTCATTAGGCACCAACGTGTTAATGACGTTTAAAATTCGGGAGTTATTTCTGGGGCACCCTGTATTTATTTCTGGTCATTAATCTTAATCAACAAGCGATATAGTAGGTTGATGTGGGAGCACAATAGAAAGGTATTTTCTTTTGATGTTCCAGCGACATTTCGTGAAACCATGTTCTTGTTATCCAATAAACGAAACACGACCATCTGTGTCTGTTACGCTCAGACAGCTGAAGTTCGACACCTAGGTTGCAAGCACATCGATACAGATGCACGGTCAGAGATCCTTTTGAGCCGTGCGCGTCTCGTGTTAATGCCGTTTATTGCTTGTCATCTTCTTTTTACGGTACTGCCGCCTCGTTTTCTTATTCGATTTACTGGTGTCACTAAGTTCCTGTCTTACATGGCCGTGAGTGGCAGCAGCAGCGCTTATCGATACGAGCACTGTCGCGTTATCTTTGAAGCGACCGCTATTATTTCCCGCTCGTCGTGTGTCGGGAATACGGTTGGGGGACGAAGCAGTCCGGGACGGAGTGCCAGTGAGGCGCGGACAGCCAGTACTTTCAGACCGCCGGCCACACACATGAACTGTCCGACGGAAGGAGATTGGAGCGGGATGACCGTCGGTTGGTCGTCTCATTGGGCGACGTGTATTTGGTCTTTTGACCGTTTCTGGGCCTCGTCAGTTGGTCACCTTGCCGGACTTGGGTCCGTCCCTTCCTCGTGCAGAGATATCGTCGCCGATGGGCAAGATTTACCTCTGCGTGGGTGGGTCCGAGACAGTGTGTCCGGGTCGCCGTGTCTTCGAGTGCCGAACGGACATCGAGTTGAGTCGGGTTGAAGCTGCAGTGAACTCTGGACAGACAAGATTCGCCCGACCGTTGCCGATACTCATAACTTGAGTGGGGACGACCTTGGTTGTTCGTTCGGTCGGTCGTCTCATTGGACGACGTGTACGTGGTCGCCAACCGCTTATGGAAACTCTTTTTGTGTGTGACTTGTCATTTCTCCTTGTTGTTCCACGGTGATTGGTTTTAGGATTGTCAGAGTTCTTGGTGCAAGCGTTAACGTGGAAGTGTGTGAAGCTTCTGTGATTTCCTCTGAGCAGATGAATGCTGTCTGCGCAGTGGAGTAGCCAGTCGGTCGGTTGCGACAGAGGAGCGAGGAAATCTCCGCGGTGTGAGGTCAGGCCAAGGCCGCTGGCGGCGTGCACGCGCGGTCGGAGTTGTGAGGCACTAACTGAAAGAGCTGCAAAGTTCGTCACCCAACAAACCTGGATACTGGAGTTGAGTAATCAGTTACCCTGTTATGAAACCTCAACTCTTCGTTCATTGCCGGTTATTGCTTTCTGCGCCGTTCCAGCAAGCAGCAATGTATGGTGTGCTATAGTCTGCAAATTTTGCAGCCTTCTGTATGGTGTTAAACTATTGAAATGATTGTAACTTACTACTGAAGTGCACCAGCGGTAACTTCTTCCCTGTAGCCGTTAATGTTCCGTTTGCCTTCCCGTGGTCGGGTGGAAGGGAAATGATTAGGTTGTTGGTTGGTTCTTTAGCCATCCCTAGGTCGTATTGCCACCCGATTATTTAGTGTTACGCTTGGCTGCCTGTCTCACCCTAATTGTCGTTAGTTTCCGCCCCAGGCCGACCCTTGGAACACTTCTGAGCACCACTGCTCTGTTGTTTGTGATTGTGATTTTATTTTGTCGCAAATACAGTGCCAGGCCTTGAGCTGTGTTTTAATTTTGTCTGTTCTATGTTCAGTATATGACCTCCAGCCGAACCTTATGTGAAGTATTTTATGATTAAGTCTTCAGCCGTGTTTTATTTAAAATTCTTGTTTGCTCTGTATTTGGGCCTTCAGCCGCGTTTGTTTTAAAATCTGAGACTTTCAGCTGTAATGTGTAAATTCCTGTCTGTAAGGTTTCTCTTGAATTACCTTGAATTTTTAAAATGGCCTTCAGCCATACTGTGTAAATGCTTATCTTAAGGTTTGGTTTTAATTGTTATGAATAATTGTTTGGGCCTTCAGCCATCAATATACGAGGGGCGTTCAGAAAGTAAGCTCCGATCGGTCGCGAAATGGAAACGACTATGCAAATCCGATAAAGCTTTGCACAGATGTGTTGGGTAGTGTTTCTAGTATAACCCCAGTTAGCATCACGTCGCTCTTCTCATTTCCGAGCTCGCAGTGAGTGCGTAAAGATGTATAGAAAATAGTGTCTGCCGCCAAGTACGAGGGCCTGGTGAGAAATGTCGCCTGAAGCTATGCAGCTAACATTACATAACTGTCGTGCTGTTTCTTCTTCAAGACAATTCTCAGCCGCATTCTGCAGGGGCAATGAAGATGCTCCTGCATCGTTTTCAAATGGAAATGTGAGATTACCCACAATACAGTCCGCAATTGTCTCCCCCTGAGTTTCATCTCTGGTCACATGAACCGCTGTCTTTGAAGACAACATTTTGACACAGACAACGAGGTGTAGGCCAGCGTGGAGAATTGGCGGAAAGCACTGGCGGCTGCCTTCTATGATGAGGCTATTGAAAAGTTGGTACAACGCTATGACAAAAGTCTAAGTCAGAACGGCGACTACGTAGAGAAGTAGCTGAAAGGTGTAGCTAATTGTTACAAGTAAAACATTTCTGATGTTCACTGTGGTTTCAATTTGGCAGTCAATCGGAGCTTACTTTCTGAACAGGCCTCGTATTTCAAGTTTTCTTAAGATGGTTTTCTGTTGTGCTGTGTAAATTGCTTGTCTTTAAAGGTTCCCTTTTATTATGTTGAAATATTATTGGGCTTTCAGCCGAGGAATTAATGTACATTTTCCTTAATATGGCTTTTAGCCGAAATTGGTAAATGCTTACCTTTTAAAGAATTTCCTTTGCTGATCTGAAATATTATTTGGGCCTTTAGCCGAGAAGATATTTTAATTTTACTTAAGTAAGGCCTTGAGCCGTTTGTCTAAATTCTTGTGCCTTAAAACGAATTATTTAAGGATATTGTAATTTTACTTAAGTAAGGCCTTCAGCCGTTTCTCTAAATCCTTTTTTTTGAAAGGAATTATTTAAACTTTATTATTGAGACGTTACTTGGGCCCACAGCCGTGAATTGATCCTTGTCGCTTTAAATAGAAAACTGTGCATTGGTTTTCGAGGAATAAAGTTGTGTGTTCTAGCGTAACTAGCAGTAACTGATCTTGGCCCCTTTCCACAACCTCATCCGCCCTGTCTTGTGGAACCAGGTTTCACCTTTGGCTGTGTGGCACGGTCATATGAAGGACGCACCCCCGCGTGAGGTGGGCGTGGTTACTGACGCGATACCGCTGATAAATACCCCATAGCCGGCCAATTCTCAGTCACTCTCGTGTTTTGTCTCTGAAGATTTTGTGTACACGTCATACGGTTATTCTGAGCTCTGCCGCTGAACCTGTTAAGTTCATCTGTTTGTATTACTCACTAAAAGGATTAAAAGTAAAAAAATTTATCACACCATTAGTTATATTGTGGCCTTTGCTTCTCGGCAGCCGGTCACGATGTGAACTCTCTCGTTATCGATCTCACTGAACTGCTCTTTTATTTTAACTGCCACCAAATCACCGTCTGTGTGACCATGGGATTTGTTTCTGGTAACGAATGTCACAACGACTGTCTGTGTGGATTTAAAAATAACGGAGTACAATGAACGAACAGCTCCTCATAGGCCACAAATTTCTGTAGCCATTGTCAAGCGACGCTTTAGGTGGTGTAAAGAGCGACACCACTGCACAGTGGATGACTAGAGCCCCTGTGGCAGTCCGGTGGAAGGGTTTGGGTTTAGCGAATGCCTGAAGAACGTTATCTGTCATCATGCATAGTGCCAACAGTGAGGTATGGAGAAGGTGCTGTTACGGTACAGAGGTGGCTTTCATGATTAGGGTGTGGTCCCAATATTGATCTTGACAAAACAAGAAATGAGGAAGGATAGGAGCAAAATTCACTGCATTGTGTACTGCATACACCACACGAACAGTTCGAAGATGATGATTGCTCGTATCAGCATGACAGTCACAAAGCAGCAAGTGTACGACAATTGTCTGTGCGCCATAACATTCCTGAAACATACTGGCTTGCACAGAGTTCCGTTCTGTCCCAGTGTAACATCTTGACGATGTGAGAGAACGTCGACTTCGCTCCCGACCCCAGCATCCACCATGACTACCTTCTCTGGTTTCATCTCTTCAGGAAGAATGGGCTGCCATTCCTTCACAGACATACAGACACCTCATTAAAAGCGTGCCCAACAGAAGATAGGAAGGAACATGGGGTCTGACACCCCGTCCACGTCGATGTCATTAGGGATGGAGCAAAAGCTCGGATTGTCTCAAGGATGGGGCAGGAAATTAGCCGTGCCCTTTCAAAGGAACCATCTCGGCATTTTCCTGGAGAGGTTTAGGAAAATCACGGAAAATCTAAATCTGGACGGCCGGACATGCAGTTGCACCGTCCTCCTCCCGAATGCGAGTCCAGTATACTAACCACTGCTCCACCTCGCTCGAAGTTCTGTCCGTCAGAAAGGTGAACGGTGGACACGTGCCATATTAATGTCCACTAGCGGATGTCTGGCCACTTTTGTTCAGTGTTTGAGGCTACGACGCTTTCCAGTACAGCCTAAAAATAAAAATAAAAATGGTTCAAATGGCTCTAAGCACTATGGGATTTAACATCTGAGGTGATCGGTCCCCTAGACTTAGAACTACTTAAACCTAACTAACCTGAGGACATCACACATCCATGCCCGAGGCAGGATACGAAGCTGCGACCGTAGCAGCAGCGTGGTTCCGGACTGAAGCGCCTACAACCGCTCGGCCACAACGGCCGGCCCTAAAGACCACAAAGCGGATATAGCAGTGATACCAATCGTTGGCGCAGTTGCCTGTTCCGCTCACAGTCTGACGAAATACTTAACTCAGTTGTTGCCGTGTATTGTTGATGTCTGTGTACACCATATTAGGAACTCTTAAATGTTTATTAATATTATCAAAGCAGAGAGGATGGACCCAGAAGAAGTTCGTTAGTCTAGATAAGGCGTCTAGATTGTGCAACATTATTGCAGAAAGAGAATCATCTGAAAGACCACTTCTCTTCTGAAATCCTGTTAATTCCTCATCGGACCATCCTTTACTTTTCGTGACGTCTAAAATAAGTTTATTGATATTAGCATAAAAAGGGACATATGTTTTGTTGACTGTTTCACAGAGTTAACTACAGTACTTTCCTAAAGACTCTGAAAGATGTTGGTGTAGACTGGAAGAACTGTACACAAGTCAAAATGACTCAGTAAAAATTAGAGAGGACGAAACAGTTGAGATGAATATTGCAAGAGGTGTTAGACGAAAGTGCTGCTCGTCACCAACGCTTCAAATCTTTAAGCTGAGAAATTAACAGCTTTATCTCTAAAAAAAGTGGTCTGACAGTAACTAGATAAAGGATAAAAAATATGTTTGAAGTGTTGGCAGAATCTGGAACAGAAGTACAATTTATGATGCAGAAGGCTCTAAAGGTTGGATAAATTATGGAACGGAGGTAAATGCATAAAAAAATTAGTGGTGAGATTTAGAAAATGCGAATTTTTTGTCAGATATGTTTGGAATGAAAAACCTGGGAACAATTAAAATGTTTTAGTTACATTGGAAATTTGATGATAACTCAGAAATTGAGTGAGGGAAAAAAGAAATAACCTATAGCGAGAGAAACCTTTCAAAAAGTTCTAGCAATGATTGACATGAAAAAGAATTTTAATAGCACTGATAAAGAGATTCTCATGATGTTTCGTGCGGAACGTTCTTTAGCAGGTACGACAGTTAATTAAGGAGTGAACAAAACTAAACTAAATATTTGAAACATTTTGAAAGCACGGAAAATCACTAGTGTTTAACGCTCCTTCGACAACGAGGTCATTAGAGACGTAGCACAAGCTCGGATAAGTAAGGTTGGAGAGCCATTTCAGCATAGCATATATCTTAAGTGGTTTAGTAAAATCAAGGGAAATCTAAATTTGGATGCCTGTACGCGAACTTCAATCGTCGTCCTCCCAAATGCGAGTCCAGTGCGCTAACCACTACGCCACTGCGCTCAATGGAATATTTTGAAATGTGGTGGTGAATTATAATAGTGAATGTGAAATGTACAAATAGAATGAGGAACGAAAACATACTTTTAGGACAAGCAGAGAAAATAGGGACAATGGAAACGACAAGATAGAGGGAAATGCCTTAGTCTTTTCATACAGTGCAACTTCAGTGCAAGTCGGGTCCATAGGCCACCGTGTTATCGAAAATCCGGGTAATCTGAAAATTCAGAAAAACATTAGATGACACTGGCTAAAGCAACAAACACGGTTTATTAATTTTCCCGTAAACAAACAAATTATACAGTATACTGATAATTTTTGATCAGATGTTGAATAAAACATAGTGTTTTATACATTCAGGTAATCAGTAAGTTTCTTTTGAGCTAGATTCGTATCTCGCTGTGCAATAAGATCCCGCTCATCCGAACTGATTCCGCATGGCGTATCAAAAAATTCAGTTTCGTAGAGCTTCGAAGTTGCCTCTGTAGTGTCAAAATATCCTCATGTTTATCAACAACTTCGTCAGACAATCCACTATCACTATCGTCATTGTGTGCAGCAGAATATACGGCGATAATTGTGTCATCAGGATCACAGCGTAGCGTCATTTGCAGCCACTCATTTACGTTATTATAATACCTCTGCCTGAGCGTTCTGGAATGTTTACAAATGCTTTGACGAACTCTGACGGTTTGTCATTTTCACAAGTTTCTTTATTCAATAAGTAAACTGCATCACTGGGCTCACAGGTATCTGATCATTGAGTTTTCCAGAACTTCATGATTGTTGCCTCGGAAAATCGTCCTTTGTCATCATATCGCAATAATCCTTCCAGGTTATTCATTCCATTCATTCAGTACGACACAGTTCAAGTTCCAGTACCAGACTGTTTTTCGACATTTCTCCTTCGTCCAACCTAAATAATGAATGTAAATTTTTGTCCATGGACGCTACCACTATGTCACTCTTCAACGTCATTTTACATTCGCAACAACTGGGGTCAGTCCAGTACTTCACAGCAAACCTGTTGACGGAGACCGTCACCGGATCCCTGTGTGGGCGGGTGACAATTGAAATTTAATAACTGTCGTCGTCGATTGTTGCCTTTAGTACGATTGGAGTACCAAAAAATGGTCAGTATTGACCGGAGATCTCGATTAATAAGAGTAAGATCTAATGAAGAGCAAAGAAATATTACGAAACTATCGTTGATGAGCTAGGGTTCTCCCCCGTCACCAGCCATATGAATTCTTTTCAATTTCAAGAAGACTGCTGCAGATCTTGACCGATTCCTCGTTCTTCTTTACGTGGGACTGATGGTAAGAAAGCTTTGGAGACGTTCGTTCACTGTATGAGAGGCAGATATTCCCATATAACATTTTCGGAGGAAGTGGAGAATAAAAGCTATTTTTGGTCGGCGCAGATGATGGTAAGCGTTCAGCTCGACCACTACATCCTCAGTGCGCACAGTTTACATATTTCTGCCAGAGAAAGAGCTGTACTAAACACAGTGATATGAGAAACGTATCGAACTACAGCTAAACACGGCTAATCTTTAACAAGTGACGCTTAAGAACAGAACGAACTTAAGTAAATGAAAGCGTTGTTGCATCATCTGAAAGATAATGAGAACCTAATGTCCAACGTGAATACGACATGTGTTGCATGAGACGGATTGTTCTTACTGCATCCTAGAGCTGTACAAATCACTATCGGCATTTTACGGACAGTAATTCGGAAAGAAATTAGCTGTGGCTTAACGATACGTTATACATAAGCACAGTACGTTGATTGACAGGAAGCTGTGATCCACGCTTCCAATTACGGGACTCAATCATAAAAAATGCAGCAGAAATTATAATACGCATAAACAAACTTTAATGGAGAAACCAGGAGAGTGCCGAGGAGTATCTCTGACATTTTACACTACGAAGAGAACAATGGCGCCGATGTATACGGATGAGCCAAAACCTTATGACCACCTGCACAATAGCTTGTTAGTTCGTCTTTGGAACGAAATCCATAACTGGTTCTGCGTATCAGGGATCCGACAATTTGTTGGTAGATTTGCGGAGGTATGAGACATTAGAACGCACAGGTCATGAAATCCGCGTAAACAGCGGACCGCTGATTTGCGTACGCGGTGATTGAGTCCGATAGCGACCCAGATGAATTCCATAGGATTTACATCAGACGAATTTGGTGTCCGAGACATGCTCGTGAGTTCACTATAACGCTCCTCAAACCACTGTAGCACGGTTCTGACTCCGAGACACAGACAATTATACTGTTGAAATATGACATCGCGGTCGGGGAAAACATCAAGCACAACGGGATGCAGGTGGTTCGCAGCTGTCAGTGCGTCCTCGAGTACTACTACAGGTCCCACGCAATCGCAGGAGAATTTCTCCCATGCATAACACTGCCCCCACCAGCCTGCGTCCGTGGCGCGCTGCTCGTTTCGGGGCGTCATTCACTTCGGTGTCGGCATTTGTAGAGGCGACCATAGACATGTTGTTGTTGTGGTCTTCAGTCCTGAGACTGGTTTGATGCAGCTCTCCATGCTACTCTATCATGTGCAAGCTTCTTCATCTCCCAGTACCTACTGCAACCTACATCCTTCTGAATCTGCTTAGTGTATTCATCTCTTGGTCTCCCTCTACGATTTTTACCCTCCACGCTGCCCTCCAATGCTGAATTTGTGATCCGTTGATGCCTCAAAACATGTCCTACCAACCGATCCCTTCTTCTAGTCAAGTTGTGCCACAAACTTCTCTTCTCCCAAATCCTATTCAGTACCTCCTCATTAGTTACGTGATCTACCCACCTTATCTTCAGCATTCTTCTGTAGCGCCACATTTCGAAAGCTTCTATTCTCTTCTTGTCCAAACTAGTTATCGTCCATGTTTCACTTCCATATATGGCTACACTCCGTACAAATACTTTCAGAAACGACTTCCTGACACTTAAATCTATACTCGATGTTAACAAATTTCTCTTCTTCAGAAACGATTTCCTTGCCATTGCCAGTCTACATTTTATATCCTCTCTACTTCGACCATCATCAGTTATTTTACTCCCTAAATAGCAAAACTCCTTTACTACTTTAAGTGTCTCATTTCCTTATCTCATTCCCTCAGCATCACCAGATTTAATTTGACTACATTCCATTATCCTCGTTTTGCTTTTGTTGATGTTCATCTTATATCCTCCTTTTAAGACACTGTCCATTCCGTTCAACTGCTCTTCCAAGTCCATTGCTGTCTCTGATAGAATTACAATGTCATCGGCAAACCTCAAAGTTTTTACTTCTTCTCCATGAATTTTAATACCTACTCCGAATTTTTCTTTTGTTTCCTTTACTGCTTGCTCAATATACAGATTGAATAACATCGCGGAGAGGCTACAACCCTGTCTCACTCCTTTCCCAACCACTGCTCCCCCTTTCATGCCCCTCGACTCTTATAACTGCCATCTGGTTTCTGTACAAATTGTAAATAGCCTTTCGCTCCTTGTATTTTACTCCTGCCACCTTCAGAATTTGAAAGAGAGTATTCCAGTTAACATAGACATAGTGCAGCAGAAATGTGATTTATCCGAAAAGCCACCACGTTTCTATTGATCACCGGTCGAATCCCGACGGTCCCGTGTCCTCTGCAATCGTAATTGACGATGTCGCTGGATCAACACGTGAACTCGTAGGGTTGGTCTGCTGCGGAGTTCCATTTTCAACCATGTACGATGAACGGTGTGCTCCGAAACACTTGTGCTTGTATCAGCGTTGCGCTCTTTCGGCAGAGAGGCGACACTTCACCCTCTATCCTACTTTACAGATCAGACAATCCTCCAAACCCCACGTTCTGTGAAGAGTCTTGGACGTCCAACCATTTAGTGCCTAGTGACAGTTTCACTGTCGTACCTCTTTCCGTAGATGCTCACTACAACAGCACGTGAACAGTTGACGAACTTCTCCGTTTTCGAGATACTCGTTCCCAGATATCGACCCAGGCGGGTTCCATAGGATTTGCACTACGCGAATTTGGCGTCCGAGACAACATGAGTTCACTATAAGACCTCCTCAAACCACTGTAGCACGGTTCTGGCTCCGAAACACGGACAATTATACTGCTGGAAAATGACGTCACGTAACAATAATCTTCCCTTTGTCAATGTCGCTCATCTCAATGGATTTCCCCACCTGCAGCGCATATCTTCGCTAGGCTGATCCACCGTCCGTGTCTGCCCCGCTGACGTACCGTACTTTTGTTACCGTGTGAAGTGTCCGAAAAGCCACCAGGCGGCATCTAACGGTGAACTGTGGTCATAGTGTGTTGGCTCATCGGTGGAATCAGTGATTGAGGGGATACCTCCTTCACCCTTCTTTTCCCTCCATACATGGAGTTCACATTCGTAAATTTCGTGCTGATACTGCAAAGAGAGCATTCCTGGCCGAAGAAAGCGCATTAGTATCAGACACAGGCCTTCTTTTCAAACAGAAACTTCTGGGAGTGTACGTCAATAGCACAGCATTGTTTGGGAGCGGATCATGGCCTGTGGGAAAAGAGAACCGAAGAGTTTTAGAGGCGGTGCTATAGAACTATGTTAAAAGTTAGGTGATCTAATAAGATAAGAACTGAGGAGACTCTATTCATTATCGGCGAGGAGAGGTACACGTTGAAGAAGTTGACAACAAGAAGGGACAAGTAGACAGGATACGTGTTAAGGCTCAAAAATGGTTCAAATGGCTCTGAACACTGAGGTCATCAGTCGCCTAGAACTTAGAACTAATTAAACGTAACTAACCTAAGGACATCACACACATCCGTGCCCGAGGCAGGATTCGAACCTGCGACCGTAACGGTCGCACAGTTCCAGACTGTAGCGCCTAGAACCGCTCGGCCACGCCAGCCGGCAGTATGTGTTAAGGTATCAAGGAATAATGTCCATGGTTTATAAGACAACTGTATAAGGTGAAAAGTGTAGGGGAGATAGAGATTGGAATATATCCAGTAATAATAATTTTGAGTACGTTGATTGGAAGCCTGAGATGAAGAGGTTGTTACAGGGAAGGTAGTCGTACCGGATCGCATCAAACAATTAGGAAAATAGTGACGCAAAATGAATAACTAAATAAATAACAAATAAATATTTAAAAGCGGCGCCGTGACGTACGTAGGGCACGAATATTTTTCGAACTATTGAAGTGTGACAACTGAACTACAGATCTTTCTCACCGATCAACCAGAAGTATGGTACCGTTAAAGAACTCGGAGAAAAGTTGTAGGCCACGAGCAAAATTTTACAAAGATAGAATAGCTTGTGATCGTTTATACAGTGGGATCAATAGCGAAGACTTCCAAATGAAGGGCGAATGAGGGTAACATGAAATAAAACCCATTGCATCGGGCACAGACCAGGGTGTATTGCGCCTGTGCTACTATCTATTTGGGAGATATGAGACTTTCGAATCCAAGAAAAATAGATAACAACGAATGGAGGCCGATTCTAGTGCAGGCCATAAAACGAAACACCGCGCAACATGCAAATTAAATCGTGCTGGACGCCAGCTTTACCAGAAGTAGTAAAAGAGAGAAAGAACAGTAGAGAAAAAAAAGACACGTCTCCACAGGAGAAAAGTAAGGATATGGAAGATTTGCTCGCAGCGAGATAATTGCAGTACGTCCCCTAAATCCTTTTACTGTGGTCACGAGGAATGTAGGGCCCTAGAGCAGAATTATGAAAAATGCGCTTTCTATAAAACATGCCAACGAGCATTCAGCAAGTGAATCCACGCAAAACTTTGTGAATAGACTAACTGTTTTCACAGTAAATTGGAGAACAGCTTCTACCTGCAACATACAATTCGGTCTTCTTTCAATTAGCGGTTCATCTTCCCAGATGAAATACACAATATGGAGTCGCAAACGTCAGTGGAAAGAATTTCACTTCATTACGGTTCACGAAACAATTTCATAGCGTAATGTTTATCGATGATCACAAAAGTCTACAGTATTAGAACCGTGGAACCGCGGACCACCAAATTAATCCTAGTGTGGAACTAGTTAGTGCTTTGAATCATATCTCAGGGTTCTTTCGTAACGAGTGCAACTAATCCCTGACCTGTTAGCATTAAGAAACCCAGTATGATGCTGCTATGGAGTAGTTGGCAGAATGATCTCATTAAGTGCGTCAGTATAATAAATGTTCTTAGAGGAAGCAAACAGTATTTAGGTAATAACAAAATACTTTTTTCATATCCGAAAAAAACAAGCGAAAGGAAGAAACTACTAAATGTTATTTACCTCACATGATAATATTCTTTCATTAAAAAACAGAATATCCTAAACTCTTCTCCATTCACAATAGCAACCTCCTTTCCACACTCTTCGCTCTTCGCATACTCGTCTCTCTGTCTCTCTCTCGTCTATATCTACATATGGTAACTACCCAATACTAGTTGTAATCATTGCTTTTCCTGTTCCATTCGCAAATGGTAGGAAGTAAACAAATGTCTAGACGAGTCCATAGAAGCCCTAATTTCTCTTATTTTGTCTTCGTGGTCCTTACGCGAAACGTAGGTTGGCGATCATAGAGCCGTTTCACAGTCAGCCGCTAAAGCACGTTTTCTAAATTTTCTCAAAATTAGTTCGCGAAAAGAACGTGTATTCCCTCCAGGGATTCCGAGCTGAGTTCACGAGGCATCCCCGTAATACTCGTGTGCTGATTTCACCTAATGACCACAACTCTGGCAGCATGCCACTAAATTGTGTCGATGTCTTCGTTGAATATGGCCTGGTGAGGATCCCAGACACCCGAGAGGTACTCAAGAATGGCTCTAAATAGCATCCTATACACGATGGCCTTTATAAATGAGGTCAGTTTCTCAGGATTCTCCGAGTAAGATCCCTTCTACCGACGTTTCGTTCGTTCCACTTTATATCGCTTTGCAAGGTTACGCCTAGCTGTTTATTTAAGGTGACTAAATCTGGCAGAACGATTAGTACTGTATTTTAACATTACAGGGTTGTTTTCCGCCACTCATTTGCATTAACTGATGTTTTTCTACATTTAGAGAAAGCTACCACTCATGACACCAAATAGAAATTCTAGTTATCCTGTACCCTTCTATACTCAATGACCGCACTTACCGGTACTCTACAGCGGCATCCTCAAACAGTCGCAGATTTCTGCTCCAACTATCCAGCAGTTCGTTTATGTATATAGTGAACAAGAGCGTCCTATCACATATACCTAGGGCACTCCTGACGATACCGTTGTCCGTCTGCCTCTGTCTCTGTCTCTCTTTCACAAACACACACACACACGCGCAAGCCACGTATTTGATTGTCTCAGTTCCTCAGTAGGCTCTGCTGGAGAAAATATTCACGAGTAGCTTCCAGATGGACAAAAACAACACTTGGGCAATTAATCAACAATAGTACATCATTTCTCACTGAATGTGCCACCCACTATCTTTTTTCACGTTCTTTTCTGCGAACTTCCGAAACACTGTAACAGTGAAGCGGAAAATAAAGACAGATCAGGTTATATGGCTTGTCATATCCAGTTAGAGATCACAGGATCATATACAATAAAACTGGGGAAGGAAATAGGGTTTTTCCTATCCGAAAGAAATTATTCCGAATTTATCGGAAAAAAGCAGCACCCTCAAGGACTGTGTTCAGTGGCATCAGGTTATAATATACTGAGGCGCCAAAGAAATTGGTATAGGCATGCGTATTCAAATACAGAGATATATAAACAGGCAGAATGCTGTGCTACGGTCGGCAAGGCCTATGTAAGACAATATGTGTCTGGCGCAGTTGTTGGATCGGTTACTACTGCTACAATGGCGCCGGCCTAGTGGCCGAGCGGTTCTAGGCGCTACAGTCTGGAGCCGCGCGACTGCTGCGGTCGTAGGTTCGAATCCTGCCTCGGGCATGAATGTGTGTGATGTCCTTAGGTTAGTTAGGTTTAAGTAGTTCTAAGTTCTAGGGGACTGATGACCTCAGAAGTTAAGTCCCATAGTGCTCAGAGCCATTTGAACCATTTTGCTACAATGGCAGCTTATCTAGATTGAAGTGAGTTTGAACGTGGTGTTATAGTCGGCGCTCGAGCGATGGTTCACAATATTCCCGAGGTAGCGATGAAGTGGGGATTCTCCGGTACGGCCATTTCACGAATGTACCGCGTAATTCAGGAATTCGGTAAAACACCAAGTCTCTGACATCGCCACGATCATAAAAAGATCTTGCAGAAACGGGACCAACGACGACTCAAGAGAATCGTTCAACGTGACAGAAGTGCAACCCTCCCCCAAATTCCTGCAGATTTCAATGCTGGGCCATTAACATGAGTCAGCGTGCGAACCATTCAACGAATCATCATCGATATAGGCTTTCGGAGACGAAGGCCCACTCGGGTACCCTTAATGACTGCAGGCCACAAACATTTACGCCTCGCCCGGGACCACCAACGCATACACTGAACTGTTGATGACTGGAAACATGTTGCGTGGTCGGACGGATCTCGTTTCAAATTGGATCGACCGGTTGGACGTGTACGCTTATGGAGACAACCTCACGAATCCATGGAGGGGTTGGGTTGGGTTGTTTGGGGAAGGTCTGGGAAGGAAGTCGGCCGTGCCCTTTAAAAGGAACCATCCCGGCATTTGCCTGGAGTGATTTAGGGAAATCACGGAAAACCTAAATCAGGATGGCCGGACGCGGGATTGAACCGTCGTCCTCCCGAATCCATGGACCCTACATGTCAGCAGGGGATTGTTCAAGCTGGAAGAGGCCCTGTAATGGCGTACCGCGTGTGCAGTTGGAGTGATATGGACATCCGATACGTCTAGATGCGACTCTGACACGTGACACGTACGTAAGCATCCTGTCTGATCACCTACATCCATTCATGACCATTGTGCGTTCCGGCGGACTTGGGCCATTCCAGGAGGACAATGTGACACCCCACACATTCCATAATTGCTACAGTGGGTCCAGGAACACTCTTCTGAGTTTAAACACATACGCTGCCACCAAACTCCCCAGACATGGACATTATTGAGCATATACCGGATGCCTTGCAACGTGCTGTTCAGAAGAGATTTCCACCTCCTCGTACTCTTATGAATAACGGACATCCCTGAAGGATTCATAGTGTCAATTACCTCCAGTACCACTTCATATCTTAGTCGAGTCCATGCCACGTTGGGTTACGGCACTTCCGCGTGCTCGCGGGGGCCCTACACGATGTTAGGCAGGTGTACCTGTTTCTTTGGCCCTTCAGTGTATGAACATATTGAGGGTTTGTAGCCAAGTTCATTGGCAGTTAGATGAAGTCAGGAGGCATCAGTGTGCACCTTTTCTTGATCCTGTAATAAATGTGCTGAGTTTAGGGGTAAACAATGTTTGCAACTTTAGTTCTACGGTACAACCATGCGGCAACGACGACTTGAGCAGCTGGGTGAAGCTGGATTGACGTTTCGACGGATTTCTGCACATGTTGGGTACATTGTATTGGTGGTTTGTCTCTGCTTTCAATAGTGCTCTGTGGGACATTCCCACCCTTGTAGACTATGTTCCGGTCGTCCGCGCAGTACAGACGCACGTCAAGTTCGACGCACAGAACAAGCAGCGGTGGCCGACCGAACCTCATCCTCGGACTAAATCCGGGCATATATTGCATCTGCTTTGTCATCAGTGATCTCTGGGAACCGTTTGCTTACAGCAGGATTAAGATCACGCGTTCCTCTGTCTAGGCTACCACTCACACCGCGACACCGTCAGGAAAGGCTACTATGGTGGTGTGAGAGCGCTCACAGGGGAGTGGAATGGCACTCTGTTATCTTCAGGGACGACAATGGGTTCTGCCTGTATGCGAATCATGGATGTACGTACGTGTGACGTAGGTCTGGTAAGATATCTATTCCAGAGTGTAATCGCCTACGACACACGGGTCTCATACCCCGCTGTATGATGTGGGGGTGGGGGGTCAGGTCCCGGTGGCAATCGTTTATTCAGGATAAAATAACCAGTGCCCACTACATTCCTCAGGCCGTTATCCCCGTGGTACTGCCATTTTTTCTGCAGGAATATGATATGTTTTTCCAGCAGGACAATACACATCCGCATGCGATTGCTGCGACGCGACGCACTCTTCGTGGCGTACGGCAATTGCCCTCTCCAGCCAGATCACAACTTCTCTCGCCAACTGAACGAGCATCGGACTGTGTATATAGCAAACACGTTGTGTAATTTCTGTAGAGAGATATTTTGGTTTAGAATAATTTACTATTATTCCAGTTTTCTTGATCGGGGAATACTAAACTCCGTAGGTAATCACCAAATATGTCTAGGCCCATTTCATTATGTGATCTTTCTTCTGAAATGGGATCAAGTATGCTTTTTTTGATTCCTTCGGAAGGATCTTCTTGTTTCATCAAACACCTGTTAAAAATACGTTGAATTATTTTTAGTGTGTCTTCTATTGCATTTTTTATCAGCTCAAAGTGAATTCCTCCTGCACCTCGATACTTTACATTTTTTATGATTTTTGTAATTATTTCAGAAACACACAAAGCACTGTCCCCTCCTTGATAGTACCAGATTTATCAGTAAAGACTCTTCTCGATCTTCTGTTAACATTTGACAGTATGATAGACGAAAAACTATTGAGGTATGTCAAAAGTACAAATATCAAGGAGCTATAAACCCGGGTCAAGGTAACAGAAACAAGAAATAAGGTAGAGGATAACCCAAGATAGACAAGAATTCTATCCTTTGGCCAGATAAAATTAAGAAAAAGACAAAAGAAGATTATATGAGTGAATGATACGAAGCAGTCGTTTATATGGTGCGTAATACTGGAAAATGACAAAGTAGGAAGACCTGAAGCCGTGCAACTGTTGACTAAAAACCCCCACTTACATCACCGAAGACGTGGAAAAAGGACGGTTAAAATGTTATGGGCATTGACCAGATTAGGGGATGAACGATGGACGAAAGCTTTCATACAAGAGAAATGGCGGATATGCAGAATGTAAAAACCAAAAGGAAGAAGATACGCAGTGAAGAAACTAGAAAAAAGATTTATAAGAGGATCGAGAATCCTTTTTGATTTTCACTGGCGTTTCCGTTTCGTGACCGTTCAGACCTTACTTTCCGAACAGCTCTCGTAAATGACGTAGCAAATAACGTGCAAAACTCTGCAGACTATAAAGTTTTCTATTAGCTATTAGAATATAGCAGCACCAGAAAACTGTAACAAGCCTCAGGAGAACTTGCAGAGGATCAGTAACTGGTACAGGGAATGACAGGTTCTCCTGAGTGTATGTAAATGTGAAGTATTGTGCATAAATAGGCGATGAGACCTATTTCTGTTCAATTACACGAATGGTGATAAAGTACTGGAAACAGGAACAGCCGAAAATATCTTGTGGTAACAGACTGTAGCGACGTAAAGTGGAATGACCACAGTAAACTAAGTAGGAAAAGCAGATGCCGAACTGAGATTCTTATGAATAACGTTAATGAAAGGATAGTCTTCCGCCAAAGGAAGTGGCTGATTATAACTCAGCCGACCGATTCGAGAGTATTGATCATCAGCTCTGCGACAGTCATCAGGTGGGATTAATAGAAGTCGTAGAGATCGCCGACCTAAGAGCAGCGCTTCTCGCAACTGGATCGTACACTGAGCTGACAAAAGTCATGGGATAGCGAAATACACGTATACAAATGGTGGATGTATAGCGTACACAAGTTATAAAAGGGCAGTGTATTGGCGGAACTATCGTATTTCCTCGGGTGATTCATGTGAAAAGGCTTCCTACCTGATTATGGCAGCACGATGGGAATTAACAAACTTTGAACGTCGAGTGATCGTTGCAGCTAGGCGAATGGGACACTCCGTTTCGGAAATCGTTAGGAAATTCAATATTTCGAGATCCACAGTATCAAGAATGTGCCGAGAATATCAAATTTCAGGCCACGAACAACACAGTGTTCGGCGGCCTACACTTAACAAGCAAGGGTAGTGGCGTTTGCGCGGAAATGTCGGTACTAAGAGAGAAGCAACATTGCTTAAACAACCACAGAAATCAATGTGGGACGTACGGCGTTCGTATCCGTTAGGACAGTGCGGCGAAATTAAGCGTTAATGGACAATGGTAGCAGACGCCTATGCGAGTGGCTTTGCTAACAGGACGACATCGCCTGCAGCGCCTCTTTTGGACTCGTAACCATATCGGTTGGATTCTAGACGATTGGTCAGATGAGTTCCTATTTCAGTTTGTAAGAAATGATGGTAGGGTTCGAGTGTAGTGCAGACCCACAGCGCCATGGACTCAAGTTGTGAACAAGGCACTGTGCAAGATGGTGATGGCACCATAACGATGCGGGCTGTGTTTACGTGGAAGGGACTGAGTCCTCTGGTCCAACGATCATTGACTGGAAATGATTACGTTCTGCTATCTGGAGACCATTTGTAGCCTTTCATGGACTTTATGAAAATGCTCCATCACCGGCCCACCATTATTCACGACTGGTTTGAAGAGCACGCTGGACAATTCGAGCGAATGATTTGGCTGCCCATGTCGGCCGAAATGAACATTTATGGGATATAATTGAGAGGTCAGTTCGTGCACAAAATCTTCTGCACCGGCGTCACTTTTGCAGGACAGCTATAGAGGCAGCAAGGCTCAATATTTCTGCAAGGGGCTTCCGACAACTTTTAGAGTCCAAGCCACGTCGAGTTGCTGCATTACGCCGGGCAAAAGGAGGTCCGACATGATATAAGGAGTTGTCCCACAACTTTTGTCACCTCAGTGTATAGTGAGCGCGTGTGCGTTGTGGAGACCCGTAACAAACACCTCTGACAGGCGCTAAACGAGAAGCGTTATGTATTAGCAAAGGTTACGGTCCAAAACCTCTACAGAGTACATTGCTAGAAGAGCCGAGTAACATACATTTTCCTACCATGTATGTCTTGCAAAGAAAAACGACGAGAAAGTCAGAGATATTAAAGCTCACTTGCAGAGTTATCAACAGTCGCTCTTTCCACATATCGTACGCGAATGGGAAGGTAAACGAGGAAAAATGAAAGCTGTAGTAGAAGTACTCTCGGCCACACACCGTAAGATGGCTTGCGGAATATATTGGGGTGGTACACAAGTTTGTAGCGTTTTTCCGTAAGTTAAATAAACATGAGACTTTAGTCATCAATAATATATTCTCTTTCACTGTCTGAAAAAGTCGGCTAGTGGTGCGGTTACCTGTCTGTTCCGCGACTGTAGAAATTACGTGATTTCAACCGAAGAATTCATCAAGCCCTGTTTGCAGCCCATTTTCATCCGTAAAGGAAGTTCCATGAAGGGTGCCCGATAGAGGGTGGAAAAGGTGAATAACGTGGGTGCGGAATGACTTCCCAACCCAACTCCTGCATAGCGTTTCTTTCGGTCTAGCAGAATGCGGACGGGCGTTATCGTGGAGAAGTATCACTTCACGCAGTCTTCCTGGTCGTTGTTCTTGGATTGTGTTTGCAAGACATCCAATTGTTCGCAATATGTATCAGCAGTGGTGGTTACAGCTGTTCCACGAGATGCATAACATAATATTTCGTGGATATGCGCAGGTCTTTTTACTGGGAGTTGCTGCTCTGTTTGGGCTCAACCATTTCTTGTGTTAGCGTAAAGACACCGTTTCTCGTCACCAGTAGCGATACAGGATAGGAATGGTCGGTGTTGTTGACGAGCCAATTGATGACGAGCATACGGCCTCTTGCTCATTATTATAATTTTGGCTTAGAGCGTGCGGTACCCAAACACCCAATTTTTGAAGCTTCCCTATTGCTTGCAAACGTCGCACGACGAGGGAATAATTAAAGCTCATTATATTTGCCCGTTCTCGAGTACACTACGTGGATCGTTCTGGCTTAATGCGTTTAAGAGATCTTCATGAAACCCCTGAAGTCTTGCTCAACGTGGTGAGTAAGTAATACCTAAACGACCTTCCTTAAAACAATTAAATGATTTTCTTGCCGTGCTCTATGCAATGCCATTATTCCCATACACGGCGCAAATGTTTCTAGCTGCCTCGACCGCTGTCTCCCGTCTACTGAACTGAAACATAAGAAAATGTCGAAAGTGTTCCGATTCCTCCACTTGTCACCGCATTTTTAGCGTCTACAGCTTCACTTGTAACGGGACATCCTCCTCTAGCATTACATTTCCTCAGCAGTGTTTATCGAATTCTGGACATGCCAGTATTATCTCAGTGGCTTTTCTGAAAACTTTCATATAATTTGATACACAGTATGTAATATTTCAAGCCAAAATTTATGAAAAGGAAGTACTTTATAAAATATTTTAGCTTCGATGCTATAATCGAGAAGTACTAGTACTGAATGTAGAGTTACAATTATTTCTTTTAGAAATATTTGAAATTACGAATTATTGGCACACTTAAAATTTCTATGACTAATTACGCAATCGTGTACTGTTTACTGTATTTATTTCAGTATTTATTTATCAAACAATAATCGAAATTAATAATGTAACGGAAACTAGCAGAAACTCATTTATTAAGACAAATTGTGAACCCTTCGGAATATTGTTATTTCCACGGAATGTGAGAGTCGTAAGCATACCTCTGATGTGATCGGACGTATTTTTGAGGGGAAAATGTAATTTCGCCTTTGTTAATGTGAAAAATAAAAATACTGTATGATATACTAAAATGTGAGGAAATATATTTACCTTAACAATAATGCTGCAACAACAGTCTTCAGATTTATTCAGTTCAAACCAACCGTAGGGACCTGACGTGAGATTTTCAGCTTCATGAATCAGGCCCCTAGACAAGAAGAACTGGAGCCATCTCAACATGACAAACTAAGTAAACTAGGAAGTTTATCGTAACCTTCGCTCCTCTCATATCTTCATAAAAGACTTTGCTTATTAATTACTTGGAATGGACGTTGTTTAATGTGGACAATAGGTGGAAGTAGGAAGAAGGGAGGAGATTTCACACTCATTACCCCGAAATAACAAAATACAACATGTAAACTCAAATAGCAACAGTGAACTACAAATAATAAATGATAATCAATAAATAAACAGATTGCAACCGGAATACCAACATGCGAAACAGAAACACTATGAACCTATGCAGCAGTCTAATGAAAGTAAATGTACACTACTAAATGCAGATGGTAAACGGGTATTCATTGGACAAATATATTATACTAGAACTGACGTGTGATTAAATTTTCGCGCAATTTGGGTGCATAGATCCTGAGAAATCAGTACCCAGAACAACCACCTCTGGCCGTAATAACGGCCTTCATACGCCTGGGCATTGAGTCAAACAGAGCTTGGATGGCGTGTATAGGTACAGCTGCACATGCAGCTTCAACACGATACCACAGTTCACCAAGGGTAGTGACTGGCGTATTGTGACGAGCCAGTTGCTCGGCCACCATTGACCAGACGTTTCAGTTGGTGAGAGAAATAGAGAATGTGTTGGCCAGGGCAGCAGTCGAAAATTTTCTGTATCCAGAAAGGCCCGTACAGGACCTGTAACATGCGGTCGTGCATTATCCTGCTGAAATATGGGGTTTAGCAGGGATTGAATGAAGGGTAGAGCCACGGGTCGTAACACATCTGAAATGTAACGTCCACTGTTTAAAGTGTCGTCAATGCGAACAAGAGGTGACCGGGACGTGTAACCAATGGCACCCCATACGATCAAGCCGGGTGATACGCCAGTATGGCGATGACGAATACACGCTTACAATGGGCGATCACCGCGTTGTCGCCAAATACGGATGCAACGATCATGATGCTGTAAACAGAACCTGGATTCATCCGAAAAAATGACGTTTTGCTATTCGTGCACCCAGGTTCGTCGTTGAGTACACCATCGCAGGCGCTCCTGTCTATGATGCAGCGTCAAGAGTAACCGCAACCATGGTGTCCGAGCTGATAGTCCATGCTGCTGCAAACGTCGTCGAACTGTTCGTGAAGATGGTTGTTGTGTTGCAGACGTCCCAATTTATTGACTCAGGGATCGAGACGTGGCAGCACGATCCGTTACAGCCATGCGGATAAGATGCCTGTCATCTCGGCTGCTAGTGATACAAGGCCGTTGGAATCCAGTACAGCGTTCCGTATTACCATCCTGAACCCACCGATTCCATATTCTGCTAACATTCATTGGATCTCGACCAACGCGAGCAGAAATGTCGCGATACGATAAACCGCAATTGCGATAGGCTACAATCTGACCTTTATCAAAGTCGAAAACGTGATGGCACGCATTTCTCCTCCTTACACGAGGCCTCAGAACAACGTTTCACCAGGCAACGCCTGTCAACTGCTGTTTGTGTATGAGAAATCGGTTGGAAACTTTCCTCATGTCAGCATGTTGTAGGTGTCGCCACCGGCGGCAACCTTGTGTGAATGCTCTGAAAAGCTAGTCATTTGCAAATCACAGCATCTTCTTCCTGTCGGTTAAATTTCGCGTCTGTAGCACGTCATCTTCGTGGTGTAGCAATTTTAATGGCCACTAGTGTAAAAGACTTTGCTTATTAATTACTTGGACTGGATGTTGTTTAATGTGGAAAATTGAAGGAAGTAGGCAGGAGGGCGGAGATTACACACTCATTATCCCCAAATCACAAAATGCAGCATGTAAACTCAAATAGCAACAATGAACTACAAATATAAAACGATAATGGATAAATAAACCGACCGCAACCGGAATACCAAGATGCAAAACAGAAACACTATGAAGCTATGCAGCAGTCTAATAATCGTAAATGTAGGTGAAGATGGTGGTGGAGTACCCTTCTGAGCCGGGTATTAGGTCTGGGGAGAGCGACTGCTTGTCTCGGTCCTGGGTGTGGGTTCTGACGCTCTTGTGTCAGCCTGTCGTCGTCCCTAATGTGTCCCGCAGCGTATTGGCAGCTGAGGGCAGGGCAGTACGGTCGCTCTTCGTGTCAACCGGCGCGGAGCCGCACAGGGGTCTACCGCGGGGCAGAACGCTCCCCTATTGTAGTTTCTGCTGCACAAACCGGGCGGCATTCTGTACGGCGGGCTTTGAGCCTCGCGGGCGCCTGCCTTGGTGCGGTAAGCAGCCGCAGTACTGTAGGGGCGGTATCGCTCGCCACGTCTCACCGATGCCTCAGTGGCGCCGCTTTGTTATGGCCACTACTCAGAAGCGGGACCGGCGCTCAGTAGCTGACCCGGGGAGGATGCACGAACACTAGCTTGAACTCGCAACACTTGTCGCTGAGGGAGACCGTTGGGGAGGGGGGGGGGGGCGTTGGCGTATACGTACCGCACGGACTAGCTTTGTTCCGTATCTTGCTGCAGCATCTCGTCCATTCCATCTCCTTCCTTCACAACAAGCAGTCCTGCTCCAACTTCGTAGCAGCAGCAGCGGACAATGTCTCAAAAACACACTGCTGTTGTCTCACCTTGGTCATTTCGGCGTGAGGACATCCCATTAGTCTCCTCTCATATCATTTCTATTCTTATTGTTTTTCACAAAGGTCGCTTAAGAAGAAAAACGCAAGGGCAGTAGATTTAGCACGTTTCTCCTTCTTGGCCACTCCCAAGATCTGTGGTGCATTACCTATAATAAGATACTGTTACAGGATACACACGTCTCTGCCTAACGAAACATTAACTAGACATCATCGGAGTAAAACTGTATAAACACAATAAGGGTGATATATAGATACGCGGCCGCAGCCCATTCTATCAAAATCTTTCTAGTTGTACTACCAAGTCATTATACCGAATTCTGGGATACTAAAATAATCGCCTACTCCCCCCACTGCACTGGCTTTTCTGAGGGCTCAAATATGGGCAACACATTGGTTACTGTAATGTTCTTTCAAATAACTTCCCGGAATTCAGCCACGTGACACTTTCAGCGACCGCCGATATTTCGGCGGGAGAACACCCCGCGATTTTCAAGACAAACTGTCACCGAAATATCGGCGGTCGCTGAAAGTGTCACCTGGCTGAATTCCTGGAAATTATTTGAAAGTTGTATACGCCAGGAGAAACTCAGGTCTCACATTGTAATGTTCTTGTTTTCCAACTATTTCATATGTTGAGACGGCAGTAAACCCAGAATGATTTTAGTGAGACAATAGGAAGAAGTCTGCCAGTATTAGCGCACTGACAAAGTATTTCTCGTGTCGCGTCACAGTGCGAGTACACTAGCGCAAAAAAAAAGTGACGGCGTTTGAGTGTTTCCAGCTGCTGTGAAGCGGTCACTTATGTTTCGGCGTCACTCTTTGGCAGAGTTTTGAGTGGTAGACAGAAAAGGTCGCTGTCTACAATGTCAACGCCCGCGAAAACAACTGAAATGTCTTAAATATAATATGTAACTTTACTCTACGTACCGTTTGAGGCCATAAGATTCACTCCATACATGTTGCTCGCGTGAGTGTGAGAGCTGTTGAACCAACTGTGATTTTATTTTAGCAACAAAATACAGAAGAGTTCTTTCAAAAGAGGGTATGTCATTTCGTAGTGAGCTGATGTAATTGTGAGCTCCCTTACAGTCCTCCACCCTCTGCAGACGGAGAAGAAGTCCGCAACGTATAATTATTAGAACTGCGTGCCAGGTTCACAGCTTCAAGAAAATAGAGCAAGGCGACCGTCAAAATTGTATAAGGTAACTTTTATTGCGAACAGCATCGGGGTAAGTAATCAATCGAGAACTGAGAATTTACTTAGAACCCAGAATAAGGGAATCCCACATCACAACCCAGATTATGGGAATCCCACATTATTCTTCTTCAGTACATATTATAAAAATGGATGTTGAGCCATGTCATATTATCGATTACGCTAAGTTAAGATGGACCCGTCATTCAGCAGATGTCAAAGACATAAACTATGCAGTACGTACATAAAATTGCTGGACAGGTTAAGAGGTGAAATACAGTTACTGTGTCAGATAGAGGTTTGTAATTAGAACAGCTAGTAAGAACTGAAGATCTGGAAGTAACTGTGGTCACTGACATAGGCCGTGCCTCTGTGAGAACAGCTGCCCCTCTGAACACAAAGGAGGGCGGTGTGCAGATTCTGCGACTGAATGCGAGGCGGCAAGTACTCGGACGGGAGGCGTATCCGTTGGTAGCTGCAGCACAGGTCTAGATTACGGTAGACGGATTTGGATGCATTAACCATGAATGATGAACACTGGAGATGGTCATCGTCTACCTTGCATTGCGAACGGTACATTAACCTTGGGAATCTTCAAAAGTCGTTTTGGAGATTTAAAGCTAAGGTACCGATGTTACATCACACCAGAAGAAAGTCTTTATCTTCGAGAACATAACTGAATTTTATAACGGACGAGTTTATGTACAAATATAAGCAATCCGCCAAAGAATTAGTGCCCTCGTTCTAGTAATAACTTAAATAGCTATTAAGACAATCTGCTCCAAACTTTGGGTCACGTTCACTAATACACCTATTAACTATGGTGACCAAAGAGAGACAATACTAGAAGTGTCTGTAAAATGACTGATCAAAACGGAGGATAGATGTTCAGAAGTCAGCTTAATTTTTTATTGTGTAGATTAAAGCTAAAGGCAAAATTTATACGTATATGAAAATTATCGTTGGAAGAGAGCCCATTAATAGTGAAAGTGGTTATTGAACATCCTGCTGTATAGTAATAGTAAATGTTTTGTTTTAAGCTCATTTGTTTAAAGATGATTTTAACCCATCCGGGTAGCCGATAGCGCTGGACTCGGGTAGGCGCGCTGGCCCCGGATCGAATCCGCCCAGCGGATTAACGACGAGGGCAGGTATGCCAGCCAGTCTGGATGTGGTTTTTAGTCGGTTTTCCACATCCCGCTAGGTGAATACTGGGCAGGTCCCCACGTTCCACCTCTAGTTACACGCCTCGCAGACATTTGAAAACTTACGCACTATTCCATGGCTTACACTAGACGCAGACAGCTGGGGTGCACTAATTCCTTCCCGGTGGGAAGGCGGGGGGGGGGGGGGGGTACGGGGTGGTGGCAGGTAGGACATCCGGCCACCCTCTGCAATTAACACTGCCAAATCAATAGTAACACGGCCGACCCCGCGTTGATCCGGGACAAAGGCCCCAAGACGGAAAGAAAATTTAAGGATGATTTTAACCTGGATTTTATAAAGAAGCGGATAAATCAGTCTAATACATTTTTAGTTATGAAACTGTTTTTCTGAAAATTGATAGCTTAAGGTGATTGCATCTGTGTAGGCACAACGAAGTTGAGCTTTAATAGATTCTAATACAGTCTGAAGAGTCAAATGTTAGTGTTCGTAAGGTATCTAAATTCGTTTCAAGTTATGAATACCAACAGTACCTCATATCCTGCCTTCCAAACATGGCAGAAGTTCTCCTGCAAAGATCCCAGTCTGGCACTCAGTTTTAATATGACAGGACATTTCATAAGATTTGTTGTCTGGAAAGAAGTACTGCAGGGATAAGAGTCACCTACTTCCCATTAGGTTGAGGAAGGCAAAGGAGATAGAGATACATAGAGGGGGAGGAGGAGTTGGACTGAGAGAGTGGGAAAAGATGGACATATGGAGGGAAGAGGAAGAGACGGATAGGATAGAGGGAATGGACACAAAGAAGGGGCCTAGGAGAACTGAGAGGAAGGGTGAGATAGAGAGAGGAGAGAGAAGGTGACGGACTGAGAGAGGGGAGAGGAGGAGGTGTGGGCAATACCGTGCACAGTTGAAGCTGCGGGGAAAAGGCTAGTATATGTACGCTCACCAGCCAAAACATTAGTCACCCAGTGAAGAAGCACGAATGGATAATTTAGCCTTTACAGATGACACAATGGAAATGGAAATGCCGTGTGGCTAGGGCCTCCCTTCAGGTAGACTGTTCGCCTGGTGCAAGTCTTTCGACTTAACGCCACTTCGGCGACTTGAGTGTCGATGGGGATGAAATGATGATGATAACACAACACCAAGTCCCTGAGAAAAGAAAATCTCCGACCCAGCTGGGAATCGAACCCGGGTCGATAGGTATGACATTCCCTCGCGCTGGCCTGTCAGCTACGAGGATGGCACAATGATCGAGTCACGTGCTCAACCGCGCACGTTCTGCTTCTATGTGAGCTTAAGGCGGTAGCGACCAGTGAAACATTAATGTTTCACCTGAACATTGTATGTAAATATGGATAAATGTAAGGACGTGACAGAGTGGCAAAAATGGGTAATCGTGTTAGACCGTGCCCATGGGTGAAGTTGCTGGACGGCATTTCGCGGCGGATCGTTCATCGTGGCTACAAGTAGTGGTGTAACACACGTGACTATGTAAATTAAATGAGCGTTTGGCGGCATTGGCCGGGAGACACCTTGCGAGGCAGGTCCGGCCGCCTTGGTGCAGGTCTTATTACATTCGACGCCACATTGGGCACCTGCACGTGGGTGGGGATGAAATGATGATGAAGTCAGCACAACACCCAGTCCCTGGGCGGAGAAAATCCCCGACCCAGCCGGGAATAGAACCCGGGCCCGTAGGACGCTGACCACTCAGCCATCGGGGCGGACACACGTGACTATGAACCATGACGTCAGAACTGTGGCCGGAAAAAGATCCTGACTGAGAGGGGGCAAAGGCGCGTTTCACGGCTTGTGAATCAAAGTCGCTTCCAAATCCGACAGGAATTGCTGTAGGCAGTGATTGAAAGTCCTTCCAAACCTGTTAGCGAGAGAACACTGCGACCGGGAAATGCATGCAATGAACATTTGGAATCGCTCACCTCGCAATAGGCCATTGCTCACACAGGCACATAAATACGACAGTTCATCGGGCTGGAAGAATATGTGACTGGTTTTCTGAACACTCCACTACCCTTTTACATCTCTACGGGGCCCGAAAATTCACCAATCTTGAACCAGATAGAAAAACTGTGGGACATGTCGGAAAAGCAGCTAAAACGTCGAAATCAGCATTGCTGCAATTTGGTGGAACTGCGCAATCAAATCCCCAAATTACTTAAACTACATATAAAAAATTTCGAGATTTTAGCCTGCTGCCCATTTGGCTGAAGCTGCATCCATGATTAGTGAGACACCCGGTTGTTATGAATGTGTCAGACAATTATTAGCAGGCAGAAGCCAGTTCTGCATTCACGTAAACGGAGGACATTTTCAGCAACATCTCTAAAACCATATTCATCATACGGCAGTTTGAACACCGTCTCACCGAGCGACGTGGCGCAGTGGTTTGCACACTGGACTCACATTCGGGAGGACGAAGGTTCAATCCCGCGTCCGGCCATCCTGATTTAGGTTTTCCGTGATTTCATAAATCGCTTCAGGCAAATGCTGGGATGGTTCCTTTGAAAGGGCACGGCCGACTTCCTTCCCCATCATTCCCTAATACAATGGGACCGATGACCTCGCTGTTTGGTCTCTTCCACCAAATCAACCCAACCCAACACCGTCTCTGAGCATCGATAGCGTCAAAATGTTATGGGACCATAGCAGGGAAATGATGTACCAATGACTTTGTCACACATAAGAATGTATTTTTTATCACCTCTAAACACTCTAATATTTTATACAGGTAATTTTTTACACCCTATATTTCACAGCATGCGAAGGATCGAGACAGTCTGTCCTGAATGAATTACTTCAACCGCTGTGGAATATGTGTGGTTGAATTCTGGACGATGTGCAACGTCCAGCTGCTAGGTTATTCCTCCAGTCTGGTGCAAATGGATGTCTTTGTTTCCTGTGTAATACAAGTCACCTGAGTTGGAGTTCCCTTACACATACTACTTTTATTCGTACGGAACTTTCCTTTTCTTCCTTTGGTGTGTCAGTTATATAGATAGCTACAGAATGACTTACTGAATTTTAGATGTTACCTATTCCAGTAAACAGTTTGGAATCTAGTGACATCACCCTTTTTTATGAGTGGCATTAGGGACACATACATGGTATAAGCTAGTGCTTTAGCTTGATCTATTTGCTATTTCAGGAGTAGGTGGTTTCAAATGCTATGTAAATAACAACAGGTCATGTTTAGTGAGCAGTTCTGTTTTGGGCTTGGTTAGACAAACGAACGTTTCCTGTGGGAACGCAATGGGAATCCGCTACCTAGCGACGGTGTTTAGTTAGAATGGGAGAGAGACTTTCCTACTCTTCCACCCAGTCCGATGGTCAAGCCAACTGTGCACCTCCGATTTTTCTTGTGGCTGACATAGAGTTATGCAACTGCGTAACGTAAAATTTAAATATTTTTACATTTATGTAATTTTTAGTAGAATGCTGTAGAAATTTGAAGAGGTAAAGTTTATTGAATCTGAGGATTATAAGGTAAATAGTTACCCCGTAAAATCGCTATTTTACGAAATATTACATCCGGCCGGGTTGAAAGCTATAGAGCTGATTTTTTTTTAAAACGTGTAATTTGATGTAAAAATATGATGTGGAAATATTTCGTAAAGCTGCCTTCAATAATTTTCGAGTCCTTAAGGGAAATAGTATAGTACACTCGCCACTATTTGGGTATAAGGTAGAATATAGAGAGTAGAGCAAAATATTCCGTATAGAACATGATTATGATGTACCAAGTTTCAGAAAAATGTAGAATACAGCGTCATGTTTTGTGCAGGATATGAGTATGATGTACGAAATTTCAGAAAAATTAAGTGTTTTTAGCTACAGTACAACGATGGAAGAATGGACAGCTTGGAGGGTAAAGACTACTTAACACTGTCATTTAAGAATCGCACCATCTATAGTTATTAAGATATAAAAATGAAATTAAAATTAAAAGTTGGTTAAACTAGGAATTAAGGCAGGAATAATTACAGAGTTAATAAAGTCCCAGGAGGGCATTTGAGAGGGCTGAGGCAGGTCTTCGGGCATCTGAGAGGAAGCAGTTCCGTTTCGCGTTTCGCGTCCCGCTTCCGATCGCACCGAAGGTGTATACGAAACTTAGGAGCTGCATCGTGAATTCATTCGCTCTAATCTTTTATCCATAACGTGAGCCTTCTTCGGACAGCATGTCAGTGCCGAGCTTCGCGAAGGGCTGCCTCGTGCTGTCAGCCGCAACCGACAATGCGAGCACCAGATGGCTGAGTGCGGACATCCTTTGGATGGCAGCAAGTATCTTTAAAAACGTGCTTTTATATAAATGTTACAAACTGAAATTTCGCGTGAACTACAAATAGTTAAATATCTATATCGTTTTGACATAGCATGTTTTGTGTGCAGTCCACATTCTACACTGAAGCGCCAAAGAAACTAGTATAGGCATGCGTGATTAAATACAAAGATATGTATACAGGCACAATATGGCGCTGCGGTTGGCAACGCATATATACGACAAGTGTCTGGCGCAGTTGTTAGATCAGTTACTGGCAGGTTATCAAGATTAAATAAGTTTGAACGTGGTGTTATAGTCAGCGCGCGAGCGATGGGCCACAGCATCTCCGAGGTAGCGATGAAGTGGAGATTTTCCCGTACGACCATTTCACGAGTGTACCGTGAATTTCAGGAATCCGGTAAAACATCAAATCTCCGGCACAGCTGCGATCGGAAAAAGATCCCGGGAGAACGACCAACGGCGGCTGACGAGAATCGTTCAACTTGACGGAAGTGCAATCCTTCCGCAAATTGCTGCAGATTTCAGTGGTGGACCATCAACAAGTGTCAGCGTGCGAATCATTCAACGAAACATCATCGATATGGGCTTTCGGGGCCGAAGGCCCTCTCGTGTACCCTTGATGACTGCACAACACAAAGCTTTACGCCTCGCCTGGGCCCGCCGACATTGGACTGTTGATGACTGAAAACATGTTGCCTGGTCGGACGAGTCTCATTTCAAACTGTATCGAGCGGGTGGACGTCTACGGGTATGGAGACAGCCTCCTGTATCAATGGACCCTGCATGCCAGGAAGGGACTGTTGAAGCTGGTGGAGGCTCTACAATGGTGTGGGGCGTTTGCAGTTGGAGTGATATGGGAAGGCTGATACGTCTAGATACGACTCTGACAGCGGACACGTACATAAGCATCCTGTCTCGTCACCTGCGTCCATTCATATCCACTGTGTATTCCCACAGACTTGGACAATTCCAGCAGGACAATGCGACACCCCACACGTCCAGAATTGCTACAGAGTGGCTCCAGGAATCCTATTCTGAGTTTAAACACTTCCGCTGCCAGCAGACTCCCCAGACACAAACATTATTGAGCATGTCTGAGATGCCTTGCAACGTGCTGTTCAGAGGAGGTCTCCACTTCCGCATACTCTTATGGATTCGTGGCGTCAGTTCCCTCCAGCACTACTTCAGACATTAGTCGACTCCATACGACGTCGTATTGCGGCACTTCAACGTGCTAGCGGGGGATCTACACGATATTAGAGAGATGTACAAGTTTCTTTGGCTTTTCAGTGTAAATCCGAGTGGCGAGTGGAGTATTAAGACCTACTACCTCTAGGCGAGTTAAACCGTATTTGTCGCAGTAAAGGGATCTGTAGGTAATGGAGCTTTGAAGCACTATGACAGGTGCTGATGAGTGCAAAACAATTTATGTGCTGTATGAAAAGTTTTGTTTGCAGAAACATAGGCATACCAGAATGAAAATGTTCCATCATAACACTATAAAAATATGAATATGTACAGGCGAGAGTTCGAGATTTAAAAGAAGGGAAATAGCTTTCTGACTTATCTGGAAGCTTCAAAGACATATAAATCAAAACATCTTTCCATATTCGTGGTTTTTCACTTTTTACTATTAGTACTCATGTCAAGTAAAGCAACGTCATACATGGTGTCATCCATAAGAAAAAAATCTACCCCCGTAAAGTTTACCCCCAAGAAAATTTATTTACGTTATTGCATGTACGCTCTTCAGTCATATGATGTATATTTTTCACTACAACTGGCAAATCTCCTACGTTTTGGACAAATGATTAGGGCCTTTATCACATAAATTGCGAAATGCTGGTGTGTCAACCCATTGCAGCTAGCAGAACTCAGTGCACGGGGAATGTAAAGTCATAAAAAATGGTGAACATAACAAGGTATGTTGATTTAAATGTCTTTGAAACTGCCAAAGAAAGCTAGTTCCCTTCTTTTAAATATCTAACTCTGCCCGTACATATTCGCCTTCTTTGTGCTATGACAGGAGATTTTTCATTCTAGTTACCAACATTTTTCTGCCATAATCTACATTCGACCGCCATAGCCTGGCAATCGACGTATGTTTATAGTGACTCGGGCGACCATTGATACGGTATAAATTTTTTGAATGCCTTTATTCCCTTTGTTGCTTATATTGCTACAACGGAAAAATGTTTCACAAAATAACAGGAAGACCATTAATTACTTATATTTGTCTACCTTCTTACCAAATTTGGACTGATTCGCGAAAGTCTGAAACACAGAAGTGGCACGCTTAAAAATCCTCCCAGAAAAACGTGCATTTTGCACGTAAAATCCGAACGGCGCACATACAGATGGTGCCATTAGCTGATCATTAATTTCAGCTCATTTAATATATTTTGCAAAACGAAGTAATCGATTGGCACAATCTACGTGGGCGCCAACTCTAGTTCGTCGTTCAAACCTTGCTTAATTTACTGTAACATTGCTACAGTTAGACAGATGTTCGGATGGTTATGCAAATCCTTGTTGGTCCGGGCTAAACGGAAGCCTTTTAACCCAGCTCAATAGCTCAAATAGGAACCGAGCACAAAGGCCTCACCCCTCCCCCTTTCCCTCCAAACCGCGATTCTGCGTGCTGCCTTCTCAAACAACAAATGAGTAGACATGTATACGAATATTACAGACTTTTAATTTTTCATCGTTACTTCGTCACTCTCTTCGAAGTAGAGAGTAATAATGTTTTTGCAGCCACGGTGAGGTGAAATGTGGGCTATCGGTCTGCAGAAGGTCCGGTAACGTTTATAATTACTTTCTGTTTGCTCATTTAAGTATTTTACAGGTTTTTGTGTCGTTGTTGAACTTCCATTTAGAAAACCGATTGCGTGAAATCAATGCGGACTGCGACAAGATAAACCGGTTTTTCTCAAATGTTAGATGTCCTGACAGCAGTACAGTGTGAGATGGTACCTCTTATAATACCCGACCGTTGTGGGTTTTCGTCACGATCGCATTGGGCTTAACGTCCCATGGGCTACGAGGTCACTACAGACAGTGCACGCTTTATGGTGTATCGTGGATGGGAAAGAAAATGGACAGCCTCCGAGGTAACTATCCCTGCATTTGCGTTAAGAGACACAGGGTAATCAGAAAAACTCCAAATCTGAGTGGGGAGATGAAGATTTGAACGCAGCTTCTCATCAATGCTGAGACACTGACTTAAATTATTTGCCACCTTACTCGGTGCTTTATGTGAAAAGGACTCGAATATATGGGTTTTACTAGATGTGCTACAGAAGTCGGCTCCTCCAAAGAAATATGATACACCGCGCACAAGGATTCAAGCTGTAGTTGTGTGATGTAGACGCAGTGTAATAAACTTATGGTGATGAAAATAGACACGACTGTATAATCCTTGTTGATAATTATTCTCCCAGAAAATCGTATGACAATATGTCTCATACTGGTGAATACAACGATGTGTAATTCCCGTGACGAACGCCATGGATACAAATTAAAAACACATTTAGCTGCGATGTTGCATAGAGACACGAGTACCTCGTTGTTACCAATACGTAATGTACTTTTCTCAAAGTTGACAAGTATAATTCACTAGTTTCATATAAATAATACGTGTTTTTTTATCGAAGACTCTATACAACTTGTAGATTAATATCTGATCATACCACACCACGGCCAGGACGTGACAAAACTAAAGAATGAATAATTGAGAAAACTCGATTTAAAGGATTAATTCTACAAAACGTATACTGAAAAAGTGCCAGCTTTCTTTACACACCAAGTGTGTTATACAGGCAGTAAATTCTAGTACATTTTTTGTGAACTTTGGTGCATTTCACACGTGTTTTTCACTGAGATTAACTAAAGTTGCCGTTTTTACGACTTACGTCACTTTTCTTGCCGGGATGGGATATTAATTCACTGAATATCTGTATCAGATAGTAAAATTTAGCTTCAAAGTCAACAAATATGCCTCCTGGGAACTTCTGCTCTTATAAAAGGAAGAATTTATGTGTTAAAGGTAAAGTTGAAGATAAAAAAGCCAGAGACGGAAATTCTGATACAGATACCTCCAGAAACCGTGCCACTCGGCGTAGGAGAGAGCTCTGTTGTGAATTACTACCTGTACACGTCAAGGAGGCTACAAAAGCATCAGATCCCAAATCAGGATAAAATGTTCGCAACAGAGAAATAGCGCACGAGTTCATAAATGGAATTCTGAAATTATAACCTCACTACCGTTGAAGAGAGATAAAAAAAAACGCACCGAACCGAGAACAGGAGTGGAAATGCATGGGTGAGCGGTACCGAAAAATGTTGCTAGGAAAAAGCTAAACACAGTGCTTCGCGGTAAGTTCTTAATGAGGTTTTCGGAGCGCAAAATATTTTCCACCAGGACGGAATACATGCGAGGTTGGCAGCTATTTCAAAGTACGAAACACTGATGAAAATGAATGACATACACTACTATGAAAGCAAGAGACGAGACGAGTAAAAGAACTAGGAAAAACAGCAGCTTCGTCAAAAGTAGGAGACCTCACAATGTATGTGCAAACAATGTCAACATATACAGTGCTGATGAAATTAAAAGATCATAATCTCACAATATTTAATTTAAAAATGGACAATGAGTGCGGATTTCTGTGAAGCAAGAGCAAAGGACGACTGAACAGAAATGAATTTGTCGCAATAATTTAAAATTTTGGAATTCCTGAAGTTTAGGAAAAATTGAGTGATGGATGTTCCAATATGAGTTGACTAGAAAGTTTCCGTCTGAAGGCGTTGGTGTAGCGCGTACGCAACGTAGCGCGATTCCGATTCGGGTGTGTAAGCATAGACATGTAAACAAGGGATTAGCGTGACATTTGTGACTTTCCGACGTGCGTGCAGTAAATGCGGAAACGTGAAATACGGTGACGTTATTATGAAATGCATCCAAAATGGACCAACATGCTGTTATTCGTCTCTTGGCTGCTGAAGGAAAAAATGCCGGTAGACATCGGAGAGCGAAGAATGTGTGTGAAACAGCATTTCTGTCGAGAACTACCGTTGTGGAATTGTGCATCAATGGTTGCTGCTGCTTCATGATAATTCATGCTTCGTATCGCAAATGTCGTAACGCTGAAGTGTATCCGCTCTATAGTGCTGATCTGTCCCCATTGTGGAATTGTGCATCAATGGTTGCTGCTGCTTCATGATAATTCATGCTTCGTATCGCAAATGTCGTAACGCTGAAGGGTATCCGCTCTATAGTGCTGATCTGTCCCCATGCGATTATCACGTTTTGAGTCCCTTAAAAAAGTCCTCGAAGGGTAGAAGATTCCTGTCGGACGAGGATGTGCAGCAGGCAGTTACGGACTTCTTCACGCAACAGGACACCGGTGATTTATCAAGCAGATATCTTGAACCTGGTGCGTCGGGGTCTCAGTGCTCAGGGCGATTATGTCTTATTGGCACACCGATCTCGGACTGCACGGCCTTCTAAAGGAAACTTCTTGATCGCCCCTTATACCAAAACAGGAATGTCGTACTTGACAACGCCATTCATTTGCGTCGGCGAGACTATGAGTCAAACTTTCTCACAGAGAGGCAACCAACAAATAAGATATGACACCATAGATTAACTACTGGGTGGAAATCTTGTGATCATGAAATTTACGCAAGGTTAAGATAATGCGTATAACTTCCATAGGATTTAGAAACAGTGTCAGAAACCGAGTGGTCAGCGCGTCAGACTCTCATGCGGAGGAATTGGGTTCAGTTCCCGGTACCGCCAGGAACTTTTCCTTGGTGGGAGGACTGGAACAGGATGCTCTCTGCCTCGTGATCCAACTGAGATGTTTGAATGAGAAAAAGCGGTCCCTTAGATCAGGGAAGCCGACAACCGCCACGAAGGCGGTATACTGTGCCATGCCCCTCCATACCACATCTGCATGACGTCACATTACAGGGAACGGCACGGCGGCCGGTCGAGATGGCGTGGCGATCAGGGCCCGATAGCAGAGTTTAGTTAGAAGACACACCGATCAACCGAAACACTGTGCGCCAAACTCAGTGCAATACATTGGTGTTGCTGACACGTCAGATGGTAAGGAAAGTATATAAGCGGAGCAAAGACGAATGGGGAATCATTCTAGCGACGGTATGGACCGCAAATATTGAATTCCACTGACGCAATCGAGGGCAGATTGTTATAGCTCACGCCCTGGGAATGTGCGTTTTGAAAATGGCGAAGCATGTCGTTTGTTCGTGTGGTACTGTCGTGAGCATCTACGGAAAGAGTTGCAAGGTGACCACATCCACACCTAACCACAGAATGTGGAGGTTGGAGGCATGCCCGCTGTACAATAGTACAAGCGTTGATATTGACATATCTGACGACAGAGTACGATATTGGTGGAGGAACAAGTGTTTTGGAGCGCACCACTCAATGCTCATTGCTAGCGTGGGGCTCCACAGCAGAGAAACCTTGTTGACCCAATGGTATAGTTAACTGCAACTCCAAAGGGCATGAGTTCATCAAGAAACTTGTCACCTAGTCGAAAGAATCACGTTTAATGGTCGATGTTTGTGTGTGGATAGGCCGTCATTCAGACGAACTGCTGTTCAGAAGATGCACTGGGCCATGGGCGGTTAGGTAGTGATATGCTACAGGGGACGTTCATCCGAGCATCCATGGGATCTGTGGTAGTAATCGAAGGTACCATAACAGCTGTGGAATACGTGCACATTACTACAAACTACATGCATTCCTTCATACTTCATGTCTTCTCTGACGACGGTGGCACATTCTTACCGTGTCACGAGGCCAGAATTGTACTACAGTGGTTTCAGGAGCACGATAGTCAACTAAAGTTCTTGTCTTGGCAACCAATTTCGCCTGATCTGAAACCGATCGGGTACACCTGAGAGACTATTGGGCATTATCTCCACTCCTCACAAACCACCGGCCCGTAGTTTAGGGGAATTGCGTAAGCTGTGCATAGACATCAGGTAAGTCATAACTCCTGAAACCTTCCAAGACAAATTCATGCCTGACAGAATCGCTGCTGTTCTGCATTTCAAAGGTGGAAGAAACCTGCTTTTAATTGGGTGGTTTTAATGACATCTTTGAAGTGCTGGGTATTCTGCTGCATATCAGCGTCGTTCTTGTACGATATTTCGATAACGTAACTCGTTATCTTCATCAGGTACTACTTGAGACTGATCTTCGAATGGAATGGGTCCACTATGTATATCTGTGGCCTTCATGCACCATGGTGGGTTCCAGGCGTTCCGTCAGTAGTCTATGCTCATTGGATGCATCCAGTGGGTCCGGACCACAGAGGGAACACTTGGAACTGACCGTGGAAGGGGAGGGCCATAGGTATGAATAATGGACCCGTTTCCACTTGAGGAACGGTCTCAGGTAGCACCTGATGAAGATAACGAGTTATATTACCGAAATATCGTGCAAGAACGACGCCGATATCCGGAAAAATACCTGACACCTCAAAGACGTCAATGGATCACTGGGAAAATCTGAAGAATAGCTAGTGGTCGTAATTTTTTGGCTCATCAGTGTACTTCGAGAAGTAATGCACTGGCAGTTCTGAAATCCTTGAGGCGTGGAAGATAACAGTCACGCAATAAAATATTGCCCTTTTTGTAACACCAAGTACAAGTACTTACGCATTCCGCAGTGACTTTGGAATAACTTTGCTGACGGGTAGGGAAACTCATTAGAGATACAGATGTGTCAGCTCTCTAAACTTATTTCGAAATAAAACATCTTTAAGCATTAAAATTAGGCATTGCACAAGACGATTACAAGTTTTATTGTGTTTTATGGTAACATTGTCGGTTTGGAACATCTGTTACTGTGTAGCGTTTACAAAACTATGATTTTATTGTTTTGAGTATTTTCTTCATTGATTAACGTATGTTCCCCAAACGTAACTTCCCTACAGGTTCATCTGTTTTGACACGTTCTTCAGTCTAGTAGAGCTGGTTTAATGGTTTTTAAAATGTTGTAAACGGAAAAGGTCTCTTTTGGTTCATGAGCTTCGACGCCTGCTTCAATCCAGCACTGAGATGTTTTATGATTTTGAATATGTTGTAAAAGGAAAATTTTAAGATAATCTGAAGATTGCCTACGAAAGTGAAGTGTCGTTAACCCTTTCGCTACTATGGGCGTGATACACGTCCTGATTCATCGTTCTTCACGTGCTGTGGATGTGTGCAAACGCGCCGTTTTGGTTTTCCTACAGTGCTTTGAACGTGTGTATGCGTTCCGAGCTGCGACCTCTCACTGCTGCAGACGAGCTACTTCCGTTTCACGGTGAATAAAAAAGTTTCGAGTATTTATCGTACAATATATGCGCTTCATTGCGTGCTATCATTTGCAACAAACAAACTCGTTTCGATATCATCAATCGCTTACTAGATATGACAATTGTTATGACCACACGGTCTGCGATGCGCAAGGATGTGAATGGGCACGTCGCGATCAACTGTCTTTCGGATGTAACACCCAATAACTCGAGAACGAAATTAGATATGGTTCTGCCCTCAATCTTAAATTAATTCTCTTTATCTTCTCTACATTTCATTCTCTGCAATGTACGAATTGAAATTAACCATATGCAGAATCTACGTAATGCATATTCATCTCTGCAAAAGTTTTAAAATTTCGCGCAATCTTTTATTTAATTTGATGTAGTGCAGTAAGTATTACGGATAACGAAAATAAATGGTTCAAATGGTTCTGAGCACTATGGGACTCAACTGCTGAGGTCATTAGTCCCCTAGAACTTAGAACTAGTTAAACCTAACTAACCTAATGACATCACAAACATCCATGCCCGAGGCAGGATTCGAACCTGCGACCGTAGCGGTCTCGCGGTTCCAGGCTGCAGCGCCTTTAACCGCACGGCCACTTCGGCCGGCACGAAAATAAATACAGGTATTTATCGAGGTAAGATATAGGACTGCAAGAGGCGCAAAAATCAAATTTTTTCACTTAATATTTTTCAAAAATCAGATGATAAGTATTTCATATTAGGTGGAAAGCCGTCTCTCAGCAAAGGCGCCAGCATTTGGTTCAGCCGTAACAAAAGCAGCTTCAGCGCGGAATGCAGAGGGCATATCTACAGCAGCGAAACGGTTAATAAAAGCGTATAACTTGCAACCAAGACTGTATTTAATTCAGGTAACTTGACATGAAAGCTTTTGTTGTGACGTTTGGTAAATTCCATTTGTTTTATGCTGAATACTTCAAACTAAAATGTATTCACTCTGAGTAAATATATTTTATGTTTTGGAACAGCGTTTTATTTTTCAACTCGTAAGTCTTTCAGAACGAATGGACAAAGGTCGACGGAAGGCACTGTATGCGATGTCAGACGGCTGAAGCCTATGAGGTGCATATGTCTCGTAGAGTCCTGATGGAAATCATAGGCGGCGGTCTGATTAACAGCAGATCGTTGATCTGCCCGTATGACTCTGTGAAGGACAGGCGACGTTCGTTCGTCAAAGACTTCTTGTCGTCCTGTGCAGCGGTTTATGAATTTGGAAACCTTGTCTCTGATGTTCCATCCTACACACTGTTGACCTCAGAAAACCAAATTCTTGTGCAGTTTCCGATATGTTACGGCCCATGCGTTTTGTATTCCACGTTGAAAGTCACTTAATTTCTGATATGCTGCCATTTTCTCTACTCATCTGATTGTAAGCTCAGATATCATTTTTACCATCACATCTACGAACTCAATATTCGAGCGTCATACGCGGCACATTTGAGATGGAACTACCCTTCCTGTGTCTTTTGAACATCCACTTAATATAAAGATAATCACTATTACAACAATTAACCATACTATTAAAGGCGTAGGCTTACCTGCCGTAGACGGACAATATGGTTTTCGTTGAAATCAAATTGAAATAGGTAGTTTATAACGTCTATTTAAGTCCCCTTCCTGGGGACGTAGCAGGTTTCTGCAATAACGACGTCTAACATGAGCAGAGATCATGAAAATCCACGTACCGAAGAGAGCTATCGATCTCTGACCTTAAGACGCTTTACTTACAAGGCCATGTTCAGTTGCTTCAATAGACCAAGCTGTTACTTGATGAAAACTTTTGTCTGTTCACGAGTGGAGGTTAGATGCCCCGTCATTATCGCTAATATTAGCCGCGGTACACCATATCAGATGATTACAGGTGGGGAAGTAACCACCCGTGACAACCTGTTCCCTAGAGACCCAACCTGGCATTCGCCACACTCTACAGATGTGCTAGAGACTGTAGCCTACGCGAACGACCTCCTCCTGCTGATAGGCCGCCGCAGCCGCGAAGATCTAGAGCCCAAGTTAGAGGGGGTAATGACCATCTTGACACAATGGTGCCAAAAAAAACAAAATGAGGGCAGCACGTAACAAGTCGACCTACTAGTTATTCGGCGACGAGAGACCCGATACCTGAGTGTTGTCACTGATGAAAAATGGAATTTCGCCCAGCACATCGACACAGTGACCCATAGGTCGTTAGGACTACCAAATAACTTAATTGCGATTGGGCATAAAAGGTTCTACCTACCCGCAGAGTTAATTAAGTTGTACCACAACACCATTATAACCCCCATTGTGTGTTACGGGTCAGGAGTTTGGACATACAGGCTCACGAGGGTCATGCCTACCATGACCTTGAGGAGGGAGCAGCGTAGCATGCTCTTGCGTTCAGTTGGGACTTATAGAACATCTCCTGGAGGGGGGGGGGGGCATTGCTGGTACTCGTGGGGTTTTGTCCCTTGGACATAAAAATAAGGGAAGAAACAGCATGGTACTGGTTAAGAAATGCAAATTTGAGAAGACCCAACAAATTTTGGGGGCTCATGTAGGGGTCAAGTTTGCCATCAAAAGAAGGGGGGAAGAACTTTGTCAGAAATATTATGACAACGAAGATCTGGACGAAGGACTCACCAGCTGCTACCTAATATCAGAGAACGATTACAGTTTAAGCATTTCAAGCCAAGTAAAGGGCTAGTGCACTTCCTCGCAGGACATGGACCGCACCCGACATATCTTTGCAGGTTCGGGAAGCGGGCTACCCCTCGTGTGATTGTGACGCTGAGGAAGGCACTCCAGACCGCGTGGTCTATGGGTGTCCCCAATTTGGCGATGTGGCCAGCAGATTAAGACAAAAATTACCGAATAATGACACCACTTGACCAGAGACCAGAATACCTTTAGAATTATCGACAGCCGGCCGTTGTGGCCGAGCGGTTCTAGGCGCTTCAGTCTGGAACCAACCGACCGCTACGGTCGCAGGTTCGAATCCTGCCTCGGGCATGGATGTGTGTGATGTCCTTAGGTTAGTTAGGTTTAAGTAGTTCTAAGTTCTAAGGGACTGACGACTTCAGATCGTAAGTCCCATAGTGCTCAGAGCCATTTGAACCATTTTGAATTATCGACAGTTTCGCCAGCGAGGTCTCATCAAAGGTCATGCGAGTATGGTGAAGCGAGAACCAGTAACTGGTAGAAGACAGCGTTTCCCCTCACCTATCCCCTTCCGCCGGCGCGCGGACTGGACGATCTCCGTGACGGTCGGGAGCCGCCACGCCCTGGAATATGGGGAAGGTGCGGCACCAAACCAAACTTGACAACGCACACCGATTATGACTCGTAGTAGTTTAGTTTTTTAAGTAGGATGTAGTTTCTTCTGCAACATCAGTAGTTGTACCTGCAGCGATTCAAGTTCACGGACCAGGGACCAGAGCCAGGGGCACGCCCACTGAGATTAGCTCGGTGAGCATGGCCAGAGAAAAGTAGATTTGTATATCTTCTGGCACACCTGTGACGCTGCAGGAGTGTAGCTTGGTAGGGTAGTTTAGTACAGAAAACCTAGTAGAAAAAATGCTGTTGACCATAAAGTAGCTTATATTTCCTGTAGCAGTAGAAGAAGCTAACACTTGTTGTAATAGTTAAATGCTGCTGACAATTGCATTGTAAAAAATATAACCCACTAATTTATTAGGTGGTGGGTTAATGTAGTATTGATAATTGTGGTAGGGTGTTATGGGACCAAACTGCTGCGGTCATCGGTCCCTAAGTTTACACACTACTTAATCTAACTTACACTATGGACAACACACACATCAATGCCAGAGGGAGGACTCGAAACTCCGACGGGGGGAACAGCGCGAACCGTCACAATGCACCCTAGACCACTCGGATACCCCGCGTGGCTAGTATTGATAATGTTGTTGTTGAAATAAAGAGTTAAGAAAAAATAAAACACTCCACATAGTGTGGCAGGACGGAGACTCCAATCCTGCTCCTCCGCATTAAGCAAATGGTTCAAATGGCTCTGAGCACTATGGGAACTTAACATCTGAGGTCATCAGTCCCCTAGACTTAGACCTACTAAAACCTAACTAACCTAAGGACATCACACACATCCATTCCCGAGGCAGGATTCGAATCTGCGACCGTAGAAGCAGCGCGGTTCCGGAATGAAGCTCCTAGAACCGCTCGGCCACAGCGGCCGGCCCTTATTAAGCCTCGAGCTCTTTACCCACCGAGTCTTTTCACTCGATGCGTTCGTTAAGTAACGAAGACAGGAGAATACAACCCCTGGGACAGAAAGACGTGTTATTGTATGATTACACAATTGCAGGAGAATCAGTGTGTGCAGATACTTCCATAAAATACCAAGAAGTAAACGTGCCGAGCGATTTGAAATGGAACGACCACATAAAATTAATCGCGGGTAAGGCAGTTGCCAGGTTGAGTTTGATTGGAGGAATTATCAGGAAGTGTAGTCTACCAACATAGGGAGTAGCTTACAAAACACTCGGTCGACCGATACTTGAGAACGGTTCGCCAGTGTGGAAGCCGTACAGAGGAAATAGAGAAGATCCAAAGAAGAGCGGCGTGTTTCGTTACAGCTTCCTGTAGTAAGTACGGAAGCGTCGCATATATGATCAACCAATTCCAGTGGCACGCGCGGAAAGAGAAGCAACATGGTGTGGTTTACTGTTAAAGTTCCGAGAGCGCTCGTCCCTAGAAGAGTCCAAAAATGTATTTCATCCCCCTAAGGAAATAACGCGAAAAGACCACGAAGATAAAATTATACAGATTAGAATCCACACGCAGGCTTATTGGCAGTCGTTCTTCCAAGAACTATTCACGAACGAAACGGAAAGAGGAAGGTGACAGTGGGACACAACTTACCGCCACCACACACCGCAGTGTGGGTTACGAAAGTATAGATGTAGACGTAGTGGCCATGATTCTCGACATGGAAAAACGGATCGTTACTCGGAGATGAATATGAACAAAACATGAAACAGTAATATCAGGTGCATCTATATGGAAGGAGACACAGATAAATTTTAATGTAAAGATCCTGGAGCAAAAGAAACAGCGAAGTTGTAATAGCAGCTTGAAAGGACTGGAGTGATAAACGTATTAAAAGACCTTGCATCAAAGTCGGAAAGATTATACATTAAGATATAAACTAACTTTGCTTGGATTCCTCTAAGATCCGTTAATATCGAGTTCATTACCGTCTGCCTGCAAAAAAGAGAGATAAGCTCTTTAATACAGTTCTACCATGATTACAAGAGCGAGTAATAAAAGTCAAGCTGGTGTCTCGTAAGGTCAACGGTCGCCCGGGCACTGTCCTATCCGTAACAGAATCGATGGGGGTAAGAACAAGACAAGACGAAGCCGCTTCATTCCACCACCAAACGCAAAGTACATTGTGATTCTGTACTTTTTATTTTCACTTTTATATTTTACACGGTCATATAGACTGTATTTCGTACAATTCTTGTATTGCTGTTTCGCAATTCTGACGCGGAAACGCCTTTACACAAATTTACCTACTACAATTATCAGATTCAGGATAATCGACCGCAGATTTCTACTTAAACTGATAACATAATGTAACAATTATTAATTTCCCATGCTAAAAATCAAATACCACTTTTGTACTGAATTGGTTATAATGTCGACTCTCATTAATAGTAAACACCAATCTTACAATTAATGCTGATGCAGAGACTGACTACTTATCAGAGTTTTTTTCCTTGGAAAATGTGTGCATTAGGACATGAGAGTATCGTTGAAACGTCCACCACAAGAGCAGGAGTGTTTAAGACTTCTGTTACAGATGCTTGACCTTAGTTTTAACACTGCGATTGTAGTTAGCGTATGGTGCGGGAGGTTGCCTCAAATTGCCGCCACTAAGGCGGCCCTGTGTTGCAGCTGTGCAAGAGCTGCCGCAACTTATTGACTGTTTTCTGCTTTTTTCCGTTACGTTGCTCATCTAAAGCTGTATTAAGGGCGGTTTCTACATCCCCTACCATTTGAGAGATACGAAAGACAAAAAACAACTACGACCTGCTCGTAGAGCTTAGTGCATCAAGTACGGAAATCAATAAGCCAGATACGAATCTTGAGCGCCGGAAAAACAACCACTTGTTTCGTACACCAGCCGCTTTCCTGTGGTTTGTAAGCTGCTTCCCACTGTCGAATACCCAAACGTCGGGCTGGTTCTATTCCGCCGTCACGTAAAATATGATAGGTCTGGTCAAACAGATAGAACACCATGTATGTATGTATTAAACTGGGGACCTAGAAACGACGGAGAAAGTTCGCCCCGCCCTAGCCCTCAGTGGTACACAACCCCACAACAGGCTACAGCAGTCCACTCACCCCACCGCCATCCCACCACACCTAATCCAGATGTTACTGTGCGGTTCGGCACCCAGTGGACCTCCCCGGGAAAGTCTCATTCCAGACGAGTGTAATCCCAATGTTTGCGTGGTAGAGTAATTATGGTGTACGCGTACGTGGAGACAGTGTTTACGCAGCAGTCGCCGACATAAGGTAACTGAGACGGAAGAAGGGGAACCAGCCGGCATTCGCCGAGGCAGAAGGAAAACCGCCTTAAAAACCATCCACAGGCTGCCCGGCACACCGGACCTCGACACTAATCCGCAGGGCGGATTCGTGCCGGGGACCGGCACGCCTTCTCGCTCGGGAAGCAGCGCGTAAGACCTCACGGCTAGCCGTCTGGGCTAGAACACCATAATACAGAAAAAATTTTGTGCGCTTCAAAAAAAGATAGCACTCATAACATTAAGGCAGGTAACCATTGCCTTGTGGTAAGCTTTGCTGGGAGGTCCTGGCTTCGATTCCCGATGACCACATGACATTTATCTGTGGTGAAAAGGTCTGAAACGGGAACAAAGAGTTTCTTGAGACCAAGTGGAGAAGCTCCTTAATGAAATGAATAGCGACATTGACAAGCAGTTCACCGAAGTCGTGTCAAGTCAAAAGGTTTAGGCCAGTCTGTGAGCCATGTGACATTATTAGGAGAAATTGTCCAGCTGAACGATTCGTAATATATATATATATATATATATATATATATATATATATATATATATATATATATATATATATATATATATAAGATGAAGCAGCACGAAGGAATTATGAGAATGAGACGGGAATCGGTAGATGTGATGCACATGTGCAGACAAGCAATGGTTTATAATTTCAGAAACATTGGATGACTGTTTTCAAGACAAAGGTCTTCACAAATTGAGCAAGTCAGTAACGCGTTGGTTCACCTCAGGCCCTTAAGAAAACACCTATTCGTGTTGGAATTGATTGATAGCGTTGTTGGATGGCCTCCTGAGGGATATCGTGCCGTAATCTATCCAATTTGCGCTTGATCGTCAAAATCCCAAGTTGGTTGGAGGGTCCTGCGCATAATGCTTCAAACGTTCTCAATTGGCGAGAGATCCGGCGAGCTTGTTGGGCGAGGTAGAGTGTGACAAACACGAAGACAAGCAGTAGGTTCAAATGGCTCTGAGCACTAAGGGATTTAACTTCTGAGGTTATCAGTCCCCTAGAACTTAGAACTACTTAAACCTAACTGACCTAAGGACATCACAAACATCCATGCCCGAGGCAGGATTCGAACCTGCGACCATAGCGGTCGCGCGGTTCCAGACTGTAGCGCCTAGAACCGCTCGGCCATTCCGGCCGGCCAAGCAGTAGGAACTCTCACCATGTGTGGGCGGGCCTTACCTTGCTGAAGTGTATGACCAGGTTGGCTTGCCATTAAGGGTAACAAACCAGGCCGTAGAATATTGTCGACGTACCGCTGAAATCAAAGAGGCAATTCGTCGTGACCACTAGGCGCATGCAGTCACTGCACGAAGAAGCAAGGAGGCGCATGCACCGATGCAAAGTCACACACGTCCCTGAACTGTGAGCATGGGTACACGGGGGCTCCCCACACCAGAAGGGGAAACGCGTGCATCTACTCACGTGTGCAGTAATCACAGCCGCACGGCGATTATCCACATTGTGCACAGGTGTAAACACATCAATAAGGGCGTCGTGGATGACAATCAAGGTGCTATGAAAAGAAATGTTACCCTAGACCATCACTCCTGATTGTCGGGCCGTATGACAAGCGACAATGAGCCTCATACCCCACCACTGTCTGCGGACTCTCCAGACACGTCTTTGACCTGGAATCTCATTGACTGGAGTAGACGTGTCGTCAGTGATGAGTCTTGCTTCGAAGTGAGCCTGATGACCACCGAAGACGCGTCTGGACACGACTGAACAGCGGTGGGATACCAATCTGACTGTCACCCACCGTACAGCCCGACAGCCATGTGTGTTGTTTTGGGGTGGCATTTCTTTTCACAGCAAGGCCATTGTGACTGCCATCAACGACGCCATTTGTTGTTACTGACAATTTGTAAGTTTTCACAAACACAACTTTTATTTATGTAAGTTTACAAGGTTGATGACTGAACAACAAACAACAATAACGATGCCAGTAAGAGTCTCCTAATCGAGGCAAACAAAAGTTCACTTTCAATTTTCCACAGAGGTTCGTGGTAACACACACGCACTAGTAAAAGTCCAATTCAGAGACAAAGACGTAATCTCCAACGGTCGAAGTCCACGAGGTCGGCATTCGGAGTGAACTGAACTTCGGGTCTGGTTCTAGCCCCTAAATAGCTGTCTCCAGCCAGTTAGGTTTGGGCGTAGTGATACTTCCTGCTGGCCGTGGCTCGTGCTCCCCCTGCAGAAAGTAGTGCTCGGAATGTCTGTTTCCATTCTCTCGCATGTAAATAGCCAGTGTTTACCGTGGTGCTTTTAGTAAGGCTTGGACATCGACAACACCGTCCTCTGTGGTGTAATATGGGTTGCCGGCCCTCAGGGGCTACCATGGCTCCGGCATAACACCCTTAAAGATGTGTTTACACTTGTGTACCTTGCGAATAGCCGCCGTGCGGCTGTGATAACTGCACACGTGAGTAGATGCACACATCTCCCCGTCTGGTATGGGGAGACCCCTGTGTACCTTTGCGCACAGTTCAGAGGCGTGCATTACTTTGCATCGGTGCATGCGCCTCCTCGCGTCTTCGTGTAACAGCTGCATGCGCTTAGTGTGCACCGCAAGTCGCTCAGGTGTAAAGAGACCTTCAGAATACAACAGTGCGTCGATGACATTCTATGCCCTGTTTTGTCACCCTTCATGTCAAACCATCATGGGCTCACATTTCAGCAGGGCACAGCCCGCCCGCACACGGCGAGAGTTTATACTGCTTGTCTTCGTGCTTGACACACTCTAACTCGGCCAGCAAGGTCGCTGAACCTCTTCCCGATTGACAATGTTTACACCAATATGAGCAGGGCCATCCAACCAGCTCGGGATTTTGACGATCTGACGCGCCAATTGGACAGAAATCGGTACGATATCCCTAAGCAGGGCATCCAACAACCGTCTCTCTTGAATAGATCACCCACTTTCCCTGAAATTGTAACCACTTGATATTCTGTAAACGTACATCACATCTGCCGATTTCCATCCTATTCTGAAAATTCCTTCGTGGTGCGTCATATTTTATGTTAGAGTGTGTTGTCATAAGAATGAAAGTCACTTGTGTTCTTCTGTTCATTGACGAAGAGATAAAAGCTATGTGGACGATTTCGAGAGATTATAAAAATTCAGGGTGTGCACAGATAAGTCTTTTCCAGCTAGTCCAGAAAGGAATTTTATACATAGTGCCGTACGCAAGCAACTCCAGAACTAAGAATTATAATAGTTCACATGGCTCTGAGCACTATGGGACTTAACATCTGAGGTCGTCAGTCCCCTAGAACTTAGTACTACTTAAACCTTGACTATCCTAAGGACGTCACACACATCCATGCCCGAGGCAGGATCGAACCTGCGACCGTAGCGGTCACGCGGTTCCAGACTGAAGCACCTAGAACCGCTCGGACACAACGGCCGGCAATTAAGAATTAGTACTACTTAATTAGGAACCAAAATTGTAAGATATATATATATCAAGAATCTGGATCGAATACAGATTGTGAACCACAACGACAATCATATTTTCACCAAATTCCATAAAAAAATGGTTCAAATGGCTCTGAGCACTATGGGACTCAACTGCTGAGGTTATTAGTCCCCTAGAACTTAGAACTAGTTAAACCTAACTAACCTAAGGACATCACAAACATCGATGCCCGAGGCAGGATTCGAACCTGCGACCGTAGCGGTCTTGCGGTTCCAGACTGCAGCGCCTTTAACCGCACGGCCACTTCGGCCGGCAATTCCATAAAATTTATGCAGTATTTACCATACGTCAAGAGATAACACACTGCAATTTACCGGAGACGTGCTGATATAGCTGGTTACTTACAAAACTTAATCCGCAATGTACATCTGGGACTAAAAACGCTACCGTTGGCGGCAGTAGAATCATTCTTCAGTCAGTCGCAAAGCAAGTTCTTTAATTTTTCTCAATTTTGTTTTGCGAAAAGAACGTCGTTTTCCGTCCAGGAATTCCCATTGAAGTTCTTGAAGCGTCTCCGTAACAGTTTCGTTCTGACTGAACTACCAGTAAGAAATATAGCGGTAACCCTCTAACTGCTTCACCTTTGTATTACTTCAATGTATTTCTTTAATCCGATCTGGTGAGGGTCCCGAACACTCGAGCAATACTCAAGAAAGGGTTGCACCAGTGTCCGATAGGCGGGCTGCTTTATAAGTAATTGATGTTTCCCTAGAATTCTCCCAATAAACTGAGGTCGACCATTCACCTTCCTTGCCACGGACCTTACACTGATAAGCCAGAACATTGTTACCACCGACCTACTATCGATACAAGCCGGTCCAGACAATAGCAGCGAGGAACGACTGCTAGTCAGACACAAGCAAGGTGCAGGTAGTATGTTGAGCGTGCTGTTCGTGTGTAGAATGGGGAATGCAAGCGATGTATCTGAGTTTGACTGAGGGCGGATAGTGATGGTCCGGAGGCTCAGCACGAGCATTTCAGAAACTGCATGACTTCTCGTGTGTTCGAGGAGTGCTGTGGTGAATGTCTTCAACACATGAAACCACGCCCAGACGTCGTGGGGTTTGGCGGCCACCCTCGCTACAAATGTCGAATGTGGTAGGCTGGGAAGACAGGTAAAACAGGAAAGGTGGCGAACTATGGCGGAACTAACATCAGACTTCAATACTGGTCACAGTACAAATATGTCTGAACACACAATACACGAAGAGCCCTAACGATGTGCTTCGGCAGCCGACGACCCATGCATGTACCAATATTAACACCACGACACCGGCGACTACGACTGAAATGAACACATGACCATCAGCACTGGACGTTGTCGCAGTGGCAGAGCGTTGCATCGTATGATGAATCCCGATATCTTCTTCAACATGCTGATGGAAGGGCGCGAATCCGTCGTCTTCCGGAGGAACTGCTCCTTGGCACCTATACTGCGGTGCGGAGACACGTTGGCGGGGGCTCCATTATGCTCTCGGGAACATTCAGGTGGGCATGCATGGGTCCAGTGCAGCTTGTGAAAGGCACCATGATGGCCAAGGAGTATCGTACACTGGCTGCAAATCACATACACCCTTTCATGACGATCATGTTTCACGACGGGTGTGGCATTTTTCAACAAGATAATCCGCCATTGGAGTGATGGAGTGGTTCGTGGAACCCGTGGCGAGTTCCAAATGATGTGCTGCCCACCCAACTCGTCGGATCTCAACCCACTCGAACACATCTGGGATGTGACTGAACGTGGCGACAGAGCTCATCGCCTCCTTCCCCAGAATTTACGGGAATTATGTGACTTACGTATGCAGACGTGGTGCCAACTTCTTTCAGCGACCTAACGAGGCCTCATTGCTTCCGTGCCACGACGCGTCGCCGCTGTTATCCGTGCCAAAGGTGGACATGCCGCCTATTAGGTGGGCGGTCACAGTGTCCTGGCTGATCAGTGTGGACCTTCGTTCTATTTCATATCGCCCTGCGACGTTGGGCCTAGACATTTATCTACACGACTGTTCCAAGCAGCCCAACATTATCACTGTAGTCAAACATTACGGTACTGATTTTTATAACTAACGCATGTTAACTTACATTTTTTCTACATTTAGAGCAAGTCGCCATTCATCACGACAAATATGCGTTGTAGCCATGTTATCAAGTACCCTCCTACAGTCAATCAACAATGACACTTTTCCGTACTCTACAGCGCCATCAGCAAACAGTCGCAGGTTGCAGCTCATACTAGCCATCACATCACTTCTGTTGTTGGGGAGAAGAGCGGCCCTATCACGCTTCCCTGGGGCACTCCTAACGATGCCCTTCTCTGTTAAGAACACGCGTTGTCCAGTACAATGTGCTGGGTTCTAGCATTTTCTTCAGACAGCTATTAGTAGCATCAGTATACTTGGAGAAATGTGTGACGAACACATTGATGTGCTGTAAATTATTTATTCACAACTGGTTTCGGTCATAGACCATTCTCACAGTTGAAAAATGTCTTTAACAAAGACAATATTACACGACATTCAACTTTTGAACATAAAGTAAAAAAACTGATGACCTAAAAAACAAAAGAAAACACGCTCTCAGTGTTCTTCCACAAATCCAGACAGCAACAAGTAGACTGTTACCTAAGTTTCCGAACCACTCGCATATCTGGGAACATTATCGTATGATCGAAGCTTCGTTAACAGTGATCAGTGGGGTACTGCGTCAAACAATTTCCAGAAATATGGGAATATGGAATTTGCTTGTTACCCTTCGTGCAAAGTTCACAGGACATCATGTGAGAAAAGAGTAAGCTGACTTTCGCACGATTGATGGTTTCTGAATCCGTTTTGATTAGCGCACAGAAGCTTTTGTATCTCAAGGAAATTTTCACGTGAGTTATCCGGATATACAATGGTGCGCAAAGCATAAGGAGGAAAGTAACAGTCGCATATATAGTCGCTGCCAAGTAACATAGTTCGATGAAACTGATACCATACCTAGAAGGAACTGCTACAGTGTAGTACAGAACATAACTGAAATAAGCGTGCAAAGAGACGAACAGAAATGACACCTTCATTCAAAGACAATAACTGCACTGAAGTCACCGCCATTCATGGTGGTCCCCTGGACATTACAAAAGTCACATGTGAAAGCAGTACAGTGTCACAATAATATTGACGGATGAGTGTAACACGTTCACAGATTCAGCTCTCAGAACTCCTGTACAACATTATGCCTGCCTACACCATAAACTTGGACCACCAAAACGATCACGTTCAACAATACTGGACGTACTCAGAATGGGCAGTGGGGAACACGTAATGCACCCTGGGCCATTGTCGAACACCGTCATTTTGGTTATCTACACTCCTGGAAATTGAAATAAGAGCACCGTGAATTCAATGTCCCAGGAAGGGGAAACTTTATTGACACATTCCTGGGGTCAGATACATCACATGATCACACTGACAGAACCACAGGCACATAGACACAGGCAACAGAGCATGCACAATGTCGGCACTAGTACAGTGTATATCCACCTTTCGCAGCAATGCAGGCTGCTATTCTCCCATGGAGACGATCGTAGAGATGCTGGATGTAGTCCTGTGGAACGGCTTGCCATGCCATTTCCACCTGGCGCCTCAGTTGGACCAGCGTTCGTGCTGGACGTGCAGACCGCGTGAGACGACGCTTCATCCAGTCCCAAACATGCTCAATGGGGGACAGATCCGGAGATCTTGCTGGCCAGGGTAGTTGACTTACACCTTCTAGAGCACGTTGGGTGGCACGGGATACATGCGGACGTGCATTGCCCTGTTGGAACAGCAAGTTTCCTTGCCGGTCTAGGAATGGTAGAACGATGGGTTCGATGACGGTTTGGATGTACCGTGCACTATTCAGTGTCCCCTCGACGATCACCAGTGGTGTACGGCCAGTGTAGGAGATCGCTCCCCACACCATGACGCCGGGTGTTGGCCCTGTGTGCCTCGGTCGTATGCAGTCCTGATTGTGGCGCTCACCTGCACGGCGCCAAACACGCATACGACCATCATTGGCACCAAGGCAGAAGCGACTCTCATCGCTGAAGACGACACGTCTCCATTCGTCCCTCCATTCACGCCTGTCGCGACACCACTGGAGGCGGGCTGCACGATGTTGGGGCGTGAGCGGAAGACGGCCTAACGGTGTGCGGGACCGTAGCCCAGCTTCATGGAGACGGTTGCGAATGGTCCTCGCCGATACCCCAGGAGCAACAGTGTCCCTAATTTGCTGGGAAGTGGCGGTGCGGTCCCCTACGGCACTGCGTAGGATCCTACGGTCTTGGCGTGCATCCGTGCGTCGCTGCGGTCCGGTCCCAGGTTGACGGGCACGTGCACCTTCCGCCGACCACTGGCGACAACATCGATGTACTGTGGAGACCTCACGCCCCACGTGTTGAGCAATTCGGCGGTACGTCCACCCGGCCTCCCGCATGCCCACTATACGCCCTCGCTCAAAGTCCGTCAACTGCACATACGGTTCACGTCCACGCTGTCGCGGCATGCTACCAGTGTTAAAGACTGCGATGGAGCTCCGTATGCCACGGCAAACTGGCTGACACTGACGGCGGCGGTGCACAAATGCTGCGCAGCTAGCGCCATTCGACGGCCAACACCGCGGTTCCTGGTGTGTCCGCTGTGCCGTGCGTGTGATCATTGCTTGTACAGCCCTCTCGCAGTGTCCGGAGCAAGTATGGTGGGTCTGACACACCGGTGTCAATGTGTTCTTTTTTCCATTTCCAGGAGTGTATGTGTTTCTTCGTGGTAGCAAGACGATGCAAAGGCGTACAGATCTCCAAATCTTTGAATACGGTAAACTCACTGGCCAATGTCATTGCGATACTGTACTCCTTCCGCAAGTGCGTCTTTTCATGGGTAGGTTTGGCCCTGACTTCATTTTTATGGATGGCACTGCGCGACGGCATCGATTTGAGCAGGTGTAGTTCTCAGAACGAAAGGATATTCGGCAAATGGACTAGCCTGTGCGTTCCCCGACTTCGACCCCTTCAAGCAGGTGTGGGATGCTTATGGGAGACACATTACACCACGTCCACAAGCACCAATGGCCAGCCAGCAGTCATCACCCACGCTGCTGGTGGAATGGAAAGTCCTACCGTAAGAACTCCTTACTTACTGCATGGCCACATTGGGAGCATGTTGCAGAGCACGCAGTGCAATTCATTTGTGATCACACATCCTATTTTGAACTACGTCACACCTTTTGTAACGTCCAAGGAGCCATCATATAAATCGCGGTGACTGCAGTTAATTATTGTGGAGCATCATGGGAAAGTAGCCTTCGTTTTTAAACTCTGTACACCAGTGTAGTTTCTAGTGCGCCTATATGCTTCTTCAGGGGCCCTCTACGATAAATAAAATTTTTCCGTTATCATTTTGAAATTATCTGTACATCGATGTAACTAATTCAGTTCCGGCGTCTTTGATGGAATTGTTAGATTTTGTCCTTTCGAGAAGTTGTGGAGATCGGGGTAGACAAGCTGTTAGAGGCACGGAGAGCCCTCCAGCAGCTGGGAAACGCAAACATGTTAGCAAGTGCCCGGGCAGTCTGCCCGCTCCTTTGAATAATTCACAGCACCTTACGTATCGCTTTATTATTCCAGCAATTTAGCACATTACGCATGCATGCAGATGCAGATCGTACGAACCAGATAGCATCTTCCGCCGAGTGTTTGCATTATTTATGGCTCCCATAATAGCGGAGTTGCTTCTCGCAGAGAAGCAGATGCTGTACGGCGTATACCGGAGTGGGCGTGCAAATGACCTGTGGAAGAAACTGTCACACGTTAACCTGAGGGGTGTACTGTACAGTATGTAGCTCTATGCGCCTGTACAGGGTGTGGTGTTTATTTCATCGTGTTCAAACACTACGGATTGCTCGATGGAAGAATACAAAACAAGAAAGGTCTAACGTACTTACGTCGGGATATGCATGGTTTCCATGCTAGAGACCATTTATTCAATCATACGTCCTTACAGAGACTGCGGACTAATATGCGCTGTACGGTGCAGCCACAATTACAGTATGTGCAGTATCCTCCTAGAGGGTGCTACTGTTCCTCCTACGTCATGCCGTAGCGGCCTCTCCTACCCTTGTAACTGGTAATGTTGTGTCCGTTCTCTTGCTTACTCACCTTGTAGTGGATGTGATACAGCGGTGTACACAATGGTTCCGTATTCGAATCGAGAGCTTGCCGTCATGGTGTTTACTTAGGAAAGGGAAATGGCAACGGGCGGCGGACAAAAAGGTTGTATCAGAAGATCGATCCCCGTCGACAATAACCATAGCATTCAATGTTTGCAACAGTGTTTCACCGTTTGTCTGAGACAGGGTCGTTTCAGGATGCAGGAAATTATGAAGGATGTACCGAAATGTTCGGTCACCTGACCTGGAGGAAAATGTGATTAACACTGTGGAAGGCGACCGCCGTGTCAGAACCAGGCAGCTGGCCCGCAGTACAGGGTTAGCAAGACTACCGTGTGGAACATTCTCCATGACAGTTGTTACTACCTTATCACTTACAGGGTATACAGGGCTTACTAGCGACAGACTTTCCACATCGGCAGTAATTTTGTCACTCGTTTCTTCACCAGGCAACGACCCTGGGATTTGTGTCATCCATCCTGTTCGCATATGAGGCCACCTTTACGTGGAGTGGTACCTTCAACTTTCATAGTAGTCATCTGTGGGATAGTAGGCAGACTCCCCATGGTATGGTGACAGCGAATCATCAGCAACGGTGCAGGCGGAATGTGTGGGCTGGGATAACTAGGGCCATATTTTGGGATCGGTCTTCCTTCCACTTCGCCTGACAGGCCGGAACTATCGGCGTCACTTGAGTATGGCTTTGTCTGCCCTTCTGGAAGAAGTGCCAGTGATGATTCGAAGGGTTATGTGGCTGCTACATGATTGTGCTCCAGCCGACTTCGCCGTTAATGTCCGGACACATCTCACTCGTGTCTTCCCTAGTCGATGAATAGCACAACAGATCCAGCTGCATGGCCTACTCGTTCACCGGATCTCAATCATTACGATTTCTGGTTAGGGGGTCATCTCAAAAGTATCGTGTACTCAGATGCCATTCCAGATGAGCGTATTCATTCTACCTCTGACACTGTATGGGTGCAGCCTAACCTATGTGAACGTCTGAGACAGAATATGCTACGACGCGTACATGCATCCACTGAGGCACTTGGAAACCATTTTCAGCACATATTGTAACTCTGGCTGATTGGGATACAGCTCGCTTTAGACCGCAGACTCTGTAAAAATGTATGATTGAATGATTGGTCTCTGTCATGGAAACCATACGTTTTCCGATTTAAGTTCATTAGAATTTTTTTGTTCTGTATCCTCTCATCGATTAATCCCTAGAGTTTGTACACGGTGGAAGAAACCACCCTGTATTACCGTTCGCGTTTCATCTCTCCTGTGTCCACCGTCACACGACTATACTTGCACACTCCAGGCTGTTCACCACATAGACGGCGGGGATAATGGGAACCTTTCGATGACTCACCAACACGATTCGCAAACAGCGCGCTACACCCGCGGGCGGTTACGAGACATGCTCAGAAACTAAATGTACTGTGACCATAACGGGCTGTAGTTTCCTGCTTTTTGACTGTTGGCAACACCGAATGATAGAGGGCAATCCTCTGACCAGAGCGAGCACACAGGAACCCGGTAGTACGTGAACTCACGGTGTGGTGACCAGCTGCGTGAAAGATGTCGATAAGAAATCCCACCAAGTGAGAGCCACGTGCTGTGATCCACTACCTCCTCGCGGAAGGAATATCTGAAATCTGTTCGCTAAGGTGTTATGACCAGAACGAGTGTGTTTAAGCGGTGTTCATGACGAACAGAGGAGAGGAGGATCTTCCATTTTGACTGATGAGTTGGTGCAAAAAACGGAGTAAACTGTTCGTGATAACCGCCGACTGACAGTGCATGAAATTTCTGAGATTTTTCCACAACACTCCAGAACTCTGTTATACGAGACGCTCACAGAAACGCTGGGATACCGGAAACCGTGCGCAAGATGGGTTCCAAAGCAAGCGACAGAGCTTACAAGAAAAATCGTATCAATAGCACCCGCAATTTCGTGAGCGATTTCAATTGGAAGGTGAGGATTTTATGAGCTCTGCTGTGATTGGAGATGAAATGTGGGTTTCTCATTACACACCTGAGATAAAAGACATTGATGACAATGGCGTCACAACAGTTCCCCATTTGTCAAAAATTCAAAACCTCAATTACGAGCCTCAGGGGTATAGCCATCAACGCACGAATATATTATGTGACCGTAATAAAGGCTCAAAAGGAGCATTCAAAACAAAAGGAGGCTAATACTAATGAGAGGCGTGTGTTTGTTATACGACAACGCCCATCCTCACACAGTCTTAGCCACCAAGGCGCCCTTAGACTCATTTCGTTATGATGTTTTGAACTACTCCCCCCCCCTCCCTCGCCCCCCTATCCCCCCACGTAATCCCATGACTTCGAGCTTCCAGATTATCATCTTTTCGCCTCCCTGCAAGCTCACCTGAGTGACATTAAATTTTCAACCGACGAGCAGGTGCAGAAAGAGGTTCTGGGGTGGGGCAAGGAACTAGCGAGAGGGTTCTTCGCTGAGGGCAGAAAGGAGCTTGTGGCACGGCTCAGCATATGCACTGGACGGGAGGGCGATTTTGTGGAAGAATTGTCAGACACTGTGTCAACAACGCCCTGTATGTTTTCAAATGCACTTTTTCCTACTTGCTTTCTTAACAAGCCGCAACAGATTGTGTTCACACTGGTGGCTACTCGCTGCAGGAGCCAAGAAGTTCGCTGATGAAACATTGTTCCGCCGTTGTCGCAGATAAGAAGTTGCCGAACAGTACCAGTTATGTACTGTTGCCTCACTCGTAGTCCAAGACCTACTGACGAGAGATAGCCGAACATTCTACGCCGAGTGTCAAGCTGTTTACGATTGTTCGACCCCAGGATACAAACTGTCTAACAGCAGTCCAGACTGAACAGCTATTAGATTATGTGGACAACGTTCACTGAGCTATGTTAGGCTATATTCAGATCTTTTACTACAGTGCTTCACAGGGCGTTAAAAAAATATGAAAACATCGAAAGCACGTTACCGTGTCTAATACGCTGTAGGAGAACCGTTGGTATTTAGAACAGCTTCCAGTCGTCTCCGAGTGGATAAATACAGTTCCCGTAGGGTTATCAACGGCATTTTATACTACTCTCCATGAAAAATAGTGCCTAATTGTAGGTAACGATTATGTAGGCGGATAGCGATTACGCACCTTCTCTCCAAGTAGACGACACAGGCTCAATAATGTTGAGATCTGGTGGCTAACGGTGGCCAGGGGGGATGCGACAGTTCAACCACAGTCTCACAAAACCAGTCCTGGACGCTGCAAGCTGTGCGGACAGGGGTCCTGTCGTCTTGGAACACAGCATTTCCATTTGGGAACAAACAATGTACCATGCGATGAACGTAAACGTCCAGGGTAACCATGTGGCCAATAGAATATCACAATATGGGTATCCAAATCGTCACCAAACCGCAGCCATATTTCACTCTCCGGACGTGAACCCCGCCAGAAGTTGGAAATAGTGTGAAAACGACCAAATAACATTCTTCCATTGTTCCTTGGTTCATGTTTTATGGTTCTGGCACCACTTTCATTTGTTACTGGCATTTGCATCGATGATCAGTGGTTTTGGAGTTCCAGATCACCCTGTAATTCCCAGCTTGTGCAACTTCCTTCGTGTTGTTTTGGTGCTAACGGGATGTCAAGAGTGACTTTTGCATCTATAGTCCTCTTATTTTTCGTCACAATGTTCCTCAGTGACCGTTTGTGAGGATCACTCAACACACACTTTCGTCCGTGTTGTGAGTTAGCGTATAATATTTTTCATCTTCCCCCGAAAGCGGTATAAATCTGCGATATGATCCCCCTTGAAACACCAAGCAAAGGCTATCTTGGCTACGGAAGTACGATCCATCTGAGCACCAACAGTTTGCTCAGGTGATAATTCACGTAGCTCCATAATGCAGTCACAGCTACCAACAAAACTGTTTGACCACGACTGACATATCCATCGTATTGTTTAAGTTCTTGATATTTGTCTGTTTACTCTATTGGTGTTAGTAAACGTGACATGAGTGTGTTTCTTGTTCTGTATGATACACCTGATCCTTGAGTATATTTGCTATTACGTGTGCTGGTTAGTATTTGTATGTTAATGTGTACAATTTATTATTGTTAATCATACTACGAGTATTCGTGCTGTGTGTGTTGGCGTTTATTGTAGTCTCTTTATTCGATGTGGAGTTTTGTGGAGCTCGTTTTTGATTTTCTTTTGGTTTTGTAGTTGAGTCTTAGTATTTTGTGAGTGTTATAAGCATTGTTTTTGGCTGCGAGCTGCGTTGTTTCTAATAATTTTTCATAGTTTTCTTTGGTGAGTGAGATTTCATTCAGTATGTCAGCTGTTGGACAGGTGCTAGTTTGTGGTTTTGTGGGTGATGTTCTGTGGCATCTGTACATTGTCTGTCGTTGTTGGCTTTCTGTAGACCTCAATTTTCTGATTATTGATGTCTCTATTTACTGTTCTATCCAAGAAATATATTAGTTTTTGTGTTTATTTTTCATCGGTGAACTGGACATACTTTTAGTCTGCATGAAGCTTATTTATTTTCTCTGTTGTTGCAGCCGCCTTACATATTTCTTTTCTAGGAAATAATTTTGTGTCATTTCCTTGTGATAAGTCAAACAGTGCTTTTTCTACAGTGTATGGTCGATGAATATGTTTTCCAGACTTCTTGATATTGGGGATCTGCAGTTGACATTGAGGTGTAAATGTTCTCTACTTCAGAAGAACACAGTGAAGCTGTTAGTGGAATGAGTAATTTTGTCTTGGTGAATTGGACTCATATTTTGAGTATCGTTTATATCTGCGTAATGTTTTTTTGTGTTATAAGCTAATTCGTGTTTTACAGTGTTGTTCTCCATTTGGTCGCACTGTGTTATGATCTTGATTACGTTACACAGTATGCCAGCCACGCGGGGTAGCCGCGAGGTCTAGGTGCTTTGCCATGCTTCACGCGGCTGCCCCCGTCGGAGTTTCGGGTCATTCCTCGGGCATGGATGCGTATGTTGTCCTTAGCGTAAGTTAGTTTAAGTTAGATTAAGTAGTGTGTAGTCCTAGGGACCGATGACCTGAGCAGTTTGGTTTCATAGCAACTTACCGCAAATTTCCAAAAACAGTATGCCATAAAGTATGATGCAGCATTTATTACATTTAATGATACGTCATATGCAATTGTTTGGTTTTTATAATTATGAGTTGTCTCCTGAGTGATGGTGCTTTTAGGTTATTTGACGACATGTGTTTTTTCTGTTTGTCCGTGAATATGTGTTTCACATCACAGAGATAGTTTTATGTGCATGTGGAAACCTGCTGTTGAAATAGATAGTAGTTTTGTGATGTTTTTAGAAGCGATGAGTTTTTTTTCTATATATTTTGTTTCATTGACCATTAATCTTGTATTTCTCAGCTCTGGTGACTATGCTGTTATTGTAATGCAGTTTTATGTAATTTATTTGTGGTAAAAAAGGAAATGATGGTATGGCGTTGTTGACTGGAAGGCCCCATTTGGGGGAGTTCGGCCTCCGTATTACAAAACCTTTTTAGGTGACGCCATATCGGCGAATTGCGAGTCAATGATGATGAAGGACACACAACACCCAGTCCCCTGCCGGGAATCGAACTCGGGCCCGCTGCGTGGTAGCCGATAGTGCTACCGCTACAGTACGGAGGTGGAGCTATTTTCCTGCTTCTCTTTCTCTCTCAAGATGATTTCTGTTTCTAAAATCAGGTTTTCTATGTAATGACTTTCAGTCTTGGTGCTGATGTTGCGTTTGACTCTTTTTTCTAATAGCTGCGTTTCGTTCTCTGTTAATTCTGTATCTTTGAGTTTAGTTAGTTTTGGGTGTAATGTGTGGAGATGTGTTTGCCGTACTTGGTTGTGTCTACCTTTCGGGTTGTGTTCACTAGAAAGAGTTTTAATTTTTCGTACGTTTATGCTGTGTGTACATTTCAGCGTTTCTTTGTGACGTGTTCAATTTTTGCATCATGCTCATCATTACTGTTGGGATGTTAGTAAACGCAGATAATATGTTCAAAAATACCAAAAGTCGAGAATCCTAAAGTGAACAGCAAAAAACAAGTAAAATTCCAGGACGACACACGTGAAAAAAAAAAGACCACAAAGTCGTAATTAGGACCAAGTAATAATTTAGCCTTACGAAACGTGTACTCCAAAACCTTGTTTATAATGTAACAATAAGAGAAAAACAAAAAAAAAAACAACAGTAATACAGTAACATTACCGAAACATTATATAATACTATTTTTACGTACATGAAGTTAGCAGCTTATTGTTTTGTAGTTAGCGATGTCGTCTCTTGATCACGGGGCCATGGGTTTGATTCCAGGTCCGGTAGGGGATTTTCTCTGTTCAGGACTGTATGTGTTGTCCTCATTATCATTTAATCATCATCGACGCGCAAGTCTCCGAATCGGTGTGAACTAAAAATGTTTGGATCAGTTGGCCGAACAACCCAGATGACGTCTCCCTGCCAATAATGCCATACACAAACATTTTCTGTACATGAAGAAGTATGTATTACAGGCCACTGCAGATGAGGAACTCATATGGCACAAAACAAAAAGCCTTTCATTTAGATTTATAGCTGGAACGCATCTATAAGAGTCATTTGATTTCGCAAGACTATATGTGTTATATAAATGGAGATATAAAATTTGGGTGGATTTTAATTTACTCATCGAAAGTGAAAGTTCACATCGTCGCCAGTTGTACGTTACAAGTTCATCTGACTGTTTGTTGGACTCCCTCTGATGCAGCTAGACTGCCCTCTCACTCTTTGAATACGGAGTTGGTTTCGAGTCAAGATGGTGATAACGCAGCCACAAAATCCTAACTTGCAGTGCCTATGTTGTTGCATGCATGCACGTCTGAAGGACGTTACAGAGTACGTTAGAACAACACAAACACTGCAGTTTGGTATTTCATGCCTAATAACTGGGCTTCGACTTTATTCATACGCCTCTTGCTGTACGGGACTCACAGGATCTGTGCGAGTGTTGATGTAGGCGATCTATGCAAGCGTAGGATGTAGGCAAAAGTGGTGGCATATGGAAGTTTGAATCGGTCCGCGGATTGTGTTCGAGTGTCCGAGGCGGTCAAGGCCATCGCTCGCGTCAAGCGGAAGTTGAAGATTTTGAGCCCCGATCCGGCACAAATTTTCACTGTCACCAATGCATAGTGCAGCCAAAGTTTACCCATATTCGCGAATGTGAATATGATTCTAGTACTGCAAGACAAGGCGTTCTGCGTTCTCCGTCTCAACAGGTGCCGTTCGGTTTCAACAGTGTGGCGTGATTCTCCTGAAGAGTACGGTTCTGCACATCCTACAGCTCGATGCATTCGACGATGAAGCCAGTAGTTTGTAGCCGGTAGTTGCTTATCAAAGGGGAATTCCACAATCACCTCACAGCGCTCGTTCAAGACACAGAGCGCACTCAAAAAAAGTTTTGTAGGTATTTTACAGAATTTTGGTCGTCGGATCGGTTGTAAAAGGCGTAAGAAACTTACGTTGCAGCGCTTTTCAGGGTCTCCCTATCTCACGGTATGTGATATTGTTTTGGTGGAGGTTTATGAAAGACTCTGTCGCTGTGCCTTTTTTTTCAACTAATTTGAATGAACTGCGACGCCGTTCGGCAACAGCACTGAATCCAGACATGCTCACCAAAGCACGGGATGAGCTCAACTATATTTTGGATGGTCACTGTGCGTCCGGTGATGAACTCTTCGCACATTTGGAATGACAAATGAATACTTTCATCGTAAATGTATTTGTAAAAAGTATTCCAAGGTTATACACTCCTGGAAATTGAAATAAGAACACCGTGAATTCATTGTCCCAGGAAGGGGAAACTTTATTGACACATTCCTGGGGTCAGAAACATCACATGATCACACTGACAGAACCACAGGCACATAGACACAGGCAACAGAGCATGCACAATGTCGGCACTAGTACAGTGTATATCCACCTTTCGCAGCAATGCAGGCTGCTATTCTCCCATGGAGACGATCGTAGAGATGCTGGATGTAGTCCTGTGGAACGGCTTGCCATGCCATTTCCACCTGGCGCCTCAGTTGGACCAGCGTTCGTGCTGGACGTGCAGACCGCGTGAGACGACGCTTCATCCAGTCCCAAACATGCTCAATGGGGGACAGATCCGGAGATCTTGCTGGCCAGGGTAGTTGACTTACACCTTCTAGAGCACGTTGGGTGGCACGGGTAACATGCGGACGTGCATTGTCCTGTTGGAACAGCAAGTTCCCTTGCCGGTCTAGGAATGGTAGAACGATGGGTTCGATGACGGTTTGGATGTACCGCGCACTATTCAGTGTCCCCTCGACGATCACCAGTGGTGTACGGCCAGTGTAGGAGATCGCTCCCCACACCATGATGCCGGGTGTTGGCCCTGTGTGCCTCGGTCGTATGCAGTCCTGATTGTGGCGCTCACCTGCACGGCGCCAAACACGCATACGACCATCATTGGCACCAAGGCAGAAGCGACTCTCATCGCTGAAGACGACACGTCTCCATTCGTCCCTCCATTCACGCCTGTCGCGACACCACTGGAGGCGGGCTGCACGATGTTGGGGCGTGAGCGGAAGACGGCCTAACGGTGTGCGGGACCGTAGCCCAGCTTCATGGAGACGGTTGCGAATGGTCCTCGCCGATACCCCAGGAGCAACAGTGTCCCTAATTTGCTGGGAAGTGGCGGTGCGGTCCCCTACGGCACTGCGTAGGATCCTACGGTCTTGGCGTGCATCCGTGCGTCGCTGCGGTCCGGTCCCAGGTCGACGGGCACGTGCACCTTCCGCCGACCACTGGCGACAACATCGATGTACTGTGGAGACCTCACGCCCCACGTGTTGAGCAATTCGGCGGTACGTCCACCCGGCCTCCCGCATGCCCACTATTCGCCCTCGCTCAAAGTCCGTCAACTGCACATACGGTTCACGTCCACGCTGTCGCGGCATGCTACCAGTGTTAAAGACTGCGATGGAGCTCCGTATGCCACGGCAAACTGGCTGACACTGACGGCGGCGGTGCACAAATGCTGCGCAGCTAGCGCCATTCGACGGCCAACACCGCAGTTCCTGGTGTGTCCGCTGTGCCGTGCGTGGGATCATTGCTTGTACAGCCCTCTCGCAGTGTCCGGAGCAAGTATGGTGGGTCTGACACACCGGTGTCAATGTGTTCTTTTTTTCCATTTCCAGGAGTGTATGTATGTGCATGCTTTTAGAAGACATGCCACTGTGAAATCGAACGATTCTTCTGAAAATAAGAGCGTGTGTGAGTTAAAATTTAGTCTAGGCTTCTATTTTCATTCGCGTAGAAGATAATGTCTTCCGTAATCAGATAAATGTTTTTTTAACACTGTGTAAATTTTATTGCGCGCAGGTAAAAATAAAAGTGAACATCGTTCACAGCTAAGAGTATTGGCGACACTTGCTTGGCCCTCGGCGTAGACAGATTTTTCTCACAAGATGTGTTTTTTTTTATTTTTATTTTTTTAAAGAAATTAGGACATGAAAAAGTGACAAAAGGTATTACGCAACTGTTTCCGAAATCTCCCCCCTCGCCCCCTCCATTCCTCCCTCCCTCTTGCTCTCTCTCTTACAGTGCGTAATATATGTAGGCAAAGCAGATAAATCTCCTACACCGAGTGCAGTAGATGGCTACCCTTTTCCTGTATACACGTTTTTTCAGTCAAAGGTAAAGTATTTTACGTTTAACAGAGGCTTGTGTTAAAGGTGTAAGGTGGCCATATGTTCGGAGATCTCAACTCTTATTTTACTAATAGCTGAATAACTAAAATTACTGTATGGGCGCATTTAACCCCATCTTTATGTGAAAGTTGTATGAGAAAAAGCACTAGTAAAAAAAGGAAATGTTATAGAAGAGTACTGTACTCTTCGACAAGAAAATATGAAGTGATACGGTGCGCCGGCCGGAGTGGCCGAGCGGTTCTAGGCGCTAGTCTGGAACCACGCCACCGCTACGGTCGCAGTTTCGAATTCTGCCTCGGGCATGGATGTGTGTGATGTCCTTAGGTTAGTTAGGTTTAAGTAGTTCTAAGTTCTAGGGGACTGATGACCTCAGAAGTTCAGTTCCATAGTACTCAGAGCCATTTGAACCATTTTGATATGGTGCAATCGGCGCAAAGGAGAACTTGCAATGTAAGAAAGGTAAAACGTTACTGGGACAACGCCATAGCACTGTCGGTATCGTCACAACGGAAGAATAGACAAGCACCGGGTATCGTAAATGATGAACATAGGAGTGAAGAAGGCGAATGAAATGGCGGTACTGTAGAAATATTGAGATACTCGTTATGTCTGAATGCTGAGGGCGTAAGACAGGAGTGACTACTGAATAAGAAAGTTATAAACAGGTTTTATTTTTACAAAATGCTCAACACGGTGAACTAATGGGCGCAATAATTGGTGAGAATAGATGGCTAAACAACAATTTAGAAGCAGTAAGTGATGACTCAAAAGAAAGAATTATAAGTCCATGATTACGTTTAATCGCTTATATACGAAATAAGTTTAAGAAAAGATCGACACAGTCCAGCTGAGTTCACCACTATCTAAAAGATAATCCAGAGCAGCTTGTGTAACAGTGTAATTTTTTCCAAGATAAGGATTCGGGATTTGCAGTGATGGAAATTAAAGGTTTGCATGTAGCAGATTCTTTCAGTAACATTTCGTAGCAGTCAGATAACCGCACAGTTAAAGATATAAAAATTCATTTCCCAGACAAAAATTTTAAAAGTGAACATTTAAAAATTCATAAACAGTTTAATAAACTAACGTCAGTTTTATCTGGCTTCACCTGCCAGGAGTTTAGCAGAGAGAAACAGTAAAACCGGTTATTAATGAAAAGTCCTATTTCAGCTTTTATTTTCGATACGTACCATGCCTACAATAACATATTGTGAAATTTAATGGCTGGCAACTCATTGTCGATGAGTCTTTGGCTCTTTGTATAAAAATAGTGAAAATGAAACTTCGCAGCAATCTGGAGACAGGCCACGTGTCGCTTGAGAACTGCCTCGCTCAGCTAGGTGTTTCCACCACAAATACCTCTAGGACACGGCCTCCTCCCGGCTTATCACATATTCGTATAACGTATGGTTGCCAAGGACGTTACGCGGGTGAATTCACCTTAAGTTATTTGATCTAAAACTGGGTGAAATCGGTAACACTTCGATTTCTCAGAAGCAATTCAGTTGTGAGCGTGATACTTGTCAATAAAATTTCCTGATTTCGACTGTTCCAACGATTTTACTTGGTGCGAAATGAATATGCACTATGGTCTTTGATCTTGATATTTTTGGAAACGAAAGAGTAGAGCTCTCATTCCTTTCCCAGAAATTACTTTGTGCTGACCCCTGGCTGCTACGCCGAAGCATCTCGTAATCGGTATGTTGTAAGACTGTATAACTAACAAGTATTTCACAATGATTACAAGGAAAAAAGAAGGTAAAGGCAGCAGTGAGCAGCGAAAGGAAATTGGAAATGTGAAATTTGTCTGGAATCGTCAGAAGTCAAGACAATGCCCCTGGTGTGGCACACTTATGATGGAATTTCGTTCAAATTGGAGCCATATTCAAACACACGTGCTGCCATCGAGATTAGGGTTTTCTCTGGTTTCCCTAAATCGTGTAAGGCAATGGTCGGGGTGGTTCCTTTGAAAAAAAAATCTGGCTTCCCTATTTTTCCCTTGATAGTATATCTGATGAGTTTCTTATTTTGAATGTGATACGACTCTTGAAATTTTGTGAAATGACCGAATTTTTTGGTAGAGGTTTTTTAATATATTTGCAGGGTGGCTGGCTCATTCCTATTTTTAGTAAGTGAGCAGCTAGCCACATGTTTCTGTGAAGCTATATTAGTTTTACTCTTGTCTTACTTAGTTTTAGAACACCTGAACACTTTTAACGCTATCCTCCATGTTGTGAGTAGTGTGTACTGGCAGATGAACGGGAGTGAGACCGAGTAGGAGTGAGTGTGATTTTATCTCAGACTGATTTTATATTTCTTTCTTCGCATTTTCTCAGTTTTAATCATATTCGTTTCTACTAATTTCCTAAGGGCGCTGATAATCTCGTCGTTGAGGCTCTCTCCTGCCCCAGCCCAGAAATTCTCTCCAGCTATCTATCGCTTGCGCCTTGTCCCGCGGTTACGCAGGGTCGGCCATGGTTAACCGGATTTGGCATGTTAATTGTAAGGGGTGGACGGATGCCCTTCCTGCCGCCACCCCGTCCTCCCCAGGACGGAATTGGTGTACCCCAGCGGTCTGCGTCTAGTGTAAATCGTGAAATAGTGTGAATGTGTTTCAAATATCTGTGAGTCGTGTAACTGAGGCGGAACGTGGGGACCATCCCGGTATTCACCTTGTAGGATGTGGAAAACCGCCTAAAAACCACATCCAGGCTGGCCGGCACACCGGCCGTCGTCGTTAATCCGCCGGGAGGATTCAATTCGGGGCCGGCGCACCTACCCGAGTCCAGGAAGCAGCGCTTTAGCGCTCTCGGCTATCCTGGCGGGTTTGTCCCAGCCCAGAAATACAGACACAAAAATGCGTGCACACACACACACACACACACACACACACACACACACACACACACACTCACACGAGAGCGTGCGCGCGAACGCGAGTATTTTTATATGAACTAAATGATTCCGACAGTTATAGTAGCTACACTTTTTATATGTCCTCCCCTTGTCTTAGATTCAAGTCCCCCCTCGGTCGTGGGTGTGTGTGTTGTTCTTAGCGTAAGTTTGTTTAATTTACATTCAGTAGTGTGTAAGCTTAGGGACCGATGATCTCTGCAGTTTGGTCCTATAGGAACTTACCACAAATTTCCAATTTCCTATATGTCCAGTCGGTGCCTGTCTCATATAGTTAATGAAATTTCTCCCAAATTTTTCCATGTGTGTCATAAAAACCAGTTGTATGGCTGCAGAAAATGGAGAATACTGTAAAAAACTGTGAGTATGTGTGTCGAACACAGCTGTTTCCATCTTCGGCTATTACAATTGAAATTCCACACGTAATTTTATGTGATGAGACTTTCAAAACTAAAACCTGGTTGAGAGGAGTCGTAAACTTCAGAAACAATATTTAAACTCACTTCAGATTACAAATATGATCTTTAACTTACGTTAAACTTATTGCGGATCACCGTTACTAGTTTTTCCCTTGTACCATTTCGCCCAAAATACAATGATAACTTCCCCTGTATAGTATCTGTAGACCTATTTCTCATGACTCTGTATAATGCTTAACATGCTTGCTGACATACCTTCTTCACAAGTTCTAGTGCACACATTTTTCTACCTCAAATACGTATGCGCCGTTAAATTACAACATAAAAGTTATTTTTTAAAGCATTTTGAGAGACTTTATCATGAGGAATGTTGGCTAACAAACATATCAGTAAAGTCTATTATCTCTTCGAAGACGTACTATTTAACTAGCAACCATTATATAGTATAAAATCAAAATAATAATGTGTGCTTTCATCTCTCTATGGAGCCAAAGGCATTTAGGAAGTCATTCCATGAAGACATACTTGCACTTGTACTCTCGTATTCGCAAGTGAGACTGGCTTCATCGTTGAATAACACGTCCTGCTTTCGCGAAAGTTCCTCGTCGTGGATAATATTAAGTCGAAATAAATGGCCGTCGCTTCTCGGCCTACGCTCGGCAAGATATTGGCTATGGATGGAGGAATAGGATCACTTTTCTTGCCCAAGGGAGTAGGGCGACGAAATTGCAAGCAGTCGCTATTGACCTTTAACCTTTTCACGGGAAACTAATCTCCTGCTTCGGAACTGAATGGCTCATTCAGCCACCTTGCGACAAACATGGAAAGAATTTCGTTCGACGGAGCGCACGCCAGATTCTTACATCCGATCGCTGCTGTTCTTTTTTCACCCCGACAGTACAAAGCTTATGATACTTAAAACGATGTCATGCTGCTTTTACAACAGCTATTTTACTGATTATTTATTGTAAAAAAGCGTGACAGTGTAATGAATTACCGAATTACTCAAGAATATAATTATTCACATGCGGTTTCACTGAAGACCATGGGAAATTTTCTCTGCATTATGCGATACGAACCGGAGGCAGTAACTGGAAAGAGAGCTGTTCAGTCTGTACATTGACCAAGGAGTAAAGGAAAAGAAGGAGGAATCTGTAAAGAGAATTTTAGTGTTGGCTACAGAAATAAGCCCTTTAAAGTGCGGCGTACACTGTAGTTCTGTCAGTTGTTGGAAGACCTGTTGAACACAAGGGATAGCGTCTTTAAAATACGAATATCAACAAAAGAAAACTACGGTAACGTAATGTAGTCGAATTAAATCAGGGGATGCTGAGGGAATTTTATGACGCAATGAGGCACTAAAAACTCCTAACTGAGTTTTCTTATTTGGGTAAAAAAATAACTCAGGAAAGGCCAACGTAGAGGCGATGTAAAAGAATGACTGAAACAGCAAGAAAAGTGTTTCTGAAAGAGAGATATCTGTTAATGTAGACTATAAATTTAAGCGCGTTACGATTACTGTTGGAATGTAGCCTAATATGGAAGTGGAACGTGGACGGTAAACAGTCCATAGAAGAAGAGAATAGAAGCTTTGTAACTATCATACTCTAGAAAAATACTGAAGATCAGATGGGTAGATCGAATGAGTAATGAACAGATACTCAACCAAGGTGAGGAGAAAACAAATTTTAACACAACCTGAGTGAAAGGATGTGTCGGTAGACGGGACGCTTATAAAGCTTCACGGAAATGTCAGAAGGAAGAAATGGTTCAAATGGCTCTGAGCACTATGAGACTTAACTTCTGAGATCATTAGTCCCCTAGAACTTAGAACTACTTAAACCTAACCTAAGAATATCACACACATCCATGCTCGAGGCAGGATTCGAACCTGCGACCGTAGCGGTCGCTCAGAAGGAAGAGTGAGGGGAGAAATTGTAGAATGTGTAAGCAGGTCCAAATGGATGTGGGTTGCAGTAGTTATTCTGAGACGAAGAGGCTTATGTAGGACTGACTAGCGTGGAGATCTGTATCACACCTGTCTTCGGACCGAAGATCGCAACAACAAAATACTGATATGGACAGTATTTTAGACTCAAGATTTGGGGGAAGACGATTGGTGGAAGTAATAGAAAATCATTCCTTTAGCGAACATGGAAAATAATGGTTGATTTCCGACGATATCGGGATTCTGCACTGCGCGAACAATATACACTGAAGCAGCAAAGAAACCGGTATAGCCATGCGTATTCATATACAGAGATCTGTAAACAGGAGAATACTGCGCTGCGGTCGGCAACGCCTATATGAGACACCAAGTACCTGGCGCAGTTGTTCGATCGGTTACTGTTGCTACAATCGCAGGTTATCAAGATTTAAGTGAGTCTGAGCATGGTGTTATAGTCGGCACACGAACCATGGGACACAGCACCTCCTAGGCAGCGATGAAGTGGGGATTTTTCCGTACGACTGTTTCACGAATGTACCGTGAATATCAGGAATCCGGTAAAACATCAAATATCCGACATCGCTGCGGCCGGAAATACATTCTACAAGAACGGGACCAACGACGACTGAAGAGAATCGTTCAACGTGACAGAAGTGCAACCCTTCCGCAAATTTCTACAGATGTCAGTGCTGGGCCATCAGCAAATGTCAGAGTGTGAGCCATTCAACGAAACATCATCGATACGGGCTTTCGGAGTCGAAGGCCCATTCGGATATCCTTGAAGACTGCACGACGCAAAGCTTTACGCCTCGCCTGGGACTGTTCAAGCTCATGGAGAGGCTCTATAATGGTGTGGAGAGTGTGCAGCTGGAGTGATATGGTACCCCTGCCACGTCTAGATGCGACTCTGACAGGTGACACGTAAATAAGCATCCTGCCTGATCACCTGCATTCATGTCCATTGTGCATTCCGACGGACGTTGGCAATTCCAGCAGGACAATGCGACTCTCTACACGTCCACACTTGCTACAAAGTGAATCCAGGAACACACTTCTGAGTTTAAACACTTCAGATGGCCATCAGATTCCCCAGACATGAACATTATTGAGCATATCAGGGATGTCTTGCAACGTGGTGTTCAAAAGAGATCTCCACCCCCTCCTACTCTTACGGATTTATGGATAGTTCTGGAGGATTCATGGTGTCAGTTCCCTCCAGTACTACTTCAGACATTAATCGAGTCATTTCCACATCGTGTTGCGGCAATTCTGCGTGTTCGCGGGGACCCTACACAATATTAGGCAGGTGTATCAGTTTCTTTCGGTTCTTCAGAGTAATAATTTCAATCCAGCCTAAAGCTCTACCGTGAAATATACCGGCTTAATTTAATTCTTCTGGAAGAACTACACTCTCTAGCAATAGTAACGAACGTGGGATCGAGATTCCTTGTACACTGGAGATGAAAAGAATCTTTATAACATATTCGCCTGTATCGTGTACAGCGCACACGTCTTCATGACACTGTCAACAACACAAGCTGCTCATCTCTACTTCCTGTATTACAAGGAGAGATTTGCTTATACACTCCTGCAAATGGAAAAAAGAACACATTGACACCGGTGTGTCAGACCCACCATACTTGCTCCGGACACTGCGAGAGGGCTGTACAAGCAATGATCACACGCACGGCACAGCGGACACACCAGGAACCGCGGTGTTGGCCGTCGAATGGCGCTAGCTGCGCAGCATTTGTGCACCGCCGCCGTCAGTGTCAGCCAGTTTGCCGTGGCATACGGAGCTCCATCGCAGTCTTTAACACTGGTAGCATGCCGCGACAGCGTGGACGTGAACCGTATGTCAGTTGACGGACCTTGAGCGAGGGCGTATAGTGGGCATGCGGGAGGCCGGGTGGACGTACCGCCGAATTGCTCAACACGTGGGGCGTGAGGTCTCCACAGTACATCGATGTTGTCGCCAGTGGTCGGCGGAAGGTGCACGTGCCCGTCGACCTGGGACCGGACCGCAGCGACGCACGGATGCACGCCAAGACCGTAGGATCCTACGCAGTGCCGTAGGGGACCGCACCGCCACTTCCCAGCAAATTAGGGACACTGTTGCTCCTGGGGTATCGGCGAGGACCATTCGCAACCGTCTCCGTGAAGCTGGGCTACGGTCCCGCACACCGTTAGGCCGTCTTCCGCTCACGCCCCAACATCGTGCAGCCCGCCTCCAGTGGTGTCGCGACAGGCGTGAATGGAGGGACGAATGGAGACGTGTCGTCTTCAGCGATGAGAGTCGCTTCTGCCTTGGTGCCAATGATGGTCGTATGCGTGTTTGGCGCCGTGCAGGTGAGCGCCACAATCAGGACTGCATACGACCGAGGCACACAGGGCCAACACCCGGCATCATGGTGTGGGGAGCGATCTCCTACACTGGCCGTACACCACTGGTGATCGTCGAGGGGACACTGAATAGTGCACGGTACATCCAAACCGTCATCGAACCCATCGTTCTACCATTCCTAGACCGGCAAGGGAACTTGCTGTTCCAACAGGACAATGCACGTCCGCATGTATCCCGTGCCACCCAATGTGCTCTAGAAGGTGTAAGTCAACTACCCTGGCCAGCAAGATCTCCGGATCTGTCCCCCATTGAGCATGTTTGGGATTGGATGAAGCGTCGTCTCACGCGGTCTGCACGTCCAGCACGAACGCTGGTCCAACTGAGGCGCCAGGTGGAAATGGCATGGCAAGCCGTTCCACAGGACGACATCCAGCATCTCTACGATCGTCTCCATGGGAGAATAGCAGCCTGCATTGCTGCGAAAGGTGGATATACACTGTACTAGTGCCGACATTGTGCATGCTCTGTTGCCTGTGTATATGTGCCTGTGGTTCTGTCAGTGTGATCATGTGATGTATCTGACCCCAGGAATGTGTCAATAAAGTTTCCCCTTCCTGGGACAATGAATTCACGGTGTTCTTATTTCAATTTCCAGGAGTGTATATTTCTTATAGGAGAGTGAACTACATTTATGAAATGCCTTGCTAAAAGAACATGGCAAACATGGGGAAATTTTGTAGAAGCTTAGATATTAACCATGCTTCTCTTCGTGGTCCTGTTTCGTCAGCCGTGATGACTACATATGTTTACCGAACGTTCACTTCATAACAGAAAGCAACTCTTTCAGATAAAAACGGCCAGACCGTAAAACGTATTTTCAGTTGTGATTTTGTTTAATTTTTTCGCAGTATACCGCTTTGTCTATTCCAAACGGTCGTGGAACACGTCTCTACGTTTGCAAAACTGTTTTAAAGACAAACCCATATTTGTATTTGAATTTGCGAAAGCGTAGTTCGAAAGAGCAAGAGATAGTTCATGAATGAGAAACCTACACTTCATCATTCAATAGAGTCGTTTATCTGCGTGCACATTCAGTTTCATTTGCAGGGGAGCAGCAAAGAAATAATCAAAAACCAGAGTTTCTCGCCTTCCAGATTATCCTTCCATACAATATGTGGGGAACAACATGTACGTAGTTTAAAATATCGTTATTTCACATCAGTAAAATTGTCAGAAAATGGCATCTCAGAGCTGAGACATGGACACGGTAACACGTTTAGTGGATGAACACTTGTGATTGTAATACGTAAGAGTTTTTAATGTTCTGATAACATTTGAAGAAGTGAAAATGTTTTTATCAGTAAGCCATCCTAAGTGAGAGCGATGTCGCAACCTGAAAAAATTCTTAAAGCGACCGTCGCAAGAAATGAATTTTTTATTTTAATTATTTGAAAGTGTCACTGTGCGGCCTGGATCATAAAGCGTTCAAAATTTGTCGTGATTGTATTGAGATGAAATGTACAATTATGAAGTAAAAATGAGCATCAAAAGCACAATGCTATCTTCTTTGTTAAAAGATATAGCGAAATGCGATATTAAAAATTAACGAAGAAAAGAGACAGTGTGTTTGGATGGAACTGAATAATTCAATGACCCATTATAAATTTCCAACAAAAAAATTAAAAATGAGGTGCTGAAAATATATTACACTGTTTTTTCCTGTTTGTATGAGGTCCACGAATCCTCATTAACCGAACGGTTGTGGCTCGAGGGCTATAGCAATTACTGCAACCATTTTTAGACAAATAAAAATAATTATAAATTAAAATAATTTCATCAATGATAAAAAGAGGCACTTTTAATAAATTTAAAACGTAGCTCATCATCCTGAATTTTAAAACGCTTCGTTGCGACTTCGAAAGTTGGAGACAACGAAGGTACAAATACGCTGAGGTCGCGTAATGGTCTGCTACATGGTAGGAAAGGGTATTCAAAAGATCTCTTGAGTGAGTTCCTGGCGTAGTTTCCAGTCTAGAATGATAAATGCTCAAACATTTTCAATTGGATTTAAATCTGGAGATTTAGCGAGGCTCTACAGTGCCGATAGTTGTGGGTAGCCCGTCAATTACCTTCGTCTACAACTATACTCGCCAAACGAAATTATGTTTTGTGGTCGAGGGTATTTTCTGTGCAACTGCCACTTACTCCTTTCCTGTTACTATCCTGAATGGCCCACGGGAAGGACGGCTGCTCTTCTTTGTGTCTGCTCCAATCTCTCTGAACTTACCTTTATGAGCTTTCCGCGAGGTATACATGGGGAATGGGTGATGTGATTCTGCCGGCCGCGGTGGTCTCTCGGTTCTAGGCGCTCAGTTCGGAAACCGCGCGACTGCTACGGTCGCAGGTTCGAATCCTGCCTCGGGCATGGATGTGTGTGATGTCCTTCGGTTAGTTAGGTTTAAGTAGTTCTGAGTTCTAGGGGACTGATGACCACAGATGTTAAGACCCATAGTGCTCAGAGCCATTTGAACCATTTTGATGTGATTCTGGTGGTCAGTGAGAGACAGTGGCGTAAAAGGGAAAGAGAGATGGATACAGATAGAAGCAGCAGGAGCAAAAGAGAGAGAAAATGATGGAAATGAGAGATAAAGATGAGTGTAGAAGCTTGGCTTGGGGATTCTGGACCCTTCCAGACCTGTGAGCTTTAACCGTAGGTATAGGGGAAGCTGCATTTTGGACAGAAATTTTAAACTCGTTGGCAAAGGGGAAAAATAAATTTTGAACTGCAGAGGTGTGATAGAGACAGTGGCAGTGCCAAAGAAAGACAAACGGAGACAGTATAAGTAGGAGTGGAGACGATGGCGGTGAGATATACTGTAAATCAGTGGGACGAAAAGGAGACAGTGGGAGAGAGGCACAGACAGTGGCAGTGAGAGGGAGATACTGCGTATGAAGGCTTAAGTACAAATAGAGACTGGGTAAAAGTGTTTAGAATGCTCTGTATTAAAAGAGTGCGAATATGTTCGAATGTGAAAATTTTTGGTGCGGAAGGCCGATTGAGAATTCAGGCAGTTGCTTATCCACTTTTCTGATACAGTTATTTAAAGAGACACATATTTACCACAATGAGATTTTCACTCTGCAGCGGAGTGTGCGCTGATATGAAACTTCCTGGCAGATTAAAACTGTGTGACGGACCGAGACTCGAACTCGGGACCTTTGCCTTTCGCAGGCAAGTGCTCTACCAACAGAGCTACCCAAGCACGACTCACGCCCCGTCCTCACAGCTTTACTCCTGCCAGTATCTCGTCTCCTACCTTCCAAACTTTACAGAAGCTCTCCTGCGAGCCTTGCAGAACTAGCACTCCTGAAAGAAAGGATACTGCGGAGACATGGCTTAGCCACAACGTGGGGGATGTTTCCAGAATGAGATTTTCACTCTGCAGCGGAGTGTGCGCTGATATGAAACTTCCTGGCAGATTAAAACTGTGTGCCTGAAAGTTTGGAAGGTAGGAGACGAGATACTGGCAGGAGTAAAGCTGTGAAGATGGAGCGTGAGTCATGCTTGGGTAGCTCAGTTGGTAGAGCACTTGCCCGCGAAAGGCAAAGGTCCCGATTTCGAGTCTTGGTCCGGCACACAGTTTTAATCTGCCAGGAAGTTTCATATTCACCATATTCGCATTTTTGCTTCTGGTTCGTACATGAGTTAGGAAGTGCAGCGGACTAGCTATTACATCCGTTTCCGAACTGAGTGTCAGAATACGACACATAATTGATTCAGTTTGACGCACGTAACTGCGAATTATAGAGTGGAAGTGTCCGTTTCTTATTATACACCAGATAAAGAGTGAGGGCAATTTTATCAAGCATGCAAATAATACATTTATGCTCTCAAACTGCCATTTAGATCCAGCTTATCCGTCGATTAGGACAAGGATAGTTTCATGAGCTATTTAGGCAACAACAAGGGCTATTACATTCATGCTGTTTATTGACTGTTAAGTTTCTGTAGGCTTAGTCTGTTTCAGTGATGAAGTACAGAGTAATTGAAGGCAATCTCTGCCCCCGAAGTGCATATCACAAAGTGTTTATTTGCCTGTCGGGCTATCTTGAATGTAATCGTCAGATCTGTGTCTGTGGCACTGGTGTTCGTATCATTCTTGCTGTCTTCAGGTGCATGATAGCGTCGTCTATGAGCTCAAGAGGAACGACACAGCTAATAAACAACTTGTATGGGTACATTTACATGACACACGCCGGACACATTATGGATAAAGGGTACTGTTATTATTATTATTATTATTACTATTATTATCATTATTAATATTATTCTCGTGTCAGAAACATACAGGTACATGTACATACATTTTACACAGTTATGATTAAATAATTTTTGACCAAAACGTGGCCACTTCCAGTATATTTCCTGGGCTTGTTAAAGATCATCTTCTTTACAGGAGACTGGGCACAATCGACACCGAAGCTTGTGCCGAACTGTCTCTTCTTCTCCATCGTCACATCCGAATATAATTTGGATCAGTGTATCCCCATCTTACTAAGTTAACTTTGGTCTTCCAAATCCGGATCTCAGTCTATTCAGAGACTTCCAAGATGTTCACTCCCTGTCACGGCCTGGAGGTAAAGCTTCAACATCTCTTTTCCAACGAGGGGGAAAGTTAGTCGTACCCTCCATAGTTTTAACCTAGCTTTTTCAGCAGTGGTTCTAAGTTCTTTGATGTCCTAAGGAAACTCTTCCTTGACTTCAGTCGTTGTGGGTGCGGTTCATGCCCATACAGAGGATGAGTAATTTCCTGTTCCACTGCCTTTCTTTCCTTGTTCGCAGTTATCTCTCTTCGAACAGGTGGTGGTGCTATTCTGCGAGTTGGTAAAGCCATTCGACTGGAGTGGACTTCAAGATGAAGGGTATAGAATAAAGCGATACTTATTGAGAGCGATCAGTATACCACACCCTTATATTACGTCACTAAATAAGTGCTTATGTTAGAAAGTAATATGCATTTGGTAATCGGTATTTTCATTGTGTTGTTAGTTCCAACGTTGATCCTCACTCTGACAGGCTAATTCAAGAGTAAAGTAGGTATTATCCGTGCGTTATTAGGAGAAACTGGAACCAAAAACTGTTCAAAATGCAACTCTAGTCAACGGCGTAACGTGTCGTAAACATGCGAAGTAAGAGATTTAAGTATGTGAATGATGAATTACGGTGGAGAAAGGAGGGCAGGACATTGTAAGCAGCTGATTACTCTTACCATTTCATGGTTTGGATCACTGAACAGATGATCTTCACTGTATAAAATGAGTCATGGTACATATTTAAGATTCGGTTATAGATCAACGAGACAGGATATGCTTTGCCATATGGATGTTGCTTAAGTTGAAATTTCTACTTACGAAACATGTACAATTAAATTGTTGATGGAACTGTCGTCTTACGTTGGGGAACTATAAATGAGAGAAAACATTATTTACAGAACATGGCTTGAACGATGTACTTGGGACATTCTTGTGACGCATCTGTCTGTGACAACGTGGTTCCGTACTCTCCTCTGATCTATCATTCCAACAGAAGCATTAATCAACATATAGCGTTGACACTAAACTGCCGACAAGCAATTGCTGTTGTTCATACTGAAGGATCGTAAATGTTTACGAATGGCGTTGTATTTATTCAAGGCACCGGAGATGCCATAAAGTACATAGGAAGAAATATATTGATCATTTATTGATCGTTTATTAATCATAAAACCCATCATAAAATCACTACAGACATTTAAAAAGCTTCCGAAGTTCCTTGCAGTGTGAAATATTAATCGTGAAAGCAACGGTAAAACGCGCGCGCGCGTGTGTGTGTGTGTGTGTGTGTGTGTGTGTTTCACGTGAGTTGCCTACTTCTTCGAGCGTAATGATCAATATTCTTGCCCGAACCATGTACATCAAGGACAGACAAAATCCACAGGAAACGCATTTCAGATGCAGTGAAACCACATATTCGCCTCATAGTAGAGGTAAACCCAAAACAATACAATTTACTTCAGAATACTCAGCAACTGAATTAATAGAGTACTCATTCACACTTTAGTATCAAATTTATGAAAAAGCTTAAGATGGAAGCACAGGTTCTCCGTGAACCCACTTTTTTCAGTCGAGCTTTCCAGCACTCTCTCCATAAGACTACAGTGCAGAAATGCACAACAGATTTTTGAAATTTTTCCATCGTTTTCGTGTTATAAACAAAGCTACCACGGAAATTTAATCCAGAATGCCGTGACAGGGTGCTGCACCGTTATTCTACGGTATGGGTTAACCACAGTCTCATACTTTCTTCTTCTGGTTGGAAATTATTGGTTGAAGCTAAATTAACAGGGTGTAATCTGACAGATTGATTCACAGTAGTTCCTTAAATAAATCGAATAGAGACGATGTGATAAACACACAAAATAATATATTAAGTTTGCATTATATCTTATCTCAATGCTTCAAAAACTCAGTTTACTGAACTTCACAGAGTATTCACTGAATAATTGTGAGCTTTGAACTGTTGTAGTCTTCAAACATTAGTTTCACGAAACACCACGTTAGTCTATCTTGTGCGAGCATCTTCACTTCTACGTAATTATTGCACATTACGTACATTTGAATCTGTTATTGTATTAAGCCTTTGTCTCCCTTTAGAGTTTTTCCTCTGACACAAGAACAATTGCATTCGAACCCTCAACCTACCAATAAAGATGTAGAGTTGCTATGTGTTTTTTAGGGAACTATTAAAGTAATCTGAGTGGAAAAGTTTATTGATTGTGATACATTATAACCTGTGGAAGTTTCAATGCCGGTTCTACGCGAGCAGTTTGATGAACTCTACGTGTTCAATGCTTAACTTCGGAAACTATAAAATTCCGTATCGTTTTAACAACAAATAATGCAAAGCTCCCGACTTCAAGAACATTCTTCTATGGATGATGGATCGACTTTCATCCCCAAAGGAATGTTCAACAGTCGCAACTCCCATGTATGGTCTCGTGAAAATCATCGAGGTACGGTAGTTCATCATTTTCAGGAACGATTTTCAGTTAATGTTTGGGCCAGAATTATTCACAACGAAGTGGTGGGGCCTTAGATTCTCCTACGCCATCTAACTGATCGTGTTTAGATTGTATTTCTCGAACACGTACTTCCCGGTCTTCTCGAAAACGTGCCGCTTCAAAAGAGAAGACGAATGTTCTTCCAGCACGATAGGGTACCTCTCATTTCACAAATCGAGTGAGAAGATTCTTGGACAAACAGTATCCCTGGACGCTGGATTGGACGTAATGGACCTGTTCAGTGGTCTGCATGATCCCCATATCTCACTCCACTTGTTTTTCTTTTAATCTTTGGAGACCGCACATGCCTTACCCAAATAAAACGAAACGCGTCCGATGAGAAAAGCGCGGATTTCTTGTAGTTGTAACAAGTGGAACTTGGAAGAACTCGTAGCTCGATTTGCTGTTGCTGCAGGAGAGGTTCAGGATGAGGCCAGTGAAACACTTCCAGATGTCCACCGCTCCGTGGTTCAGCGGTCTGAGTAATGCCACCAAGTCAATGGCACACACTTCGAGTATTTACTGCAGTAATCTCAGTCATGTCCATTATAATTTTCCGGGCTGTTATGCCGTGGACGGTTGATGAATTCTGTGTAAATTCCCAACGTTTCGTCTCCGACTGCGGAAGACATCTTCAAGGGGGTCCGTAGGTCGATGGAAGGTCCAACACACCCACTGGCTCTTTACTGACTGCCGCTAAATTCCGTGTCCGCTCGCTCCCGCGCCGTGGTGTGACGTCACGTGTTTTAAAAACGTTAGTGCAATTGGCCGCTGTCCGTCGCCGTCGATCGCCGTTGCCATCACCCAGTAGTGGACGGGTGGTACACATCTTCTTTAACACCGGCATCCATATACCGTTTAATTTCACGCCCTCCTCCTTTCGATTGAAATTATTAGGGTGTTGAGCGATTTCGATTGCCTCCCTGTAGAGCCTTTCCTAATATCCGCTTGTGTCCGCTAGTACTTGCGTCTCCTCGAAACGAATATTGTGGTTCCCTGTCTGGAAAGCATGCTCTGCAACAGCTGATCGTTCCGTTTCTCCTCTTCAACAATTGCCCTTGTGCTCTTCCAGACGTTTAGAAACAGTTCTTTTAGTGGTACCCAGATAAACATCTCCACAGCTGCATGGGATCCTATACACTCCAGCTTTTTCCAATGGTTTGCGAGCGTCCTTGGCAGGCTTAAGGTATTCCTGTATCTTCCTGGTAGGCTTGTAAATTACGGCAATATTCCGCTTCGTCAAGATCCTCTCTATACTTTCCGTTACATTTTTAACAAACGGCAGGAAAACCTTAGATTTTGCAGTAGTCTGTACGTCACTATGATTTCTGCGTGGCTGCCTCAACGCACGTTTTACATTTTAGTAGTAATCTCAATGTACAGTGATGTCTCCTCCAGGCAAAATGAATGAGTCAGAGACCCTATATTGGCTCTGAGCACTATGCGACTTAACTTCTGAGGTCATCAGTCGCCTAGAACTTAGAACTAATTAAACCTAACTAACCTAAGGACATCACAGACATCCATGCCCGAGGCAGGATTCGAACCTGCGACCGTAGCGGTCGCACGGTTCCAGACTGTACCGCCTAGAACCGCACGGCCACTCCGGCCGGCAGACCCTATATTCGTATACTTAAAATGATTGCCTATATCCAGTCAATCATCCTACAAAAATTCTGCACTTATTTCTGGAGCACCCAATACATACAATGCATTATGCAGGGTGTTTCCGTAAGAGCGTGCAAAAATTTAACAGTACATAGAGGATGCTCCACTGAAGATGGTGCAGTCAGAGGTAGTGGGAATAAAATCACATTATTGTGTACTTTTTTATTGACATTAGTTACAGTTAACTTTAAATACCACCACTGACACAACTGACGTACCACTTGTACTGCATCTTACAAAATTCACTGAAACTGACGGGCGTCAACCGCAATGCAAGCATGGCATCGGCGAAGATAATTCTGACGTATCCTGACAAATATCATTGGCGTGTTTCGAATCACATGATAGGCAGCTACAATTGTGGCAACTAATTCCGACTCAGTATCCACTGAGGTCTCAAACACATGTGGCTTTAGATATCCCCACAGTAAATAGCCAAGGGGATCCAGGCCAAGTGACCTGGCAAGGCATGGAATGGGGCCTCTCCTTCCAATCCAGCAACCACCAAATACTATACCGGCACGTCTCTGAATGTGTCTGTCGTTGATTTATAGCACGTTCTGTCACGATATAATGTAAATACGATACAATATAGCCACCTTATGGACAAGTAAAGTACACAAAACCTGCATGATTACTTCCTGGAAATCAGGCTCGTCCTCCATGTTTCCTTGCTGGAAATAAAGAAAGTACATGTAAACTGAAGAAACTGCAAAAAGGTGGGAATTTAAGGAGATGGGACCTGGATAAAGAACCAGAGGTTGTACAGAGTTTGATGAATAGCATAAGGGAACAATTGACAGGAATGGGGGAAAGAAATTCAGTAGAAGAAGAATGGGTAGCTTTGAGGGATGAAATAGTGAAGGCAGCAGAGGATCAAATATGTAAAAAGACGAGGGCTAGTAGAAACCCTTGGGTAACAGAAGAAATATTGAATTTAATTGATGAAAGGAGAAAATATAAGGTTTGGTTGGTTGGTTGTTTTGGGGAAGGAGACCAGACAGCGTGGTCATCGGTCTCATCGGATTAGGGAAGGATGGGGAAGGAAGTCGGACGTGCCCTTTCAGAGGAACCATCGCGGCATTTGCCTGGAGTGATTTAGGGAAATCACGGAAAACCTAAATCAGGATGGCCGGACGCGGGATTGAACCGTCGTCCTTCCGAATGCGAGTCCAGTGTCTAACCACTGCGCCACCTCGCTCGGTAGAAAATTTAAAAATGCAGTAAATGAAGCAGGCAAAAAGGAATACAAACGTCTCAAAAATGATATTGACAGGAAGTGCAAAATGGCTAAGCAGGGATGGCTAGGGGACAAATGTAAGGATGTGGAGGCTTATCTCACTAGGGGTAAGATACATGCTGCCCACAGGAAAATTAAAGAGACCTTTGGAGAAAAGAGAACCACTTGTATGAATATAGAGAGCTCAGATGGAAACCCAGTTCTAAGCAAAGAAGGGAAAGCAGAGAGGTGGAAGGAGTATATAGAGGGTCTATACGAGGGCGATGTACTTGAGGACAATATTATGGAAATGGAAGAGGATGTAGATGAAGATGAAATGGGAGATATGATACTGCGTGAAGAGTTTGACAGAGCACTGAAAGACCTGAGTCGAAACAAGGCCCCCGGAGTAGACAACATTCCATTGGAACTACTGACGGCCTTGGGAGAGCCAGTCCTGACAATATTCTACCATCTGGTGAGCAAGATGTATGAGACAGGCGAATTACCCTCAGACTTCAAGAAGAATATAATAATTCTTATCCCACAGAAAGCAGGTGTTGACAGATGTGAAAATTAACGAAATATGAGTTTAATAAGTCACAGCTGCAAAATACTAACGCGAGTTCTTTACAGACGAATGGAAAAACTGATAGAAACCAACCTCGGGGAAGATCAGTTTGGATTCCGTAGAAATGTTGGAACACGTGAGGCGATACTGACCCTACGACTTATCTTAGAAGGTAAATTAAGGAAAGGCAAACCTACATTTCTAGCATTTGTGGACTTAGAGAAAGCTTTTTGACAATGTTGATTGGAATGCTCTCTTTCAAATTCTGAAGGTGGCAGGGTTATTTACAATTTGTACAGAAAGCAGATGGCAGATGGCAGTTATAAGAGTCGAGGGGTATGAAAGGGAAGCAGTGGTTGGGAAGGGAGTGAGACAGGGTTGTAGCCTATCCCCGATGTTATTCAATCTGTATATTGAGCAAGCAATAAAGGAAACAAAATAAAAGTTCGGAGAATGTATTAAAATCCATGGAGGAGAAATAAAAACTTTGAGGTTCGCCGATGACATTGTAATTTTGTCAGATACAGGAACTGACTTGGATGTCAGTTGAATGGAATGGACAGTGTCTTGAAAGGAGGGTATAAGATGAACATCAACAAAAGAAAAACGAGGATAATGGAATGTAGTCGAATTAAGTCGGGTGATGCTGAGGGAATTAGATTAGGAAATGAGATACTTAAAGTAGTAAAGGAGTTTTGCTATTTGGGCAGCAAAATAACTGATGATGATCGAAGTAGAGAGGATATAAAATGTAGACTGGCAATGGCAAGGAAAGCGTTTCTGAAGAAGAAAAATTTGTTAACATCGAGTATAGATTTAAATGTCAGGAAGTCGCTTCTGAAAGTATTTTTATGGAGTGTAACCATGTATGGAAGTGAAACACGGACGATAAATAGTTTAGACAAGAAGAGAATAGAAGCTTTCGAAATGTGGTGCTACAGAAGAATGCTGAAGATTAGATGGGTAGATCACATAACTAATAAGGAGGTATTGAATAGAACTGGGGAGAAGAGGAGCTTGTGGCACAACTTGATTTGAAGAAGGGATCGGTTGGTAGGACATTTTCTGAGACATCGAGGGATCACCAATTTAGTATTGGAGGGCAGCGTGGAAGGTAAAAATCGTAGAGGGAGACCAAGATATGAATACACTAAGTACACTCCTGGAAATTGAAATAAGAACACCGTGAATTCATTGTCCCAGGAAGGGGAAACTTTATTGACACATTCCTGGGGTCAGATACATCACATGATCACACTGACAGAACCACAGGCACATAGACACAGGCAACAGAGCATGCATAATGTCGGCACTAGTACAGTGTATATCCACCTTTCGCAGCAATGCAGGCTGCTATTCTCCCATGGAGACGATCGTAGAGATGCTGGATGTAGTCCTGTGGAACGGCTTGCCATGCCATTTCCACCTGGCGCCTCAGTTGGACCAGCGTTTGTGCTGGACGTGCAGACCGCGTGAGACGACGCTTCATCCAGTCCCAAACATGCTCAATGGGGGACAGATCCGGAGATCTTGCTGGCCAGGGTAGTTGACTTACACCTTCTAGAGCACGTTGGGTGGCACGGGATACATGCGGACGTGCATTGTCCTGTTGGAACAGCAAGTTCCCTTGCCGGTCTAGGAATGGTAGAACGATGGGTTCGATGACGGTTTGGATGTACCGTGCACTATTCAGTGTCCCCTCGACGATCACCAGTGGTGTACGGCCAGTGTAGGAGATCGCTCCCCACACCATGATGCCGGGTGTTGGCCCTGTGTGCCTCGGTCGTATGCAGTCCTGATTGTGGCGCTCACCTGCACGGCGCCAAACACGCACACGACCATCATTGGCACCAAGGCAGAAGCGACTCTCATCGCTGAAGACGACACGTCTCCATTCGTCCCTCCATTCACGCCTGTCGCGACACCACTGGAGGCGGGCTGCACGATGTTGGGGCGTGAGCGGAAGACGGCCTAACGGTGTGCGGGACCGTAGCCCAGCTTCATGGAGACGGTTGCGAATGGTCCTCGCCGATACCCCAGGAGCAACAGTGTCCCTAATTTGCTGGGAAGTGGCGGTGCGGTCCCCTACGGCACTGCGTAGGATCCTACGGTCTTGGCGTGCATCCGTGCGTCGCTGCGGTCGGGTCCCAGGTCGACGGGCACGTGCACCTTCCGCCGACCACTGGCGACAACATCGATGTACTGTGGAGACCTCACGCCCCACGTGTTGAGCAATTCGGCGGTACGTCCACCCGGCCTCCCGCATGCCCACTATACGCCCTCGCTCAAAGTCCGTCAACTGCACATACGGTTCACGTCCACGCTGTCGCGGCATGCTACCAGTGTTAAAGACTGCGATGGAGCTCCGTATGCCACGGCAAACTGGCTGACACTGACGGCGGCGGTGCACAAATGCTGCGCAGCTAGCGCCATTCGACGGCCAACACCGCGGTTCCTGGTGTGTCCGCTGTGCCGTGCGTGTGATCATTGCTTGTACAGCCCTCTCGCAGTGTCCGGAGCAAGTATGGTGGGTCTGACACACCGGTGTCAATGTGTTCTTTTTTCCATTTCCAGGAGTGTAGATTCAGAAGGATGTAGGCTGCAGTAGGTACTGGGAGATGAAGAAGCTGCACAGGATAGAGTAGCATGGAGAGCTGCATCAAACCAGTCTCAGGACTGAAGACCACAACAACAACAACACATGTAAACATGTACGTATGTTGGTTGTAAATAATCTGGAAAACAGGAATGCTTGACAAAGCGGTAGACGAGCTTACTTCCATATCTCCTTAAGCTGGCTTCTCCGAACCCAGGTTCCCTACCTCAAATCAGTGAAGCATTCTCTATGTCCTGTTACATTTTTGCACGCTCTTACGGAAACACCGATATTACGTAACAAAAAGGACATTTCTAATGAAACACTGATAATAGAAAGTAGCATCTTGATTGTTCATTAACACTGTAACAGCAAACTCGCTTTAAAACAGTGCTTTGTTCGGTTCATGGAGTAAGTCCGATTTACACGGTTACCTTGACTGTTACTACAGCCGACGCAGTAACATTACAACTTCGTAGAAATTCTGCTGCATACCTTGCTGGGACAGCACTTCTACAACGTACAAATATTGCGGAGAAACAACTTAGCCACAGCTTTGGGAGTCGTGTCTATAACCAAGCTTTCACTTCACACGGAATGTGCGTTGTTACGAAATTCCAATGCGTTGCGTTTTGAAAAGCTGAAACTCTGCATCTGTCAGAAAGCTTGATACCAGCGTACACTCCACTGCGAAATGAAAGATTCATTCTGGATTGTTACATTACATCAGCTTTACCGCGTGCGACGGAGTTGATTACTGCCGCATGCTTAGTAAGAACTTTCTGCGGTAGGATTTTTCTTCGTGCCACCTTCCACGCAAAGCTTATTTGGTGAACACAACACAAAAATTGTGCTTCGAGCTAGGTAATTATTATTCTATTCACTGTGTGGTCTAGTAACAATAGCATTCTTATTCCTGGCGGTATTTTCATTCCATCGCTATAACTACAAGAAATCCGCGGTTTTCTCACCGGACGCGTTTCGTTTTATTTGCGTAATGAATGTGGTGTCTGTAATTAAAGATATTTACAGTTTGATTTGTTTCTGAGATGCTAAAAACAAACCCAACTGTAAATATCTTTAATTACAGGTAAATGATGATGCTGTACCTCAATAAAGCGAAACCAGTCTGTTGAGAAAAACATGCATTCCCTGTAGTTGTAACGACGGAATGAGAATACCCTCAGGAATTGTAAAGCAACGACGGACAATATGGCGTCACTAATTAAAAATTTAATAGCATTCTTATACTGGAAATATCACAGTTCGCATTAGCAAATGTTGACCACTCTAACTTCTGAAGACTTACTAAAAACAGATCTATTTAACGAAGTGCAGAGGTAAAATTTATCCCGGTATTACTGTTAACCTCAAACGACGGAAACCGTTAATGAGGTGACTGTACATTGAGCCTCTTTACGGAATGTATCCCCTCTGCATCTCTCGCTTCAGTATCTATCTACATAGAACGGCTAATGCACTCAACTCACTAACATTCTGAAGGGCCATGGTAAAAGGCAGTTTCATATGAGTAGTAGTTCAAGAAGTTAGTTACAAGTACGAAGGCTTTCAGTTTGGCCTGGAAAAAAGTGTAACGCAGTTATCTACTGACATACCTGCGTCTTTACGCTAATAGCAGCTACCTGGACATTAGCATACAGGGCTCTGGATGTGCTTCCGGGAAAGGTGCACTTTGTATTCGCCGGAGGACGCCATTTGTGACATGTGGCATATGTTCACCATCATTTCATAGGAACTTTGTATAAAGTTACTATAATATCGTAATAAAAACTGAGTGGTAGAATTAGAGACAGTCAAAGTTACTTTTACTACATTAATGATACGGATATCAGCGTAAATGCCTACCAACATTTTTAGCGACTGCCAACGGTTTGGACGTTTAAGCTATGGAAGAGGAATGGCGCTGGAGATGGGGAGACGGAGACTATCGATAAAGCAATAAAACCGCCTCTGAAAGTTAGATAAGTTTGCACACAGCAAATACTTCAACAGACTTCTAAAACTGGCATAAATCACGTAGATGTCGTGTTTTCGGAAGTTCTTTGGTAGTTAAATGCAAGCAGATATCAATCTGAGATTTACGTTGTTGTTTTGAGGCCGCTATCGCCTTTCTGGCGGCGTTGTGAAACAGACCAACGGTCGTAGATGGAAGCTAAAACTCCATTTACTGAAACAGCGGCAGATAAAGAAACTGCGAAGCTCCGGTTTACGTCTACGTTACGCCATCTTCTGGTGGAAAAGGAAGCCTTCTTCTGAGATCATATTCACATGACTATAATGATAAACATTCTTCATGAAACTGTTCTTGGTGCTCATTCTTGAGCTTCGCGGTTTCACATATGAGTAGTTATGACGAATGCAACGCATTGACTCGGTCTTTATCGAATACAGTGGTATGTATGTGTATATTTACCATCAACAAAACTAAGGAAGACACAATGTTTATTTCTCGTCTACTTCTTCTTCAGCAATACATGTAATTCGTATGAAGCCTGTACAGTCTTCTTCGCTCTCTCGATATGTCTTCTAGTTAGGTTAATTCTTTAAGTCATGGGCATTCTTCGGGTACGTTAATTTCGTATTCTTCATTCAGGTATCTCTGCTTACATCTCTTGGTGCATTGTTTCGTTATTCGTCCGCACTACTTCTGAGTAACAACTTGTTCGTCTGTGGAATTGCAATTTTACACTTCGTATTTTTTGGACACTCTATTTATTGATACTGACCATTCGCCTCGATGATAAATATCTTCGAGAGTCACAGTTTTACAAACTTTTACTGTCGTATCGTCTTTTACAATGCGTTATGGATGAGGTCACATGCATTTTGAAACTCATCCAATTTTAAATCTAGATTTTTGATACTGCAAACTGGTAGAAGACGACGTGGGAGAAGATTACTTTGAGTTCCGGGGAAACGTAGGAACACACCCTACGACATAATAATAAAAGATAAACTAAAGAAAGGCAAACTATGTTCATGGCATTTGCAGATATAGAAGTAGCTTTCAGCAATATTGAAAGGAATACGCTCTGAAATTCTGAAGATAGTAGTGGTAAATAACAGGAAGCAAAAGACTATCCGCAGCTTGTACAGAAAACAGACTTCAGTTATGAGTCGAAGGGCATGAAACGCTGGCAGTAGTCGAGAACGGATTGAGTCAGGGTTGTAGCCTCTCTCCGATAGTATTCCATGTGTGCACTGAGCAAGCAGTAAGAGTGATGGAATGTTGTCGATTTGAATCAGGACACGTCGAAGGTAATTAAGAAATCAGTGCAGCGAGAATGTAAAATGCATACTGGGGAAAATCGTTTGAGAAAAAAGATACGTTTTATTAACATTGAATATAAATTTCAGGGTTGAGTTGTAATTGCTGAAGGTACACTATGTGATTAAAAGTATCCGGACACGCACAAAAACAGACGTTTTTCATATTAGGTGCATGGTCCTGCCACCTACTGCCAGGTTCTCCATATCAGCGACCTCAGTAGTCATTAGACATCGTGAGAGAGCAGAATGGGGCGCTCCGTGGAATTCAGGGACTTCGAACGTCTTCAGGTGATTGGGTGTCACTTGTGTCATACGTCTGTACTTGATATTTCCAGACTTATAAACATCCCTGGGTCCACTGTTTCCGTTGTGATAGTGAAGTGGAAACGTGAAGGGACATGTGCAGCACAAAAGCATACGGACCGACCTCGTTTGTTGACTGACAGAAAGCGCCGACAGTTGAAGAGTGTCGTAACGTGTTATAGGCAGACATCTATACGGACCATCACACAGGAATTCCAGACTGCATCAGGATCCACTGCAAGTACTAAGACAGTTAGGTGGAAGGTGGGAAAACTTAAATTTCATGGTCGAGTGGCTGCTCATAAATCACACATTACGCCGGTAAATGCCAAACGACGCCTCGCTTGGTGTAAGGAGCGTAAAAATTGGACGACTGAACAGTGAAAAAACGTTGTGTGGAGTGACGAATCACCGTACACAATGTGGTGATCCGATGGCAGGGTGTAGGTATGGCGAATGCCCGGTGAACGTCATCTGCCAGCGTGTGTAGTGACAACAGTAAACTTTGGAGGCGGTGGTGTTAGGGTGTGGTCGTGTTTTTCAAAGAAGGAGGCTTGCACCCCTTGTTGTTTTGGGTGGTACTATCACAGCACAGACCTACATTGATGTCTTAAGCACCTTCTTGCTTCTCACTGTTGAAGAGCAACTCGGGGATGGCGACTGCATCTTTCAACACGGTCGAGCACCTGTTCATGGTGCAAGGCCTGTGGCGGAGTGGTTACACGACAATAACATCCCTGTAAGGCACTGGCCTGCACAGAGTCATGACCTGAATCCTATAGAACAACTTTGGGATGTCTTGGAACGCCGACTTCGAGCGAGGCCTCACCGACCGACATCGATATCTCTCCTCAGTGCAGCACTCCGTGAAGAATGGGCTGCCATTCACCAAGAAACCTTCCAGCACTTGATTGAACGTATGACTGCGAGAGTGGAAGCTATCATCAAGGCTAAGGGTGGGTCAATACCGTATTGAATTCCAGCATTACCGATGGAGGGCGCCACGAACTTGTAAGTCATTTTCAGTCAGGTGTCTGGATACTTTTGATCACATAGTGTATTTTCATGGAGTGTAGCCTCATACGAAAGTGAAACACAAACAGTCCAGACAAAAAGAGAACAGAAGATTCTAAAATGTGGTGTTACAGAAGAATGCTGAAGATGATATGGGTAGATCGAATAACTAATGAAGATGTTCTGAATCGAATCGAGGATTCAAGAGGTTTATAGCACAAGTTAATTACAAAAACGGAACAGTTTATAAGGCACATTCTGAAGCTTTAAGGAATCGTCAGTTTCATAATGGAGGGATGAGTGAGGGTAAAAATTGTAGAGGGAGACCAAATGAATGTAGGTTGCAGTATTTCTGCATAGATGAGGGGGCTTGAATGGGATGGTCTGGCATGGAGGGCTGCAGAAAAACCAGTTTTCGCACTGCAGACCACAAGAACATAATGAAATGTACACAGACATCTAGGCTCCATGCCCTTGCTGGTATCGATCCATCAAACCTGAGACTCAGAGCTAACAACCCACGTTCCATACGTAGATTTGAAACGCAATATGGACGGCCGATTACAAATCGGTAGCCCGGTGTAAGGGAGTGCGCTTAGTGAAGCGAAATGATAGGTCATGCTGCGTAGTGAGCCACGCAGGACAATGCGGGCACTGGCAATTGGGCCAGAGCCGCCTGGCATTAGTCACCGGGCCTGTGTGTATCAGAATGCCACGTCACTGCCAGATGAACGTGCCAAGCTGCACTTCTACCACGTGACACGTCCGATGCTGTGATTATCCACTAATGTTTTAGATTTGACGGTGCGATTGCCTCTTGAGCTTTGAAAATGAAAAATGACCTTCATCATCTGTTGCATTAGTCTTGTAGAGAAATACGTGTGCATTTACGGTCGCTGCAGTGCCCTATTCGTCAACAGAAGTGGTCAAGATAAATCACGAGATCGCTACTTAAAATTCGGCGGAGCAGACTTATTGAAAGGAAATTTTGGTGTTTCTGTCCCATACTCACCACGAGCGACGCTTTCACCGTCATTCTGATCGCTGACAAATAGATAAGGTGATAAGCTGATATTTTCGGCTCTCAAACGATGCAGACATTTCGACACTGTCACAGACAGTAAGATTCGGCTGCCGGAATGCTACAGTACGAAAGATCCCCGAATGAATTCAATTTACACGGTTCAACCATCCTGTTACTTGAAAGGAAATTTTAGTGTCTTGAAAGGAGATTATAGAACGGATATCAACAAAATCAAAAGAAGAGAAATGAAATATAGTTGAACTGAATAAAGCTATCTTATTTGAATAGGAAATTACTGATGATGGCCGAAGTATAGAGAGTATACAAACTGCATACTAGCTACTGAAAAATAGGAATTTTTAAAATGGAATTTAAATTTAACTGTGAGGAAGACTTTCTGGGCGCATTTGTCTCGAGTGTATCATTGTAGGATAGTAAAACGTGGGCAATAAGCGGTTCAGACGCGAAGAGAATAGGAGCTCTTAAAATCTGCTACTATAGAAGAATGGTGAAGACTAGATGAGCAGATCAGGTAATTAATGATGAGGTACTAAATCGAATAGTGTAAAAAAATAAAAAAATAAATTCGTGTCACAACTTGACTAAAGGATGGGAAGAATTGATAGGACACATCCTGTGGAATCAAAGAATAGTTCTTTTCGTTTCAGAGGGAAGTGTGAGGGGTAGAAATTGTAGAGTTAGACATAGGAATGAATAGAGTAAGCAGGTTGAAACGTATGTATGTAACAGCAATTGTATACAGATGAAGAGGGTTACATCAAGCCAGTCTTCAGATGGAAGTTCACAATAACAACAATATTCTGCTAATAATAAAACATAGATTAACAGCTACAAATAATCATGATATATCCATCGCTGTGGCTCAGTGGGCTGCGTATCTTACTGCCCTACGAAATGCGATGATTCATTTCCCTGTACTGTCAAAGATTTGCATGGGAGGACCGGAACGGTGTCTGCACGGCCTCGTGATAACAGCTGTGGAGATGCTTGAGTGAGAAGTAGCGGCCCCAAGGTTTAGGAAACTGACGTTGGCCTGGAGAGAGGAGGGTGACCACACGCCCCTCCATACCGCATCCGAATGACGCCGGTCGGCACTGCCGGAGTGCGGAGTCCACCAGTTAAAAAAATCAATTTTTAGAAATGTATTGCTTATCGGAAACTTATTAACGGGAACATATATTCAGGCGTAAAGTGAGTATTAAGTGAAAAATAACAGAAGCCAACTGGGGAAAATTTAAGGAAACAGGTCGAAGAAACCTCGAAACTGCAGAGAGCAATTTACAGGAGAAAGAAGCACACCAAATTTCAATAAATGCTAAGGAAGCCGCAGCAGATACCAGAATTGAAAAGAAAAAAGTCCCTTCCGTAGTGGATCCCGAATGCTTTAGACAAGTTGAAACACGCCGACATACTCTGGAAACCTTACGCCAGAATCCTAACTTGGAAAATTATTCGGAATAGAGAAAAGTACATAAGCGTGTAAGCAAATTAAAGGAAAAGAAACGGAAAACTGGATTAATTTTGTTCTTTACTCAATAGAACGACCAGGATGACCAACATTTGGTATAAAACAGAGGATTTTAGAAAGAGCCGTCTGCCATCCACTTTTTCTACAACAACTTGATGGATTTATCGATAAGCTTGTTCCTCCAGCGGTCCCATTCCAACACTAAGCGCCTCCAGCTGAAGATGACTATCGTCATATGTCGCTTCTTCCATTCTCTCAAGAATGATACTAAGTCATTGTATGACAGTTGTACTGCTATTGACTACATAAATTATTCAATGCATGAGAATGTGCCCATGGAAGCAAAAGATTTGCTCTTGTCCTTTGTTAATCAGTACTAGATGAAACAGGACCTATTGGAAACTTGGAAGACGCACGTTATAAACCAGCTCTGAAAAATGGAAAACATTCTAATTCCTCTTCTAACTATCGACCGATCGCGTTGTCGTCTTATGTAGCAAAGACGCCGGAGCTAACGGGTAAAATGAGGTTGGTATGGTGGCTCGAAAAATGTAATTTAATTTCTCGCCGCTTTTATTGACCTTAAGCAGTTTATGATTATATGCAAATACCGATTCTCTCGACCAAGCTGACGGATTTTAGAATACCTTCGAGGATGATATATGACATCAGTTACCTGGTCTCTCAAAGAACAAGCTATATCAGAAAGGAAACATGCTCCGTCCGTTTCTTGTCTCTCAGAGTGTGCGCCATATGCGATTTTAAGCCCCCTATTGTATAATCTGTATACTTATGATTTAAAGCGAATAACGAATCTCCCGACGAAAATTTTACAATATGCAGACGATGTTTGTGTTTATTCAACAGCACACCCATATCTTCCCGCAAAAACTGAATAGCTCACAGCTATAGAACACATGGATGAATGACTGTCCCACAATAGGTTGGAGATCTCGACTAACAAATTCGTGACAGTATCTTTTTACAAAACTAGCACTGCTCGCATTGTTGATCACGTCACATGGGGGAAGTATACTTCCCAGATAAAATCTCATGCTCCATACCTCGGAATGATATTTGACTCTCAGCTCAGCTGGGCCCCTAACATACAGTCTATTGTTAATAATATCGAGAAAGGATTAAATGTAATTCGCTCTCCCAGCCGTAGTACATCAAGTATTCTACTCACAATGTACAGAGGGATTATTCAGTCTAGACTGCACTAAGGTTGCTTGCTGTATCAGAATGTGCCTAAGATTTACCTTTCCACATTAGATACTCTCCAGTTCATGGCTATTCGTACCTGTCTTGGAGCCACGCGTTCGACACCTACAACCGCTGTGTTGGTGGAGGAATGAGAGATGCCCTTCAGCATTACACGTCAAATGTTGCCAGATAAATTTTTAATTCAAGGAATGGGCTTGCCTGTTTATACGAGTAGAGACTGCATTTATCAATTATGGAATGTGTCATTTGGTATTCTGTCATACATTCTATGCGATGTTCTTCGCATGTACATTTATTTGAATATGATCTTGACACATTCAGCTGCCAGATTCCAGTCTATTATTACAATATGATAACCTCGATGAGTGTTAACGTAAATTGCAGAATTAGCTGTCTCGGTGAAGCTCAGTGGCCTGGTTACATCTGTATATATACTGATGGATTCGAAATTCCTCAGAAGGAATATACTGGTTGTGCTTTTCTATAACTCAGCTCCAAGTCATTAAAGCTTCAGTTTCTCCTCGGAGACTGTGGCAGTTTTACAAGCAATTAAATATGTATCTTCAACTTCCTTGTTAAAAATATTACTTGTGTCCGACTCCCAGAGTGTTGTTAAAGTATCCAATACCGAAGATGGAATAATACAACAAACAATTATAGTTTGGATGTGTCACTAGAATATGTTGGCTCTAAACGGAGGGGGCAGGCTCTCATTCTCCTGTGGTTGCAGTCACACACTTACATTCGCTACGATGAGGAAGTTGACGTATTAGAGAAGCAAGTTGCATCTACAGGAACGTTCTGATTTGAAATTATTCTATGCAGACTAATTATGTGAAGTCAAGAGCCACGGAAAACAGCAATGGTGAGACATATGGAATCTATCTCAACAAAAGAAAGGTGGATATTATGCGGCATTTAAGAGGACGCATTTGGACCGGTCTATGATTTCCACCATCATTCGACTTCGCTTTACCCATGCCTCGTTTCCCGTACATCTGTATAGAAACAGCATTTAAGATCCTCCTGCATGTGAGTGTGATTCCAGTTCAGAAGCAGATGTAAACCACATCTTGTTTTCGTGTTCCAAATTTGACAATGAACAATCGGATTTTCTCAAGACTTCGATCAGTTCGGGTTACCTCCTCATGCAAAATTTATAGGACTCATGTGTCTAGTTTACTTATCATTGTATTTGTTAAATGTATGTTGTGGATGAAGTTGACAGCTTGAGTTTTCAATTCCGTAAATATGCATTTATGTATTATCTCTGTACAATTAAGTATTCTATGTAAACATATGTTATCAGTGCATTAACAGAGTACAAACTCTGGAGGCCAAAGAAAATAAACCAACAAAAGGAAATCTGTGTTAAGTTAATAATCTATGTTTATCTTGAAGCGCAACCCGTCACGTTATTTCACATTAACACTTCTGTAAGTATGTAGAAGAAATTTCTGAGAATGTACGTTCGAAGCACAGCATTTTATGGTAGTGAAACATGGACTGTGGGAAAACCGGCACAGAAAAGAATCGAAGCGTTTGAGACGTGGTGCTACAGAAGGATGTTGAAAATAAGGTGAACTAATTAGGTAAGGAATAAGGAGGTTCTACCCAGGATCGGAGAGGAAAGCAATTTGTGTAAAACAGTGACAGCGAGAAGGGACGGGATGGTAGAACATCTGCAGTTGCATCAGGGAATGACTTGCATGGTACTAGAGGGACCTGTAGAGGACATGTAACTGTTTCGCCACGATGGGGAATGGATCGTTAACCTCCAGTGCTGGTGCACATTTACATTCGACCTCCAGAGGGAATCTAAAGTTAGCGAGCATGGAGAACATCAATGGGGACTACGGATAAGCGGCGCTACGTGGGAATGTGAGTCGGCCCGGAGAGTGTACCGAGATAGTCCGCGCATTTGCGATAAACACTGCATCCGAGTGGTGCAGTGGTTAACGCAGCTGCCTAGCAAGCTGGAGGTCCCGGAATCGAGTCACAGTCTGGCTTACATTTTCACTCGTCGCCGCTGATTCCCATAAAGTCCCCATGGAACTGATATCATTACTTCCTTTTCATTTCCTTTCTCCCCCTCTACCTTCAGTTTACATTATGGTCAGATTCGATGATGACGTGAATGAAAGTTAAGATGAGTTTCAGGACCCGTTGAACGGCATGAACAGCGTAATGAGTACATAATATGGATCAGTAGTAAACTGAAGAGAGCCCAAAGTAATATGGATTAACAGAGAGGAGATTAGCAATAAACTTAACTTCAAAATGGAGGTGGGAGGGGGAGGGGGCGCCACGAAACAGACCAAGTGAATGGATTCTGCTAGTTTGCAAGCAAAATAACAGTTAACAGACGAAACAAGGTGGATATAAAAAAACAGATTAGCGAGGAGAAAGATGACATTCTTGGAAAAAAGTATCCGATAATATAGAAGATAGGCCTCAATTTGAAGAAGAAATTTCTGGGAATGTACGTCTGGAGCACAGAGTGCTATGGCAGTTAATCGTCGACTATGGGAAACAGAACAGAAGAGAATCGAAACGTTTAAAATGCGTGTAAAATTATGAAAGGATATTGTAAATTAGGTGCACTGAGAGAAAAAGAAATGAGGAGCTGCTCGGCAGAATGAGCGAGGAAAGCTACATGAGCAATACACTGATAAGAAGAAGGAACAGGGTTAAAAGGTATTGAAGGAAAAATGATTATAGCCCCGTCGGTAGCGTGGTCATTGTAGACGGAGCACAATCTAAGATAACGAAAGTATGGGTAAGGTAATCGGATACGCCCTTTTCAAAGGAACCATCCAGTCATTTGCCTGGAACGATTTAGAGAAATCACGCAAAACCTAAATCTCGATGTCTGGGCGCGAATTTAGACTGTTGTCCTGTAATGCGAGTCCCGCTGGGCCACCTCTCTTGGTTACGTGCGTTGAGACCCCAAAGAATTACCTGCATGGTCAATGTTACTTGAGTGAGCTGTACAGAGTAAAAACTGCAGAGGAAGAAGGAGAATAGGCTATATTCAACAAATAACTGAGGCCCTGGATAGAAGTTACACACTCAGAAGGAGAGATTGTCACACGAGAAGAATTTATGGAGGGACGCATAAAACAAGTCAGAAGACTGATGACTTCAAACATTCCAAAAAAAAAGTTAATATCAGTTTAATATGTTTACCTCGGACGATTATGATGGTTGGCATTGGTCAAGTATAATGAAGAAAGGCACCCTCTGGCTCACGTGGTACCTTTTCTAAGAGTAACCGCTTTCGCCTTTGGTTACAGGTCACCCTCAGATCTATACATCCAGTGTAGCTAGCCAGCAGGACGAAGAGTCGGTTAAACTATGGTGACATGATATCTCCTTTAGAGATTCCTCTCAATTCCGAATTTCCCACCGTCTTAACAATGGAAGGTGCAACACTGATTCTTCTGTTTTTTTTTTTTTTTTTTTTTTTTTAAGATAAGTTGGGATGATGTCTTATTTCGCAAGGACAGTCACTTCAGAAATTGAGTCGGAAGGTTTCTTGAAACCTATGACTTCGAGGTTATTCATACTCAGTTCTCCAGCCGACTATGTCGTTCAAGATCTTTACTGGACGACTTTACGGTATCAACTACCAAAAATTGTTCTTTTTTTTAAATAGTTTGGTCTCATCTATTGAATATAAATATTTATACAGCAAAATCCGATCAGATGTTGTTGGAAGGTATGCCGCAAGAACATGTAAAATTTAATAGAAAACTACAACACAGGAGCGTCTTAAGTAAAACAGTTTGCTGGTAATCTGTACTCTTTTTTCAGTCAATAGACTTTAGTGAATAAGAGATCTGATGTACCGACTAGCTACAAAGAGCGCAACATAAGACATAGCACAAGTGTAATTAGGGACTGGTGGCTTATTCGTTTCATAAAGAAGCTGACATTTTCTTTCTCTCTCTCTCACGAGATCTCCGTGGTTATCGTTTGTTTACGTGTAGTAGGTAAAAGAAACTGATAACTGTCTACATCCAGGGGTGCTGGCATCCCTTGCCTGTTCCACCTGCAGTTCCCGGAGACGGCAGGAAGCGATCATCAGCAGGGCTGAAAGCGACACCGGGGACAGCCCTGCCTGCCACCTCTCTGGGCGCGCCTCTTCCCAGATGAAGCAATTATTTAGAAGAGATCAGTAATGGAGAAGCGATGAGATGCTGTAGCGCCGCCGTCTTTGGCGAATGATTCGTTCTGGGCAGGGGAAAATCTCAATTAGTTTGCCCCGATGAGGGTACGGGTATCGATTTCACGACAAGATCGGAATAAAATTATTTCCGTGCTAGAGGGACAGGAGGAGCGACGTAACAACTTCACCGGCGACAGCGTTTCGCAAGTTTATCCGACGAAAAGCGTGAGCTCCTCGTTAGTCGACGTCGCAATAGCAAAAGAATTGCACTTAAATGGAGCACGGTTCTAGGAAGTAGGAGAATAATTGCTTCATCTTGAAGGATTAAGGGTGGATTTCCTTAACCGTTCCTTTCCTACATCTGCAGGGGGTGGACAGAAATGTGGAGACACCGGAAACAAGACACATTGCCATGTCAAATACGGTGTAGGAAAACCGTTGGCATTCAAAACAGCTTCCGGTCGTCTTGCAATAGATAAATAGAGGTCCTATACGATTTTCAAGGGATCTTATACCACTCTTTTTACAAAAGACTCGCAAACTCAGGCACCGATGATAGAGGCTGATAGAGATCACGCACCCTTCTCTTCAAAGTAGACCACATACGTTCAATAATATTGAGATTAGGTGACTGTCGTGGACAGGGGTTACTTGTTGACAGCTAATCGTGTAACCAGACAATAATGTGACATTCCATGAAATGAAATGATAGTTAAATCAGGCGTTGATATACATAACGGGGACAGCTGAAAATGTGTGCCCCGACCGGGACTCGAAACCGGGATCTCCTGCTTACATGGCAGACGCTCTAGCCATCTGAGCCACCGAGGGCACAGAGGATAATGCGACAGTAGGTATTTGTCCCTTGCACGCTCCTCGTGAGACCCACATTCCCGACTTGATGTTCACACACTACATTCTTAGTGCCCCTACGCGTTACACTCATTACTCGTGGCAGACAACCTTACCGAGTCCCGTAAGAGTTCAGGCAATGGGTGTGCATCCAGCACAGAAGGAGGAGGTCAATGGCCGGTTAGCCTTAACTATATGAAGAGGGTATCTTTCTGTGCCCTCGGTGACTCAGGTGGACATAGCGTCTGCAATGTAAGCCAGAGGTCCCGGGTTCGATTCCCGGTCGGGGCACACATTTTCAACTGTCTTCGTTGATGTATATCAACGCCTGTCGACAGTGTAGGGTCTTGATTTACTTATCATTTCATTCTAAGAGAGCTGCATGGTCACCGATGGTATCTGTTCTTTCGGTCATGTCAGAAAGAGCAGATACAATCTTCATACATGCATGTAGTATGTGGACATTAAGTCGGGAATGTAGGTCTCACGGGGAGCGTGCAAGGGATAAATCCCTGCAGTCGCAGAACAGATACCATCTTCATATATTACACGAAATGTTTCGTATTACGTTACATTTCTACATGTTTGGGGTTAATTCAGTTCCTATACCAACTGTAGAGGTCAGAAATGAGCTCCGTACACTCGCCAGCGCGTCCTGTGACGTCATGTTCGAACTCGCCGTCTCCGTGTGCCCATAGAGTCGATTCGTGAGCCTCCACCGCAGACCACTCACCAATGACTCGCTCAGAAAGGAGAGCGAGCTCATGAGTTCGCAACTGTAACCGTGGCCTCGCGACTCTCCCGCTACATACGCAACCACTTTTAAGGAAACTTCCTCCATTAAACTTTAAATTACTAACCATTCATCTCACCCAGTCGTGATCTCTGCAATATAGCCATTCACAAGGGCAAGTTGAAATGTCACAAAATGTCTGATCTGCCAAAATGTCAGAAGCATGTTAGCAGGGCAGGGCAAATAAAAAAGGCCCCGACGAGTGGGTACGATTGGACGTGAATGTATGAATACAACCACACCCCGAGACGAGCACACCACGCGCACGTCCGCCACAGAATCCACACTGGTTCAGAGCGTACTGCGGGCTGTGTCAGGGTGAGTGGAGCAGTGCAAAGGGGACGACAGTACTCACAGTGGAGCAGCAGGTGTTCGTTGTGGAAAGTTAAGTGACAACAAACTCATGGAAACTGTGAGGTCAGTCAAAAAACATTCCGAAACGTCGAAAGGTGCCCGCACACCAGAAAATGTGGCTGCAGCTTACCAGAAAATGTTTTAGAGTCCTAGCAAATCAAACCGATGCCTGTCGCAAGAGGCTGGCATACGACGTCGACGATGCGGACCTACACATGCATTCCTGAGTATCTTGTTTTTCATGCATTAAAACCAGCAGATGCTCCTCAGCGTTTCCAGTATTGTGAGCGGCTGCTCACTGAGATAACAATGAATGGCTTGGACACAGATCTGTTCTTTATGTCTAATGAAGCCTGGTTTCACGTGTATGGTTAAGTCAACTCACAGAATCTCAGGTTCTGGGCAGTGGAGAATCCGTATTACTTCCACGAAACACCATTGCATGATCAGAAGTTTGGGATTTGGTGTGCAGTGTCTGCATGCCGCATTATTGGTCCCATCTTCTTTCATCAGACTCTGCCTTCGGCGCATTGCATTGCCAACATTTTGAGTGCAACTGCTCATACAGCCGACCGAACTATGGAGCACATTTACACAATCTTCACGCCTGACAGAGTTGTTGGAAGAGACCAGTCTGGTCGCAGCCATACTGGCCACCCAGGTCATCTGACTGTCAATGTGCGATTAATTTGCGTGGGGAGCCGTCAAGTCTAAGGTGTATCGTAACAACCTTTAAAATCTTCAGGCACTGTAGCAGAAGGTTTCGGATGGGACTGCACCAATTCCAGCATCCAGCTTCGACCCGCCTTTAGCAACTTGCTGATCGGGGGCCGAGTGCCAAGAGATGAATGGTGGTCACTTCCAACATCTACTATAGTCAGGTTAGTACTGTATTTCCTCACCTCTGCTGTGTTTCTTTGTACCCTGTTCTTCGGGCCACTTTTAATTGCCACACTTTATATAACAATATAACGACTAATCGGTTAGCAGTGAATATTGTCCTGTTTGTACACACATTTATACACATAAAATGTTTTCTAAGATTGCTGTAAATTTATCTCAATATTTAATATCTATTGACTGCATGTTTAGCAATGACGTCGATGTATACATACACTGCTGGCCACCGTAAATGCAACACCAAGAAAGACAAGAGGTAGCACAACAAAATTTATTTTGTAGATAACATGTTGACCAAGTATCAAATGATTACGTTTACAGACGTCTGTGACATGTGGTTCCTGCCAGAATCAGTAGCCAGAGTAGCCGCCATTGTTGGAGATCACCGCTGCCACACGTCTCGGCATTGAGTCAAAGAGACGTTGGATGTGTTCCTGGGGTACAGCAGTCCAAGCAGCTTCCACACGTTGCCAAAGATCATCTGGTGTGGCAGCTGGGGATGTAATCTGGGTCACTCGTTGAGCAACCATGGACCACATGTTTTCTATCGGCGAAAGATCCGGAGAGCGAGCCGGCCAGGGAAGCAATTCAATCTGGTTATTGACGAAGAACCTTTGGGCAATGCGTGCCACGTGTGGTCGCGCATTGTCCTGTTGAAATATGGCTGTGGCCGAGCCCTGAAGGTAAGGAAGGACAACTGGCTCCAGCACCTCGGATATGTAGCGCCGGCTATTTAAAGTACCGGCAATGCGTACTAGAGGCGTGCGACAGTAATATCCAATACCGCCCCATACCATAATACCCGGTGCAAGACCAGTGGGGCGGTGCATAATGCAGCTGTCCAGCATCCTCTCTCCACGGTGTCTCCACACTCGAATCCGACCATCGTGGTGCTGCCGACAGAAGCGTGCCTCGTCAGTAAAGACAACGTCATTCCATTCTGCCGTCCACATCCGTCTGTCATCACACCATTGGCGACGGAGACGTCTGTGGTTATGCGTCAATGGTAGACGAAGCAATGGACGTCTTGCGGACAGACCACTCTGCTGTAAACGGCGTCGAATGGCACGCGCAGACACTGGATGATGCGTTACAGACGCAATGTGCTGTGCTATGGTTCGGGATGTCACTGAGCGATCCGTCACTGCCATGCGCACAATTTGCCTATCAGCACGTGCAGTGGTGCACCGAGGTGAATGCGATCGACCACGTCGGTCCGTCGTACCCTCCTGCATCCAACGGTCACATATCCGCATTACAGTTGTTTGGTTTCGTCCAACACGACTAGCGATTTCTCTGTATGATAATCCACAATCTCGGTAAGCCACTATCCTTCCTCTGTCGAACTCGGATACTTGATCAAACGATGTTCGCTGTTGTCTACGAGGCATAACTGATCGTCTTGTGAAACAACCACAAGGTAAACACACGTGCCGAATGTACACTCGTCGAAATCGCCAAGCCTTAAATGGCGCTATGAGGTGGCGCCACAGGCGCGCGTGATGTGCGTCTGCGCTGAAATTCTAATCAGTTGCATATCTCATCGTTGCAAATCCATGGTGTAAATTTCACTTGATTCGGATGCTTCCTTCAGGGTGTTGCATTTACGGTGGCCAGCAGTGTACTTTCGAGCCGTTACCGGGTCTGTAACGACAGTACCAGGCATGAGGATGAGGTGCAATCTCTAAATGGTAATTAATTATTAAAATAAAATACAAAAATGAATTATGTACTACGCAACTTGCTGTTAGCACATAAACTCAAGTTGCCACTACCAAATGAATACGGAAATACAGCGCTTTTTTGTCTCAGGATTTCCTTGTGCCCGCTTTTCGTTTGATGCAGCATATGCATTTTCTCATGGAGGACGTGGAATAAACAAGATTACAAACATTTTGCTTAACTGGATGAAATCTGTATGTTTTTCATCTGAATCGTGGATGAGACTTATTCCAGATACTGAACACATTTTCAATTGTGTACTTTGCATTAATTAATGTCTTATACCCTCCACAGCTTCACAAAACACAGCTTCGTTAAAGGCCACCTGAATGGAACAATCGGTCATTTTACATTGTAATTGCTACTTTACAGCAGTACGATCGTGTACTCATCTTCTATACTAACAGTAAGTCACACTCGTGCATGCTTCAGTATGGGAGAACGAATCGACAAGTATGAAGCGACTCCAACGCCACAGTTCTCAGACTAGTCATAATCGCGAAACTGCAGCGGGAGAGAACGAAGCCAGTTAGCACCGATGTTCCAAGGTCGCCTTGATTTGGAAGTATGCAAGCCGCTACGTCGGACTCGTCCTCACTCCGTTTCCAATATCTAACCAGCTGTCGATCTTTATCAAGTCTTCAAGTATTCTGGCAGCGCTACGTCCCACAGTAGTTTGCTCCCCTAACAGCTTTATGGATCTCCCGGCGTCATCCACATCTACGTCTTAACATACACTCCATAAGCCACTGTGCGGTGCCTGGAGGAGGGTACATGCCATAAATATTATCGATTTTCTGTCCTATGCGATTCTCGTATTCAGCGAGGGGAAAATAACTGTCTGTATGCCTCTGTAAGCGCCCTAATACCTTTTATCTTATCCTCATGATACATACGCGAGATGTAAGATCATAGCAGCAGAACTGTCGTAGAATCTACTTCGAATAAAGATTTTATAAACTTACTCAATAGGTTTTCGAAGGGACTTCGTCGCCTTTCTTTTAAGGATTCTCATTACAGATCCACGAGCATTTCTGTTGCGCTTTCGTATGGGCTACACCGAACTTTTACCATTCTGGTAATGCGTCTCTGGTTTAATTCTATATTTATTGCCATGACTTCTTGAACTTCTTGATAAGACCCCAAATAATCTAAGATCGAACCTAATCAGCATTAGTAGTGGTCTGACCTCTGAAATAAAAACCTGTTAGCGCTATCCAACCTTCAGGACAATAAACAGCTTTGCAACATTCCATTAATAATTTGGCCAATGTGCACAACGGAAATACCATTGCATAGAAACAACGCTTAAGTGTATTCCTGTTTATAAAGGTAAATAAGGTTTGAACAAGTTGTAGGAATTAGGGCTCATAAATGGAAATCGATATTAAAACACTAATCGTTTATTGAAATTCAAAATCAATCTTATTAGAATATGACTCTTGGAAAACAAAGCCCCAGAAAGCTAATAAATACTGAAGTTACTGACATTGGATAATGATTGACATCGTTAGGAAGACTCAAAGAAGAACAAATCAGAGTTCCTCATCTGTACAATTCGCATTTTCAAATAAACAATAGAGATAATGAAATGAACTCCGCATCCAAGATGCGCGAACAACCAGGTAAATCCGAGCTGCTCAAAGTACGGGCTCTGAGATGTGAAAATGATACGTCACGCTACAGCAAAATGCGACAGTTCTACATCTGAATACATACTACGCAAGTCACCGAACGGTGCATGGCGGAGGGTACCCTTCACAATTACTAGTCGTGCCCTTTCCTGTTTCACTCGCAAAGAAAGCGAGGCAGAAACGACTATCTATATGTCTCCGTATGAATCCTAATTTCTCGTGTCTTCGTGGTCCCTAAGCGAAATGTATGTTGGTGACAGTAGAATCGTTATGCAACCAGCTTCAAATGCCGGTTTTCTAAATTTTCTCAATAGTGTTCCTCGAATTGAACGTCGCCTTCCCTCCAATGATTCCCATTTGAGTTCCCGAAACATCTCCGTAACACTTGCGCGTTGTTCGAACCTACCTACATTTATTCTTCACTACTAAGATACTTCTACAGTCGAAACAACTAAAGGAAATCCCTGATATCTGGCAGGGCTTTTGAAAAGTTTGAACTGCGAAACGCAAACGGTTGTAGGCGAAAACAATAGCTGCCAATATAGCAATGAAGAGGCCTTTCCATACAGATGTTTACAAAATCGCGTTGTAGACAAGCGAAGAAGCTGCGCATAGTACACAGAAACTGTACACTGCAAACATAGTTCATTTTTTCTTTTCGTTTCTAATAGAAAATTGGCAAAATGACTACCCCCGCAACGCAAAAACTATATGACCACTGCTCGCCACGAGACTGAATGCCGCCTGGTGGAGTTGCGGTCACGTGACTTGATGACGAAAGTATACAAGCGGAGCAGAGTCGAATGGATAAACGTTGTAGTGACGATTCGGACCGCAAATGGGGAAACCCACTAGCATAAACGACTTTCAGAAAGGCTAGATTGTTATGTCTCAGTTCCTGATAACAAACATCTCGGAAGGGGCGCAGCTGGTCGACTTTTCGCTTGTTATTGTCTCGAGTATCTATGGAAATTTGTTGAAGGATGGTGAAACCAACGATAGGAGATAAGGTGACGTCCACGCGTCATCACAGATCGTGATCGACAGAGGCTTATTCGCTCCCTCTAACCATTTCAGGCAGCGACTGTGGCAAATATGAGGACACTGCTGCTGCTGGAACAAGTGTTTCGAAGCATTCCGAGGCTCTGTAGCACATAGCTTGTAGGTATCCCCATTTCAGCCCAACGACATCGTCAATTACCATCGCACGATCGCAGTGGGCACGGTATCATCGAGACTAGACCATGAAATAGTTAAAATGTGTCCCCTTGTTGCATAACTCGTTTTCTTCTTACCCCCAGGTCGATGGTTGTGTCCGAACACACCATCATACAGACGAACAGCTACTCGAAAGTTCCACCGCACCATGCCACTGGTCAATGGGGCCAGTATTATGCTGTGAGGGGCTATCACCTGGGTTTCTATGGGAACTCTGATAGTAGTCCCTAGATACCATGATAGCTGTAGCCTATGTAGACTGTATTGTTGACCACGTGCATCCATTCATGCGATGTTGATGATGTTTGGTTTGTGAGGCGCTCAACTGCGCGGTCTTCAACCCCGTACAAAGTCCCAATTTTACACAGCCCAATTGTTTTACACAGTCCAGTCTAGCCACTGTAACGAATGATGATGATGATGATGATGAAATATGACGACAACACAAACACCCAATTCCCGGGAAGAGAAAATCCCCAACCCGATCGCGAATCGAACGCAGGACCCCGTGATCCAGAGGCAGCAACTCTAGCCACTAGACCACAAGCTGCGGACCCCGACAGCGATGACAACTTTCAGCAGGGTAACAAAGTATGTCATAAGGCCAAAACCCTGTTACAGTGGTTTCAGGAGCAGGATGGTGAAGTCACGTGTCTCGGTAACCAGATTTGCTGATGTGAGTCCAACGGAAGACAAACGGGACGTTATGGGGCGCCCTGCACGTTCGCAAACTACCGGCCCGTAATTGACGGGAATTGCGTGAACTGTGCATAGACATCTGGTACCATATACCTTTAGAAATCTACCAGCGACTTGCCGAATTCCTGCCACGCAGTACCTCTCCTGCACTGAATCCCAAAGGTGGACCAATAGGCACTTAAAGACGCGGTCATATTGTTTTGGCTCGTCAGTGTACTTGTGAATACAGATTCAAATGGTTCAAATGGCTCTGAGCACTATGGGACTCAACTGCTGAGGTCATAAGTCCCCTAGAACTTAGAACTACTTACACCTAACTAACCTAAGGACAACGCACACATCCATGCCCGAGGCAGGATTCGAACCTGCAACCGTAGCGGTCGCGCGAAATACAGATTGCTAGCCAAAACTTAATATAAGGAAGTGACACATACATGTATTGTACATAGCGTGTGAGCCCTTAAACAGCACATGGCGGAGGATACCTCCTAACTATTTTAGTCACTCTCTTTAGGTGTCTATTAACTTATGCAGATGATGCTGTTCCTTCCGATAAACAGTTATTCGATATAAATTATAGCTATTATCATTCGTAGCATGCAAAGGAAGTAGTATGCAAAGGAAGTAGTATGCAAAGGAAGTAGTAGTATGCAAAGGAAGTAGTAGCATGCAAAGGAAGTAGTATGCAAAGGGAGTTCTGCATTTCATATCACATAAATATGTGATTCAATTTCACAACAGGATTAACGGGTCCTTATGAGTATCATTTAACGCAAATACCTGGAAGTAGTGGACGTGGCAATGCTTACTGATATCAACAGTCACGTATTCTCAATTTCAGGTGAAGCAAACAGCTGACTTCGATTAATTGACAGGGTGAGTTACCGGAATGGACTCGCATTTAGGCGGAATGGGATTCAAATCCCATCTGACCGTCCAGATTAAGATTATCCTCTATATCTCTAAACCGCTGGAGGGAAAGACCTGGATGTTTTTTTAATGGGACACGCTTGATTTCTTCCCCCCTCCTTGACTGCTCCATTTCTAAAGACCTCGTCATCGACGGTGCGATAAACGCCTAAAATTCTTTTCTTTTGTGATCTGTTGGTAGTTATCTAGAAATGCGCTTTATAATATTCACATGCAGACTTGGGTAATATTAATCGTAACGTTCCTGCTGCAGTCTGATCTGGTACTAGCTATCTATATTTCCAGGGAATAAAAGGAAGACCAAACATTGGAATGAAAATTCAGTACCGTACACATTAAAAATAATGCTGCGAGATGGAATGGTTTCGCCACGTTTTAGAACTGTGTTGTGCTCTCGTAATGTGTTGTGACACGCTGAACTAACGATCCTCGTTGGCTTTGAAGCCATTATCACGACACGGGTAGTACAATAGCGGATAATCTAGCAGCTTCAGGAAGCTACAGGTGTGTCACACCGGATGCACAACGTGAATACAGTAACATCCGCCTACAGTAACGTTACGTGGCGACAGGGTCATACCACTGCGCTGTTACTCACGGCCGCAAAACAGGCCTCCGACTAAGCTACAAGCAAGAACGTATGCAAACAAAAGACAGTTGAGGATTTAACTGGAAGAGGTACGTGAACTGTCCTACTTTCGCGCTTTTATCTTGTACCCTTTTTCTTCGCCAGCAACACACGCTGTTGTTAGTATCAGTTCATATTGCCTCTCGTCCAAGTAGCATCATAAGGAACAGAGAGGAGTTAGTCAGCAAACTTTCTGATCTAAGTGCCCTCCCAGGTACATCCATGGTCTCACTAGATGTCAAAAGCATATATTCCAGTACCCTCACAGATATGGTTGAAAATATTGTTAGGGACAGTCTCAGGCAATATAGTGGTAGGCCGTTACAGGAGGTGAAGGATACCTTGAAGCTTATTATTTAGTTTTAAATATCAACTAGTTCAACTTTGGTGATGACGTCTACGCTCAGAACCATGAACTGTCTATGGTTTTCCCTTTGTCGTTCCGTTTCGCAAACATTTTTATAACTGGTTTAGAACATCAGATTTCCAGTGACATACCTGTGCACTACAGTAAGGTCACGGTATGTCGATGACATCTACCTAATATATAAATGTTCTGCCCCGAATGCGACGATTTTCTCCACGGTCTTAATGGGTTCAATGAGCACATGCAATCCACAGTCGAACATAGAGTAAATGGGGTTCACCATTTTTAGACATATTGGTCATTAATTCAGGAAATTTCTTTTAGTATGGCATTTATAGGAAACCATGAATCAGGGATTTGGTTATTCACAGTTCTTTCTCCTATATTCTACAGCACACAAATGGAGCTTTCCAGTCAGTTCTTTATAGACAACGCAATACCCCATTATCTTAAGTGGCATATGAACGTGAATAAAGGGTCATTTAGTTCACAGCAAGTTTAATGGGCACCACGCTGGTTTGTCTAGGGTATTAATAAAGGCTTTTTTAAAAAGAGTAAAAGGAAACAGCCGTAGGACTGCTCCGGATCAAGGTCAAATGGATATTATTCAGCTACATTACTCCTCGTGCAGCGGGATGACCTTAGGGTCAATTCTTATGATTAGATTTCGTACTATGGAGCGGTTTCAAATATACAAAAGATATGGTCGCGGCATATTTCATTCCTAGGAGTGATGGGCCTATGCTTAAACACAGGGAGAGTACGAAAAGGATCCCCACGACACGTCAGATGATTATAGCTTTACCTGTAAAGGATTCCAGTTCAAGTATATAGACCAAAGTAGAAGGACCTTTGAAGTTAAGTTTAAAAACGTATTTCTGGTTCTGGTTCCAATTCTTCCTTAATTTCACACTTATCCGGAACGGGACACTCAATTTCTAGTATTAATTCTTACAATTTCGCACACAGAACGCTAGTGTAAGGTTCTACATGTCCTGGAAGAGCTTTTCGTGCGTTAAGAAAATTACCGAACTGAATTAGGTCGTAAGACCATTTTGGCTAACTTTGACTACTTAAACGAGTAGCGCGTTTCATTCAGCCATTTTCCCGAACCTCCTCTTCTTTGGTGCCTTTACTGGGGCCATCCTCCTTTCATATTTTTTTTTTTTAAACTGTAAGAATTTTTAAGATTTTTTAAATTCTAAATGTTATGTTCATAAATGGCCCACAAAAGGTGCTAGGCTTTTATTCACTTGGCATCTGCTATCTCTATTAATATGTTTATTTTTGTACCCCTGTTTCTCAACCTTTTCCTTACAGTGTATTTGGTGTTATTCAAGAGCAATCACATTATTCAAGCACATGCGCTGCTTTCTTTGGGGCCTATGTTTTGATATCCTGTCACTTCATGTACGGCAGTTGGCGGTCGCAGCGTTCCGTTCCGTCACGGCCACAGCTGAGGTACTGTTTAGCGTTTACTCTGTACTTCGTCTTGCGTTCCCTCCCTCCCCATCACGCCGTTAGTATCGCTTTTTGGGACTTTCCCGTATTTTAAAGGAAGATTCGGAATCGGATTGTAAAAGTGGCTTGACTTCTGTAATGTAAGTATTCAGTCTTGCGGACACTTCTAATCACTGTGATACGGTCGTTGCGTAATTCTGTTTAAGGTTTCTTTCTTCTTTTTGTTAATATTTGCACATGATGATGTAATTTAAATTACTAAATGGTCGTACCTTTAATGCTTCAGTGGTTTTTATTCAAAATGCAAAAGTTTGTCTGTAAATGCTGTATTTTCGGTACAAATTCCCAAACTGATTTTAAACTAACTTCTCAATGATTTAGACGCTTGAAATGTTAAAAACAGCTCAGAACTGGACACCAGTACAATTGTGTATGGATACATGCATGTATCGAAGATGTGGCTACGCAGTCGATACAAGATGGCGATCAACGCCTCTGGTGCTTGTGTATTTCTGCCCCGATGCGCAGTGACGCTCTCTGTGGGTTTAAAAGAGCGGAGCGAGTGCTGTATTTCGGCTAGCCCTGAAGATATTCCGAACGGTATACGGCCGAAATGTTAGAAGAAGGCGTGGAATTGAATCGGCTGAACACCAGAAACTTAATGGTACAGTCATTGCGCTGCAAAAAGATGAAAATGCACAATCAATGATATCTGTTCCTGCAAGTTATCTGGCAATTAGACAGCCCTGGGCGTGTACCAGGTCTTTGATCTTCCACACGCAAACGTCACCACTTTAGGCCGAAGGCCTTCCTGGCCGAAAGTTTTGTTAATTTATTGACTGACGAGCACTTTTGGATCAGAAGTGTCGTTGGTAACTCTGCATTCGACGTAGAACATCATCATCTTATGTTAGTCTAAAAGTTTTCGTGCGACTTTCATGCTAAAATTTTACGTTGGATCGTTGTATTGTATTGTATTGTTTGTTAACCGGGGGCCTAGAAACGACGGAGAGGCTCCGTCCCCGCCGCAGCCGCAGTGGTCCGCAACCCCACGACGACTACCGCAGTCCACTTCACCCCTCCGCCGCCCCACACCGAAACCAGGGTTATTGTGCGGTTCGGCCTCCGGTGGACCCCCCAGGGAACGTCTCACACCAGACGAGTGTAACCCCTAAGTTTGCGTGTTAGAGTAATGGTGGATAAAGCGTACGTGGAGAACTACGTTGGATCGTTACTTCCGCAAATCACACATTGCACATATCACCACCAACAATGTTACCACTGTGAAACAGTGAAGCTATTCAGGGGCTTATGATGATACAGTGTTGCCAACGGCACATCGCTAGGAAATTTCTATAAATGTAAAATCTAAATTTCAGTAATCTTTTTAACATACATTATAATTTTACGTGAAATTCAGTGATGTGCAATGCGACGTCATTTGATACCATTGTTCACGAGAAAAGTGTTCCAAAGGCTGGAGAATGGTTAGATTTTCATGTGTTATTCGGATTATCCTGAGACCTCACGAAGTATTTGTTGATATAGCAGAACAGAACAGAGGTACTCACTTCTCGAGGCCTTTGAACGCTTCCGGGTCGACGGCGTGCAGCTTGTTCTCGTACAGCGTGAGGATCTCCAGGGTGTCCAGTCCTTCGAACGCCCGCGCCCGCAGCGCGCTGATGCGGTTGTGGTTGAGATTGAGGAGGATGAGGTGGTGCAGGTTGTGGAACGCAGCCGATGGGATGAGGCTCAGGTGGTTCTGCGACAGGTCCAGCTGCGACAGCCCCTTGCCTGCGAATCACAAAGCAGTGCGTGGGTGAGGCACGTGGAAAGAGCGGAAAGAGACGAGTACAGAGAGTGACTCGAAACATTATATTACTACTTCGCCTTGGTATACAAGACGGACCTGCACTCCAATGACAGAATTTCGGTGGTTGTTCAGAGATGTGTTCTGAGTATTTTTCTGTAATAGACCGGTGGTCTTGTTATAGGGTGAATGAATTTCGTTTGATTTGCATCTGTACAACTGTTTAAAATACGACGGTATGAATTGTGTGTCTTGCTGGGAAACTAACTTTTTTTGCTTACTCAGAGTACTTGCTGTTGAGAACAGTATAAACGAAGCTTGCATTCAGTAGTGCTTGCAGTATGTTTCAAATTTGTTTTTTCGACTGTATTAGTTGTACGTTAAAGGTTATACATAGCAATGTGGAGAGGTTTACTGACGAAGAGCTGGCCAATAAGCACCTCTAGAATCGATTCGAAAAACGCAATCGAAGAGCTGGAACAAACTGTGATAAAACTGCATGCGTTTCGTACGAAGGTTTATGCGTTAACCCGCATTTTGCGTGTTATTACATGATGTTTCACTGTAGTAGATTTATTATCACGATTAGAAAGGTAACTGGGGCAACAAGGAAAATAAATCAAAATTAAATTATTAATCTGTAGCGAACCACCGGATACATGGATACTTTATACCAAAATACGCAGAAAATATAACTGTACGGTCTCCAAAAGTTTTTTGGTAGAGTTCGAGGTCACCCTTCACAAATTCATTGTGAGAGCTTCTCATGGTGCTCCTGATGTCATTCCGTATAAAAGTGTATCATACATTCAGACAGGTAATGACGTAGTGCCGATCATGTGACCCTTAGCAATTCCGTGAATTCTGCAAAAATATACTGCACAACACAATTAATGGATCACTTTTTCGAAACGATGTAATTGTCTCGCATTGTGATGTAAAAGCTTAAAATTTAGCTCAAAGGTGCCTACAACTTTCCTTTAATAGTGCAAAAGCTTGGTGTCCTGCGACGTCGCCTTTAAGCTCTACGACGTTTCGAATAGCAAGATGTCGACTCACGTGAAAAAAGAGCGGGTCTCAGGAAAGGTGTAAGGTGGGTTAATGACGTTACATCGGCACCAAATTTCGTGACAATTCTGCCCGACGCCCACATGCCTACTAGCAGGTCCATGAACAGCAGCATAGCCTAGGTATATTTTTAAAGTGTTCGACAATGGCGAGGCAGTGGCACCAACTGTTTTGCTCTTGCAGGTACTCTTTGCCGGTTTATTCACCCATGTGTCAGTGTCGCACGCCTCTGTGATCACGTTACATCGAAACAAGAGGACTGAAAATGCATAAGCACCCTTTGCTGTTTCGGATCACGTTCAGACTTCGCCGATTGGTTTTGAGCGGTCCCTAGTCGCTGTACGCTGTACACGAGAATAAAATCTGCAGTCGCACTGCATACCAAAGGGTCTGAACACGTTCAGTGGGGTTGCTTTCGCACGATGTTCTTAGAGAAAGGTTGAGTCGTCCAGGGGTTGTCAGCAGTGTCAGACTTTATCAGGAACGTCGTCGTCTTGTTCACTGTAATGCGAATTGTCGTTTTAGACTCCGAAATTTGTGGGAATCAAAGCCACAAGGAAAGGGGTAGTTTCACTGACGCCCTTTATGCCACTCCTTGAGGCCTTTTCGTCTCGATTCTGATCTCGGCAGTGTGTACGAAATGTTTACCTCGGCCACCCGTAAGAAATGGTAGCAGGGCGCCAAACGTTCGCACCATTACAGAGACAGGTTATAGACACATTTGAGTCATGTTTTAAACTTAATGGTCGCAATGGGAGATAATTACGGCGTTTCGAGAAAGTGATCCTACAACTGTGGTGTGCAACGTAGTTACTCTCATTGGTCTCTAATGTGTTCACAGTGTGTTTCGCCGAAGAATCGAGGTATGCGACTGTCCTACAATGAAACTGACGTACCGCGTAGGTCAGCGATCCTCGTAATAGGTCTATCATCAATGAGTTATGGTTTGTCCAGCGAATATTCAATCCGGTAACATCAGACAGAGAACAACAACAACGATCAACAGCCGGCCGGTGTGACCGAGCGGTTCTAGGCGCTTCAGTCTGGAACCGCCCGACTGCTACTTTCGCAGTTCGAATCCTGCCTCGGGCATGTATCTGTGTGATGTCCCTCGGTTAGTTAGGTTTAAGTAGTTCTAAGTTCTAGGGGACTGATGACCTCAGATGTTAGGTCCCATAGTGCTTAGAGCCATTCGAACGATCAACATAGGAAAATAATTCTATTAATAGTCCTCGCGGTGTAAGGAAACTTCAAAAATGTTTTAATAAGAACAAAATTTAATTTTTTATTATCAAGTATTGGGTAATACTGAATCTCATACTATATTACGCATCTCATTTCAAGGATCTCCTTGACTAAAAGGACGTATTTTAGACCATATTGGAGTACGTTTACTGCTCACAACATTCGATAGGAATGGGCTTAGCACCGGACAGTGATTAAAGATTTTGGTACAAATAATTTGAGGAATGACAACTCTTACGCAAGCTATCGTCTCACATCGCTCAAACTTCTTTGCAGAAACTACAGACGTCCATTTCTAATCACAAGCTACACTGCATACGCTGCGATTAAATGTGCATTTCGTAAATATAATTTCATATGCGCTATATTTTGATGGTGCAAAACAAATTGAAAATATGGTATGAGAGCTTTACCATTTTTGAGTACAACAATACGTAGCTAATATCAACAATTCGTTCATTTCTTTTCGTACTGACAAAACTCTTTCCGTGTGTGTGTGTGTGTGTGTGTGTGTGTGTGTGTGTGTGTGTGTGTGCGTGCGTGCGCACGTGAAACTGCCTCGTACCTTACTTTAGATGTAAACTGAGAATGGTTGCTATGAAGAGGAAGCAGTACATTTCCTTTTTACAGTACTCGGTCTCTACATTTAGCCTCTTTTCATACCAAACACATACACACACCCACACAGACACACACACACACGTTTGTCAGTTCTCTAAGAAATGAATAAACTCTACATGCTAACAACACATTGTTTCATACTAGGAAAAAAAAAATGAGAATGCCCGCATAATCCATTTAAGTGACTTACCTGCTCATGGTGCACCGAAATATGATACATATGAAACTAAGTTTGCCAAATACACATTTAATTACAGTTTATGCAATGTAAGTAGTGATTATAAATGGCGGTCTGTGCTCCAGCAAAGAGACTTGAGCATGCGAGAAGTTGACTTCTTTAAGTTTTGTAAAAAGAAATGGTTCAAATGGCTCTGAGCACTATGGGACTTAACATCTTAGGTCATTAGTCCCCTAGAACTTAGAACTACTTAAACCTAACTAATCTAAGGACATCACACACATCCATGCCCGAGGCAGGATTCGAACCTGCGACCGTAGTGATAGCACGGTTCCAGACTGAAGCGCCTAGAACCGCTCGGCCACACCGGCCGGCTAAGTTTTGTAAATCGTTAAATTATTTGCAAAAAGTATTTGAAACAGTATTTAGTGCAAATAGATAGCTATAGACGGCAACAATGGTTCCGATTTCTGGTGTGAACAAGGAAAGTACTTAAATACTTTGTAAAAGAAATGCCGTTCGTGTAGAGCAGAAATTCTTGAAAGGTTAACCGTACTGTAGTGTGATATCTCCGCCAGGGGCCACCAGTTCACACTGCCAGTGACCCACGAGAAAGCCGGCAACATGCTATGCGGCGAGCGTCCGAGAAGCGGGCACTGCAGCCAACATACAACCACGCAGGGGGTAACCGGGTGGACGACGTCAACTAGCATAAGGATGGACACGCTGTGAGGAGCCTGGTAGAAAACTGATGAACCCCTGCAGCCATTAGGATGGAACGTCAAGAACGCACATGTGAAAGCATGCGAATTCTTCTGGTCTGGCAACAGTCGTTTTACCTGCCTTAGAAAACGAGAACGTGTCGACAATTCCAGCACCCCACAGGCACTGGGAGTACCATGCACGAAGCGAGAAGAATTCGCACATGGAGGTATGTGAAAGAAGCCAGCCTTCATAAAATGTTGTTTTCTGGACAATAAGCACATTCTTTATAAATCACGGACGGCGGAAGACTCTGAGATGAATCTGGTACATGAATCGGTCCAGGCCTCACGCAGTGAAGGCGGTAGCAAAGAAGTGTTGAGTAGCTGATTTCACAACTACTTCGGAATGCAGGAAAACGTTAGCAGAACCTGCCACCAACGCTTATGAACTCGTTGAGAAAGAGTCAGTTCCCAGGTCACACACCAGCCCACGTAAGACAGGAAATTTCCACCCTGCACGGAGAGGCGTGGTCATGAAACGAGGATCAGTTGCTGGGTGGCATTGCAAATTGAGTCCGTCAATGACAAGAGAGGAGACAATTTCGAGGAACCATTGAGTTGAGAAATGCATGTGGAGTGGAGAGGTACAGTAATGAGACGGCGTGGAAGCAAGAGGACGTGGGAGCTCTTCCTTGCATCGTCAACATCCGCCTTCCGACACCGCGATATGGCAGCGTTGGCGACGCTGCCCACAACGATCATACAGCGCGAAGATCGTACCTGGGCGTCGCCGCTAACTCTTTGAGGGGCAGGTAAACACCACTAAAATTTACCCTAGTGGGGCAAGAAAAACTATTTGCAAGTTTCAAATTTCTTTTACTTGGAACACATTTGTTTTATTGTTTTGACATGTTTTATACATTGAGTTCGTAAAAATTCACGTAAACAACAACAAAATATTAACATTAAATGTAGTCACTACAGGTAACCACCACCCCATTACAGTATACAAATTCGATATTTGGTGGTTGAACTTTGATATAACTAGTTTTTAATTTTCGTGCTATCTCTTGAAACAGTTCTTGCCTGCTCTCAGACCCAAAGGTACTTTGCAGTTCAAAGAAAAATCCAGTATGAACAGGGTGGATGTGTTCAGTGTGCAAACTGCACATCATCTAGATGATGAATGATGAATCAATTGGTTCATGTTTACTGCTTTCGTAGCGAATACCTTCGTCTACGTATGGTTTGTGTGATTTGATCTGGGTTGCTATACTACTTTGGGATACAGAAGCAAAATTAGCTGCCACTGAAACTATTTTTGAAGCCAACAAGAATTTGTACACCTCTCGACGGAAGTCTTTATTGGAAAACTGCTCCATTCCGATTTCTTTGTGCATAATGAACGCGTTTGTCACACTGCAGTCTAAAAAGTGAAAAACAATCTCATCCACCATTTCTTGCTTTTTCTGTCAATAGAATAGTCTGACTTTAGTGGATCAAAATTATCCACATAGTTCATATTGGAATTGTAGTCTTTCAATACAATTGGACAAGTGATTTTGGTTATTGTTCCATCTTTCATTTTTCGAGTTACTGTGGACACATCTGATGGTGAATGACATGTTGTAATCAAGTTGACTGCCCTGTTATCTTTCCATCTATAGATTACAGTGCCATCATTGCTTATTTTGTAATCGAATTCTCCTCTTTCCAGTTCCTTTTCCTCCTTGAGTTTTGACATGTTTTTCCTTCTGGGATTTATTGTTCCCCAAGCGTACACCCCATTGGATTTTAGGTCCTTGAACAGATCATACGATGTAAAATAATTGTCCATGAAAATAATACGATTCTTTCCATGAAGACCACTGGTTAAATTTGGAACTACTTTCGATCCTAGCCCCACCACTGGAGAATGTGAAGCTTTTCCTGTATAAACATCAAATGTAAGTTTGTATGACGACTGATCACAGAACATCCACACTTTGTACCCTCTTTTTATAAGTTTGTCCCTCATATATTGCTTGAGAGATGATCTGCCTTTGAATTTAACCATTGCTTCATAAATAGCAAGTTTTTGATGTGGTTTATAGCAATCCTGGAATTTCCTGTTCAAATGGTCCAGAAATGGACGTAGTTTGTACAGTTTATCATAATTCCGACTGTTTCTGTCGGTAGCGACCGAATTATCATTGAGGTGCAAGTTACTCAGTAGCCAACTAAACCGTTTTACTGGCAACAGCTTTCAACTAAACCGTTTTACTGATAACAGGTTTGATATGTAACTATAGCCAAGATCTGGATCAGTGCTCCAGTAATCTCTGTAGCTAGGCTTTTTAGTGATACCCATAGAAAGATTTATTCCAATAAAAGTCTTAATTTCAACTTCGTTGGCGGTCACGAAAGTTTTGCCTTTCTGTGTAGCTTACAAATTAGTTTGGAACACTATGTGTTTTATTAGTGTTTTATCGAAAAATTCCCAAAACAAGCCAATTGGCTTTAGGTTCACTTTGTTCTTTATTTTTGCGATCACACCACCTTCTGCAATAAATAATGGCACTTGGTCAACACTTATTTCTTGGCTCCAATTTACTGTGACTGTTGATGGAACAGTAGATGGTAAAATATTATTTTCATCACGTCATCAATTTCACTGTCATTCCAAGAATCACCACTGCTCGACACACGACTGCACACAAGACTAGAACTTGCACAGCTTGTCGTGAATGTGGGGTCATTTCCATCACTGCCATCACTGTAGTTCTTCAAATACATTGCGGTAACATTCGTCCTCAGTTATTTCTTTTCGGCTAGACATGTTCGATGGAGACGAAGAAAATATACTTGGTGGAGCAGAAGGGCGGTGGTTAGCAGCACTAACCACACAGAAATTTGTCTGTAAAGCGTGGAAAATTCTATTTCAATTTAAATTTGCATTACACGTAGACTTATATATGTTCAACACATAAATACTTACCAAAAATAGTCGTATAAAGAAGAGCTACAGAGAATACTGCACGCTGCTTCCAAGAACAGTACTAACAATGAAGAAGTATCAACTATTGTTCTGAATACGCGGCAAAAATTCGCGCAGAAGACGTGCACTGCCATCTAGCGGCATTTTAGGCAACAATTAGGTGGTTGGCAGAGAGACTACTGGCCCCTGAGTGGTAAAGGGAGAAAATATTGTGTGGTTAGCCACAGTGACCACCGCCCATTGAAACCGTCTACGTATGTGGTTAGTTACAGTTTCTTTTTTTGTAAACATTTTTGGAATACAGTGATCAATAGATTATTATATTTTGACTAAAGTTCAGTCTTGATCACACCATTTATGTTTCAATGATATAGGTAACCGGTTTCGGTTATTTTCACACAACCATCATCAGACCCATGGCTCCCTTAGGATGGTAGGCGGAGCTCTCCTCAGCTGCTACGAATTCAACTGATCAGGTGACTTCGTAGCAGCTGAGGAGAGCTCCGCCTACCATCCTAAGGGAGCCATGGGTCTGATGATGGTTATGTGAAAATAACCGAAACCGGTTACCTATATCATTGAAACATAAATGATGTGATCAAGACTGAACTTTAGTCAAAATATAGTTACAGTTTTGCCTGCCCTTCAAAGAGCTAAGTCGCGATTGCTGATGAGGGCAGTCGACTCGCGTTGCACATCTCCGAGGCAACCCACGTACCGACGCAGCGCCTGCCGCCGACAGCACTACACGCCTAATGATCACGAGTAATGGTGAGATGATTCGTCCCTCCCACCTAGCCCTTAATAACTGAGTCGTATCTGTGGTATCAACATTCGCTACCACACTTGTTAGGCGTTTCATTTATCGACCGCGGTCCGTATTGGTATCGTTGGACCCGCGAGCCACGACCAGCGCCGCTAGCGCCGCTCCTCGGCTAGTATCAAGTTTCTAGCGAGCTCTCGGCCACTCTTGCTCGGGACGTCAAGTCGTAAAGTAGCATAGCCTTCAGCTGATAGGAAGCAACCTCTAACAAGGCGCTTCGTAACATATGGTCTAAGTGAGGCCTAAATAGCTATCTGCTTATAATTATAAGTATGCAGCCAAGAAGAAACCTGTACAACCAGTGAAGTGCAATATATATTATTTTTTGCCAACGACTTCTAATTGTTTTAGTCGTTGCAAATAACATGCAGCTAGCACCTTATCGACGTTACTCACAGACCTGCTGTCATTTATATGTTTCTATTTAGCGTTGGCCATCAGTCAACATTGGCGACGACTCGTTCGTCGTCGTCATAACAGTATCCACGCCCAGTCAAATCAGCCCTGAGATTTGTAATTTTGTTTCGGTTTGTGTAAACAGCACTGAAATAAACATATTTTTTTCATGTTTTAACCATAGGAGCAAACTGTTCCATTAATACATCACCCCCTTAATCTCATAACCTTTTGTGTGATTTTATTTAATTACTGATGTACATTACTTGTTCGTAGTTTTCATGTTATGTGACGTAAAAAACAATTTCTCGATTCACTACAGTAGAATAGCCCAGATTAATTATTACCCAAAAGAAACGTTTGTTCTTACCATGTCTTCACAGATTTGTGACAGCAAGAGGTGTATGAGGATTGGAATTTTTCCATGTACGTCATTTTACACCGTCCGCCAAAACGTTCCGAGACAAATTTTTTTTCCTTGCATATAGGTGGTGTCTGTGCATAAATTACGGCTGCAGCTTGAACTAACAACTGTAAACAACAAATGTGCATTCGACGAGTCAGTTGTGTGTGCAGGCAGTGGTAAGTAGTGGACGAGCGGCGGAAGTGTGTCAGAGTTGTTGTGTCATAACTCCCAATGGAGCTATATCTTTGAATCTAGTGTTCAAGACATTCTGCAGAAAATTAGGAGATGAGTGTGCGCAAATTTGTCCTCACACCTTGAACCCACACCAAAAACAGCGAAGTGTCGGACGGCTGCTGCGACCCGATTGAAAGGAGAAACGCGGACATAATTTTCTAGAAAAAATCATAATGGGTGACGAGACTTGGTGCTATGGGTACGACCCTACCATAAAACGACGAAGTGCAGAATGGGTCTCTGATGCTTCACGAAGACCGAAGAAGGTGCGACTGTGATTTGTGAGTGGAACAACATCCAAAGTAGGACTTTTCTGAAAGTTTCACGTCATTGTATGAACTCTCTGTGCGATGTGCTAAAGAGGACGGAGACTACGCAGAACACTTGAAACATTAAAACCATCACCTGAATTTTTCTCTTTTTTTTTCTTTTAACCGAATCTCGAAACTGCACTAAGATCACATAGGTCACTATGTTGAAATTCAGTTTTGCACTTATGATAGTAAATTAAAACAGAGTTTCAGCGTCATAACTCGAAATACTCCAGAGTATTTTATGGAACCCACAAATACATGCTTCAAAGTACAGTATGTTGGCTAATTACGTTCCAGTGGTTCGAACCCGCCAAATGTGTTACACATAAAACACTTTCATACTACATGGATTTCACATCTTGTTACTAATCTGTTTTTTTTTTTTTTTCACTAATACATGTACATCAACATAGATATTCTGCAAGCCAAGATACAGCGCATGGCGGAGGGTGGCTTGTACTACTGGGAAATAGAACGAGGAAAAAATGACTGTCTTATGCTTTCATAAAGGCCTGGTTACTCTTGTCTTCACCATCTTTAATTGGCGGCATTAGGGTAGTTCCGCAGTCTGTTGCAGATGCCTGTTCTCTAAACATTCTCAATAGTGTTTCGCGAAAAGAACATCTTATTCCCTTCGTGGATTCCCATTTGAGTTCACGCAGCATTTCCGTAACACCCGCGTGTTGATCTAACTTACCGATAACGACTGTAACAACACACCACCGCCGGCCGGGGTGGCCGAGCGGTTCTAGGCGCTACAGTCTGGAACCGCGCGACCGCTACGGTCGAAGTTCGAATCCTGCCACGGGCATGGATGTGTGTGATGTCCGTAGGTTAGTTAGGGTTTAAGTAGTTCTAAGTTCTAGGGGACTGATGACCTCAGAAGTTAAGTCCCATAGTGCTCAGAGCCATTTGAACCATTTTTTTGAACACACCACCGGCCTGCCGCGATTCCATAGAATAATTTTTGTTTGGAAACTTATAATTTATTTAGAGCAAAGTATTACATTCTCAACTCTGATATTAAATTTTCTTTTCTGTTATTAGACCTTATCATCAATGGTTAACCTGTAGCAATATAAAATAGGCATTGAATTTATAATCTACGAATTGAGCTGTCAGACACCATTACCATATATCGTGCAGGTGGCTCATTCAGCATGGAGCAAACCATCTAGCTGTAAGAGGGTAACATCACAGCAAGGTGATTTACATGTAGCCTGAGGAACATCCCGACTAGTGCGAGATGTGAAGGTGTATTCTGCTCTGTTTCCTTCTTTATTCCACAGTGAAGATTCTTTTTCATATAATATTTTTTCCTTTTCTTGTTAACCCTGGAACTGTTATAATTTTTAGCTCCCCTTCCACCCCCCACTTTGGTTTCGATATCGGCTTTCACTACAATCACCTCTTGCAATTATTTTCGTGTTCATTCTATTGTTGAAGTACTAGAAACGATATTTGAGTTAATAAATTTACCAGTTCCTTTCACATGTGCAAAAACATAGAACCTTCCTGTTTGGAACTATAACGTCCCATGTTGCTTCTTAATATGCAGCCACAATTTCTATTCTTTGGTCCAGAATTTTTGTCATGGTTTTCCTCTTTTTTTCTTCCATTCACTCTATTCTCTTTATATGAATCGTCGTGACGTATTTAGCTACATAAAGTGATTGGTGTTTCATAATTTGAATAATAATAATGTCGTGTGACGACGGCCTCCCGTCGGGTAGACCGTTCGCCAGGTGCAAGTCTTCCGATTTGACACCACTTCGGCGACTTGCGCGTCGATGGGGATGAAATGATGATGATTAGGACAACACAACACCCAGTCCCTGAGCGGAGAAAATCTCCGACCCAGCCGGGAATCGAACCCGGGCCCTTAGGATTGACAGTCTATAGCGCTGACCACTTTCTTTTTCGCTTTATCCATGTTTTTTAAATTTCATTTTGTTCGCTTTGGTTCGTTGCATCTGCTCGGGGCGGACGTCGTAAGACATCCTATTAAGTTCGTTGTTGATCGATTAACTCAGTTTTTTTATTACAGAGGGCAGCTAACCCTCTGACCGAACACGCTGAGCTACCGTGCCGGCTACCACTCAGCTACCGGGTGCGGACGGGTGTTTCATAAATACATTTAAATACATTACGATAGCTAATGTTTGTATTTACTGAATGAAGCTATTTTGTCACTGTGCTAGGAGAACAGGAAGGCCTCTGAATCTTTCTGATTCTGGCATCATTCCATCTTTTACTAAGCCGTTTCACTAGCCTACTACTTTTTTTTAATTTTGATATTGTTGCGTTTGTAGATTTCTATATAAAAAAAACTATAAAAGCTTGAGTACATCTAAAACGTTCGTGCCAGCCGGAGTGGCCGAGCAGTTCTAGGCGCTACATTCCGGAACCGCGCTAATGCTACAGTCGTAGGTTCGAATCCTGCCTCGGGCATGGATATGTGTGATGTCCTTAGGTTAGTTAGGTTTAAGTAGTTCTAAGTTCTAGGGGACTGATGACCTCAGAAGTTAAGTTCCATAGTGCTCAGAGCCATTTGAACCATTTTAAAACGTTCGTCGTGAACAAAATTTGAGACATTTTTTCTTAGTAGCTGTTTTCGAAAAAACATTTGAATAATGGACGAATTTAGATCTAGGAAAAATAACTATAAAAAACCAGGCACTTAATGTGGACTATTTTATTTTATTTTTGTTTCCCAGTTTGATATGGCTGTTCGTTTCAATATTTGTGCCTTTTCGTCACAGTGTGTGCTAGAGGAGCAGGACGTCAGACTCCTAATCGAAATACTTGAGTTTGGCTTTCATATCCACGAGGGACTGTTTCATGGACCTAATTTGTATGTAATCTCCCACACTATTTCAAGAGTAAGACAGTTGTTCATGTTTGATTTCGATAAATTGTGCGTTTCACTAGTAGAAGGAAAACAGGAAAATATTGCGGAAAATGGCACTGTGGTATGTTACCGCAGTTTCAGACAGTACAAGAGTCGCAATCGAGACCCGTCAGGGTCGCTGTGCGCTTGAGGTACAAGACCATAAGCCAGAGCTCTCATTGACGGGCAGAGTGTTTGCCCAGCTGCTTAATGCGAGCTGCCGGCTCCCGCTCAGAGGAGAGCGAGGGCCTCTTGGCTCACTGCCACCGGTTTACTCGCAGTCAGCACAAGTGGGTGTCGAGCACACTGGAACACTATTTGTGTTTCCACTGTCTATGGCCAAGCGTGGTAATGACACGATCGTATCAGTTACTACTAGACGAATTTGGAGTGAACAATGGAACACGTGGAGCTCAATGAATTATTACGCAGTGTTCATGGATCAATAAAGTTGCCCCCCGAGCGCTAAACATAGCACTAGAAGACTATAATAGCCGTTATAAGGAAACGAGAGCGGTTGGGCGACATCCTTCTGGTTGCACAAAGCTACGTATTAAAACTCATTCTTCTTCCAGTGATGCACGAAGCTAAAGATGTTTTAAAGTCATTCGTCGCAAAACTTTAATCTGGTAGGCCTCATAATTTTTTGAGCAATTTAATAACAACTTGATTTACTTGGCTTCTAACGAGATATACAGTAGTCGAACAAATAAAATCGAGAATTATTATTTGTGGCAAGAGAAAAGAACAATCAAAAATATTTAATTGTGTAGGAAGCAAAACCAGGCAAGTACTGAGTTCCCCTATGTTAGTTCATTGGTAAAATTTGAGCCCAATTAGATGGTGACTTAATCTTAAAGTTTATACACTTCAAATATATTTATATCAAATAGGACAATACTTCATACTGAATTCTTTGGCATTTGTAACCATACATTCGCGTTTGACTCGAAAGAGGATCGATTTTTGCGTTATGTTTCTTTGTCGCCCTGTGTCACGTCAACAAGAGCGATGCACGCTGATGTCTCTCGATCTAGTCAGTTGACTGCCCCGTAGTAGACTCGATCCGACATCTTGTCGCCTGTCTTTTTTTTAGCTTTACATGTTTATTGGAACGTTTTTATTTGTGTTACGGTCTAATTTCATCCATGTCAATTTCCGCTCTGAATTTTGACACACCCTGCATTATTGTGAGTAGATAGTAGCTGCCGCTAAGTTTGACGATGGCAGTGGAGGTCCGACTGCTTTCGCATACCTGCACCAAACGCCCATGCTATGATGGTGATGATGACTGATTTCTGGGGCACTCAACTGCGCATTCATCAACGCCCGTACAAAGTCCGTTTTTATGCAGTCCAGTGTAGCCATTGTCACGAATGATGATGATGATGACGATGATGATAATGAAATGATGACGACAACACAAACACTCAGTCCCCGGGTAGAGAAGTCCATGCTGTCGACTGGCCTCTCAAGTCCGAACTTACTCCAGCCTTATTCATTCCGTCTTTTTTTCTCTCCCTCCCTCTCTACCTATCTCGTTGTCAGCCTTCTCCCATTTCTGTGTTACACACACACACACACACACACACACACACACACACACACACACACAAGCAAGCCCACGCGTGATAAGGCATGCGATAAGAAATTACGTTCGTCAGGCACACGCTCCCATAGTGTGTGCAGTATAATTTGTGACTATAAATGGACGTCAGTGCCTGTAAGTATTGGCGATTCTCAAGTTATTTATACCAAGTGTTCAAGACTTTTGTTTTTGTTCAAGATTTTTGTGCTTGTCGGACTGTAGCTGTACCATGCGTATAAACTAAAAATTGAGTTAAAACTTGACATTTTAACTCAGAGACTGGGGAAGTTTCAAATGGGGAGGTGGTACGTGCAGTACAGGTTAATGATATGAAGTGTAAAACAGAGAAGCTGCGGTAGCTGGATGATGGTACAGTAAAGTCATAGCCGCAGAATCACTAAGAGTGGGCAGCTACAACAAGAACAACAGGTATAGTCCTGGGGACGAATGATTGGTATTCATAGTTTAAGTGACCAAGGGGCAATATTGGCAGATATAGCGTACTCCTCGTCGATCGCTATGGCGTGCGTAATCTAGCGTCAAAAGTAAAATACACAACAACACGCAAGATATATCTCTATGCGAAAATTTATTTTCTGTCTCTAGTTTTAACGAACTTGAAAAACTGCAAATAACTATTGAGTATCTAGTACGCTACAATTGCTTGAAGTTATTTGTTGTACCTTCTCAATGGGAAAGTACAGAATTTTCGTAATTTTGTTTATTTAGCAGTTTTTGTTTCCATTGTTTAATCATTTCGTTATTAATTAACTGTGAGCGAATATATCCGCATGTTAACAGTTATAATATGACAAGAAATACTTGTCACGATCTGTCGAACACACTCTCTCCTTTTAAATTCCTTCTGTATTTAACTTATGATACTGGAAAAATTGCACTCACTTCGCTGCCAGCGTCTGGTTGTGAATCTTTTCTTTGACTCTCTTTGAACTATCACTGCCCCATCTATATCCTAACAATTCCGTCTTTCTAAAGTTATACGAAAATGTTCGAAAGTGTCAAGTGCTCCTTTCTCCCTATGTATATCTCGATGAAGACGTCTTTCTGGAAATCATACTAAGGTTTTAAGTGAGCCTTCTGGGCCTCATTATTTTCCCGGAGTCTGTATCTCAGTTGTGCCAGACTCGTCACAGTTTTCATTGAGCTGTTCTGCTCCTATGGTTATAACAGTGTTTTCCTTTTCACAGCCTGATCGACGGGGAATAAGAGCTCTCCAGCCTTCTTTTCATTCTCGAGGTGCTGCCTTACCAAAAACACAGTCACTGGCCAGTCTATGCAGCAAGCTTTTCTTCTGCTGTTTCACTTCACGTGTTGTGCTTGCGCCACTCGTCATACTAGATTAGACAGCAGCCAAAAATTACTAAAAACATTAACTACGAAATAAAGGGCGAACTAGATAACAGTTTAAACAGAACGAAAATATGACGCCAGTTATACGTACGAAACTCACTATTATGAATTGCAGTAACAACACTCAACTATAACCATTCAAATTATCATAAAAGTTATAACGATTAAACGGTCAATACTAATGTATGAACGTGCTTTATTCGTAGCTACCGATTTCACGTCAGTACAGACGCATCTTCAGGTTTATCTGTCAAGAACACTGATCACTGTGTGAAATTTTTGAAATGGTAGAAACACAGAACCACAGCGTTGGCGCTCATGCAAAAAAATCCTTAATGTGGAAGGACGATTGCATAGTCCCAGGTTTCGGAAAGTTATCAAAGTTAAGGTTCAAAGCATATTGATGGATGTCATAATAAAATTTAGTACACCCAAAAGATGCCTGTCAAAATATAAAATGCACGACTGCTGAATTAGCCAGGCCTAGAGAAAAGCGTCGAGAAAACGAATAATGAATGGGACGCTACTTGGAACGAGTATAAAATGCATAAAAATTAACAAACCTCTAGTGAAAGTAATATAAATAAAAGGAAATTAGCAGAAAAACAAACACTGAAGAACCAAAGAAACTGGTAAAACTGCCTAATATCGTGTAGCGATCCGCCGAGCATGTAGAATCCCTCAGGTATGTCCATAAAGCCGTAAGAGTACGAGGAAGTGGAGATCTCTTCTGAACAGCACGTTGTAATGCATCCCAGATATGCTCAATAATGTTCATATCTAGGGAGTTTACTGGCCAGCGGAAGTGTTTAAACTCAGAAGAGTGTTCATGGAGCCACTCTGTAGCAATTCTGGACGTGTGGGGTATCGCATTGTCCTGATGGAACTGCCCAAGTCCGACGGAATGCACAATGGACATGCATGGATGCAGGTGATCAGACATGATGCTTACGTACGTGTCAACTGTCGGAGCCGTATTTAGACGTATCAGGGGTCCCATATCACTCCAACTGCATACGCCCCACACCATTACAGAGCCACCACCAGCTTGGAAAGCCCCCCGCTGATATGCAGGGTCCATGGCTTCATGAGGTTGTCTCCATGCCCGTCCGTACACGTCCATGCGCTCGATAGAATTTGAAACGAGATTCGTCCGACCAGGCAGGATTTTTTTAGTGATCAACAGTCCATTGTCGGTGCTGACGGGCCCAGGCGAGCCGTAAAGCTTTGTGTCGTGCAGTCACCAAGGGCTCCGAAGGCCCATATCGATAATGTTTCGTTGAATAGCTCGCACGCTGACACTTGTTGATGGCCCAGCATTGAAATCTGCAGCGATGTACGGAAGGGTTGCACTTGTGTCACATTGAAGGATTCTCTTCAATCGTCGTTGGTCCCGTTTTTACAAGATCTTTTTCCTGCCGCCACGATGTCGGAGATTTCATGTTTTTACCGGCTTCCTGATATTCAAGATACACCCGTGAAATGGTTGTACGGAAAATCCCCATTTTATGGCTACCTCCTGCCCCGACTATAACACCACGTTCAAACTCAAATCTTGATAACCCGCCATTGTAGCAGCAGTAATCGATCTAGCAACTGTGCCTGACACTTGTTGTCTTTATATAGACCTTGCCGACCGCTGCGCCGTATTCTGCCTGTTTACATATCTCTGTATTGGAATACGCATGCTTATACCAGTTTCTTTGGCGCTTCCATGTCTAATATCCTAATGAAACGTCGATAATGGAAGACATATGAAAAATAGCTTACCAGGTAACACCCCGAAGGATGTAATACACACCTGGAAATTGAAATAAGAACACCGTGAATTCATTGTCCCAGGAAGGGGAAACTTTATTGACACATTCCTGGGGTCAGATACATCACATGATCACACTGACAGAACCACAGGCACATAGACACAGGCAACAGAGCATGCACAATGTCGGCACTAGTACAGTGTATATCCACCTTTCGCAGCAATGCAGGCTGCTATTCTCCCATGGAGACGATCGTAGAGATGCTGGATGTAGTCCTGTGGAACGGCTTGCCATGCCATTTCCACCTGGCGCCTCAGTTGGACCAGCGTTCGTGCTGGACGTGCAGACCGCGTGAGACGACGCTTCATCCAGTCCCAAACATGCTCAATGGGGGACAGATCCGGAGATCTTGCTGGCCAGGGTAGTTGACTTACACCTTCTAGAGCACGTTGGGTGGCACGGGATACATGCGGACGTGCATTGTCCTGTTGGAACAGCAAGTTCCCTTGCCGGTCTAGGAATGGTAGAACGATGGGTTCGATGACGGTTTGGATGTACCGTGCACTATTCAGTGTCCCCTCGACGATCACCAGTGGTGTACGGCCAGTGTAGGAGATCGCTCCCCACACCATGATGCCGGGTGTTGGCCCTGTGTGCCTCGGTCGTATGCAGTCCTGATTGTGGCGCTCACCTGCACGGTGCCAAACACGCATACGACCATCATTGGCACCAAGGCAGAAGCGACTCTCATCGCTGAAGACGACACGTCTCCATTCGTCCCTCCATTCACGCCTGTCGCGACACCACTGGAGGCGGGCTGCACGATGTTGGGGCGTGAGCGGAAGACGGCCTAACGGTGTGCGGGACCGTAGCCCAGCTTCATGGAGACGGTTGCGAATGGTCCTCGCCGATACCCCAGGAGCAACAGTGTCCCTAATTTGCTGGGAAGTGGCGGTGCGGTCCCCTACGGCACTGCGTAGGATCCTACGGTCTTGGCGTGCATCCGTGCGTCGCTGCGGTCCGGTCCCAGGTCGACGGGCACGTGCACCTTCCGCCGACCACTGGCGACAACATCGATGTACTGTGGAGACCTCACGCCCCACGTGTTGAGCAATTCGGCGGTACGTCCACCCGGCCTCCCGCATGCCCACTATACGCCCTCGCTCAAAGTCCGTCAACTGCACATACGGTTCACGTCCACGCTGTCGCGGCATGCTACCAGTGTTAAAGACTGCGATGGAGCTCCGTATGCCACGGCAAACTGGCTGACACTGACGGCGGCGGTGCACAAATGCTGCGCAGCTAGCGCCATTCTACGGCCAACACCGCGGTTCCTGGTGTGTCCGCTGTGCCGTGCGTGTGATCATTGCTTGTACAGCCCTCTCGCAGTGTCCGGAGCAAGTATGGTGGGTCTGACACACCGGTGTCTATGTGTTCTTTTTTCCATTTCCAGGAGTGTATATGACCCGGTAAACAGTAGTTGTTTGAAACGGAAGTAAATAAAACTCGAAATCCCGTGTGACGTGCTTAAATTCGACCTTTTGGTAACCGACCGATGTGGTGCAAACCGCCCGTGGAAGCTAGCAATACACTGGAAGGCGGTCGGCCACGGTGCCCAAAGAGGAAATTAAAGTAAACATACGAACAGCTGCAAGGAGCAAATTTGGTAAAGGCCAGCACTATGGTTCTGTACTTCTATTATCTCCAAAAATTCGCACAGTGATTTGTATCCTTGACAGATAAACCCCACGATGCGTCCATACTGAAGTGAAACCGGTATTTTCGAATAAAGCATTTCATACAGCTGTGCGGATATTAGAAGCACCTCATTATTCCTGCCCTTTTAATAGTTATAATTTTTATGGTAATTTGAATGGTTATTAAGTGTTGGGTGTTGTTATTGTTATTAACAATGTTTCTGAGCTGGTTGCTCTCCCCAGAAAGGGGTTTGTACCCACTGTTACGGGTTAACAGAAGTGCGCGTTCGTTTTGCAGCCCAGCAGCAGTGGCTCATGCTGCCTGCTCAACCGCTGTCAATTGCTGACTGGCTTTCTGCTGTCAATAGGCGACAAAAGGACCCACTACCAAAGACTTGCCCCCAGAATATAGCTCCATTCCGATTCATAAGCTGAAGACAGAGAGATAAACGCTTACATTGATGAAAATTTAAATATCATGTCACACACATGGCGCATTTCAGAACGTTGTGACATAGTAAACAGACCTGAATAGCCGTTGGTATTACAAAAAAGCACATCTCCGAGTTTCATGACTGAATATGGTCAGATGCTCCTATCTGCGTATCTAAATTCTGTAAAACGCAATGAAAAAGCAGCTAGATGTGTTCACGACGAATCACGTTCCTGGACGACCGTGACGAACAAAGTGCCAACGATATCCCACATATTTTCGAGAGGCGATGCGTAGAGCTAATGTCAAGACGCAGTCGTACCTATTGTACTTAGAAAATGCCTTCACAACGTTCACCGTATGTAGCCGGATTTTGTCTTCATGAAATATGTCGCATGGAGTTGCTGGAGGAAGAGGCAATACCTCAGTAAGTAAGACTTCTAGGATGTTCGGAGTACCTACAGTATGTGGGAGTCGGTACCAGCATGTTGCGGCAATACACTGAAGCGCCAAAGAACCTGGTATAGACATGCGTATTCAAATACAGAGATATGTAAACAAGCAGAATACGGCGCTGCGGCCGGAAAAGCCTATATAACACAAAAAGTGTCTGGCGCAGTTCTTAGATTGGTTACTGCTGCTACAACGGCAGGCTAGCAAGCTTGATGTGAGTCTCAACGTGGTGTTACAATCGGCGCTCGAGCGATGGGAAACAGCATCTCTGTGATAACCATGAAGTTGGGATTTTCCCCTACAACCATTTCACGCGTATACCGTGAATATCAGGAATATCAGGAATCCGGTAAAACATCAAATCTCCGATATCGGTGCGACCGGAAAAAGATCCCGAATGAACGGGACCAACGACGATTGAAGAGAATTCTTCAGTGTGACACAAGAGCAATCCTTCCGTAAATTGCTGCAGATTTCAATGCTGGGCCATCAACAAGTGTCAGAGTGCGAACCGTTCAAAGAAACATCATCGATATGGGCTTTCGGAGTCGAAGGCCCACTCGTGTACGCTTGATGACTGCACAACACAAAGCTTTACGCCTCGCCTGGACCCGTCAACACCGACAATGGACTGTTGTTGACTGGAAAAAATGTTGCCTGGTCGGACGAGTCTCGTTTTAAATTCTTTCGCGCAGATGGACGTGTACGGGTATGGAGACAACCTCATGAATCCGTGGACCCTACATGTCAACAGAGGACTTTTCAAGCTGGTGGAGGCTGTGTAATGACGTGGAGCGTATACAGTTGGAGTGATATGGGCCTCCTGATATGTCTAAACACGACTCTGACTGGTGATACGTGCGTAAATATCCTGTCTGATCACCTGCATCCATACATGCTGATTGCACATTCCGTCGGACTGCGGCAATGCCAGAAAAAAAAGAGAGAGAGAGAGAGAGAGAGAGAGAGAGAGAGGTTCAAATGGCTCTGAGCACTATGGGACTTAACATCTTAGGTCATCAGTCCCCTAGAACTTAGAACTAGTTACACCTAACTAACCTAAGGACATCACACACATCCATGCCCGAGGCAGGACTCGAACCTGCGACCGTAGCAGTCGCGCGGTTCCGGACTGCGCGCCTAGAACAATGCCAGCAGACAATGCGACACACCACATATCCAGAATTGCTACAGAGTGGCTCCAGGAACACTCTTCTGAGTTTAAAAACTTCCGCTGGCCACCAAACACCCCAGACATGACCATAATTGAGCATATCTGGGATGCCTTGCAATGTGCTGTTCAGAAGAGATCTCCATCCCCTCGTACTCTTACGGATGTATGGACAGCCTTACAGGATTCATGGTGTCAATTCCCTCCAGCATCATGCCACGTCGAGTTGCGGTAGTTCTGCTTGCTCGAGGGGCCATGCACGATACTGGGCAGGTGTATGAGTTTCTTTGGCTCTTCAGTGCATTATGTTCTAGTTGTTGATATTCCTTGCAGCCGTGCACGGCACAGAAGTTTCATTGCTGCTCTTGCGATGATGTCAAGCACAGCGCTACACTACTTGTCGCGCAACCAAGTCTATGCGGACTACCTCATGCACATAAATACGGTAATAACCACGACAGAACGCGCTCCATAATAAACCTTTATATGCAATGAAGATAGTTCTAACTCTCTAAATGACTTTCGTACACACCATAACTCACAATTATGTAAGCTTGTTCATTTATAATAGAGGTAGTGCGGGATTTTGAAATTCTTACCAATAAAATAGCAGGAAGTGTCTTACCCTCTCAACGTATCACTGTAAGACACTAAAACGCGACTCGATCAAAAACACTACAGTTGCCGCTTAACCCTACAGCGACGGCATTCATTGCCATTGCAGTGAGTGGTTTCTAGAATATCTTGTCACTGGCAATGGCTGCAATCCGCAGTTGTCGGATTTAATTAATCGACTCAGACAGGCGCACAACCGTTGCTCTATCGTACTGCGAAACACTGCGAACTATGCGTTACATTAGGACCTGTAGGATAAAATAGTAGCAGGTCTAGGGCCACATTGCACGCTGAGCACCCACTTGTCACTGAATACGACCCTCTTCTGTCATATGGTACCACACACACACACACACACACACACACACACACACACGCACGCATACGCACAAAGGAACAACAGAATGTCCTGTGCGAGTCTGTTTCGCTAAAATCAATCAGTACCGCCTCTCGAACACGCTCTGCCGCCAGCTTTGCTCCCTTTGATGTCGACAATGCACATTAGTGTCCGCTTTCAGGTTCCACTTCGTTTGATGGCTCTAAGGTAACTGGCAAGTAGAACGGGACACGACTACTGTCAAAGGGCGGTCCTCAGCGTACGTGACGATTCTGGCTTTCCAGCGGTAATAACCTGGAGATAGGTTAAAATTATTCGAATTCGGCTAAGTGGTCGGTGCGGCTGCCTGCCATGCAACGGGCCCTGTTTCAATACCCGGGTGGTTCGCAGATTTTGCCATCATCGACGAGCAAGTCGACTTAGTGATTTCGAATAAAACTACACTAGAATTTTGCTAATCTGGACATTCTTTGGAAATGTAGGAGGAAGACTGTCGAATGTTCAGTAGTATCACTCCATATGAAACATGGCCCAGTCGTCGCTATGATAACTCGCGGCGGTAGTATGCTTGTTCACAGAACGACTTTACAAGAAATACAGTGGTACTGCATGTTTCTCATTTTACACAATGTACTCCAGGGAGATCTCTGCAACTTCAGCACCAGCAGTGTGAGGTATCTTCCTGTTCATTCCCCGTATATCCTCTTCGTCATCACTTTCATCACAAAATTTGTGTACGCTTTCAACTGTCTCTTCCTGTTTAAAGTTTGTTCGTCCAGCATTTCACTCAGCAGCAATGGCTTTCTACGAAGCACCTCAGTTCAACTTATCTCTAATTTTGAATTTCGGCTTCACGTCTACCGAAACGTTTTTCCTTCCAGAAGCCAGGATATTGAACCGTAAAGAGAGCCACAGTTTCAAACATGTATAACATTGTTTAACACTGAAATTAACAAACAACATTGTTGCGTCGTTTCTGCTTGAGCGGGTGTAGACTGGATGCGGGACGGAGTACGGACAGCTCGGACTACTGTGGGGCGACTTGGTGAGAGTTTAATGTACCAGCACTAGGCCGGCGAACAGTCTCAGAAGATATATCCTGGGCAATGATGCCATAAGATCATTTCATTTTTTTCTGAGTATTTAAATTTTCACAAACGCAGTATACTTCAAATGAAAGGAAGGTCAAAACTTGACTTTACAGTTATCTTTCGGGAACGAGAGGGGTACAGAAACTCGTAATCCGATAAGTTTCTGAAAATATGAACACGTTGTTTTTAGCGAAGCGTCTACTTAATTTCCTATGTGTTAAAGTTAGTCGTAGATGCATTGTCCTTCGACATACGGGGGTCTGTGGAGATGGCACGCAGCAAAAAGTTACATCCACAAGTTGCGTAAAATTATCACGTTCGTAATAATTTCTCTGCACTCTAGCTCACCGAAGAGCCAAGCAAAAAATAACGTATGGAAAGAGGGATAAAAGAATCATTAATTCGTTCGAGTGCTCACTGTTTGTGAAGAAGAAGAGAAAAGACAGTCAACCAAACATTTGATTTAGTCTGCTACAGAGCAATCGAATACCACGCCAAGAGATATGGGTGAAGCAAAATTCGTTCTTCATAACTAACATAGTTACAGATGATAATGTCGTCGTCGGTGAAATCTATGAGGGACCGTCATCGGACATGACTTCAGGTCGCGGCTGGTAGAGATTGAGGGAACTCTGACAGCCAACAGTACGTCAGGGACATCCTGCGTCCTCACGCGTTACCTCTCATGCGAGAGTATCACGGCCCCATTTCTCAACAGGATAGTGTTCGTCCACGTTAAGTGTCTCAATCAGCTTTCTGCGTGTTGTTAAGGTACTCATAAGGCAAGACTAAAGAAAAATCAAGACGCGTTCATAGGATTTGTCGACATGGAAAAAGCGTTCGTTCGACAATGTAAAATGGTGCAATACGTTCGAAATTCAAAGAAAAATCCGAGTAAGCTATAGGAAAAGATGGCCAAGAGGGAATAATAAAAGTTGACGACCAAGAACGAAGCTCTCGGATTAAAAAGGGTGTAAGACAGAAATCTAGTCTTTCGCTCCTACTGTTCAATCTGTACATCGAAGAAGCAGTGATGGAAATAAAAGGAAGGTTCAGGAGTGGAATTAAAATTCAGGGTGAAAAGATATCAGTGATACGATTCGCTGATGACATTGCTATCACGAGTGAAGGTGAAGAAGAATTACACGATCTGCTGAACGCAATGGACAGTTAATGAGTACAGAATATGTACTGAGAGTAAATTGAAGAAACAGGAAAGTAATGACAAGGAGCAGAAATAAGAACAGCGAGAAACTTAACATCAGAATTGATGGTCACGAAATAGATAAGGAATTCTGCTACCAAGGCAGCAATATAACCAGTGACGGACGGAGAAAGTAGGACATCAAAAGCAGACTAGCACTGACAAAAAAGGGCATTCCTGGACAAAGAAAGTCTACTAGTATCAAACATAGGGCTGAATTTCAGGAAGAAATTTCTGAGAATGTAGGTTTGGAGTACAGTATTGAATGGTAGTGAATCATGGACTGTGAAAAAAACCAGGACAGAAGAGAATCGAAGCATTGGACGTGTGGTGCTACAGACGAATGTTGAAAATTAAGTGGACTGATAAGGTAAGGAATGAGGAGGTTCCGCGCAGAATTGGAGAGTCTGACAACGAGAAGGAACAGGATTATAGGACATCTGTTAAGACATCAGGGAATGACTTCCATGATACTAGAGGAAGCTGCAGAGGGCAAAAAATGTACAGGAAGACCGACATTGGAATACATACAGCTGATAATTGAGGACGTAGGTTGCAAGTGCTACTCTTAGACGAAGAGGTTGACACGGGAGAGGAATTCGTGGCGGGCCGCATCAAACCACTCAGAAGACTGTTAACTCAAAATTAAAAAACGGAAAAGGCCAGCAGAATCCTCAGATATCTCCCCAGTAGAACTTGTGTGGCAGGTAGCTCTCACATTGCCAGCATCTAGGATGTCGATGATCAGTTAAAACAGTTGTGGGCCAGCTTACCTCGGGAGAGGATAAAATGGGTTTATGGCAGCCTTACCGACCAAATTAGTGCATGTATGCATCCAGAACAGAGGAGGTGTAACGTCATACTGATAAGTGGATTCATACTGATAAGTGTTTTGTATATTTGATTCCATTTTGTAGTCAGTGATTTATCATCACATACCCTCCCAATCCCAAAAGTTTCAGTTCCTTTCCTCCTCCTCACTTAGATGCTTCACTTTTTCGTCAAGCAGTGTACTTTACACTCAATACTCTCAGCTACAGGAATATTACGTGGAACTAATCGAGTGCAGCTCTTCGTACAAGACAGAAAGAATTGCCATAGCCCGCAAACAATTGTGACCCGGTGACATGGCGCACTGTCATCCATTGTTGTTTGAGAACATGTAGTCCATGAAAGGCTGCAGTTGGTCTCCAAGTAGCCGATCATAGCCATTCCCAGTCAGTGATCGGTTTAATTGGACCGGAGGACTCAGTCCATTCCATGTAAACAAACACTGTCCACACTACTACGCAGCCGCCACCATCTTGCACAGTGGCTTGCTGACAACTTGGGTCGTTGGATTCGTGGAGTCTGCACCACAATTGAATCCTATCGTCTGCTCCTACCAACTGACGTCGGGACTCACGCGTACAGGCCACGGTTTTCCAATCGTCTAGGGTCTAACTAATATGATCACGAGCCCGGGAGTGGCACTGGAGGCGATGTCGTGCTGTTAGCAATGGCACTCGCGCCGACTGTCTGTTGCCATTGCCCATTAACGCCGAATTTCGCCGTACTATCCACTTTGATTTCTGCGGTGATTTCGTGCAGTGTTTGTCTGTTGGCACTGAAGCTCTACGCAAACGTCACTGCTCTCGGTCGTTAAGTGAAGGCCGTTGGCCACTGCGTTGTCCGTGGTGAGAGGTAATGCCTGAAATGTGGTATTCTCGACACACTCTTGACACTGTGGAACGCGGAATGTTGAATTCCTTGCTTCCGATATGGAATGTCCCATACATCTAGCTCCAACTAACATTCCATGTTCAGAGTCTGTTAATTCCCGTCGTGCACCATAGTCACGTCGGAAACCATTTCACATGAATCATCTGAATACAAATGACAGCTCGCCAATGCACTGTCCTTGTACATCTTGTGTACGCTATACTACGGCCATCTGTATATGTGGATCACTATCCCATGGCTTTTGTCGCCTCTGGGTATTGTCGTAGCACTTTCCCTGCTTCTCCTAAGCACTAGAGCCATTTTGGTAGTATGAGACGCGTTAGATGTCGCCTACGAGGATACTTTGCCTGATACAGCCTGTCAACTACCATACGTATACGAAAAGTACAGTAGTGAACCACAATATTATGACCACCTGCCTAATTCTTCGTAGGTCCGCCTACGAAATTCAATACAGCAGCGATTCTGCGTGATACGGATACGACAAGTCCCTGGAAGATTTCCGGAGGTATCTGGAACCTGTCTACGGACAGGTCACGCAGTTCCCGTAAATTGCGGGCCAGTGATTTGCAGGCGCGGAGTCGGTGTCTGATACCATCCCAGATATACAGCTTCCATACATAAAGTACGAATTGTGTGCGTTCGTTCTGCGACGACTCACAGCTGTAGAACAGGCTGAAGATAGTCCTATGCCGTATTAACATTGCTCTTTCAGAAATTTCTACTCATAACTATATGTATGGAAGCAATCACAGCTTAAATAAGATGAAAACAAGCTTTCGTTGTGAGAGGTAGTGACAGACCTATTAACATCATCAACACCCGGCGGGAAGGTTTAATGATTACGCTAAACCGATTTAGACAAATGCTGCGTTGATACCACTGTAAACCACCAGGTTGAATGCATTCTCAGTTTGCTTTCTTCGAGTCTGTGTTACATTTCTTATGCCCTCGATGTCGATGGAGGTCAAGATTTAGTCCTCCTTTTACAGTATCACAGAGCAGACAGAAAAACTGAAATTGCCTTAACTTGAATGAGACCTCTCTCCATAAACGCCTGCCTTAGATAGCTTAAACTTTTTTCTGGTTCATTGAAGTGGACTTGAGAACATTCTACTTAGGTTTCTCAGTAAGGTGTCCCAATATGTTCTTCAAAATACGGAGTATTCCAATAACACCATTATCTAAGTCAAATTTGAAAATACTGTAGAAAAACCATAATGTCAAGACATCGTATACAGGAAGACTTTGGCAACTTCACTAGAGATTATATTTTACAAGAAAGTTTACTGCACAGATTCCACGAGTTCGAAAGTATAGCACCGAACAGTGTATATGTAGAGCTTTTGTTTGTTGGATCACGCTTGCCCCTGCACTGTGTCCGAAAGAATATAGCACTTCTCCCTCCGCTGAAACCAGGAAAGCTGTCTTACTCCGAGATTAACCACTCATTGAATCCTAAAGTGACGCTGAAATTTGTGATGAAGCTGAATTTATTCACTCCAGGCTCAGACGGCGAATTAATTAAACTGGCGTTAATGAACGGTGGGTAGGCAATGAATACGTCGAGCTAGAAAATGTTCGAGGACGCTTGCACGAAGGAAAAGCCGAATAGGTAGCACAGAAGTTAATTAATTTATCAGAACAATCCCAAGAACGAACTTTGGCCGTAGCTCTTAACCGCTTAGCGTTCTTCAGCAGTTTTTGTCCTGGAAACACCGAATACGTCGAGGCCCTTAGTGACACATGTAACGAACAATGGAATGTAATCCCAGTCGGTGCATCAGCTAATTAAATACTTGATTTATCTTGATTGCGAGAAGGGATTGGAAAATTTGGTGTAGTTAATAAAACGTGCTGTAAACAATATCAGGCCCACCCGCTTGAAAAAAATTCAATAAACTGTGTAGGTCTCATTATCCAGTGTTTGTGAGGAAACCTCGCATTTGGTCACAACAATAAGAACGTAGCGGTAAATAGCATATCTTATTCTTTACCTTCGGAGGACGTGCCTCCGTTCGTTGTATCACAACTTCTGCCCTCGTTGTTCCAATCTGATTTGTATTTTCCTAACAAATGTGTGTCATTTTCTATTCCCATGGACCCACACAAATGAATAGTGTGTGATTGTTTCGCATGCAGCCTTCCTAGTTTTGCAAAAAATATTCTGTAATTCCACAGAAACTAATAAAGGAATGAAAGGGGAAGTCACAATGTTAATATGTGAATATCGAAAATTGAAGTGCCGATTTTTAGTATCAATTATACAAGGAGACCAATGAAACGTATATAATTACAAAGGTTTTTGCGATAGACACGAAAAAAACAATCACGTGTGTACCTAAACGCTAAGAGTGGTAAAATGAGTCATAAATACACACAGGAGGTTCCTCTGTTTCTCACACTGACGAAGAGCTAGAGAGACACAACTTTTACGCAGACAAAGTGATAGGAATAATTAGGCCCTTGGTGATGGTAATTTTATTGTTGTTTCGAAAGATATATTTAAATATGCACTGAAAGTAAATCCAAATAATTCTGGGAGTAAAAACTGTGATTTGATGAATTTACAGTGCAAATTTTATAACTTCAAACATTTTGCATCTAAGGCTACTTCGCGTGATTATAAGGGAAAATTAATTTGTCGCCAGTAACACACGATCTAATTTTCAACGTACTATCTCAGGACTCACTTCAAATCCTGGAATTGTTAGAAGAAATCAAAGAATTATTTCAATAATATTTTTAACTACAAAGCAGCATTTGGTATGGTAAGTTCTCAGGCTAAAATTTCAGACACAGTTTTACGTGGAATGTTATTTGAATGCAATGTCCATTTTTCAAAATTCCGGAAAATCTTATTTATTTGTTACAATGACTGTAATCCTAATTGGCCAGAAATTCTTAACATTATTGGGGGCAAATAAATCTGATAACTTCCGTCCAGAAATTAATGTGTGAGCATTCAAGACTAATTTAAAGGACTTAATTTATTCAATAGTAACGAAACATAGTTTTGGTAAAGTTAAGGCAATCATTTAAACAAAAGAAACAAAAAACAAAAAAAACAGAACTGCCTCATGTCCATATTTCAATCAATTCATGTGAAATAGATAATACAGGTGAAATAAACGACTATGTTGCAAAACATATGACACGTGGACTATGTGGTGCACTTAATCAAAATTCTATTTGTATCAGAGATGGGAAATGCACAAAAAGCGTTACTAAATTTCAATGCCATCACACAACAATGTGTTAATGGATATCCATTATCCAGGCGGTGAGATAATGATATTAGCGTTAATGTTCGAGGGAATTACATCACAATTCTTATGTTGTACCATACAATACATATTTGATGCGAAATGTGCTTGCCATGTGAATGTTGAAGTGCACGTATAAATACGTATATAATGGGTATAACAGTGCGACTATAGACTTAGGCAATGGAAGAATATACACGAGAATGAAAATGTTCAGACTGACGAAGTGCATAGATTTGTGAATGGCCATTACATCAGATGAACTGAAACGGGATGGCGTACTTGTGAATTTCCAACGGATTTTAAGCCTCACACTGTCATTAAGCTTGATATACATCTACCACAGGAATAAAATGTTTACTTTGGGGTATGACAAGAATGGGATGCAGCTGAAAACGTTAAGCAAACCAGATTAGTACCATTCTTTGCATTAAATGAAACTGATCCATCGGCAGAACGTTTATCACTAAACTGAAATTGGTTTTTACTACGTTTCGGTAGCTGGTGAAAAAAATGGAAAAAGAGAGTACGAGGTGGTACACGCATGAGTGTAGTGTCTCCAAGGGACGTAGAACTTTTTCATTTACTTTTGTTCTTATTCCACGTTCGTGGCCCTAGATCATTTGAAGATATTAAAACTTATAATGAAATTGACGTATGTAACGGTCACAGCATTGTTTCAAATGACAATGAATGGTATGACTCATTACATGAAGCAAAGGAACTGAATTTACCAAACCAATACCTCATTTATTTTCTGTAATTTGTGCATTGGACGTACCAGCAGATGCGTCAGCATTGCGGCAGGAATTTAAAATTCTTCTTAAGGGACTATTTTGAATGGTCAAATCTGACGTCGCTAACTAGGATTACTTGTTGCAACATTAATGCCATAATTTAATGAATCAGATATTTTCATTGGTAGCGACCAAGGAAGTAAATTTCAACAGTTTATTGAACATATTATTGAAATATCATAGCAATTAGTCGATGATCAAAATCATATAATTCATTATATCTATGATAACATTTGAGAAACATTTTATCACAATGCATATTCAATTCCGTTATTTTATCAGGGCTGCGCTACAATAAATAACTAGGTACTCAGTGGTATGCCAGGTGAAGCAAATATTTGTCACAGCTATGATAAAATAATTTGTGATAATTGTTACGAAATTAATAATTCCTATGGAGTAGAGGTTTTGAGTTCTCTGTAAGTGGTTCACCACCCCATAAGTTAGAATTAAAAATTAATTTCATTTTCTTCTTATAAAAAATATAAATAAAGAAGAGGTATTAGTCAATGGAAACAGACAGTGTGTTAAATGTTTGCATAATAATGCTGTTTAAAGTTTTAACTGGAACCGCACAAAATAAGAAAAATTTTAATTCCGTGCACAAATAAGACGTACTGTTTTATCTTTCAGTTTCAAAGAAAACAATTCCCAATTATTTCTGCATTTGCAATTACCATTAATAAGTCACGGAGGTAAACATTCGAAAAAGTTGGGATTTTTTCAAGGCAATCAGTTTTTACCCATGGTCTCCTGTGTGTTGCATCAAGTTATTTTCGATTCTATATTTTGGAATATGGCGGACAGGGACATTCAGCGAATGATGAACGAATACTTGTGAAAAACGTAGTTTATACAGTAATTTTCTACTGTTCAACTGTAAAATGAAAGTAAACTAAACTATTTCCTTAATTTGTGTCTTTAATTCTCTCAATCTTCCTCTTCGCACTTTCGTACGATTTTCGTCATAGCGCCCAGGTAGCCTGCTTAGTGGTCATGTGAAGACTAAGACACTGTATACGAATACATTACAATTAATTGTATAAAAATTTTTACTTTTGTTATTGTATAACCACAATTGGTCGAATTTCGACCACTGGTGATGCTAGCACCTATAAAACTGCAATTCACTAACGATGACTTGGTGCAACAAATCGTGTGATGGTACCGAAGAAAGTCATAAATTCAATACGTATAGAGCTTTCTTTACCTCAGGGCCATCGCACGAGTCATTAACAGCGAGAGAGGGCAAAAAAACAAAGGCAGCTGGTGCTTTTATTTTCATTAGCAGGTGGCAATAGGTATGTCGTAAATGGAGCCCTTAGTTTCTTTACGGTATGTTACAGAACATTCTGTAGCAATAAAGGTATGAGCCTAGTCGAAAGGGGGGAAAATGCTCCAATAGAGTCGTTGTGCTTTGTGACAAAATAAAAGATATCATACTGTACTAACGTCGTTTGAGGATAATTCGTGTCGATCTGCTAAATCATCGCTGAACGGGAATGCTTTCCTTGAAGTGTGTGTGACGTATAGCGCTACGCAGCTGAAATTTTCATATTTTAAAAATATGGTTTATATACGGTCTTCGTTATCTAGCTTATTTTCTTAAGTGTATGAATGAAACTTTGTTCCATGTAAGGGCGAAAGAAAAATGCGTATGTTAAATTTAAGCAAGACAAAACATATATTCGTTTATCTCTGGATTTCTAGTACCTTTCTACGTCTCAGAACCATACGAAAATAGTGCACTCTCATTTTTAAAGCGTCGTAATTATCTGTGACCTACATATTATTTGTTCCAAAATTATTTTATTTGTGACTGCGATAAACATTGTCCCAAACCACAAAGAGCAAAACTGCACATTTGGTAGAATATCTTGGACTGAGAAGTTTCAGATAGTGAGCTATTCGCAAGAAATTGATCTTTAATGTTCTAAGTACAGAAACAGCTTACACATTACATTAACAACTTAAGTTCGTACCAGCTGCTCCAAATGACTATGTAACGCCACCTTCAACGTTATAATACACCCTTTAGACTTGAAGTGTGCATTTCATAGGCTTACTGATGAATCGTCTCCCGTAAGACATTACGTCTACATCTACATCTAAATGTACATGGCTATTCTGCAAATCACACGTAAGTGGCTGGCACAGGATTCATTGAACCATCTTCACAATAATTCTCTGTTGAGAAACTCTCAAACAGCTCGCGGGAGAAACGAATATCTATATCTTTCCGTGCGAGCTTTGATTTAGCGTGTTTTATTATGATGATCGTTTTTCCCTATGTAGGTCGGCGTCAAGGAAGAAGGGACATGGTAACTGAAATTTAATGAGAAACGCCTTTGTTTTAATGATGTCCACTCCAAATCCTGTACCTTGTCCGTGACACTCTCTCCTCTATTTCTGGATAATAGCAAACGTGCTGCCCTTTATCTCAATGTACTCTGTTAATGCTACCTGGTAACGATCCCAGACCGCACCGCAGTATTCCAAAACTGGACGGACAAGCACAGTGCCGGCAATCTCTTTACTAGATCTATTGTATCTTCTAAGTGTTCCGCCAATAAAACACAGTCTTTGCTTCGCCTTCCCCACAACATTTCCTATGTCTTCTTTACAATTTAAGTTCGTAATTGTAGTTTCTAGGTATTTACTTGAATTTACGGCCTTAGGATTTGACTGACACTTATATCTATATTCGATGTTAACAAATTTCTCTTCTTCAGAAACGCTTTCGTTGACATTGCCAGTCTACATTTTATATCCTTGTTGTGGTCTTCAGTCCTGAGACTGGTTTGATGCAGCTCTCCATGCTACTCTATCCTGTCCAAGCTCCTTCATCTCCCAGTATCTACTGCAGCCTACATACTTCTGAATCTGCTTAGTGTATCCATCTCTTGGGCTCCCTCTACGATTTTTACCCTCCAATGCTAAGTTTGTGATCTCTTGATGCCTCAGAACATGTCCTATCAACCGACCCCTTCTTCTAGTCAAGCTGTGCCACAAACTTCTCTTCTCCCCAATTCTATTCAATACCTCCTCATTAGTTACGTGATCTACCCACCTAATCTTCAACATTCTTCTGTAACACCACATTTCGAATGCTTCTATTCTCTTCTTGTCCAAACTATTTAACGTCCATGTTTCACTTCCATACATGGCTACACTCCATACAAATACTTTCAGAAACGACTTCCTGACACTTATATCTATATTCGATGTTAACAAATTTCTCTTATTCAGAAACGCTTTCGTTGACATTGCCAGTCTACATTTTATATCCTCTCTACTTCGACCATCATCAGTTATTTTGCTCCCCAAATAGCAAAACTCCTTTACTACTTTAAGTGTCTCATTTCCTAATCTAATTCCCTCAGCATCACCCGACTTAATTCGACTACATTCCATTATCCTCGTTTTGCTTTTGTTGATGTTCATCTTATATCCTCCTTTCAAGACACTGTCCATTCCGTTCAACTGCTCTTCCAAGTCCTTTGCTGTCTCTGACAGAATTACAATGTCATCGGCGAACCTCAAAGTTTTTATTTCTTCTCCATGGATTGTAATACCTACTCCGAATTTTTCTTTCGTTTCATTTACTGCTTGCTCAATATAGACATTGAATAACATCGGGGAGAGGCTACAACCCTGTCTCACTCCCTTCCCAACCACTGCTTCCCTTTCATGCCCCTCGACTCTTATAACTGCCATCTGGTTTCTGTACAAATTGTAAATAGCTTTTCGTTCCCTGTGTTTTAAACCTGCCACCTTTAAAATTTGAAAGAGAGTATTCCAGTCAACATTGTCAAAAGCTTTCTCTAAGTCTACAAATGCTAGAAACGTAGGTTTGCCTTTCCTTAATCTTTCTTCTAAGATAGGTCGTAGGGTCAGTATTGCCTCACGTGTTCCAACATTTCTACGGAATCCAAACTAATCTTCCCCGAGGTCGGCTTCTACAAGTTTTACCATTCGTCTGTAAAGAATTCGCGTTAGTATTTTGTAGCTGTGACTTATTAAACTGATAGTTCGGTAATTTTCGCATCTGTCAACACCTGCTTTCTTTGGGATTGGAATTATTATATTCTTCTTGAAGTCTGAGGGTATTTCGCCTGTCCCATACATCTTGCTCACCAGATGGTAGAGTTTTGTCAGGACTGGATCTCCCAAGGCCGTCAATAGTTCTAATGGAATGTTGTCTACTCCCGGGGCCTTGTTTCGACTTAGGTCTATCAGTGCTCTGTCAAACTCTTCACGCAGTATCGTATCTCCCATTTCATCTTCATCTACATCCTCTTCCATTTCCATAACATTGTCCTCAAGTACATCGCCCTTGTATAGACCCTCTATATACTCCTTCCACCTCCCTGCTTTCCCTTCTTTGCTTAGAACTGGGTTTCCATCTGAGCTCTTGATATTCATACAAGTGGCTCTCTTTTCTCCAAAGGTTTCTTTAATTATCCTGTAGGCAGTATCTATCTTACCCCTAGTGAGATAAGCCTCTACATCCTTACATGTGTCCTCTACCCATGCCTGCTTAGCCATTTTGCACTTCCTGTCAATCTCATTTTTGAGACGTTTGTATTACTTTTTGCCTCCTTCATTTACTGCATTTTTATATTTTCTCCTTTCATCAATTAAATTCAATATTTCCTCTGTTATCCAAGGATTTCTACTAGCCCTCGTCTTTTTACCTACTTGATCCTCTGCTGCCTTCACTACTTCATCCCTCAGAGCTACCCACTCTTCTTCTACTGTATTTCTTTGCCCCATTCCTGTCAATTGTTCCCTTATGCTCTCCCTGAAACTCTGTACAACCTCTGGTTCTTTCAGCTTATCCAGGTCCCATCTCCTTAAATTCCCACCTTTTTGCAGTTTCTTCAGTTTTAATCTACGGTTCATAACCAATAGATTGTGGTCAGAGTCCACATCTGCCCCTGGAAATGTCTTACAATTTAAAACCTGGTTCCTAAATCTCTGTCTTACTATTATATAATCTATCTGATACCTTTTAGTATCTCCAGGATTCTTCTATGTATACAACCTTCTTTTATGATTCTTGAACCAAGTGTTAGCTATGATTAAGTTATGCTCTGTGCAAAATTCTACCAGACGGCTTCCTCTTTCATTTCTTACCCCAAATCCATATTCACCGACTATGTTTCCTTCTCTCCCTTTTCCTACGCTCGAATTCCAGTCACCCATGACTATTAAATTTTCGTCTCCCTTCGTTACCTGAATAATTTCCATTATCTCATCATACATTTCTTAAATTTCTTCGTCATCTGCAGAGCTAGTTGGCATATCAACTTGTACTACTGTAGTAGGCATGGGCTTCGTGTCTATCTTGGCCACAATAATACGTTCACTATGCTGTTTGTAGTAGCTTACCCGCACTCCTATTTTTTTAATTCATTATTAAACCTACTCCTGCATTACCCCTATTTGATTTTGTATTTATAACCTTGTATTCACCTGACCAGAAGTCTTGTTCCTCCTGCCACCAAACTTCACTAATTCCCACTATATCTAACTTTAACCTATCCATTTCCCCTTTTAAATTTTCTAACCTACCTGCCCGATTAAGGGATCTGACATTCTACGCTCCGATCCGTAGAACGGCAGTTTTCTTTCTCCTGATAACGACGTCCTCTTGAGTAGTACCCGCCCGGAGATCCGAATGGGGGACTATTTTACCTCCGGAATATTTTACCCAAGAGGACGCCATCATCATTTAACCATACAGTAAAGCTGCATGCCCTCGGGAAAAATTACGGCTGTAGTTTCCCCTTGCTTTCAGCCGTTCACAGTACCAGCACAGCAAGGCCGTTCTGGTTAGTGTCACAAGGCCAGATCAGTCAGTCATCCAGACTGTTGCCCCTGCAACTACTGAAAAAGCTGCTGCCCCTCTTCAGGAACCATACGTTTGTCTGGCCTCTCAATAGATACCCCTCCGTTGTGGTGGCACCCACGGTACGGCTACCTGTATCGTTGAGGCACGCAAGCCTCCCCACCAGCGGCAAGGTCCATGGTTCGTGTAACGGAAGTTTAATGGATTCTTTTTAGCACAAGTGGATGACCTCACACTTTACATTATTTAGAGTCAACTGCCAGTTTTCGCACCATACACATATCTTATGTAAATCGTTAATCTGGACCTAAAGGTTTGCTTTTATGAAATGATTTAAGCTGCTGCGCTACTCAGATAATGTCTACTACAAAGTTACGTTGACAGCTGTTCTTGATTTGAATTGAGTGTTTACTGCTTCGTCTTTTGTGAAGGAATTGAGGAAGGCTGAATTTAGTAACTCTGCTTTAGCAGCACTGTCATCGATTATATTTCCATTGCTACTGCGCACAAAAGGCATTGATTGTGTTCTGCCGCTAACACTCTTTACATACGCCCCGAATATCTTTGGATTTTCGGCCAGGTTTCGAGACAAAGTTTCGTTGTGGAAACTGTTATAAGCACCTCTTTTTCACACAATCGGACCTCCTCAGATTTTCTGTGTGAAGAAGTCTTTGGCAAGAAATGTGGCCACATCGCTCTGCCTTGAATGACCTAGTATCCCCTAAGTTTCTATCCATGGCGATTAATTTCTTTCAATAAAGATGACGCATGTTGCGTGATACTTACTAATCGTTCTTTCGGCTTTGTGAGAAACATATTTTGGAGCACTCTTTGTAGGTCCCTCTGAGTAATGCCCTATGTTTGACCATTAGTTGTGAATTATAAACAATGGTAAACTCAACCTTGGATACATTACAGATAACTGAGTATTATTTTATAAGATAGAGTCACCAAAGCCGATACAGTAGATATTTGCTTGTTATGAAACGTAAGCAGTCTTATGTTCATGTGCTTCACACAAACTATGTATTCAAGGATTTGCACCACCTGAACTACTCACTTACGATCTTTTTTTTTTATTTATTTTTTAATGAATAGAATCAGTTTATTATCGTCCACGATCTATGGAATTTTGAACTTAATCCTTTGAGTATCACTGGTATCTGTCTGAAACCAACATTTTATTAATTTTTATTTGAAGTATCAGGTCCTTACTCATGAGTCACAGATTCTATAGCAAGACAGAGGTATCTAGTGGTGCACTGAGGTACTTTACGAATATAGTGCATTGTAACAGTCACTTAAAAGAGTTCAAAGTAGCGGTCGGCGCGGGGATTGTGCTAGACGATTGTAGGAGATTGTGACACGTGGTTTTTTTATAGTGATCGTACTGAGGTGGTCATTGGCAGTGAAAAAAAGTATATCTAAAGTGATTGTAACGTAAATTTGAGTGTGTGCTGCTGCTTTTATGAGTAATTTTGAAACGAAACCACTGGGGCAGAATGTATATGTGTTGTAGTTTTATTACATTTCAGACCCATTTTTGCTTGTTATGTTTTAGGCGTTATGAGTTCATGGAAGTCTCTAGATGTGAGACTGTGTCTATGAAAAATGCGTAATCGCTTTCAAATGTATCTCATGAAATGACTGGCGGTTGAAAACTGTATGTCCTAGTGGTTCCAAAGCGAAACAACTTTAAAACGATTGACTGTTAACTGTTCGGCAATTTTATTCTTGTATTTGTTGTTTACTACAACAATAAAAGTTAATTTAGCAAACAATTTTAGAATTATATTCCAAAGTGGTACCATCTCCTCAAAATAATCGATTGTTCATCTTTTGACAGTTTCTTCTTATATTCCTAGCTTAACGTGATTATAAAGGCCATGTCTGTGTAACATTTCAAAATTAAGTTTTCTTTGTATGTTCGGATCTCCGGGCGGGGACTACTCAAGAGGATGTCGTTATCAGGAGAAAGAAAACTGGCGTTCTACGGATCGGAGCGTGGAATGTCAGGTCCCTTAATCGGGCAGGTAGGTTAGAAAATTTGAAAAGGGAAATGGATAGGTTAAAGTTAGATATAGTGGGAATTAGTGAAGTTCGGTGGCAGGAGGAACAAGACTTCTGGTCAGGTGACTACAGGGTTATAAACACAAAGTCAAATAGGGGTAATGCAGGAGTAGGTTTAATAATGAATAGGAAAATAGGAACGCGGGTAAGCTACTACAAACAGCTTAGTGAACGCATTATTGTGCCCAAGATAGATACGAAGCCCACACCTACTACAGTAGTACAAGTTTATATGCCAACTAGCTCTGCAGATGACGAAGAAATTGAAGAAATGTATGATGAAATAAAAGAAATTGTTCAGATTGTGAAGGGAGACGAAAATTTAATAGTTATGGGTGACTGGAATTCGAGTGTAGGAAAAGGGAGAGAAGGAAACGTAGTAGGTGAATATGGATTGGGGCTAAGAAATGAAAGAGGAAGCCGCCTGGTAGAATTTTGCACAGAGCACAATTTAATCATAGCTAACACTTGGTTTAAGAATCATGATAGAAGGTTGTATACATGGAAGAACCCTGGAGATACTAAAAGGTATCAGATTGATTATATAATGGTAAGACAGAGATTTAGGAACCAGGTTTTAAATTGTAAGACATTTCCAGGGGCAGATGTGGACTCTGACCACAATCTATTGGTTATGACCTGTAGATTAAAACTGAAGAAACTGCAAAAAGGTGGGAATTTAAGGAGATGGGACCTGGATAAACTGAAAGAACCAGAGGTTGTACAGAGTTTCAGGGAGAGCATAAGGGAACAATTGACAGGAATGGGGGAAAGAAATACAGTAGAAGAAGAATGGGTAGCTTTGAGGGATGAAGTAGTGAAGGCAGCAGAGGATCAAGTAGGTAAAAAGACGAGGGCTAGTAGAAATCCTTGGGTAACAGAAGAAATATTGAATTTAATTGATGAAAGGAGAAAATATAAAAATGCAGTAAATGAAGCAGGCAAAAAGGAATACAAACGTCTCAAAAATGAGATCGACAGGAAGTGCAAAATGGCTAAGCAGGGATGGCTAGAGGACAAATGTAAGGATGTAGAGGCTTATCTTACTAGGGGTAAGATAGATACTGCCTACAGGAAAATTAAAGAGACCTTTGGAGACAAGAGAACCACTTGTATGAACATCAAGAGCTCAGATGGAAACCCAGTTCTAAGCAAAGAAGGGAAAGCAGAAAGGTGGAAGGAGTATATAGAGGGTCTATACAAGGGCGATGTACTTGAGGACAATATTATGGAAATGGAAGAGGATGTAGATGAAGATGAAATGGGAGATACGATACTGCGTGAAGAGTTTGACAGAGCACTGAAAGACCTGAGTCGAAACAAGGCCCCCGGAGTAGACAACATTCCATTGGAACTACTGACGGCCTTGGGAGAGCCAGTCCTGACAAAACTCTACCATCTGGTGAGCAAGATGTATGAAACAGGCGAAATACCCTCAGACTTCAAGAAGAATATAATAATTCCAATCCCAAAGAAAGCAGGTGTTGACAGATGTGAGAATTACCGAACAATCAGTTTAATAAGCCACAGCTGCAAAATACTAACACGAATTCTTTACAGACGAATGGAAAAACTAGTAGAAGCCGACCTCGGGGAAGATCAGTTTGGATTCCGTAGAAATACTGGGACACGTGAGGCAATACTGACCTTACGACTTATCTTAGAAGAAAGATTAAGGAAAGGCAAACCTACGTTTCTAGCATTTGTAGACTTAGAGAAAGCTTTTGACAATGTTGACTGGAATACTCTCTTTCAAATTCTAAAGGTGGCAGGGGTAAAATATAGGGAGCGAAAGGCTATTTACAATTTGTACAGAAACCAGATGGCAGTTATAAGAGTCGAGGGACATGAAAGGGAAGCAGTGGTTGGGAAGGGAGTAAGACAGGGTTGTAGCCTCTCCCCGATGTTATTCAATCTGTATATTGAGCAAGCAGTAAAGGAAACAAAAGAAAAATTCGGAGTAGGTATTAAAATCCATGGAGAAGAAATAAAAACTTTGAGGTTCGCCGATGACATTGTAATTCTGTCAGAGACAGCAAAGGACTTGGAAGAGCAGTTGAATGGAATGGATGGTGTCTTGAAGGGAGGATATTAGATGAACATCAACAAAAGCAAAACGAGGATAATGGAATGTAGTCGAATTAAGTCGGGTGATGTTGAGGGTATTAGATTAGGAAATGAGACACTTAAAGTAGTAAAGGAGTTTTGCTATTTGGGGAGCAAAATAACTGATGATGGTCGAAGTAGAGAGGATATAAAATGTAGACTGGCAATGGCAAGGAAAGCGTTTCTGAAGAAGAGAAATTTGTTAACATCGAGTATAGATTTAAGTGTCAGGAAGTCTTTTCTGAAAGTATTTGTATGGAGTGTAGCCATGTATGGAAGTGAAACATGGACGATAAATAGTTTGGACAAGAAGAGAATAGAAGCTTTCGAAATGTGGTGCTACAGAAGAATGCTGAAGATTAGATGGGTAGATCACATAACTAATGAGGAGGTACTGAACAGGATTGGGGAGAAGAGGAGTTTGTGGCACAACTTGACCAGAAGAAGGGATCGGTTGGTAGGACATGTTATGAGGCATCAAGGGATCACCAATTTAGTATTGGAGGGCAGCGTGGAGGGTAAAAATCGTAGGGGGAGACCAAGAGATGCATACACTAAGCAGATTCAGAAGGATGTAGGTTGCAGTAGGTACTGGGAGATGAAGAAGCTTGCACAGGATAGAGTAGCATGGAGAGCTGCATCAAACCAGTCTCAGGACTGAAGACCACATCATCAACATTGTATGTTCAGACTCTGAGGGTTGAACGTTTGTCGTAAGACCGTAAATTTAAACAATTGGTGGGTGTGAGTAGGACACACACACTTAGGGTTCCGTACAAACGTGGTTATGCGTACAGACAGTTCTTTTATTCCGGGAATGGAGGATCTCGACGATTCTGGCCTCTCATCGACGTTGATACTGGCAAGATATTGGTTCCATGGATGCCAAGGCTTTCGAAAATGATTTAACTTCGAGTTTGAAGTCGCGTAACAAATTAAGAAAGAAATGTTTTTTGTGTGATATAAGTTAACTGTTTTCTGATTTCATTTATTTACTTGCACGGACACCCTCCGTCCTTCAACTATACGCTTAAGTAAATGCACGTACTGACGCTACACTCTCCACTCAAATTCCTCAAACAACATAACTTGCTTCCGGCCTGCTTCATAACCACTAAACCTAAACTGGTTAGGTATTGGCATGTCCTAATATCCAATGGCATGGTAGATATGTAATAAGATTTACCCATATCTCTATTGTAGACTTCACAAATCTGAAATGTCTGATAGGCGACAACGGCACAGCTGTTAAATGATTGAAGGCCAGGTACGCTTTTCTACTTTAGGTCCATGTACTAGTGCAGCAGTAACCAAGCAATTGCAGTGCTGTGCGGCATCATTATTGATAAGTGTAATATTCAAAACACTACCACAGAACACTGACTGGCCATTCAAAATCACTTGTCGGCCGACATAGTTCTCGGTAGTAATAGCAATATTATCAATTGCTTTATACACTGTAGGGCGCGTACGTCTTGTCCTCCTATAATAACGCTTCATCTCTGTAAGTCGTTCAATGCTGCTGCACGTGCGGCTACCCGACGAGTAGCGCCGTCTTTCCAGATGCATTACTTATATAACGCTTCCTTATCTAACCGCAAAGTGAGCTGATGGTCCCTTCTCAACTTAGCACATGGCATTTTTAGGGTGCGTCATGTCTACTAAACGTGTACTGTGAAACCTTTCCTCTCGCCAAATTTCGTGATTCTATACCAGCGTGAAGTACCTCATCGGTTTTGATGAGTGAACTTACGAGTATCAAAATATGTGACTTAAATGGCCGTATCCTTTCCATGTATTGACTTAGACACTAATATTTATCATACCGCCAAGACACCTCAGACCTTAGTATGTGACATAAATTTCATCTTGATACGTCAACCCATTTCTGGGAAAGAGAGGTCTTAAGAGACGGACGGAAATACAATGCGTCTAACAGCAAACGACAAAATTTTTTTTTCGTCTGGTATAATTACGAATTAACAATTGTCGGATTTTTTTCCTTCAGTTACATTGTAAAACCTTACTTCTTGGCAAATTTCATAATTTTAGGTGAACGGGAAGTACGCTGTAGGTTTTGATGAGTGAGTGAGTATCAAAATGTGTCACATAAATGGCCTTATCTTTAGCTGCACTAACATGACTTATTACACCATTAAGTGGCTAAATACAGGTTGATAATTATTGAAATATGAAAAAAAACGTAAATTAGACTACTGGTCATTAAAATTGCTACACCACAGAGATGATGTGCTACAGACGCGAAATTTCTCCGACAGGAAGAAGATGTTATGATATGCAAATGATTAACTTTTCAGAGCATTCACACAAGGTTCGCGCCGGTGACTACACCTACAACGTGCTGACATGACGAAAGTTTCCAACCGATTTCTTATACACAAACAGCAGTTGACCGGCTTTGCCTGCTGAAACGTTGTTGTGATGCCTCGTGCAAGGAGAAAAAAAATCACGTTTCCGACTTTGATAAAGGTCGGATTGTAGCCTATCGCGATTGCGGTTTATCGTATCGCGACATTGCTGCTCGCGTTGGTCGAGATCCAATGACTGTTAGCAAGAATATGGAATCGGTGGGTTCAGGAGGGAGGGTAATATGGAACGCCGTGCAGGATTCCAACTGCCTCGTATCACTAGCAGTCGAGATGACAGGCATCTTATCCGCATGGCTATAACGGATCGTGCAGCAACGTCTCGATCCCTGAGTTAACAGATGGGGACCTTTGCAAGACAACAACCGTCTGCACGAACAGTTCGACGGCGTTTACAGCAACATGGACTGTCAGCTCGGAGACCATGGCTGCGGTTACCCTTGACGCTGCATCACAGACAGGAGCGCCTGCGATGGTGTACTCAACGACGAACCTGGGTGCACGAATGGCGAAACGTCATTTTTTCGGATGAATCCAGGTTCTGTTTACAGCATCATGATGGTCGCATCCGTGTTTGGCGACATCGCGGTGAACGCACACTGGAAGCGTGTATTCGTCATCGCCATACTGGCGTATCACCCGGCGTGATGGTATGGGGTGCCATTGGTTACCCGTCTCGGTTACCTCTTGTTCGCATTGACGGCTCTTTGAACAGTGGACGTTACATTTCAGATGTGTTACGACCCGTGGCTCTACCCTTCATTCGATCACTGCGAAATCCCATATTTCAGCAGGATAATGCACGACCGCATGTTGCAGGTCCTGTTCTGGCCTTTCTGCATACAGACTGCGGCCCTGACCAGCACATTCTGCAGATCTCTCACCAACTGAGAACGTCTGGCCAATGGTGGCCGAGCAACTGGCTCGTCACAATACGCCAGTCCCTACTCTTGATGAACTGTGGTATCGTGTTGAAGCTGCATGGGCAGCTGTACCTGTACACGCCATCCAAGCTCTGTTTGACACAATACCCAGGCGTATCAAGGCCGTTATTACGGCCAGAGGTGGTTGTTCTGGGTATTGATTTCTCGGGATCTATGCACCCAAATTGCGTGAAAATGTAATCGCATGTCAGTTCAAGTATAATATATTTGTCCAATGAATACCCATTATCATCTGCATTTCTTCTTGGTGTAGCAATTTTAATCGCCAGTAGTGTAGTTACAAACTGCGGCGTGCACACACTTTATTCAACATTTAAACTTCACTGCAGATATTTGGATGTAAATTATGACAGATTCGATATGCCTGCCATCATTGGCGATGATGTGGCGCAGACGAATAGTGAAATTCCGTATGAGCTGCTCAAGTGTCGGAACATCGATGCTGTCGATGACATCCTGAATAGCTGTTTTCAGCTCAGAAATGGTTTGAGGTTATCGCTGTGCTCCTTGTTTATAATACAGTCTCACAAAAAGTAGCCGCATGTTTTCAGATCCGGAGAATATGGCAGCCATCCGAACCCCATTCCAGTGGCCACTGGGAACCACAGAGCCAGAATGCGATCCCGACAGTGCCCCTCCAGGGCATCAAACACTGCCCTACTTTGATGGGGCTGAGCTCCGTCTTCCATGAACCACATCTTGTCGAAATCAAGGTCACTTTGGATAATGGGGATGAAGTAATCTTCCAAAACCGTCATGTACTGTTCGGTAGTCACCGTGTTTATCAAGGAATATTGCACCGATCATTCCGTGATTGGACACTGCACACCACACAGTCACCCTTTGAGGGTGAAGAGACTTCTCGATCGCAAAATGCTGATTCTCAGTCCTTCAAACGTGCCAATTTTACTTATTGACGAACCCATCCAAATGAAAATGAGCTTCGTCGCTAAACCAAACCATGTTCACACAAAGTCCTGTTCGTCAGTTCTGTGGACAATAGTGTTGGCGAAACACAACCATTGTTCCGTGGCCCTGGAGCTTAATAGCTGATGGGCTTGGATTTCGTATGGGGAGATATGCAGATCTTCAACAGCAATTTGTCGCACTGTCTCTGTGTTGATTCCCACCTGTTGTGCAGCTCGTCTGATCGATTTTCTGGGGCTGGTTTGAAACACAGCGCGTGTCTATTCGATATTTTCAGGCGTTTTACCACATTTCGGACGACCGAGATTGACAACACTGTCATCATAAACACTGCCCGTTCTATCAAGCCTGCGAATCAAATTCTTGCTTGTTAACGCACTTGGACCGGTTGTCTTGAAGTCAGTCGCAACTTCCTTTGAGTCGCAGATGGGCAGTTGTTGCTCGAGTAGTAGCTGGTGCTATTTTCACCTGCAAATGGCCGTCAAAAGCAAGGCGCGTGCACATGGGCGTACTAATTCCCATCATGCTGGGTGGCCAACCGTGCAGTTCGAAGGTCCTAACGCAAACTCTTCAGAAGTTGTGACGATTTCATTTCATATAGTTCAATCATTTGCACCCTGTACCTTAGTATGTGACATAAATGTCAGTCTGATACCTCTACCAGTTCCTGAGAAAAAGAGTTTCAAACAGTCGGACAGACAGGCAGACTGACAAAGAAACAGGTGGCCAAAAAAGTGATCTTGTAAGGGTTCCGAGACACAGGGACAGAGGGCCAAAAAAGTGATCCTGTAAGGGTTCCCTTTTTACCAACTGAGATTTGGGTCATTTTTAACCAACGTCTTAAATGTATTAGAATCGAAGTATAACGTGAAACTATTGGTTTTATTTTGTGTGGAGAAGGAAAGTGCAACAGAGCGAGAGAAAAGAAAAACAGTGTGGTAAACTTCTTTTGTAATAGCTCTGGTTAGCGCCGGTCACAGAAAACCTTACAGTAAACGGCCAGCCCGCAGAAGAAGATGCCGCTGGACTCGTATGCCGAACGAAATTTAATTACTGTATATTATTTTGGGATTATAAGTCAGTTAGTCTATGTTTATCTGCCGTGCTGTAAAGCCTGTATTATCTAATTAATGGTGTGTTGCCGCGTGTTCATCCAAGGAGTTTCCATTGTCTTCACAGTATTTCGACGAACAACCCAGCCGTCTTCTCCAGGTGCTGCAAGTGTTGCTGTTATATGTACTCGCTGCCTGGACTCCAGCTAGAATATCCACACTGTAAACTATTGCTGGATTCACGCCGCTATTTATAGCAGAGTTCGATTCCCGACGCCCACAACACCCTTTGATGCCCATTAGTTTTTCAGAGCTCGCTCTGATATGCCGTGAAACTCAAATTATCTTCGAACTCCGCCGGATGTAACGGCCGGCGAGATTATAATAAACTGAGTGCCGGACTCCAAAGCATTATTTAAGTTGAAATTTCTATCCCTGTTTATAAGGTTTTCTGACATATTAGTTCCGATAGACTCCTTAATTATGCTGTTCCAGAAACGTGGCTGTTGCACCAAAATACTGATCTCACCGTATTTCACTTCACGATTATATTCGAGGCAGACTTCTGCGACAGTTGATCTGCTTGTGTTTTAATCGGGTGTGTCACTAATATTCCTTGCATCTCTTCTTGACTGTTCTGATTCTCTGACCCACGTAAGACATGATACATTCGCATAGAATTCGATGCACGCCAGACGTTCTGCAATGTATGTCGTCTTATCATTAGAAAACATTACAAGCCGTTAACAGTTTTGCAGCACATTTGATTACGACAAAAAGTTTAGTTATCTGTGAAGAGTATAAAGAAGTTGATTCGCAAGATTTTTGCTACGTACAGTGAGTGAAATATATTGAAAATTAAGAAAAAGTTATAATATAAAAGGTTAGAATTCTAATAAAGAACATCTATGGAGAAATGATTCTACGTTAACTGATTTGAACAGGAAAATCATTTTGCAGTGATTTAAGCAAAGTTAACTAAAGACGGGAAGTTAATAGTTTATTTTATACATTCTTGCCTTTTTTGGTGAAGATACAGTCAAATTTTACAACCAGTAACAGAATTTGTATCACCTAAATCAATAATAACAAGTCGTCTAAATACATATTCTTCTGAAAAAAGCAAACTCACAGAATCACTGTACTTTTTCCATATTTGCAAAACTTAATAAAAATGAAAAGAAAATTTTTAATGATACGAAGTTTCCTTCTCCCACTAGCTTAATTCTATGAGACAATAGAAAGATCTGTTATATGGCTGAAGACAATACGTCACAAATATAGTTGTGAAGGAAGGTTACGGAAAAATATCAAAGTAGAACGTTAACATTACAATGCTGAGACAAAAGGCATTAAGATTTAAGGCTGGTACATGCGAGCAAAAGAGGATCATTAGGATAAGTTTAAGAAACATTATCTTAGACAAAAAGCTAACGAGTTTTCTTTTATTTTTTTAAATTTTCTCCTTACTTAACTCATGTTTGAAATGACCCTGTGTAGGAAAAAGACGGTTTGGTCGTAAATATATTTGGTGAAACATGTTGCTTTTAACGAACTATCGAACATCTTTAGATTCGTAATGAAAATTTATTTTTAGCGAAGGTTATATCACTGTGGAAGATGATGAAGTACTGTCTCTGAGAAAAAAATGCTGGGGACGTTTTCACTTATCATCTGGCTATCGTTTTTATCTTTCTGTCTTGTGAACTGTACTGACAAAATGTAAGTTCGACTCATTTCTAATGTCCTGGATTAATAATTAGTTATTTCACTTTAACTGATAGAGTTAAAAATTTAAATAAAACTAGCATGTTGTCTGCTTATCATACATATAAGTGTTTGAATTTTTTTAGCGCTGAGATAGGAGAGGCTGGAGGCAGACTTCGAGGAACAACGACTGGACACTACTTCTGTTCTTTCGTTGGTTGCTTCCCTGTCGGAAGCGAGAGCCCCCTGAGATTTTCATCGGATTATTTCCGTTGCCGTACGTAACATTTTATCGTGAGAGTTGTGTGGTTTGATCAGTCACCGCCTTCGGACAGTGACGCTTACCAGCCTACTCATTGGCGTGATGCGGCCCCGCTTACGAGAACAGTATTAAGGTGATGGACCAAGAAAGGTTCAAATGGTTCAAATGGCTCTAAGCAGTATGGTACTTAACATCAGAGGTCATCAGTCCCCTAGACTTAGAACTACTTAAACCTAACTAACCTAAGGACATCACACATATCCATTCCCGAGGCAGGATTCGAACCTGCAACCGTAGCAGCAGCGCGGTTCCAGAATGAAGCGCCTAGAACCACTCGGCCACAACGGCAGGCACCAATAAAGGTGAAAATACGGTAGGAGTTAAAGAAAGTCCAGTGAGCTGCACCGTACGGTGCTCTTAAAAAGAGATTACAGTTCGTCATTAATGTAACTTGTCTACGCGTCGTGACGAACTTAAAAAAAGTAATTTTATTTTGTGAACTACTATCTGATGTCGCCACTAAGTAACTTTCAATTGAAAGTCTCATTGCGAGACTGCAGGCAACGCCACAGAGGGATGACTGACTTGAATGATGGTTTTGTTCTCTGAAAAGCTCGATGTGAGAGCCAACAACTGGGCACGTGACACAATACGAAATACAGAATACATTGCAGCGGAGCGATGAACTGTTTTTTGTGTAGAAGGAAGTGCAATAGACCATAACCGGCAGCGGAACCTTTATTCAACGTATCTGTCAGAGCGCGAGGGCATCAGCCATATTTCTACGAGAAGGTGGAGGAACGCGCAACCGGCGTTTGCTGGAGCTACGTAAGAAGTGAAGCATGTTGCGGAGAGTAGCTCCCTTTAGGAGAGAAGCTGTTTAGAAGAAAGGGAAAGTCCAAACATCAACAAATAAGATTAGCGTCGTTGTTGGGTGTGCACCAAGGTGGTGTAATGTTGATGAAGGGTCATATAATCATACTGTAGTACACAGTGTCTAAAACCCGTAGAATATTAAACGTTTGTCGCAATATTTTTCCTCAGGTTTATTATCTGTTGAGATCTATGTTATCATCATTAGATTACACGAGGTACTGGCAGAAGTAAAGCTGTGAGGACGGGGCGTGAGTCGTGCTTGGGTAGCGCAGATGGTAGAGCACTTGCCCGCGAAAGGCAAAGTTCCCGAGTTCTAGTCTCGGCCCGGCACACAGTTTTAATCTGCCAGGAAGTTTCATCATTAGATATGTCTGCCTCCTAAGCTACATTGCTTACAAAAAGTGAAGCAGCCAGAAGACATGGTCAGATGTCAACGTCCATCACGGGGTATCTAAACGATCAGAAAAATAAATGGTTCAAATGGCTCTGAGCACTATGGGACTTAACATCTGAGGTCATCAGTGCCCTAGAACTTAGAACTACTTAAACCTAACTAACCTAAGGACATCACAAACATCCATGCCCGAGGCAGGATTCGAACCTGCGACCGTAGTGGTTGCGCACTTCCAGACTGTAGCGCCTAGAAACGCTCGGCCACCCCGGCCGGCTAAACGATCAGAGCTGTCCTGCTAGAGTGAACTACGTGAGATGTTGAGTGATCAGTGTGAAGGACATGGAGATGCCACACACTCGTCTGAGACAGTATTATCAGCCCCTGTCAGGGTTCGAAAGGGGTTCTCGATTCGACCGGCTGGTCAAATCGTGCAATACCAATATTTGTGGGACATTGACAGTAGCAAAACGTTGGACTCCATGGCAACATGGGGCATGCATTCTCGTCGTCAAGCTTCCAGTGGACCATATCTGATCACCATATTAGACTCTTAGAACGTCGTAAGTCATTCGGATCTTCGTGTGCCATTAAGAATAAGAAACTGAATCCCTGCAACAATTTGTGTCATCCCGTAGCATTGGTCGGCGACGAGCATCAGCCGCACTTTGATAGTAACGTCCCATGCGTAGGCTGCCATTGACAGCACAGCACAAACGGCTGAGTTTAGAGCGGTGCCTTGTCAGGAAAGCATGGGATACTGGTGAATGGCATTGCATTGTGTTCAGCGATGAATAGCAGTTCTGCACTACACCGGATGACCATCTTTGGTAAATATAGCGGTGATCTGAAGAGGCACCTTCTTTACAATGTTTCGCAGAGATTCAACTGTATTACTCCTGACGTCGTGGTGTAGCGATCCATCGGATACGAGTCCATGTCACGGCTGCTAGTGACGGAGAAACACTGAAAGCACAACGGTGTGCTACGGACATCCAGCGTCTCTATTGGGTACCTGTCACACGACATTGTCGTAGTGCCAGTTTCCAGAAGGATAACACTCATTTACACATGACATGTGTTTGTGTGAAGTCTCCCGTAGTCAGCAAGGTTCCCCGATCTGCCACGACAGAACATGTGTGCGAGTAGCTAGGACTTCACATATATCCCAGAGCCAGTGTCTAGAATATCAATCATGAGGTACATCAGTTGTGGGTCAACTTCCCTCAGGAGAGGTATGCCTTATCAACCAAATCAGTGCATGTGTCCATGCCAGAGGGGATGCAGTGTCATTCAAGGTAAGTGAGCTCATACTTCCCAGTTCTTAATGCATTTGAATCGATTTTGTAATCACTGAAGTTACATCACATACCCTCCCAAAACGTGAAGTTTCATTTCGTTTCCACTTCCCCTTCTGCGTGCTTCACTTTTAACTAAGATAAGCAACCTCAACATAATAAAACATAATAAATCCAGGACAAATGCAGACCCGTAGAGTAGGCTTCCGAAGGGTGCAGGCAAACACCATACATTTCTATTTATCGTATTTGTAGTAAATTTTGGCAGTGCCTGCAGATTTTTTATGTTTCATGTACTTGCAGTTTAGACATATCTGATGGCAACGTACACTGACATGAAAAAAAACCATGTGATACCTCCTAATATCGTGTCTGATCTCCTTTTTGTCGGTGTAATACAGCAACTCGACGTGGCATGGACTCAAGTCGTTAGAAGTCCCCTGCAGAAATATTGAGCCATGCTGCCTTTGTGTTGTCGAAGCAGGATGTTTTGCACGAACTGAGCTCTCGAATATGTCCCACAAATGTTCGATGGGATTCATGTCGGGCGACATGGGTGGCCGAATCATTCGCTCGAATTATCCAAAATGTTCTTCAGACCAGTCGCGAACTATTGTAGGCCTTTGACATGACATCGTGGTTTTGGGAACATGATGTCCATGAATGGTTGAAAATTGTCTCCAAGTAGCCGAACATAACCATTTACTGCCAATTATCGGTTCAGTTGCATCAGAGGACCCAGTCCATTCTATGTAAACACAGTCCATACATATTATGGAGCCACTACCAGTTTGCACAGTACCTAATTGACAGCTAGGGTCCATGACTTCGAGCCACAATCGAACCCTCTTAACTGCTGAAATCGAGACTCATTTGATAAAGCCACAGATTTCCAGTCGTCTAGGGTCCAAATGGTATGGTCACGAACCCAAGAGAGGCTCTGCAGACGATGTAGGTTTGTTAGAAAAGGCACTCGCATGTGTTGTCTGCTGCCATAGCTCATTAACGCCAAATTTTGCCGCACTGTCATAACGGGCACGTTAGTCGTACGTCCAACATTGATTTCTCCGGTTATTTGAAGCAGTGTTGCTTGTCTGTCAGCACTGACAGCTATACGCAAATCCAGCTGTTCTCGGCCGTTAAGTGAAGGCCGTTGGCCACTGCATTGGCCGTGGTGAGAGGTAATGCCTAAAATTTGTTATTCTCGGCATTCTTGACACTGTGGATCTTGGAATATGGAATTCACTAACGATTTTCGAAGTGGAATGTCCCATGCGCCTAGCTCCAGCTGTTATGCCACGTTCAGAGTTTGTCAATTCCTGTTAGGCGGCCACAATCACGTCGCAAACCTTTTTACATGAGGCACCTAAGAACAAACAACAACTCCGCCAAAGCACTGATCTTTTCTACCTTGTGTAAACAATACTACCATCATCTGTACACGTGTATATCGCTATGCCGTCACTTCTGTCACGTCAGTGCTCATCGAAACCGGTCATAAAATAAAGAAACAGTTGTTATCAAAGAATGTTTTTAATTATACAAAGGTATAATGCCTGTCATGTAGACGAATATTGCGACTTAATAAAATGTTCAATCTGGCTTGATGTTTAGAATACTGTAATCGATAGGTATGGGATTAGTTAATGCTTAAAGTGTTCTGACCGCGACACAATAACGAGATACTTAGTAATTCGTTCGCAGTCTTTAGCTGGCAGAAACATGCAGTACATAAATCGAGAGCGGATTTTTGTTGTGAAAACATACTGAAGACAAACTTAATGTTACAACACAACGGATATTCTGTAGAGAATTTTATGTGCGCGATGTTCCAATAAAGACAACAATTTTAGCCATTCTAGGGACACTGGACTCATCTGGTGTACTAAACAGTGACAGTGATAAACATAGAATGCCAATGAGTGCAGAAGGTATTGATAATGTTCGAAGACGCTTGGATGAGTCTCCAAAGAAATACTTGCGTCGATTTATCCAGGAGACAGGCCTTTCATGGGACACATGTCAGAGAGCTGTGAAGGAATTGGCACTGCAACCACACAGAATTCACATGATGCAAGCATTGCAAGAATCATATCATGAGAAAAGAATGCATTACTGTCGATGGTTCTAGGGGTTTCTTATTCAGCGTCCAGACGTTCTCTCGATATATTGGTTTACATATGTGGCATGGTTCCATTTATTAGGTTGCGTCAGATTGCATTAACTCACGAAACACTAGATACTGGGTTGATGTAAACTTCCATATCTTCCACGAGAAACCACTGCATGATGAAAAGGTTGTAGTGTGGTGCGCGGTGTCAACTTCCGGAATTTTTAACCTCATTTTCTTTGAGATACTCCACTTTATACGGACATCTTCAACAAATTTGTGGAGGAGCTGGATGACGTCGATGACGTCGAACTTACAAAAGATAACTCTCCACCTCAAAAAGTTTGTGCCCTCCCACATCGTCTGAACAAACCCTCACCCCCCTTCAGATGTTTTCTCGTGGCGGTATCTTAAAAGGCGAGTGTACAAGAACAAACAACGTACAACTGCAGAACTCTGTCAGGCCAATATACACGAAATAAGCAACTCTGGCGCAGATACACTTCACAAAACGTCGCGAAATTTGGTGAAACGAGTACAGTTCTACATCGATACGGGTGGAGGCCATTTCCGACATGTGCTGTGAGGACTCTCTATGGATGTGTGTGACATCCCAACTGTTTATCATTATACGATATTGCAGTGCCTGCGTTATTCTAAATTGCGATGGGAAGTTCCTTTGGACACGCATGCATGTCCAAAGGAACTTTTGATCATAAATCGGAATAACACAGCCATTGCAAAGTAGTTATTTATCCGGCGACACCACGCAAGTGACTTTCAAGTAAAATGTCCTGTACGAGAATATAAGGGGATGTACGAGTACAAGTTGTAGACGCATGATTGACGAAGCATGGACGTTAGGATCTGGCCGTGAGTCGTGCACAGACAGCCAAATGGTACGGAGCCAGCTCACGATAAGCGGGAGAATCAGGTTCCAATCATGGTCTGGCACAAATTTTCACTGTCTTCATTCCATAGTACAGCTGATGGTTGTCCGTATTCGCAACTGCGAATACATTTAATGTGTTTACTATCATTTTTCAGAATTTCTAATGTGTCCCACTATTGGTTGAAATGTTATGCTCATGAATTAAGGATAATTGCAGAATGTGCTGCCACACAACGTGGCACTACGCAAAACTGGCGCTAATAGCGTAGGAAACTAGGGAACACACACGATCCAAATCTGTAAATCCACGATATTGGTGATAAGTTGATAAAACCGTCCCGAAACACATGTGCTACAAAACGCCACTGTTTCTTGCGCATGTGCCCCGACATCAATATGGGATATGATCACGATGCACACGTACAAAGGCCACACAACGGGTTGGCATACTCTGGATCAGGTGGTCAAGCAGCTTCTGGGATATAGCCTCCCATTCTTGCACCAGTGCCTGTCGGAGCTCGTGAAGTGTCATAGGGGTTTGAAGATGTGTATCGATACGTCGACCGAGAGCATCCCAGACGTGCTCGATAGGGTTTAGGTCTGGAGAACAGGCAGGCCACTCCATTCACCCGATATCTTCTGTTTCAAGGTACTCCTCCACGATGGCAACTCGGTGGGGCCGCGCGTTATCATCAAAATGGTTCAAATGGCTCTAAGCACTATGGGACTTAACTTCTAAGGTCATCAGTCCCCTAGAACTTAGAACTACTTAAACCTAAGTAACCTAAGGACATCACACACATCCATGCCCGAGGCAGAATTCGAACCTGCGACCGTAGCGGCCGCGCTGTTCCAGACTGTAGCGCCTAGAACCGCTCGGCCACTCCGGCCGGCCGTTGTCATCCATCAGGAGGAAGGTGGGACCTACTGAACCCCTGAAACCGCGGACGTACTGGTTCAAAATGACGTCCCGATACACCTGACCTGTTATAGTTCCTCTGTCAAAGACATGCAGGAGTGTACGTGCACCAATCATAATCCCACCACACATCATCAAACGACGACCTCCATACATGTCTCTTTCAGGGACATTAAGGGATTGGTATCTGGTTCCTCGTTCACGCCAGATGAAAACCCAGCGAGAATCACTGTTCAGACTATTCCTGGACTCGTCCGTGAACATAACCTGAGACCACTGTTCCAATGACCATGTACTGTGTTCTTGACACCAGGCTTTACGGGCTCTCCTGTGACCAGAGGTCAGTGGAATGCACCTTGCAGGTCTCTGGGTGAAAAAACCATGTCTGTCCAGTCGTCTGTAGACTGTGTGTCTGGAGACGGCTGCGGTAAGGTCCCGAGCAAGGCTATCTGCGGCACTCCGTGGCCCTCTACGGTCACTGATGATGAGATATCGGTCTTCTTGTGGTGTTGTACATTGTGGACATCCAGTACTGTAGCGCCTGGACACGTTTCCTGTCTGCTGCAATCGTTGCCATAATCTTGAGATCACACTTTGTGGCACACGGAGGGCCCGTGCTACGACCTGCTGTGTTTGACCAGCCTCCAGTCGCCGTTGTATTCTACTCCTCATAACGTCATCAATATGTGTTTCTTTGAGCCATTTTCAACACACAGTCACCATTAGTACGTCTGAAAACGTCTGCACCCTTACTCGTTGCACTGTACTCTGACATGCACCAACACATGTCTGTGTATGTGGACTGCTGCCAGCGCCACTGTGCGATGACCGCACCACATGGTCATACCCCGAGGTGATTTAAACCCGCAAACCGCCCACTAGAGCGTTATTTCACCATGTATCAGCATTATCCTTAATTTATGAGGCATGAGTATAGTTCTGGATTATATACCGAGTAACCAAAAAGTCAGTATAAATTTGAAAACTGAATAAATCACGGAATAATGTGGATAGAGAGGTACAAATTGACACACATGCTTGGAATGACATGGGGTTTTATTAGAACCAAAAAAATACAAACGTTCAAAAAATGCCCGACAGATGGCTCTTCATCTGATCAGAATAGCAATAATTAGCATAACAAAGTAAGACAAAGCAAAGATGATGTTCTTTACAGGAAATGCTCAGTATGTCCACGATCATTCCTCAACAATAGCTGTAGTCGAGAAATAATGTTGTGAACAGCACTGTAAAGCATGTCCGGAGTTATGGTGAGGCATTGGCGTCGGATGTTGTCTTTCAGCATCCCTAGAGATGTCGGTCGATCACCATGCACTTGGGACTTCAGGTAACCCCAAAGCCAATAATCTCACGGACTGAGGTCTGGGGACCTGGGAGGCCAAACATGACGAAAGTGGCGGCTGAGCACACGATCATCACCAAACGACGGGCGCAAGAGATCTTTGACGCGTCTACAATATGGGGTGTTCTTCTTTTTGGTTCTAATAAAACCCCATGTCATTCCAAGTATGTGTGTCAATTTTTACCTCTCTATCTAAATTATTCCGTGGTTTACTAAGTTTTCAAATTTATACTGACTTTTTGATAACACTGTAGATTGAACTGTAGTAGCCCTTATCAGTGTGCCTCAAACTCATTTTATCAGTAAAAGATCGGAAGTGCCGTTTCCGAAAAAGTGCCTATACATTTTGGCTGAAGCACCTCATATACTGATTAATACATCACGAAACAAAAAGGATAAACGAACTAATTTGCATCACAGGCGTCATCAGAGAAATGCTGTGATATTGACTGTGGATACGCGAAGTTGCGCTGAGAGTCACATCGCTCACGTGACTCGGATGTGGACGGGGTGTGTGGGAGAGTCCACAGCTGGAGCAGCAGCCGCGGTGGGCCTCTCGAGTGTTTGTAGACGTGCGAGCGCTGGGCCCTCGAAGCAACACGGTTTCTTCGAGAGGTCCGCCATTCCGCGGGGAGTGTTTCGTTAGGACTGCCGTACCTCTCTCCGCTTCGGAACTCTAAATAGAGCACCGAGTGTGACTCATTCAAAGAGTTGGATCACTGGTCTCGAATTCAGTAGCAAACCTGAGTAATGAATGGAGTCTTCAAAATTACGGTTTCCGTCCATTACTCAACCAACGGTGCTGTACGACTAAAATGCTACAGTATCTTCACAGTTCCGTTTTGCACTCGCTGTTTCATTCAGTTGTAGTCTCTATAACGTATTGTTTTCTCACATTGCTATCATCATTCTAGAATTAGCAACACATTGAAGTGGGATTCACTTTACTGACAGATTTGTATTCGATATTAAACTTAGCATGCCTGAAGTGAAGAACTACATTACGCGAGTGTTAGGCATCCAGTGTTTGAGGGACAGTAAAGTGAAAACACGTACTACAACTGGACTACATACTGTTTCTCTTCAAGAGTAATCACCACATCGTTAAGACGAGACGATCAATTCCTGTTTCCTAAAACGCGTTCGGCCACTGACGGATCGACAACCATCCCCATTCTTGCACTTCCTCGTCAGATTGAAGCTGACGACCAAGCATGTCTTTTTTCAGGTCGCCAAAGAGGTGAAAAGCACACTGTGAAAGTCCGGTCTGTACAGAACAGAGGATGTTGCAGTGTTTCCCAACAAAATCTCCTTCGCCTGATTGGCAATGTTGGTGCGGGCGTTACCACGCAACAAAACTTTTCCATTCGGCAGCATACCGACAGCCCAAGGGCAAACAGCGAAGTCAGCAGTGGAAACATCCCACATCTCCCCCTTCAAAGAAACGCAGACCTGTTCACACAACTTCTGGTATGGTCACCATGACCTTCTTCGACAGCAGGGGTTCTCTGCTCGTCCAACTCCTTCAGCATGGAACCTAGATTAATGCGCTGCGCATTGAGGACACTTTGCAGAAACTGCGACGCTCCATAAAGCCCGAACTCCAGGGAATGCTGTCGGATGTTGCACGATAACACCCGCCCCAAAGTGTCAATCGGACGAAGTTATGCTTCAGCGATTTGGTTAGCAGACAGTGAAAAATCCTCCCTACAGACCGGTTCGTCCACCGCGTGGTTTTCACACTTTCTGCGACCTCAAGAAAAACATGCATGGACGTCAGGTTCAGTCGGACGAAGAAGTGCACGAGCGGATGCTGTTATGGATATGTCAGAGGCCGATCGCGTTCTACGAAACAGGAACTGATAGTCTCGTCTTCTAGTGGAATAAATGTTCTAACGTGTGTGGGGATTAGGTTTTGAATGCAACCATTCCATGATTCCGTTGTGGCGGGTGTTTGGTTTTCATTTGACTGCCCCTTACCCAATGGAGGCCTTTAATCCTTAATCTTTTGTACTGCTTCCTCGTACGGTAAAATTTAATCATGCTATAAGATTTGGCTCGCCATATTGCTTTTCTCATAGGGTCGTCGACGCGATGCACAAACATCTTTTGTTCGTGGTGTAATGTGCTGGGAATACTTAGTGTGCATTTCTTTTGAACTTTGAAGGTTGTAATCTCGACCAGTGTCGTCTCTAAGAACAAGATAAATTATGCCCAATTACATTCTATTGTAAGTGATATCCAATATAATGACCAAATACTGAGTAGTCTCACTGATAACAATACGGACTGACAAAAAGATATGCTAAAGACTGATACTGTTTTATATGTCAGAGGACCCTTACCGATTATGTTTATATTAACGATGTTAAACGACGTTACAGACAGACCTCACACTTCTCCCAGATAATGAAATCATTATGATGAAGCAATATCTGAAAAATCAGCGCAAATATTCAATTAGGGCTTGATAAAATTTCAAAGTACTGCTTTAAATGTTCACAAATATGACACTGTGCAATTCATAAAACGAGAAATCGCGTTATCCCTGTGAGTATAACATCAATGAGTTACAATTATAATCTGTCAACTGACACAAATACGTGAGTATAACAATTTCTAGGAACATGAAATGGAACCATCATAGGTAAAACGGATGACAGTCTTTATTTGATAGATATAATCGGTCTACAAAGGAAGCTGCTTGTAAAACGTATATACTTTATAAAGTGCTGCTCAGATCCACGAGGGCGTGATGAAAAGTAACGCCTTCATATTGTTTATTTGAAATCCTTAACGCTTTTTAAATGAAAAAACTATGTTAACATTCTACTATTTTATTCTTAATATATACATATTTTTTCCCAACATAGTCACCCTACAGACGAACACAATTCTCGCGACGAGAGACCAGTTTATTGATACTATCAATGTAGAATGACTGATTTTGTTGACGGAGCTACAGTCTCATCTCTTCTTTCGTCGCTTCATCACTATCAGAGTGAAGTCCTTTAAACTCTGGAAAGAGACGAAAATCGGAATGGGGCCACGTCTGGACCGTATGGAGAATGGTCGGATTGTTGACATCGCAGCGCTCGTATGTGCTAGCACTGTCACCTGAAGGAGAGAACAGAAAACGTTTTGATCCACCAACAATTATGAATTAAAACAAAAAGTAGTTACAGTCATTAGCTGAGAGTGGACATTGATTGAAATTAATGGGGAAAATTGAAAATTTGTGCTGGAGTGGGATTCGAAGCCGGGTATCCCGCTTCCTAGGCAGACGCTCGAACCACTAAGCCATCCGGACCCAGTGATTACTGCAACTGCACGGGCTACCCTAGCACGCATCCCATCAGACCCAAATTCTCAACTTGTCCACATACTACTAATGTAGTGCCGATTGCCCATTATCCTCATTGCTCTCGGTATTTTGTCGATTCCGGTAAGATTTCCACCCTGGAGTGATGAGCCAAAACATTACGATCACCTGCTTAATAGCTTGTTAGTCCGTTTTTAGAACGAAATACATCACTGATTCTGCGTATCGAGGATCCGACAGTTTGTCGGCAGGTTGTTGAGATAAGTGGCATTATATGTCTACGCATGAATCATGTAATTCGCGTAAATAACGAGCCGCTGATTTGCGTACGCAGTGATATCACCCGATAGCGACCAGATGGGTTCCATAGGATTTACATCAGGTGAATTTGGTTGCCGAGACATCAGCGTGAGTTCAATATAATGCTCCTCAAACGACCATAGCATGGTTCTGGCTCGGAGACAAAAACAGTTATACTGCTGAAAAATGACACCGCCTTTGGAGAAGACATCAAGCGTGAAGACATACAGGTAGTTTGGAGCTGTCAGCATATCTACGATTACGACCACAGGTCCCGAGCAAGCACAGCTCGCTGCACGTTTCCAACCGCCGTTCACTTCGACGATGCCGTTTGTGGAGACGAACATCGACGTGGTGTAGCAAAAATGTGATTCACCCAAAGAGCCGATATGTCTGCATTGATCGACGGTCGAGCCCTGATGGTCCCGTGCCCACTGCTATTCTAACAGACGATGTCGTTGGGTCTACATGTGAACACGCAGGTGTGGTCAGTTGCGGAGCTCCATGTTCAACTATGTAAGAGAAAGCGTGTGCTCCTAAACACTGCCGGCCGGAGCGGCCGAACGGATGTAGGCGCTTCAGTCTGGAACCGCGCGACTGCTACGGTAGCAGGTTCGAATCCTGCCTAGGGCATGGAGGTGTGTTATGTCCTTAGGTTAGTTAGGTTTAAGTAGTTCTAAGTTCTAGGGGACTCATGACCTCAGAAGTAAAGTCCCATAGTGCTCAGAGCCATTTGAACCATTTTTTGAACCTAAACACTTATTCATGCGTCAGTATTGTGCTCTTTCGGCAGAGCACAGAGCAGACAAGCCTCCGAACCCCATGTTCTGTGAAGAGTCGTGGACGTCCAACCACTTAGCGAATAGTGGTAATTTAGGTGTCCTACCACTTTCTGTAGATGCTCTCGACAGCAGCACCGGAATATTCGACCAGCTTCGGCGTTTTCGTCCCCTAGAAAAAAAAATGGTTCAAATGGCTCTGAGCACTATGGGACTTAACTTCTGAGGTCATCAGTCCCCTAGAACTTAGAACTACTTAAACCTAACTAACCTAAGGACATCACACACATCAATGTCCGAGGCAGGATTCGAACCTGCGACCGTTGCCGTCTCGCGGTTCCAGACTGTAGCGGCTAGAGCCGCTCGGCCACCCCGGCCGGCGGCGTTTTCGAGATACTCGTTCACAGACTCTGCGTAATAATATCTGTCCTTTGTGAAAGTAGTTTATCTCAGTGGATTTCTCCATTTGCAGCCCATATCTTCCCTAGAGTGATCCCCCCCGTCCGTGTCTGCTCCACTTATACTTCTGTTACCGTCTCAGCTGCCTGCAACGCCGCCAGGCGGCACCCAACGTTGCAGTGGGCAGTGGTCATAATGTTTTGGCTTAAACGTGTGTGTGTGTGTGTGTGTGTGTGTGTGTGTGTGTGTGTGTGTGTGCGTGTGTGGTATGACTTCTTTGAGACGTGTCCGAAAAAACAGACACCGCATATATATTCGTGACGGCCAATTATCTCTTCAGTGCAGATGCATACCAGGCTCAAAGTCTTATGGGACCCACCGAAACGCCGCAAGTAATGAGGATAATGGGCAAAGGGCACTACATCAGTAGTGAGTGGATAAGTTCAGAATTTGGCTCTGACCGGAGGCATGCTAGGGGTATACCGTACAGTTACATTAACCACTGTGTCCGGATAGCTTAATGGTAAGAGCATCAGCATAGTAATCAGGAGATCCCTGTTGGGATCCCGGTCCAGCATAAATTTTCAATTTACCCCATTGATTTCTTTCAATGCTCGCTCGCAGCAAATGCATGTAACTCCTTTGTGTCTTACAAGGGAAGGCGACACGTTTGGAACGCGGATTTTCTGCGAACTTCGTGCACTCGTAGTAATCCATGAGGACAACAAAATGTGTAAGCAGTAGCGCATACTTCTCAATCGTTATTGAGAAAATCGTAAGACAATTTCGGTCGTCAGATATATACCTGTGCGTGGCCATTTTTACCCCGAAACGGCAGCCGAGTGGTTAGCGTTCAAACCCCGTAATCACTGGATCGAGTCTCGTTAGTCTTTTTTTTATCACAGTCATTTACTTTACTATTTATATTACAATTGCTGTAATGGGGAAAATACGTGTAATCGGATGAACTTTTATTAAATTTACAATGTTATTTGGCAGTCTACCAATTTTTATTATAACAAATAATATAATATTCATAACTATCGACTAGTAAACGACCAAACGCATTAAGTGATACTGACAATGTATGCTTGTCCATGAATTGAGAAATCGCTTTTACCTGGAAGGAGGCCGAAACGACTTGTTACCTCAGAAGTTTTGACCGGCTTTCGAAAGATGTACAATTAATCGTCGCTTTCGACATTACGAGTACAAGTTGCAGAATGGTATTTTTCGTAAAAACATGGAAAACAAAAAGTTAAACGGCTCCAGCTGCATTGAATAAATGCTGTTTCCGCATACGCAAGGTCTTTTGACGTTTTCCGTGGAAAAACAAACCTCGTTAACATTTTCAAAAACCTCTCTTTCAGACGATAATTTGGAAGCGAACCATGCGTAACGCAGTATTTTCTTAAAAATCGGCGCTGATAATTTATTATGGAGTATCGAGTGTATTTTAATAGCGTCTTCTGAGAAGCAATTTCTCGTTCTCTTTCGATTAAATACGAACAATTTTGAAGACACGGACAGGCATACATTTTCAGTATCACTTTATGTGTTTGGTCGTTTACTAGTCGATAGTTATGAATATTGTATTATTTGTGATAATAAAAATTAGTAGACTGCCAAATAACATTGTAAATTAAATAAAAGTTCATCCGATTACACGTATTTCCCCATTATATCAATTGTAATATAAATAGTAAAGAAAATGACTGTGATCAAAATAAAAATAAAAACTGACGAACGGAACTCGATCCAGCGGCTTGAACGCCAACCACTATTTTAAAACAAAAAATCTTTTGTTCTATATTATTCGTTGAATTTGTTTAGGGCGGACGTCCGATGACACCCGTTCAGTTTGTTTGCTGTTACTGATCCGTTCGCTCAGTTTTTTTTTTTTTTTTTTTTTTTTTTAGAAACGCTCTGACCGAACACGCTGAGCTTCCGTGCTGGCACCACTCGGCTGCAACCGCTTCATGGTAAAAATGGCCACGCACAGATATATATTTGACGACCGAAATTATCTTGCGATTTTCTGAGTAACGCTTGAGAAGTACGCGCTACTGCTTGCACATTTTGTTGTCCTCATGGAGTACTACGATTGTACGAAGTTTGCAGTAAATCCGACTTCCAAGCGTTGTGGCCTACCCTTGTTAGTTACGTTACACACCGCCGTGTTACACGCTGCAAATCGGAGCCCTCTAGCAGCAAATGGCTGCAAATATGTATACATGAAGAATAAAGATACAAAATGTTTCTTTCATTAAAAAAGCTTTAAGTGTTTTCCCATAAAATATTCGGAGGCATTAATTTTCAGCACGCCCTCGTAGTACCACCTTCATGGGCAAGTACGCTGCTTAGTCCCGTGCGCTAGACCCCTAGGTACCACCGTGCTTCGTTGTGACGCCTGCGTTATTCCCTCTTAAGAGACCACAGACTCGGCGGGCAGGTGGAATGATTTGCCATCTGAAATGAGAATATGACACGGCGGCCAATAGCAGCCGCTGCGACAATTTGCGCCGGCTCCCTGATACGGCAATACCTTGTTCGCTACTCTCACAGATGGCGCCATTCCGAGGTATTGGATTCCGGCGCACGCAAGCAATCTCTTAAAGGTCATGCAATATAGACGGCGGGGCGGGAGGCCCAAAAAGCCATCAGGTCGCTCGAATCGTGGCGCCCCGCCGCCGCGACCCGAAAACGTCTGCCCTCAGCCCGTGTGCGCTACTCTTAGCGCTCTCACGTACTGTGATCAACTCGGCGAACTACACGACGTGTATAAAACTCGTCGCTTATGCACTTGTCTGCGTTGTCTTACTTATGTCCTGGTCTAAGAAATAGTTAAGCACATTGTCTGATTACAGTACTTCAGTGCAGTTGAGTGAATGAAAGGACACTGCGGTCTTAATGGCAGGTAAACATTAAATAGTCCAAATGGATCTGAGCGCGATGGGACTTAATATCTGCTGTCAGCAGTCCCCTAGAACTTAGAACTACTTAAACGTAACTAACCTAAGAACATCACAAACATCCACGTCCGTGGCAGGATTCGAACCTGCGACCGTACCGGTCGCGCGGTTCCAGACTAGAACCGCTCTGCCAGTTGCAAACCCACAGAATATGTGTCTCTAACTGCCCTGCCGAAACGACCTGGTAAAAATCTTGCTCTATGAGCAACCAGTAAATAATCGTTTTCTCAGTCAGTTACACGAATATTAAGTTTGTGTTTGTTAGCAATGTTTCAGAGCACTTACTTACCAAGGCTAATGTTTGATTACCTTATACCCCGCATTTCCATATCATATTCCTATCCTCTCTCTTTCAGGATTGTACGACTTGTGGCAAGCAGCATGGAGTCCCGAACTACACACTTTGAGATTTCACAAACAGCGACCGATGAGTCTACGAACGAAGTAACATGAGCCCAGCAAGCGCGGTGTTATGCCGGACAAAGAACCTCATCCGCAGAAAAAACGATCAACTTTCCAACAATGGGCGGTACTTCTGATTATCTCAGATCTGCTGAGATCATTCAAACAGCTTTCCAGTTTCTAAGAGCCTTCGTAGGGAAATTATCACCCACTGAGGTATTTCAGGTTTATATTTATATGTATCGCCCTGACATCTCACTTTAGCTGCCGGAAAACAGAAAAACGAACTCAGCTTCAGAATTTTTGTATAAGAGAATCGGTTAAGGACTCCACTTTGTAGTGTGGCAGGGGTGTCGATAATACTGGGCGATTCAAAACGAATGACACAAAAAGGAAGTAGTCCTATGAATAAAATAATGACTTTGTTTCAGAAATAGTCAAGTAGACTGAGAGGTTAACTCCTACAGTTTATGTTGGCAACAACGAGACAATAGTCGCCGTTGTTGCCCATCGCTGGCGTAAGCATTCGGAATGGTGGCAACCCCGACAGAAACGGCGTATTGTGCCGTAGAATAAGCAAAAACATCACCAATAACTGTTGTTCAAAGAAATTTTAGGACTAGGTTTGATAAGTGGCGCAACCCCGTTACAACATTGCTAAATGGGCAAAGTAATTCGAGGATACAGGATGCGTATGTAACAAGAACTGCCGCTTGTGGACAATGAAGTAGTGGAAAACATTTCCACGACCTACGAAAAAAGCTCCAGAAAATCCATTCGTCGTGCCAGTAGGGTAGTGAATCTGTCTTCATCAACAGTGTGGCGTTCATTGCGCAAGCATCTGCAGTTCAAGACTCACAGAATTCAGATGTTGTAGTCACTAAAACCAGCCGATAAATCAAAACGGAGACCACTATGCATTGATTTTCGAGCACTGTTGTAGGTGAATGGTTTTGCAGAGAGATTTGGGTTCACTGACAAAACCACATTTCACATGAGTGGCAAAGTTGGAATGTGGGGTACACAAAACCCGTATGCGTATCTGGAACATGAACGTGACTGTCCGAAACTTAATGTTTTCTGCGCAGTAAGCAACCGCACAATCTTTTTCGCAGAATCTGCCATTGCAGGTATAACCTAACTCGATTCGGTTTCTCTGGTTGTTGCCTCAAATAACAGAAGATGTGCCAAACCTTCATTTTGCAGCAGGACGGTGCCCACCCATGTTGCCATAACGTCACACGTAGTCACCTCAACGGACATCTTCTGCTCCGCTGGCTCTGAGCACTATGGGACTTACCACCTGAGGTCATCAGTCCCCTAGAACTTAGAACTACTTAAACCTAGCCAAACTAAGGACATCACACACATCCATGCCCGAGGCACGATTAGAACCTACGACCATAGCGGTCACGCGGCTCCAGACTGAAGCGCCTAGAAACGCTCGGCTACTCCGGCCGGCCCGCTCCGGTGGTCACCTGGCCTTACACCAATAGATTTTTTAATGTTGGGGATTTGTGAAGGTTTACATAGCCCCATTTCCGCTGCTGAGGCTCTGGATAGTCGACGCGGTTAACTCCATCGATCGGGTTCCGCTAGAACGGGTCTGGCAGGAAATGCGGTACCGGATACACGTATACCGTGTCACTGATAGAACACCAATCGAACATCTGTGAATGTCCATAGAAACTGTGAGAATTAACCTTCATCTCTAAATGTGTATTTCTGAAATAAAGTCATTACTACAGTCACAAGAATACTTTATTTTCGTTCCATTCATTTTAAATTACCGTGTGTATTGTGAAATACTCACTCCACTTCGGCTGTTCCATGCTACTTCAAAGGACAACGTATTTCGGTCATCAAGTCCCTTTTCAAGCACAGTTTCCTGTAGTAGTTACAACTGACTCTATGAAAACCTCTGTTAGAAGTACGATAAGATCAAAATGAGACAAATATCGCAGTACATTACATAAACATGGTGCTTATCGTTTTTTGGTTTCTCAAATTAAATGGTGTGCACACCATCTTAGAAGCAGCGATCGTAGTTCAGGGATAATCGTATTTCTTTTGACTGTGTATATTCAGTATTTTGTGTCCGATTGTAGTTATCAATCGGCTAACAGCCAGTATGTGATCTTCAGAATAGGAGCTTAGCAACAGCCAATGTCACATGAGGAGTTTTTTGATTTCTTATACAGCTGGTCGTACCTTTTATCAGCAGTACTGCGTCACAGGCAGCTGGCTGTGTAGCAAACTGACTTGGCTCCCTTTAGAGGTTGAAATTTGACAACTATATTAACGCAGACGGTAGACAATGCATCTTACCATAAACAGTAGATAATATGCCAACAAAAATGTATGATGTTTACTTTTAGGAATAAGTGAGTTTTATATAGTTTTCACCTTAATTACATTTATATATTTTCCACAGCTTTGAAGTAAAAGTACTAACTCTACGACATTAAGTTTTTCCATAACTGGCGTACGCTGCATGGAGATGTGAGTGACTGCCTTATGTATATGAAAAGATATTTTATTGATAACTGACAGTACAAGAACCGGCTGTGACCGTCACGTTACATACGTCCTTCTGTTCCGGTACTTGTATTTTTTATAGTTTTTCCATATTAATTTATGTTTGTACCATATAACAGGTGGATTGTCGCATTTACGTATGAGAATTTGCTCCGTGTTTTATTGGTAAGGTCTTACTGTTTAATTTGAGGAACTCAATAAAGGAGGAGTGTTATGTTTATGCGCGGTGAGACGGGAGGAAAGGTACATGCTTTGTGGGGTACATGCTTTGTGGTTTCCATGGTAGAACACATATAATGTACATTGTTATTTATTTTCTTTATTATTTAAACATTGTCAGTGGTTACGACGTACCACAGTAGTGTAGAGGACGTTGAGACGAACAATTTGATACTGGACACTTATGCTCTACTAAGTCGGTAAACTACCTCAAATTGGCCTAAAAAACTACTAAGCTGCAGCACATGCGCGTTGCTTGGAAATCTTCAGTATTCACGCGATGTCTTCGCGCCAATTATTAATCCTAGAGAAAAATGAATTGGTCTTTTTTTGTAGGAAATTAAACGTAATTTAATTTTGTACTGCGGCAGGTTTCCGCGGAGGGTTCTTTTTTCCGATGTTTTCGACAAAAACGTACAAAAGAGACATTAAATGTGTTTTGTCTCGGAAACCATTTGGAATAGGGCTTATGTCCATTGGACGACATCATTTTTCCTTTCTTTTCCAGCATCACTGACTGTATCACCATCTAACCACTTACCTTTCCTCTTGAATGGCTTTGAGCACTATGGGACTTAACTTCTGAGGTCATCAGTCCCCTAGAACTTAGAACTACTTAAACCTAACTAACCTAAGCACATCACACACATCCATGCCCGAGGCAGGATTCGAACCTGCGGCCGTAGCGGTCGCGCGGTTCCAGACTGTAGCGCCTAGAACCGCTCGGCCACTCCTGCCGGCACCGTTCCTCTTGACTCACCCTGTAGAGTGTATTGAGAGTATTGTCTTACTTTTTGAATATCATAGTCCTCCTAAAAGTTTTCGGAGATTCATTTGTACCTTTACTGGCACGAGATAGAGGAATATTAAACAACCGAGGTAGAGTCATTGGTTCAGACAGTACGACATACTTTCGAAAAGAACTACCTGAACTGTACATTATTTGTCTAAAAGTATTTTTTAATGCTTTGTGCCTTTTCGGTGATATCTCTAAAGTCTTCCTACCTACAGACTCTGCCATTCAACGCCAGGCCACTGAACCGAAGCGAGTCAGAACGTCTGACGCTAGACATTTTGCGTCTAACAAGAGGTGTTTTGATGGTACATTCTGCACGGTTTCTGTGGTGGCCAACACTTTGTTTATACCATGGGTTCAGTAATACACTACTGGCCATTAAAATTGCTACACTACTAAGATGACGTGCTACAGACGCGAAATTTAACCGACAGGAAGAAAATGCTGTGATATGCAAATGATTAGCTTTTCAGAGCATTCACACAAGGTTGGCGCCGGTGGCGACACCTACAACGTACTGACATGAGGAAAGTTTTCAACGCAATTCTCATACACAAACAGCAGTTGAGCGGCGTTGCCTGGTGAAACGTTGTTGTGATGCCTCATGTAAGGAGGAGAAATGCGTACCATCACGTTTCGAACTTTGATAAAGGTCGGATTGTAGCCTATCGCGACTGCGGTTTATCGTATCGTGAGACTGCTGCTCGCGTAGGTCGAGATCCAATGACTGTTAGCAGAATATGGAACCGGTGAGTTCAGGGGGGTAATACGGAACGCCGTGCTGCATCCCAACGGCCTCGTATCACTAGCAGTCGAGATGACTGGCATCTTATCCGCATGGCTGTAAAGGATCGTGCAGCCACGTATCGATCCCTGACTCAACAGATGGGAACGACAGTTCGACGACGTTTGCAGCAGCATGGACTATCAGCTCGGAGACCATGGCTGCGGTTACCCTTAACGCTGCATCACAGACAGGAGCGCCTGCGATGGTGTACTCAACGACGAACCTGGTTGCACGAATGGCGAAACGTCACTTTTTCGGATGAATCCAGGTTCTTTTTGCAGCATCATGATGGTCGCATCCGTGTTTGGCGACATCGCGGTGAACGTACATTGGAAGCATGTATTGGTCATCGCCATACTGGCGTATCACCCGGTGTGATGGTATGGGGTGCCATTGGTTACACGTCTCGGTCACCTCTTGTTCGCATTGACGACACTTTTAACAGTGGACATTACATTTCAGATGTGTTAAGACCCGTGGCTCTACCCTTCATTCGATCCCTGCGAAACCCTACGTTTCAGCAGGATAATTCACGACCGCATGTTGCAGGTCCTTACGGGGCTTTCTGGATACAGAAAATGTTCGAGTGCTGCCCTGGCCAGCACATTCTCCAGATCTCTCACCAATTGAAAAACGTCTGGTCAAGGGGACCGAGCAACTGGCTCGTCACAATACGCCAGTCACTACTCTTGATGAACTGTGGTATCGTGTTGAAGCTGCATGGGCAGCTTACCTGTACACGCCATCCGAGTTCTGTTTGACTCAATGCCCAGGCGTATCAAGGCCATTATTACGGCCAGAGGTGGTTGTTCTGGGTACTGGTTTCTCAGGATCTATGCACCCAAATTGCGTGAAAATGTAATCACATGTCAGTTCTAGTATAATATATTTGTCCAATGGATACCCGTTTATCATCTGCATTTCTTCTTGGTGTAGCAATTCTAATGGCCAGTAGTGTAGTTTATATTAAAGAACAGACTTAGCCTACTTACATGCAGAGTAGATTAACGCAGACAGATGTCAAGATAGTCCTCTCTGGTCAGCATAAGTCTTTCAGTGGCTGGAGCAACGAACTCACAGAAGTGGCCAGATGGAACCGATTCACAATCTAAACAAGCAGTTCAGAAGACAGAGACGATAGAAGAGCATGTATATAAGTAGTGTCTGCAACCACCAACAACGAGCTGGAAGTTGATGGTTGCAGGCACAACATCGCTTTTACAGTATGCCATGGAAGTCAACAGTGTTGGCCACTGACGGGATCGTTTGTACAGCTTCAGTTGAGGCATGAAGATGGTGTATTGAGTCGCCGAAACTGGTTCCAGTATGAGAAAATAACATCAGAAAGACGGCTGCAGTTGTTTCACTTTATCATCATTGAACGTACACCACCGTGAACAACTGAGATATCTACATCTCACTCATGAAATAGTAACATGTTCTGAACTCATAGGTTGTTACAACAAAATAATCATGGGACGTTGTGCTCATTAATAATCATAACCCTGTATATCAAAATTTATAGCCGCGAGGTTTAAGGCACCATGTCACGGATTGCGCGGTCTCTCCCGCCGGAGTTTCGACTCCTCCCTCAGGCATGGGTGCATGTGTTGCTTTTAGCGTAAGTTAGTTTAAGTTAGTTTAAGTAGTGTGTAAGTCTAGGGAGCTATGACCTCAGCAGTTTGTGCCCTTAGGAATTCACACAAACGTTCAATATTTATCGCGCACAGAGACTTGTCTAAGAGACATATGTAGACACCTTGAGTAGAAAAGGGAAAGGAAAAGTAAATATTTTTAACATGCGAGGAAACAATTTATCGATAAAAATATGCTCCCATCTGCGGACTACGATAGTGGACGTAACATACGTACATCCTTTAACTGTATGCGCCAGACCCGATGATAGACACGAAAACAAATTGTGGAAACAAATAAGGACATGGTAGTAGTTCACGCCAATTGAGTACACAAGCCTACGTTCAGTTGTCAATAGACTTCGGAATTAACCCCCCCTCCCTCAAAAAAAATAAATAAAAAAACGTTACAACGAATGTTTTCTGGTCCGTCACCTGCGCCGAAAGATGGATACCTGTGGATACCGCTAGTTGTTGCTACGGCGCTTACTGGACATGCTCAGGGAATTGCGGCTGGCTGGCGCAGTGCTCTTTCAACAGGGATGTAGATTCAGGGCTTTGTTAAAAACGAAGCTACAGTACTTTCTCGCAGTACTTTCCGGTGAATAGAAATCTAATTTTTGGCACCTCTTCCGAACCACATCGTTCTGAACGCAACAAAAGACTATGTACGATCGGTCTCACTATATAGCTGATAGAAACCCTGTCAATGTTTTTATGTCTACGATGGAGAAATACAGCAAGAGATCAGAAACGGAGCGAGTACGAATATAATGTTGAGATGTTGATGGGTGCATACATTGGAAATCAAGGCGCCGGTTTTACTCCAGTGCTATACTGCTTTCTTTTATTTCCAAGAATCCTGCAAGTATGAGGAGTCTGAAAACGGTGACACTACAGTTACTTCCTACTCGACGATTCGTTTCCTCTGCAACCAAAAAGCGCTCATTTCTGTACTCTTTTGCTCGCAGAACTTGAGTTCACTGGCTGATAGCGGGTTGTGTAGCTTATCATCCATGTCTGTAACTTTTTCAAAAGTTACTGTACATTTATTTCAATAAATAGTCACCATACATAGAATATACTTCCTCTTCTTGTCCAGCTTGCACTGTTGCCACAGACTCTGTAGCGTGTCGACAGTGTGTGTGTATATCTAAGTAATTGTTAGACGTACTCAGAACAGAAAATATACTAACAAATTTACAGCAGTCTTCCAAAAAGTTATAGACAAAGTTGTAGACAAAACATAAGATGCATTTCCCAACGAATATTGAGTTATCTTTCGAGATATATATATATATGTTGAAGTCTGTTTGCTACTCACAGGGTTGTACTTAATTTATGTTTATGGAGCGCAAAAATGTGTTTAGTACCTTGTATCAGTATATCACATTTTCACAATAGCTAGAAAAATAAAACTAACGTGGAAGTTTCGAGTATTTCGTAATTATGAGCACACACTCCACAAAAATTTGAGAGAGAGAGTTGTAGACAAAATATAAGGTGTATTTCTCTGCGAATGTTGAGATATCTTTCAATCGTTTTCAGTTGGCTAATCACCGCAGGCAGGAGAGATCCGCGTAGCCATCGCCACTTTGCCCCTGGTTGGCGTTGGCGTGGCGTACAATAGAATTCAGTGCTGTGCAATAGGCAGTTTCAAGTGTGGAAACCCTCGGCAGCTAAAATTTTACTTATAGACTTTTTTCAAAGTTGACTGACGTTCCTACATGACAAGTCAGACTGTTTGTACTGCGCCACCCTTTAGACACGACTAATTCGTAGAGGATATACTGTATGAACAGGCTCAAACAGCAATGGAATACGTAGGTGAAAAGCAACGTCGGACAATGTAGCTCACTCTCGTAATACTACAATAAGCTGCACTGACAAGACCTTGCCTGCACGCAACGACCTAATCAGTGTGATTTGAAATAATCGCCTGTACTAATATAACGACGTGACGTAAGATTTGATAGTCAGCTTCTCACTCTATAAAACACACTACAGCTCGCTACAATACCACTATATACGAAAGAATGGATACACTTTCCCAACAGCGATGAATACATCATAAAGATCCATTGACTATTGTAGTTGCTCCTCTTTTAAAGCTTCAACGAATAATTGTATGTACAAGCAATCAGTGTGAACGTTACAAATTTTTAGGTAATTTGTAGAATACTTTCACGAGGCAAAGATATGGTTTAATATTGTTCATCTCTCGCTGTCAATCAACGATAACCTCTATAAATAGCGCCTTGCTACAACAATATCCCTGGTTCCATTGAACTTTTATCCTAATAAACAGTTTCGTCAATCTCCACCTTTCACAGTTAAGTGGAACAGCTTTTCATTTATACCTGACCAGTTTTCAATAAAACGTAAACTTTGTTTTCCTTGTCTAAATAAAGATTCATTATGTTTCTTTTCGTTGTAAGTTTTTAACTGATAATTACTGCTACTTCTCTTTAATTTCTATGAACTTCGATGTCACCTATATTCCATTCGTTTACTTTATTGGCCTTTGGATTTGCCTTATCACGAAGAGATATATTCAAGATATTAGTCTGCTTTGAAATAAGCTATTGATTCTTTTTCTTGTAATAGTTTGGGGATAAAGGACAAGTGGGGTATTGACTAAATGTAATAAAAATAAACAAAACAAAAAACCTGAGCGTCACTACCACTTCTCAACTATGTGAACCGCATGTAATCAAACAAAGCTCATCCACTTCAGACGTTGACTTCTGCGACACACTAATATTTAAATTTCAAAACACAGCACTCGATGATCTTTTCTAGAGAGAATTAGCGTGTCCCCTAATAAATGCTTCTTGGTTTGTCGTTTAGGAACAAGGGGAAAAACTATCAAACTGTCAACAAAGTTCCGACTGTTTCTCAATAAATAACTATTACGTAGGACGAGCATCATCTTTAATACAGATTACACACTCAGCGCATCCAGCGAGATTTCCGGAATTTACTACATTACAATGCTCAAGTGGAATCTATCCAAATGTCGTTAAGTCACTATTCCTCAGTGCTTGCTTGCACCTGTACAAGCACAATAATGCAATGCAACGCCGCTATCCCTTATTGCGTCCTTTAACCCTCAGCCACAAAAAAACTAAACAACTATGCCTGAACCCGTTCCATCACATACACCATCGAACGGAAAATATCACAGAAATATTGAAACAAATTTCGCCTACCATCTCGTGGGTTTTAAGGAGCACAACGCACATTTAATCACAAATAGGAGAAACTATTCTCACACTTCAATAAATCGAAGCTTTTCCTGTATCTGTTGAGTCTACATTCTACCAAAATCGACAAAATAATCTTTTTCTATATAAGCCGATAATCTTCTCAAAATATCTTTTTAAATGACTTAGAACTGCTTTGAACCCACTTGAGTTCTACCCTCGTGGCAGATTAATTCATGTATCGTACGTTTGAGCCGATCTCATCACAATCTTGAGATAATCTCTCTCGAGGCTCACTACTCGAACAGTAATTGGATACAACTAAAATTCTAAAAGGACAAGCGGAGAATCAGCTTCTGAGAACAAAGACATCACGCTAATTCACTTTTTATCTATACGTGTGTGTTCTTAGTAGTGGCCGGCAAACGTTCTTAGTGCCAGCTGCATCTTGGTTGTTATATTTGCCTCACTCCGCGATTCAGCAGTCAGCAGAGTATAGGAAACTCGCTGACTTGAGAGGACACAGCTTTTCTCGAACATTAGGTATCACAGATTTATAACATTTTAACAGAAAAATATGAGAAAACTATACAAACGATATAACAAACTCTTAATTCTTCTAGAACACAAAAATCGACAGTAAGCTGAGGCGATACCAACAACTGATGCGCTTTTTTCGGGCTGAAAACGGTTTGTCGAATTACATATTTTGTTTTAAGCTTCGCTGGCTATATACACTCACATTACAGCTCTAGTGAATAACCTGCAGCCTTTTAACTCGATGTAATTGAAGCATATATATATATATATATATATATATATGTGTGTGTGTGTGTGTGTGTGTGTGTGTGTGTGTGTGTGTGTGTGTGTGTGTGAGTTGCTATTAATGTGATATCTTCACAAATTTCAGCTCTGTCAAGTTTTATCTTTTTAGCAAGAAACAGAATCGATAGTCATTTTAAGGTACACACATCAAAAAACGTTTTTCATTACCCTGGTTCCCAGAACTCCTAAAGAGAGACATTGACTGTGGATATTGTATCACAGCCACAGTCCCTTTGACTGTTCAGAGATGTCACTAAAACCGCCCAAAGATGTAAACAACCATGCATGAGCAGCGCCTATTAGACGCAGGGGGTTCGACAGTCGAACAGTTCCAGTCATTCCGTCAGGAAGGAGGTAGTTCAACCATGCGTAGACGGTCAATTCCGTGGTTCGATCGCGTCCGCATTGTTACTTTGTGGCAGGAAGGGCTCTCAACAAGGGGAGTGACCAGGCATCTTGGAGTGAACCAAAACGATGTTGATCGAACATGGTGCAGATACAGACAGACAGGAACTGTCTATCACATGTCTCTCTCAGGCCGTCCCAGGGCTACTAATACAGTGGATGACCGCTACCTACGGATTATGGCCCGGAGCAACCCTGACAGCAACGCCACCATGTTGAATAATGCTTCTCGTGCAGCCACAGGACGTCGTGTTACGACTCAAACTGTGCTCAGTAGGCTGCATGATGCGCAACTTCACTCGCGACGTCCACGGCGAGGTCCAATTTTGCAACCTCGACACCATGCAGTGCGGTACAGATCGGTCTAACAACATACCGAATGGACCGCTCAGTATTGGCATCAGGTTCTCTTCACCGAAGAGTGTCGCATAAGCTTTCATCCAAACAATCGTCGGAGACGTATTTGGAGGCAACCCAATCACGCTGAACGCCTTAAACACACTGTTCAGCGAGTGCAGCGAGGTGGAGGTTCCCTGCTGTTCTGGGGTGGCATTACGTGGGGTCGACGTGCGCCGCTGGTGGTCATGGAATGCGCCGTAACGGCTGTACGATACGTGAACGTCATCCTCCGACCGATAGTGCAACCATATCGGCAGCATATTGGCGAGGCATTGGTCTTTATGGACGACAACTAGCGTCCCAATCGTGCACATCTTGTGAATTACTTCCTTCAGTATAACGACATCATTCGACTAGAGTGGCCAGCACGTTCTCCAGACATGAACCCTATCGAACATGCCTGGGATAGATTGAAAAGTGCTGTTTATGGACGACGTGATCCAGCAACCACCTTGAGGGATCTCTGCCGAATCGCCGTTGAGGAATCGGACAATCTGGACTAACAGTGCCTTGATGAACTTGTGGAGAGTAAGCCACGACGAATATGGGCATGCATCAATGCAAGAGGACGTGCTACTGGGTATTAGAGTTACCATTGTGAACAAAAATCTGGATCACCACGTCTGAAGGTCTCGCTGTATGGTGGTACAACATGCAATGTGTGGTTTTCATGAGCAATACAAAGGCGGAAATTATGTTTATATTGATTTCTATTCCAACAACAGGTTCCGGAACTCTCGGAAACGAGGTGATGTGAAACGATTTTTGATTTGTGTATAATTCCAGTACATAGTATCGACATACCTGTAACGACACGCTTCTGTGCACATCACTTCTGGAAATTTCCTTGCAGTGGATATCTAATTGATGGCAATAGATGAATGCTGTGTGGTGTCAACCAGCGTCATAATTTAAGTATCCTACTAATATCAGGCTACATATAAATGGCACGTGTGCAATACCAAACAACATCATTAGTCTGATACCACATAACACCTTTGCAAGTTAGTTGTTTGCTGTGCGCAATGTGTACAAGGCTGTTTCCAATCAGTGGACGGTTATGTTGCTATCGGGAGAAGCTAGTAACAAGATTGGCTTATAGGGAATTGACATCAAATTAATTTAGTTGTATTTCGTTCATCTTAGCGTTTCTAACAGACGCCTGGGCTTTCTTATGAATGTAATATGTGTTCTGCACTATTCTATGTTATTTATGCTTAAGAGCACACTCTCTCAGGAATGAGTTTCTTCGATTTTGTGACTTTTGTCTGATAAGGAAACGAAGGATGAAGAGCTGCAAATGAAGCATCATCAGGGACATTTGTATTATTGATTGTCACAAATATTCAGCTGTTTCACCGAGTGTGTCGCGATATCTGAGTTCATGGATAGGCACGAAGCTAGGAGGGCAACTTCAACTGCTGCGAGTGAAATGAGCAGCAGTAAAACTCATTTTTTTCCTTGTCAAAAACTTTTGGCTTTCTATTTTAGAACACCTTACGATTTCTGAGGTTGTGGTTAGGAAGGAATCTACGAGGACAGCTTCGGCTGCGGCGAGTAAAATACATTGCACAACAGAATTAAAGAATCTCTTTTTCGAAACCCCGCAATTGCCTTCCATTGCTATGGCACCCTGCAACTTCACGTCTGGTGGAGGCTCTGTCGCCTGAAAGTAGGCAAACCGTATCAAAGGATGTCGAAGGGGTTGCCAAACTCACAGGCACTAGAGAATTCGCCAGGCTGATATGGTGTCGAGAATTTTGAACGTACGTTTGTAAAGAGCTTCACAAAGTTGCGCTGGTGACACCGAGGGTGTTGTTAAACTGTGGTGTGCGAGAGGAACTCTTTGCCATTCCACTTACGCACATGTTGATGTAGCACTCCCAAGCGATAACACCACAGGAGGACGGAAAACAGAAGGGTAGGAAAAGCGTAAGTACCCTGTGAAGCTTCGGATCATGTTCAAATTTCGTCGAATGGTTTTGAACGCTCCATAGCGGTTCCATCCTGTACACGAGTATCGATCGCGTCGCACTCCAAAGGGGCGCGATCACGTTCAGTGGGGATGGAGCCTCAAAACGTCCTTACATAAGGATTGAAACGTCCGAGAGTGTCATCAGTGTCAAAGGTTTCCAAGAGGCTCTTCCTGTTGCTGCGAACAGTCGTTTTCGATCGCGAAATGTGTGGTAATCAACGCCCAAAAGGGACACCCTTTATGCCACGTTCAGAGACCTTTTCTGAGGGGCGATGTGTCAAATGTTTTCCTCGGCTGCCTTAAGAAAACCGAGTGACCTCCATCGCAGAGACGTCAAAAGAAGACCTGAAATGTGGGTAGGAGGGTCTGTGATGGCCTTCTCATCGCATGACACTTCCATGGTGACATTGTGGAGAACTGTGGTGAAATTTTGTGCCAGTGTGAAATAATTAACTTACGTATCTGCTCACATGAACTACTGAGTGGTGGCCTTTTATCACACATGTCGACACCTTGCTGCTTAAAGCGTCACGCTTTTCCACCATTGCAGAGGAAGTTTGTAGGCACCTTTGAGCCACAATTCAAACTTATGCGTCGCAGTGGGAGACAATTACTGGCTTTCGAAGAAGTGATCCCCCTAATTTTGTTGCGCAGAGTATTTAGCCATTGTTTCTGCGATTTCCGAGGGTGCATTCAGCCACGAGAGAAGCCGGTGTCAGTGTCACTCCCGGCTTACTCGAAAAGTGCTGCAGGACACATCATGTTATTTTGTCATTCCTTCCGAGTAAGCAGAGCATGTGAACAGTTTTCGACTGCGACAGCTGTCGACAGCTTTCAAATGCGAAGCGCTAACGGCTGCAGGCGAAAACAATAGTCGTCCATAGAACTGCGACAACACTGAAGCGTTGCCATAGCCACGTACAGAAAATCGCGTGGAGCAGCCGCGCCAAGTTCACTGCAGCTGTTGTGGATCTTCTTTCGTCGACTCAACTATACCTCCATTCAGTAATATTACACCATTCCCTACCGTAGCTAATAATGTACTGAAACGTGACGTACTTTTGCCTTCAATCTGTGACTCGTTGGCGTGAGAAGCTCTGTAAAGTTTTCTCGGCATCTAATTAATAATGCAATTACGACGGTGAAGTCATGTCAACCTTTCCAACAGTTCAGCAAACCACCCACATAGAACATTACATTCAGTCAATGAGCGAATAGCGTGTTCTGAGATCATAAAACCGGTCATTCCGTCTTCTATTGATATCCGAATGTTAAACGTTTGTCTGCAAAGTTCGTCAGTGACAACATGCATGTTTGTACTTTGAGTACTACGTATTTGTCTAATGTCTTCCCTATCACGTAAATGTGGCTTTCCACACGCCGTGAGTGCTGAAAGAGCTGAACTAAATGTGAAAGATGAATCACTCCATCTAATACAATTGTGTGGGTCCAAAACATTTTTAGAAATGAAAAAATAAAAATTTCTTACACATTAATATACAATTTTATTAACATTTTTGTTACAAAACACTCAATTCTCAGTTTCCATTCCAAGTATAACGGGGTTGAGGGGGAGGGGGGGGGCAAGGGGGGGGGGTGCAATTGAATGGACTACTAATCTTTTATGTTTCCCTAGTTTCAGCATACGTTAGGTGGCAAAAAGCTCCCTTGTTAGTTTGGCAATTTCTATATTTTTCTCATATTCTTGTTCAATTTATGTGTTTCGTAGTAAGTTTATCAATTTATCTACATATTACTAGAAAACTGCCTGCTGTTTATCTTATTGTTTGTCTGTTTCTATGTAAATCAGTGTATTTGCCTTTTAACTCCCGAAAATGCTTATTTTTGACGGAGCTCAACAGAGACCACGATATTTCGTAGGTTATCACTGTTTTATTTAATTATTCGAGTCACTAGAATACAGACAGAATTCTATGAATTTAAAATTTCAGGTAAGGAAACAGTAACAATTTATACATATACGCACAAACTAAACTGACATCAAACTGCTTTTGTGAAACCCGATTATCATATTATACAATAGTTACGTCAGTGCTACCAGCGTAGCGAAATTACTTGAAGTAGAAATACTATGTGCATACGTTTCAGTGTTTTGGACGTGGTTCATTAATAGTAGCATTTTGACGAGAATAGCATACCTACGCTTGAAGACTTTTTATTGTCATTGTAGACCAGAACAGCAGTTTCAAAAAGTGCAGAACGGATGATGCATTTGATGCAGAGTTTCTCTAAGGCTGCTCTCCTCAGCTGAAGCTGCAGGCGGCGAATTGGAGAGAATGTTTGATTGTCGTGCAATACTTCACACAAACCCACAAGCATATCGGATAATTTTCGTTTCATTTGGTATCTAGAGCACTAAGAATGGAACATTTGCCTGGTACTTGTTGCTATAACTTAGATCTTTATCTGCTTTACGACGGGCGCTCACTTATTAGTTAACATTCGTGTACTAGGCAGACACATTTATAAATGATGACTAACTGAAACCCTCAGCTGCCGACAGGTGTTGTTGATATACCTCGATGTGGACAGCTGAAAATGTGTGCCCCGACCGGGACTCGAACCCGGGATCTCCTGCTTACATGGCAGACGCTCTATCCATCTGAGCCACCGAGGACACAGATGAATAGCGCGACTGCAGGGACTTATCCCTTGCACGCTTCCCGTGAGACTCACATTCCCAACTGTCCACAATTCTACATATGTAATGTACCTTATAGACATTTGCCCATTCACTCATTACTCGCGCACGCTTTGGCGATTCCCGTGAGAGTTTGGGCAACCTGTGCGCATTCGCACAGACGAAGGTCAATGGCTGGGTAGCCTTTAACTATATATATATATATAAAGACAGTAACTGTTCTTGAAGGAACAGATTACTGTTGTTGACCGTGCAGCTTTTCCCTGGAATAAATGATGACTAACTGAAGCCCTCAGCTGCCGACAGGTGTTGTCCCTGCAGTCGCGCTGTTCATCTGTGGCTCAGCGTCTTCATTCTCGGTGGCTCAGCGTCTGCCATGTAAGCAGGAGATCCCGGGTTCGAGTCCCGATCGAGGCACACATTTTCAGCTGTCCATATCAAGGTATATCAACAACACCTGTCGGCAGTTGAGGGTTTCAGTTGGTCATCATTTATTCCACGGAAAAGCTGCACGGTCAACAACAGTAATCTGTTCCTTCGAGAACAGTTACTGTCATCATATAGACACATTTATGGCAAAATTTGTTTCAAAACTGAAATAAATTTTCGTTTACGTGAAGCAGTATGTAAGTTAACGGCCGTCAACATGTCAAATTATATACTAAAATGTTTCACAACTGACGATGGTGCAGCGTACACTGGGAGTATTATTTACTTTGTTACACTTGCATGCAAAGTCATAGCAGACTACTTACAAATAATTATATTTTGTAATAATAGTGAAAATTATATTTGAAGCCTTATTATTATTTAAACAAAAAAATAGGGAAAGAATAGTACTTTCGGCAAATCTGTATTTTTCTGGTGTACTTTATAATAAGGTGGTGTAACATTCGTCTCTGTGCTCAACAAAATGTAAAGGCATCTCCGAAGCTAACTGTAGCATTCTGATGATGCTAGTTTCTAAATCACATGCAATTACTTCATTTGTCTATGCACAACTGTTACATGATACGAAGATAAAATACGTAACATAAATTATCAATTTTATTGTTTTTTGCCACAGTGAAATTTTTATTACTGATTTTTAAAAAAAATCAGCATTCTTTGTCACAAGAGATGTTTCAAAATTAAATCATTATGTCATAAATATTTTAATTGGAATTGGGAAATCTAAAGAGAAAGAGATACACTGACTGACAAAGAAAGTGAGGCACGGGGAAGAGGAGGACGAAAAGAAATGAGCTTTCATGTGTCGAGAGGGTATGTGATGTTATTTCAAATATCACAAAATCGAATCAAATTTTCAAATAACTTGGTAGTGAGAGCCAATTGATCAGTATGATGTTCCACACCCTCTGGACTGGAGGCATGCACTGATTCGGTTGGGAAGTATAGTACGAACCAGTTGTATCCACTGTTCATGCAAGCTAGCCCACAACTGTCGTAGCTGATCCTTGTGCTGTCGTGGCACTGGGACAGAGAAGACGTCCTAGCTGGTCCCACATATATTCTGTCGCGGGCAGGTCTGAGGATTTTACTGACTATTGGAGCACCTTAATATCAAGCAAACGTTTCACGGAGACACGTCCCATGTATGGACGATCATTCTGTTGGAAAAAGACATCACGATACTCTTACGTAAGAGGTAACACATGAGTGTGTACTATTACGTGAGTGACCGTTGTGCCTCCAGAGTTTTCTCAGTGACTACTAACCGTGACCTGAAGTCATACCCGATGGCTACCCTGACCATGACACCGGTAGTAAATGGCTCTGAGCACTACGGGACTTAACATCTATGGTCATCAGTCCCCTAGAACTTAGATCTACTTAAACCTAACTAACCTAAGGACATCACACAACAGCCAGTCATCACGAGGCAGAGAACACCGGGAGTAAAACACATGTGCTAATGAGGAAGCGAATAACAATGTATTACCTACACAGTAAAGCCCAACAGGCGGTGAAAATATCTGCAAACTAAAGCTGCAAATTCCTCCAGAATTGAAGTACTACAATTCCTATTTCCATACTGGAAGTGTCCGCCATGCGTGTCCTGTGATAGTTACGTACCGGTCATATCAGTTCACCTATAAATAAAGCTTTAGTAAATTTAATGTCTTTGCTCTAACTATTTTTGTACTGTTCTGCAGAGAAAACTAGTCAATGGCCTTGCGGCAGTGGTAACACCGGTTCCCGTCAGATCCCATATGTTAAGCGCTGTCGGGCTAGGCTAGCTCTTGGATGGGTGACCATCAAGTCTGCCGAGCGCTGTTGGCTAGCGGGGTGCACTCACCCCTTGTGAGGCAAACTGAGAAGCTACTTGATTGAGAAGTAGCGGTCCCGGTCTCGTTAACTGACATACGGCCGGGAGAGCGGTGTGCTCACCACATGTCCTTCCACGTCCGCATCCGCGTGTGGGCTGAGGATCACACGGCGGCCGGCCGGTACCGTTGGGTCTTCCAAGGCCTGTCCAGACGGAGTTCAGTTTAGTTTAGTGCAGAGAAGATTAACTTCTTAGAACCTTTCAATTATATATTACTCTTAAAAGAAAGGTGTATTAAATAACTCCAAAATCAGTTATATGGGTAGTAAAAATAAATTAATTTCTAGGAAGTACTTTGATATATAAAGTACAAAATTAGTATTCAGGCTTTGAAGTGTTAGTTCCATGTTGTTCTTTTTTTAGTTGTGCACTGTGATGCAACCTATTGGCTTTCTGCGCTGGCTTGATGTAAACCAATTACACGACTGACCAGAGGTTACCGTGGTCTCAAAATACCATAATTCTGAGAACATATAAGAACGAGTTCCTTTCTGTACCATTTATGGAGAATGCAGTTAATGTACTTCCATTAATAAACATGCGATAAATATGGGGAATAGGAAAAATATGTGTTTTGGGAAATTACGTACTAGAGAGATATGTTATAGCGGGGTTCTAGATATGTTGGCGGATTCTTGTTCAGTGATTCACAGTAGGTACGCTAAGGCATGTTGGAATCTGTTAGAGCCCGCATCTCGTGGTCGTGCGGTAGCGTTCTCGCTTCCCACGCCCGGGTTCCCGGGTTCGATTCCCGGCGGGGTCAGGGATTTTCTCTGCCTCGTGATGGCTGGGTGTTGTGTGCTGTCCTTAGGTTAGTTAGGTTTAAGTAGTTCTAAGTTCTAGGGGACTGATGACCATAGATGTTAAGTCCCATAGTGCTCAGAGCCATTTGAACCATTTTTGAATCTGTTAGAGTTCCGTTTGCGGCTACAGCACCGACCGAAAATAACTGAAGCAAGACTGCCTCAGGCGGCAAAGCATTTACTTTTTATAAATGACTGCCAAATAAAAGGCGCGCAACGCGCAAGGCAAAAATTACAATTAACACGGTAGTTTTAAAGAAAAAGGGTAATCCCCATACCTATTATTTGCAACACAAGACCACCACAGAAGTCGACAAAGAAGTTTGTGGGTATGTCCCATTGCCTCTCTGACAGTCACACACATACTTCCATATAAAAAAAGGCCGTGCGTCTTCTGTCACACTCGGATGAAGATCGTACAGATAACTTTAGAGACGAGCGGTAGGTATGATTGTTTGGCTACGTACTAGTTCCGATGTTATTTCGCCAAAAACATAAAATACTAATACATTCTTGTTTTTATTTTTGCGTCCTTCCGGTACAACAAATGGTAATTATTCACAGATCATCCACTTGTTTCCACTGTTATTGGCTGTCACGTGTATAAATTTTCTGTCTGCAACTATGTGAGCGTGTGTTCGTGAAACGAGGTCTTGCCATCTTCGGAAAAAGAAGCAGGTCCAGTGCCGGATGGGATGCAAAATGCTGGAGGCTGATACAGTTTACTTTACCGTAGCTATGAGGGTGGAATACCGTACTTAAACTTCAGCGAAGAAGTTCCTTGCAATAAGCAGAGTTGCGCGGGTCGAAGTTACTGCTGTTGGCAGAACTCTAAACGTGGTAACGTTACAGCAGCCACCTCCGTCCCAACGAATACAGAATCGATAACGTGAACGGTCGCCGGTGGCACCAACGCGTCGCGGACAGCTTACTTCTCACAGACGTTTCCACGGCAGTGTCCGTCATTTGCAGTTGTAATATCGGCGAGACCAACAGAAAATATTTAGAAGAATGTCTTTCACTGTATTTTTACGCTTACAAAACCTCTCTGTAATGCTAGCCATTATTTTCGGGATTCTTTTAGTCACTGATATACTGGAAACCATCGAGGCATGGTTTTTATTTATTCACGAAAATAAATCATTAGTAGGAAGTCCGAGGTGTGGAATAGTTTGCAAACTGAAATGTAAATAGTTAAAAAATGGATATTTACACTAAGAACTTTCATCCAGACCAATGTATTAATAACAAATTGTTGACTGATTCATATCTGATATCCATGATCCTGTAACATGGCCAAAAATAGCTGTTTCTTATTATTATTTTTAAAACGTCAGTATTCAAGTTCTCCTGATACCACTATATTTTTCTTCCAGTCTTCCAGTACCTTCTTTCGTCACCGTATCTGCTACACCCACAGTTCTCGATAAACTTTTTTAAACAACGCATCTTTTGCTATCCTATAATTTGCTGTTCTTCCTATTCCTCCATTGCTATGTTATTTATTAGTGGATACGTTAACATACCGTATACACTCCAACACAAAAAAGTGAAGTATAACGAAGAAGTTATGAAAATTGGTCTCAAACTGATAGTCATACAAGTATTGACGGAAAACGCAAAATTATAAACTTTGGCGGCCGATGGATGAACGTGTGACGCTGCAGCGCAATTTCAGAGCACGTCTGCAAGGACAGTAAACACGGGACATGTCGACACCAGGGCATAAATGCTTTGCGAATTTAATTTCGTGTACTCAATTGGACAGTAACTGCCTCGCAGACAGGTGCCAGAACAATATATGAAGATGTCAACATTTAAGACAGGACATGCAGCTCGGTTCGAAGAAGCCGGTTGAAGTAATCGGCGAATAGCTCGACATTTGAATAGGAGCGAGGCCAGTATTCGAGTATTCAACGACATTGGCGGGAACGGGTGCACCATGGCCAAACAGAGCATCACGGACGAAGCGGTCGGCCATGAGAGACGACAGAAGGTGAGGACCGAGCAATCGTCGGAACGGCACTCAGCGCCTCGGATTCATCTCACTCCTCGATCTGACGAGCAACTGGTGCTTCAGTGAGCAGAAGGACCATCAAAAGGAGGCTCACAGAAAGGGGACTGAGCACACGGCGCCCCTTGAGCCGATTACCATTGATCTCTGTACACCAAAATGCCTTTTTGCAGTGGTGTCGGTCACATTCAGTGTACATTGAGTGGAGCAGGTTTGTCTTCAGTGATGAGTCCCGTTTCGAAATGCGCAACGATGACTAGCGAAGACGTATCTGGAGATACCGACAGCGGAGGGATACCAACCTGAATGTCGCCCACCGTAAGGCCTGACAACCGGGATTGACGGTGTGCGGTGCCTTTTTGTTTCATAGGTTGACCCGTATGGTTGTCATCCGCGGCAGCCTCACATCACAGAGTTGCGTCGATGACGTTGCCCTTCATGGCAAGCCATCCTGGGCTTACATTTTGGCAAGATAATGCCCGTCCTCCACCATCACATGTTGCTTTTCTTTGACCTAACTTATCACCGTTTAGTATCTTTTCAGTTTAAGTTTACACATTGCATTTCACGTACGGCGCAGGGGAGGTTTCTGGCATGAGGTGGAAACCAGCTCCCTGCGAGGGGAACTCAGATCACGGCGTGACGCTGCGGCCCGTTGCTATGAGTGCATGGTATGTGGCATACTGATTAGTATAAGGGTGTCTGCTATGCCTCCTTTACCGTGCCATCGCGTTCTTTTCTTGTTGCGTTTACTATGGTATATACGAACAACCAATTATTTTTTGCCGATCTAAACTAAAAAAGACCAGTTGAAAATTATGTCATCAGAATATCTGAACATCCCTACGTAACGGGGAATTCATTACTAGATGCCACGAGAGGCGGACCAGAGAAAAAAGTTGTGCCACAAACTCTTCTCCCCAATTCTGTTCAATACCACCTCATTAGTTACTTGATCTACCCATCTAATCTTCAACATTCTTCTGTAGCATCACATTTCGAAAGCTTCTATTCTCTTCTTGTCCAAACTATTTATCGTCCACGGATCACTTCCATACATGGCTACACTCCATACAAATACTTTCAGAAACGACTTCCTGGCATTTAAATCTATGCTCGATGTTAACAAATTTCTCTTCTTCAGAAACGCTTTCCTTCCCATTGCCAGTCAACATTTTATATCCTCAACAGTTATTTGGCTCCCCAAATAGCAAAACTCCTTTACTACTTTGTCTCATTTCCCAATCTAATTCCCTCAGCATCAACCGACTTAATTCGACTACATTCCATTATCCTCGTTTTACTTTTGTTGATGTTCATCTTATATCCTCCTTTCAAGACACTGTCCACTCCGTTCAACTGCTCTTCCAAGTCCTTTGCTGTCTCTGACAGAATTACAATGTCATCGGCAAACATCAAAGTTATTATTTCTTCTCCATGGATTTTAATTCCTACTCCGAATATTTCTTTTGTTTCCTTTACTGCTTGCTCAATATATAAATATATGAATAACATCGGGG